>NC_090831.1:30968249-31568249 GCF_028021215.1 Eschrichtius robustus | reverse complement strand
CTGCAATTCACAAACCTGCAGAGTTATAAATGATAACTCTCGTCCACAACTATATTGAGGGAAGGCAACGAAGAGGATTTGAAAGCAAGGCAGAATTGCAGGAAACAGATTTCAGGACGTAGATTCGAATCGCCTTGAAAGCACAGGAAAAGCGGCCAAACCTCGACAATCATGCCCTTGGCCAAAAAGGGCGTATGCGTTTTTTCCTGAATATATTCAGGAAAAAACGCATACGCCCTTTTTGGCCAACCAAGCAACCTGGAAATGTAAATCAGCGCTACAAAGAAGTCTCGCTTCCCATCGTTCAAAAGGGCCATGCTGAATAAAGTGTCAAAACCGGAAATGCAGGACAGGCCATGGAGAAACGGGAGCCGTGCTACGCTGATGGGCGGGATGTAAATTGCCAACAGCCACTCTGGAGAAGTGTACGGTGTGTCCTGAAACATCTAAAAAACTCAGCTTAGAGAGCATAGGGCACTTCCACTTATGGGCGTATAAATTGGGAAAACTAAAAATCAGCAAGACACAGGCACCCCAAAATTTAGGGCTGCTCTCTTGACAAGAACCTGCACTTCGTTACGCCTTAAATATCCCAGGAAAGAGAAAAAAGGATAAAGAAGTTGTGGTCCTTATGTACAATGGAATATCACTCAGCCATGAAATCAAGGTCATAAGGCTAGTAGCAGCATGATGAGTGGATTTAGGTACGACGATTCTAAGTGAAAAAAGTCACACAGAAAAAGACACTTGTCATAAGATATCACTAATAGAGGGAATGTAAAAACCGCTACACTTGAACTGAATTACAAAACGGAACAGAGTCACACGTTTAGAAAACACACTATGGCTGCTCAACGGGAAAGGTGAGGCGGGGGGATGCATAAAACACGGGTTTCAAATTAGCTCAGATACCGTTCCATAAACCCAATATGTAATAGACAAGACCTACTCCTTGCTCAGGGAACTGGACTCAACACCCCCTACTCACCGCCCAAGAATATATCTGACTAGTAAGAATCTTAAACCTATGTATTGATATCTCTCTGTAAGTGAGTCAAGTGGGTGTAAAGCGGCATAAACACAGCAGTGAAAAGCAGCTAAACCCCATTATAAAAATCAATTACTTTTAAAAACCCGTGAAACAAAGACAGTGAAAGAGAGAGAAATTCTTACAAACTTCGTTCAGGGGCTGTGATGCCACCTGGATTGACCATATCTAGACCCACAGCTGACGGAGACATAAGGGTGGACACTCTTGGGGCTGAGAGGTTTGGTGAGGTTGGGTGAGCAAATGCAGACCCTTTAAAGTAGTACTGCGTGGTACCCATCCCATGGGTCCCAAATCTCCAGGTTCAAGGGCATCTTCCTACATCGAAAACATGCATGAGAAACCCAGAAGCTGGTACACCGTGTGATCGGGAAAGGTTTCTAAAACGCACCTCATTTCTCACCTTCTTGTGCTCGGGTTCGCCATTCCAGCCGCTTTACTAGCAATCTCCCTCCTTGGAGACTCAGCACCTTTAACCTCCTGTTCCGTACAGGTTGCGATTTGTCCTGAGGATGAACGGGAAGAGGGGGAACCAATGAGAGACTAGCTCTAGGTGTTGGGACTGGCACAGGTCACTCTATTTTCCCTTCAGGAAGAAGAATTAACCACAGGCTCAGCCTGCCGCCCGGGACCAGAATAGGGCCTGAAGCAATCCTGTGCTTTTGCGGCAAGCTCCCAAGTAAGCGAGTTGAACAATGGAGCTCAGGGGCACTGCAATTCACAAACCTGCAGAGTTATAAATGATAACTCTTGTCCACAAATATATTGAGGGAAGGCACCGAAGAGGATTTGAAAGCAAGGCAGAATTGCAGGAAACAGATTTCAGGAGGTAGATTCGAATCGCCTTGAAAGCACAGGAAAAGCGGCCAAACCTCGACAATCATGCCCTTGGCCAAAAAGGGCGTATGCGTTTTTTCCTGAATATATTCAGGAAAAAACGCATACGCCCTTTTTGGCCAACCAAGCAACCTGGAAAGGCAAATCAGCGCTACAAAGAAGTCTCGCTTCCCATCGGTCAAAAGGGCCATGCTGAATAAAGTGTCAAAACCAGAAATGCAGGACAGGCCATGGAGAACCGGGAGCCTTGCTACGCTGAAGGGCGGGATGTAAATTGCCAACAGCCACTCTGGAGAAGTGTACGGTGTGTCCTGAAACATCTAAAAAACTCAGCTTAGAGAGCATAGGGCACTTCCACTCATGGGCGTATACATTGGGAAAACTAAAAATCAGCAAGACACAGGCACCCCAAAGTTTAGGGCTGCTCTCTTGACAAGAACCTCCACTTCGTTACACCTTAAATATCCCAGGAAAGAGAAAAAAGGATAAAGAAGTTGTGGTCCTTATGTACAATGGAATATCACTCAGCCATGAAATCAAGGTCATAAGGCTAGTAGCAGCATGATGAGTGGATTTAGGTACGACGATTCTAAGTGAAAAAAGTCACACAGAAAAAGACACTTGTCATAAGATATCACTAATAGAGGGAATGTAAAAACCGCTACACTTGAACTGAATTACAAAACGGAACAGAGTCACACGTTTAGAAAACACACTATGGCTGCTCAACGGGAAAGGTGAGGCGGGGGGATGCATAAAACACGGGTTTCAAATTAGCTCAGATACCGTTCCATAAACCCAATATGTAATAGACAAGACCTACTCCTTGCTCAGGGAACTGGACTCAACACCCCCTACTCACCGCCCAAGAATATATCTGACTAGTAAGAATCTTAAACCTATGTATTGATATCTCTCTGTAAGTGAGTCAAGTGGGTGTAAAGCGGCATAAACACAGCAGTGAAAAGCAGCTAAACCCCATTATAAAAATCAATTACTTTTAAAAACCCGTGAAACAAAGACAGTGAAAGAGAGAGAAATTCTTACAAACTTCGTTCAGGGGCTGTGATGCCACCTGGATTGACCATATCTAGACCCACAGCTGACGGAGACATAAGGGTGGACACTCTTGGGGCTGAGAGGTTTGGTGAGGTTGGGTGAGCAAATGCAGACCCTTTAAAGTAGTACTGCGTGGTACCCATCCCATGGGTCCCAAATCTCCAGGTTCAAGGGCATCTTCCTACATCGAAAACATGCATGAGAAACCCAGAAGCTGGTACACCGTGTGATCGGGAAAGGTTTCTAAAACGCACCTCATTTCTCACCTCCTTGTGCTCGGGTTCGCCATTCCAGCCGCTTTACTAGCAATCTCCCTCCTTGGAGACTCAGCACCTTTAACCTCCTGTTCCGTACAGGTTGCGATTTGTCCTGAGGATGAACGGGAAGAGGGGGAACCAATGAGAGACTAGCTCTAGGTGTTGGGACTGGCACAGGTCACTCTATTTTCCCTTCAGGAAGAAGAATTAACCACAGGCTCAGCCTGCCGCCCGGGACCAGAATAGGGCCTGAAGCAATCCTGTGCTTTTGCGGCAAGCTCCCAAGTAAGCGAGTTGAACAATGGAGCTCAGGGGCACTGCAATTCACAAACCTGCAGAGTTATAAATGATAACTCTCGTCCACAAATATATTGAGGGAAGGCACCGAAGAGGATTTGAAAGCAAGGCAGAATTGCAGGAAACAGATTTCAGGAGGTAGATTCGAATCGCCTTGAAAGCACAGGAAAAGCGGCCAAACCTCGACAATCATGCCCTTGGCCAAAAAGGGCGTATGCGTTTTTTCCTGAATATATTCAGGAAAAAACGCATACGCCCTTTTTGGCCAACCAAGCAACCTGGAAAGGCAAATCAGCGCTACAAAGAAGTCTCGCTTCCCATCGGTCAAAAGGGCCATGCTGAATAAAGTGTCAAAACCAGAAATGCAGGACAGGCCATGGAGAACCGGGAGCCTTGCTACGCTGAAGGGCGGGATGTAAATTGCCAACAGCCACTCTGGAGAAGTTTACGGTGTGTCCTGAAACATCTAAAAAACTCAGCTTAGAGAGCATAGGGCACTTCCACTCATGGGCGTATACATTGGGAAAACTAAAAATCAGCAAGACACAGGCACCCCAAAGTTTAGGGCTGCTCTCTTGACAAGAACCTCCACTTCGTTACACCTTAAATATCCCAGGAAAGAGAAAAAAGGATAAAGAAGTTGTGGTCCTTATGTACAATGGAATATCACTCAGCCATGAAATCAAGGTCATAAGGCTAGTAGCAGCATGATGAGTGGATTTAGGTACGACGATTCTAAGTGAAAAAAGTCACACAGAAAAAGGCACTTGTCATAAGATATCACTAATAGAGGGAATGTAAAAACCGCTACACTTGAACTGAATTACCAAACGGAACAGAGTCACACGTTTAGAAAACACACTATGGCTGCTCAACGGGAAAGGTGAGGCGGGGGGATGCATAAAACACGGGTTTCAAATTAGCTCAGATACCGTTCCATAAACCCAATATGTAATAGACAAGACCTACTCCTTGCTCAGGGAACTGGACTCAACACCCCCTACTCACCGCCCAAGAATATATCTGACTAGTAAGAATCTTAAACCTATGTATTGATATCTCTCTGTAAGTGAGTCAAGTGGGTGTAAAGCGGCATAAACACAGCAGTGAAAAGCAGCTAAACCCCATTATAAAAATCAATTACTTTTAAAAACCCGTGAAACAAAGACAGTGAAAGAGAGAGAAATTCTTACAAACTTCGTTCGGGGGCTGTGATGCCACCTGGATTGACCATATCTAGACCCACAGCTGACGGAGACATAAGGGTGGACACTCTTGGGGCTGAGAGGTTTGGTGAGGTTGGGTGAGCAAACGCAGACCCTTTAAAGTAGTACTGCGTGGTACCCATCCCATGGGTCCCAAATCTCCAGGTTCAAGGGCATCTTCCTACATCGAAAACATGCATGAGAAACCCAGAAGATGGTACACCGTGTGATCGGGAAAGGTTTCTAAAACGCACCTCATTTCTCACCTCCTTGTGCTCGGGTTCGCCATTCCAGCCACTTTACTAGCAATCTCCCTCCTTGGAGACTCAGCACCTTTAACCTCCTGTTCCGTACAGGTGGCGATTTGTCCTGAGGATGAACGGGAAGAGGGGGAACCAATGAGAGACTAGCTCTAGGTGTTGGGACTGGCACAGGTCACTCTATTTTCCCATCAGGAAGAAGAATTAACCACAGGCTCAGCCTGCCGCCCGGGACCAGAATAGGGCCTGAAGCAATCCTGTGCTTTTGCGGCCAGCTCCCAAGTAAGCGAGTTGAACAATGGAGCTCAGGGGCACTGCAATTCACAAACCTGCAGAGTTATAAATGATAACTCTTGTCCACAAATATATTGAGGGAAGGCACCGAAGAGGATTTGAAAGCAAGGCAGAATTGCAGGAAACAGATTTCAGGAGGTAGATTCGAATCGCCTTGAAAGCACAGGAAAAGCGGCCAAACCTCGACAATCATGCCCTTGGCCAAAAAGGGCGTATGCGTTTTTTCCTGAATATATTCAGGAAAAAACGCATACGCCCTTTTTGGCCAACCAAGCAACCTGGAAAGGCAAATCAGCGCTACAAAGAAGTCTCGCTTCCCATCGGTCAAAAGGGCCATGCTGAATAAAGTGTCAAAACCAGAAATGCAGGACAGGCCATGGAGAACCGGGAGCCTTGCTACGCTGAAGGGCGGGATGTAAATTGCCAACAGCCACTCTGGAGAAGTGTACGGTGTGTCCTGAAACATCTAAAAAACTCAGCTTAGAGAGCATAGGGCACTTCCACTCATGGGCGTATACATTGGGAAAACTAAAAATCAGCAAGACACAGGCACCCCAAAGTTTAGGGCTGCTCTCTTGACAAGAACCTCCACTTCGTTACACCTTAAATATCCCAGGAAAGAGAAAAAAGGATAAAGAAGTTGTGGTCCTTATGTACAATGGAATATCACTCAGCCATGAAATCAAGGTCATAAGGCTAGTAGCAGCATGATGAGTGGATTTAGGTACGACGATTCTAAGTGAAAAAAGTCACACAGAAAAAGACACTTGTCATAAGATATCACTAATAGAGGGAATGTAAAAACCGCTACACTTGAACTGAATTACAAAACGGAACAGAGTCACACGTTTAGAAAACACACTATGGCTGCTCAACGGGAAAGGTGAGGCGGGGGGATGCATAAAACACGGGTTTCAAATTAGCTCAGATACCGTTCCATAAACCCAATATGTAATAGACAAGACCTACTCCTTGCTCAGGGAACTGGACTCAACACCCCCTACTCACCGCCCAAGAATATATCTGACTAGTAAGAATCTTAAACCTATGTATTGATATCTCTCTGTAAGTGAGTCAAGTGGGTGTAAAGCGGCATAAACACAGCAGTGAAAAGCAGCTAAACCCCATTATAAAAATCAATTACTTTTAAAAACCCGTGAAACAAAGACAGTGAAAGAGAGAGAAATTCTTACACAATTCGTTCAGGGGCTGTGATGCCACCTGGATTGACCATATCTAGACCCACAGCTGACGGAGACATAAGGGTGGACACTCCTGGGGCTGAGAGGTTTGGTGAGGTTGGGTGAGCAAACGCAGACCCTTTAAAGTAGTACTGCGTGGTACCCATCCCATGGGTCCCAAATCTCCAGGTTCAAGGGCATCTTCCTACATCGAAAACATGCATGAGAAACCCAGAAGCTGGTACACCGTGTGATCGGGAAAGGTTTCTAAAACGCACCTCATTTCTCACCTCCTTGTGCTCGGGTTCGCCATTCCAGCCACTTTACTAGCAATCTCCCTCCTTGGAGACTCAGCACCTTTAACCTCCTGTTCCGTACAGGTTGCGATTTGTCCTGAGGATGAACGGGAAGAGGGGGAACCAATGAGAGACTAGCTCTAGGTGTTGGGACTGGCACAGGTCACTCTATTTTCCCATCAGGAAGAAGAATTAACCACAGGCTCAGCCTGCCGCCCGGGACCAGAATAGGGCCTGAAGTAATCCTGCGCTTTTGCGGCCAGCTCCCAAGTAAGCGAGTTGAACAATGGAGCTCAGGGGCACTGCAATTCACAAACCTGCAGAGTTATAAATGATAACTCTTGTCCACAAATATATTGAGGGAAGGCACCGAAGAGGATTTGAAAGCAAGGCAGAATTGCAGGAAACAGATTTCAGGAGGTAGATTCGAATCGCCTTGAAAGCACAGGAAAAGCGGCCAAACCTCGACAATCATGCCCTTGGCCAAAAAGGGCGTATGCGTTTTTTCCTGAATATATTCAGGAAAAAACGCATACGCCCTTTTTGGCCAACCAAGCAACCTGGAAAGGCAAATCAGCGCTACAAAGAAGTCTCGCTTCCCCTCGGTCAAAAGGGCCATGCTGAATAAAGTGTCAAAACCAGAAATGCAGGACAGGCCATGGAGAACCGGGAGCCTTGCTACGCTGAAGGGCGGGATGTAAATTGCCAACAGCCACTCTGGAGAAGTGTACGGTGTGTCCTGAAACATCTAAAAAACTCAGCTTAGAGAGCATAGGGCACTTCCACTCATGGGCGTATACATTGGGAAAACTAAAAATCAGCAAGACACAGGCACCCCAAAGTTTAGGGCTGCTCTCTTGACAAGAACCTCCACTTCGTTACACCTTAAATATCCCAGGAAAGAGAAAAAAGGATAAAGAAGTTGTGGTCCTTATGTACAATGGAATATCTCTCAGCCATGAAATCAAGGTCATAAGGCTAGTAGCAGCATGATGAGTTGATTTAGGTACGACGATTCTAAGTGAAAAAAGTGACACAGAAAAAGACAATTGTCATAAGATATCACTAATAGAGGGAATGTAAAAACCGCTACACTGGAACTGAATTACAAAACGGAACAGAGTCACACGTTTAGAAAACACACTATGGCTGCTCAACGGGAAAGGTGAGGCGGGGGGATGCATAAAACACGGGTTTCAAATTAGCTCAGATACCGTTCCATAAACCCAATATGTAATAGACAAGACCTACTCCTTGCTCAGGGAACTGGACTCAACACCCCCTACTCACCGCCCAAGAATATATCTGACTAGTAAGAATCTTAAACCTATGTATTGATATCTCTCTGTAAGTGAGTCAAGTGGGTGTAAAGCGGCATAAACACAGCAGTGAAAAGCAGCTAAACCCCATTATAAAAATCAATTACTTTTAAAAACCCGTGAAACAAAGACAGTGAAAGAGAGAGAAATTCTTACACAATTCGTTCAGGGGCTGTGATGCCACCTGGATTGACCATATCTAGACCCACAGCTGACGGAGACATAAGGGTGGACACTCTTGGGGCTGAGAGGTTTGGTGAGGTTGGGTGAGCAAACGCAGACCCTTTAAAGTAGTACTGCGTGGTACCCATCCCATGGGTCCCAAATCTCCAGGTTCAAGGGCATCTTCCTACATCGAAAACATGCATGAGAAACCCAGAAGCTGGTACACCGTGTGATCGGGAAAGGTTTCTAAAACGCACCTCATTTCTCACCTCCTTGTGCTCGGGTTCGCCATTCCAGCCGCTTTACTAGCAATCTCCCTCCTTGGAGACTCAGCACCTTTAACCTCCTGTTCCGTACAGGTTGCGATTTGTCCTGAGGATGAACGGGAAGAGGGGGAACCAATGAGAGACTAGCTCTAGGTGTTGGGACTGGCACAGGTCACTCTATTTTCCCATCAGGAAGAAGAATTAACCACAGGCTCAGCCTGCCGCCCGGGACCAGAATAGGGCCTGAAGCAATCCTGTGCTTTTGCGGCCAGCTCCCAAGTAAGCGAGTTGAACAATGGAGCTCAGGGGCACTGCAATTCACAAACCTGCAGAGTTATAAATGATAACTCTTGTCCACAAATATATTGAGGGAAGGCACCGAAGAGGATTTGAAAGCAAGGCAGAATTGCAGGAAACAGATTTCAGGAGGTAGATTCGAATCGCCTTGAAAGCACAGGAAAAGCGGCCAAACCTCGACAATCATGCCCTTGGCCAAAAAGGGCGTATGCGTTTTTTCCTGAATATATTCAGGAAAAAACGCATACGCCCTTTTTGGCCAACCAAGCAACCTGGAAAGGCAAATCAGCGCTACAAAGAAGTCTCGCTTCCCATCGGTCAAAAGGGCCATGCTGAATAAAGTGTCAAAACCAGAAATGCAGGACAGGCCATGGAGAACCGGGAGCCTTGCTACGCTGAAGGGCGGGATGTAAATTGCCAACAGCCACTCTGGAGAAGTGTACGGTGTGTCCTGAAACATCTAAAAAACTCAGCTTAGAGAGCATAGGGCACTTCCACTCATGGGCGTATACATTGGGAAAACTAAAAATCAGCAAGACACAGGCACCCCAAAGTTTAGGGCTGCTCTCTTGACAAGAACCTCCACTTCGTTACACCTTAAATATCCCAGGAAAGAGAAAAAAGGATAAAGAAGTTGTGGTCCTTATGTACAATGGAATATCACTCAGCCATGAAATCAAGGTCATAAGGCTAGTAGCAGCATGATGAGTGGATTTAGGTACGACGATTCTAAGTGAAAAAAGTGACACAGAAAAAGACACTTGTCATAAGATATCACTAATAGAGGGAATGTAAAAACCGCTACACTTGAACTGAATTACAAAACGGAACAGAGTCACACGTTTAGAAAACACACTATGGCTGCTCAACGGGAAAGGTGAGGCGGGGGGATGCATAAAACACGGGTTTCAAATTAGCTCAGATACCGTTCCATAAACCCAATATGTAATAGACAAGACCTACTCCTTGCTCAGGGAACTGGACTCAACACCCCCTACTCACCGCCCAAGAATATATCTGACTAGTAAGAATCTTAAACCTATGTATTGATATCTCTCTGTAAGTGAGTCAAGTGGGTGTAAAGCGGCATAAACACAGCAGTGAAAAGCAGCTAAACCCCATTATAAAAATCAATTACTTTTAAAAACCCGTGAAACAAAGACAGTGAAAGAGAGAGAAATTCTTACACAATTCGTTCAGGGGCTGTGATGCCACCTGGATTGACCATATCTAGACCCACAGCTGACGGAGACATAAGGGTGGACACTCCTGGGGCTGAGAGGTTTGGTGAGGTTGGGTGAGCAAACGCAGACCCTTTAAAGTAGTACTGCGTGGTACCCATCCCATGGGTCCCAAATCTCCAGGTTCAAGGGCATCTTCCTACATCGAAAACATGCATGAGAAACCCAGAAGCTGGTACACCGTGTGATCGGGAAAGGTTTCTAAAACGCACCTCATTTCTCACCTCCTTGTGCTCGGGTTCGCCATTCCAGCCGCTTTACTAGCAATCTCCCTCCTTGGAGACTCAGCACCTTTAACCTCCTGTTCCGTACAGGTTGCGATTTGTCCTGAGGATGAACGGGAAGAGGGGGAACCAATGAGAGACTAGCTCTAGGTGTTGGGACTGGCACAGGTCACTCTATTTTCCCATCAGGAAGAAGAATTAACCACAGGCTCAGCCTGCCGCCCGGGACCAGAATAGGGCCTGAAGCAATCCTGCGCTTTTGCGGCCAGCTCCCAAGTAAGCGAGTTGAACAGTGGAGCTCAGGGGCACTGCAATTCACAAACCTGCAGAGTTATAAATGATAACTCTTGTCCACAAATATATTGAGGGAAGGCACCGCAGAGGATTTGAAAGCAAGGCAGAATTGCAGGAAACAGATTTCAGGAGGTAGATTCGAATCGCCTTGAAAGCACAGGAAAAGCGGCCAAACCTCGACAATCATGCCCTTGGCCAAAAAGGGCGTATGCGTTTTTTCCTGAATATATTCAGGAAAAAACGCATACGCCCTTTTTGGCCAACCAAGCAACCTGGAAAGGCAAATCAGCGCTACAAAGAAGTCTCGCTTCCCATCGGTCAAAAGGGCCATGCTGAATAAAGTGTCAAAACCAGAAATGCAGGACAGGCCATGGAGAACCGGGAGCCTTGCTACGCTGATGGGCATGATGTAAATTGCCAACAGCCACTCTGGAGAAGTGTACGGAGTGTCCTGAAACATCTAAAAAACTCAGCTTAGAGAGCATAGGGCACTTCCACTCATGGGCGTATACATTGGGAAAACTAAAAATCAGCAAGACACAGGCACCCCAAAGTTTAGGGCTGCTCTCTTGACAAGAACCTCCACTTCGTTACACCTTAAATATCCCAGGAAAGAGAAAAAAGGATAAAGAAGTTGTGGTCCTTATGTACAATGGAATATCACTCAGCCATGAAATCAAGGTCATAAGGCTAGTAGCAGCATGATGAGTGGATTTAGGTACGACGATTCTAAGTGAAAAAAGTCACACAGAAAAAGACACTTGTCATAAGATATCACTAATAGAGGGAATGTAAAAACCGCTACACTTGAACTGAATTACAAAACGGAA
Source organism: Eschrichtius robustus (assembly GCF_028021215.1). Classification (NCBI taxonomy): domain Eukaryota; kingdom Metazoa; phylum Chordata; class Mammalia; order Artiodactyla; family Eschrichtiidae; genus Eschrichtius; species Eschrichtius robustus. The sequence goes on along the minus strand of NC_090831.1, from coordinate 31,556,879 downwards.
CAGAGTCACACGTTTAGAAAACACACTATGGCTGCTCAACAGGAAAGGTGAGGCGGGGGGATGCATAAAACACGGGTTTCAAATTAGCTCAGATACCGTTCCATAAACCCAATATGTAATAGACAAGACCTACTCCTTGCTCAGGGAACTGGACTCAACACCCCCTACTCACCGCCCAAGAATATATCTGACTAGTAAGAATCTTAAACCTATGTATTGATATCTCTCTGTAAGTGACTCAAGTGGGTGTAAAGCGGCATAAACACAGCAGTGAAAAGCAGCTAAACCCCATTATAAAAATCAATTACTTTTAAAAACCCGTGAAACAAAGACAGTGAAAGAGAGAGAAATTCTTACACAATTCGTTCAGGGGCTGTGATGCCACCTGGATTGACCATATCTAGACCCACAGCTGACGGAGACATAAGGGTGGACACTCCTGGGGCTGAGAGGTTTGGTGAGGTTGGGTGAGCAAACGCAGACCCTTTAAAGTAGTACTGCGTGGTACCCATCCCATGGGTCCCAAATCTCCAGGTTCAAGGGCATCTTCCTACATCGAAAACATGCATGAGAAACCCAGAAGCTGGTACACCGTGTGATCGGGAAAGGTTTCTAAAACGCACCTCATTTCTCACCTCCTTGTGCTCGGGTTCGCCATTCCAGCCGCTTTACTAGCAATCTCCCTCCTTGGAGACTCAGCACCTTTAACCTCCTGTTCCGTACAGGTTGCGATTTGTCCTGAGGATGAACGGGAAGAGGGGGAACCAATGAGAGACTAGCTCTAGGTGTTGGGACTGGCACAGGTCACTCTATTTTCCCATCAGGAAGAAGAATTAACCACAGGCTCAGCCTGCCGCCCGGGACCAGAATAGGGCCTGAAGCAATCCTGCGCTTTTGCGGCCAGCTCCCAAGTAAGCGAGTTGAACAATGGAGCTCAGCGGCACTGCAATTCACAAACCTGCAGAGTTATAAATGATAACTCTTGTCCACAAATATATTGAGGCAAGGCACCGAAGAGGATTTGAAAGCAAGGCAGAATTGCAGGAAACAGATTTCAGGAGGTAGATTCGAATCGCCTTGAAAGCACAGGAAAAGCGGCCAAACCTCGACAATCATGCCCTTGGCCAAAAAGGGCGTATGCGTTTTTTCCTGAATATATTCAGGAAAAAACGCATACGCCCTTTTTGGCCAACCAAGCAACCTGGAAAGGCAAATCAGCGCTACAAAGAAGTCTCGCTTCCCATCGGTCAAAAGGGCCATGCTGAATAAAGTGTCAAAACCAGAAATGCAGGACAGGCCATGGAGAACCGGGAGCCTTGCTACGCTGAAGGGCGGGATGTAAATTGCCAACAGCCACTCTGGAGAAGTGTACGGTGTGTCCTGAAACATCTAAAAAACTCAGCTTAGAGAGCATAGGGCACTTCCACTCATGGGCGTATACATTGGGAAAACTAAAAATCAGCAAGACACAGGCACCCCAAAGTTTAGGGCTGCTCTCTTGACAAGAACCTCCACTTCGTTACACCTTAAATATCCCAGGAAAGAGAAAAAAGGATAAAGAAGTTGTGGTCCTTATGTACAATGGAATATCACTCAGCCATGAAATCAAGGTCATAAGGCTAGTAGCAGCATGATGAGTGGATTTAGGTACGACGATTCTAAGTGAAAAAAGTCACACAGAAAAAGACACTTGTCATAAGATATCACTAATAGAGGGAATGTAAAAACCGCTACACTGGAACTGAATTACAAAACGGAACAGAGTCACACGTTTAGAAAACACACTATGGCTGCTCAACGGGAAAGGTGAGGCGGGGGGATGCATAAAACACGGGTTTCAAATTAGCTCAGATACCGTTCCATAAACCCAATATGTAATAGACAAGACCTACTCCTTGCTCAGGGAACTGGACTCAACACCCCCTACTCACCGCCCAAGAATATATCTGACTAGTAAGAATCTTAAACCTATGTATTGATATCTCTCTGTAAGTGAGTCAAGTGGGTGTAAAGCGGCATAAACACAGCAGTGAAAAGCAGCTAAACCCCATTATAAAAATCAATTACTTTTAAAAACCCGTGAAACAAAGACAGTGAAAGAGAGAGAAATTCTTACACAATTCGTTCAGGGGCTGTGATGCCACCTGGATTGACCATATCTAGACCCACAGCTGACGGAGACATAAGGGTGGACACTCCTGGGGCTGAGAGGTTTGGTGAGGTTGGGTGAGCAAACGCAGACCCTTTAAAGTAGTACTGCGTGGTACCCATCCCATGGGTCCCAAATCTCCAGGTTCAAGGGCATCTTCCTACATCGAAAACATGCATGAGAAACCCAGAAGCTGGTACACCGTGTGATCGGGAAAGGTTTCTAAAACGCACCTCATTTCTCACCTCCTTGTGCTCGGGTTCGCCATTCCAGCCGCTTTACTAGCAATCTCCCTCCTTGGAGACTCAGCACCTTTAACCTCCTGTTCCGTACAGGTTGCGATTTGTCCTGAGGATGAACGGGAAGAGGGGGAACCAATGAGAGACTAGCTCTAGGTGTTGGGACTGGCACAGGTCACTCTATTTTCCCATCAGGAAGAAGAATTAACCACAGGCTCAGCCTGCCGCCCGGGACCAGAATAGGGCCTGAAGCAATCCTGTGCTTTTGCGGCCAGCTCCCAAGTAAGCGAGTTGAACAATGGAGCTCAGGGGCACTGCAATTCACAAACCTGCAGAGTTATAAATGATAACTCTTGTCCACAAATATATTGAGGGAAGGCACCGAAGAGGATTTGAAAGCAAGGCAGAATTGCAGGAAACAGATTTCAGGAGGTAGATTCGAATCGCCTTGAAAGCACAGGAAAAGCGGCCAAACCTCGACAATCATGCCCTTGGCCAAAAAGGGCGTATGCGTTTTTTCCTGAATATATTCAGGAAAAAACGCATACGCCCTTTTTGGCCAACCAAGCAACCTGGAAAGGCAAATCAGCGCTACAAAGAAGTCTCGCTTCCCATCGGTCAAAAGGGCCATGCTGAATAAAGTGTCAAAACCAGAAATGCAGGACAGGCCATGGAGAACCGGGAGCCTTGCTACGCTGAAGGGCGGGATGTAAATTGCCAACAGCCACTCTGGAGAAGTGTACGGTGTGTCCTGAAACATCTAAAAAACTCAGCTTAGAGAGCATAGGGCACTTCCACTCATGGGCGTATACATTGGGAAAACTAAAAATCAGCAAGACACAGGCACCCCAAAGTTTAGGGCTGCTCTCTTGACAAGAACCTCCACTTCGTTACACCTTAAATATCCCAGGAAAGAGAAAAAAGGATAAAGAAGTTGTGGTCCTTATGTACAATGGAATATCACTCAGCCATGAAATCAAGGTCATAAGGCTAGTAGCAGCATGATGAGTGGATTTAGGTACGACGATTCTAAGTGAAAAAAGTCACACAGAAAAAGACACTTGTCATAAGATATCACTAATAGAGGGAATGTAAAAACCGCTACACTGGAACTGAATTACAAAACGGAACAGAGTCACACGTTTAGAAAACACACTATGGCTGCTCAACGGGAAAGGTGAGGCGGGGGGATGCATAAAACACGGGTTTCAAATTAGCTCAGATACCGTTCCATAAACCCAATATGTAATAGACAAGACCTACTCCTTGCTCAGGGAACTGGACTCAACACCCCCTACTCACCGCCCAAGAATATATCTGACTAGTAAGAATCTTAAACCTATGTATTGATATCTCTCTGTAAGTGAGTCAAGTGGGTGTAAAGCGGCATAAACACAGCAGTGAAAAGCAGCTAAACCCCATTATAAAAATCAATTACTTTTAAAAACCCGTGAAACAAAGACAGTGAAAGAGAGAGAAATTCTTACACAATTCGTTCAGGGGCTGTGATGCCACCTGGATTGACCATATCTAGACCCACAGCTGACGGAGACATAAGGGTGGACACTCCTGGGGCTGAGAGGTTTGGTGAGGTTGGGTGAGCAAACGCAGACCCTTTAAAGTAGTACTGCGTGGTACCCATCCCATGGGTCCCAAATCTCCAGGTTCAAGGGCATCTTCCTACATCGAAAACATGCATGAGAAACCCAGAAGCTGGTACACCGTGTGATCGGGAAAGGTTTCTAAAACGCACCTCATTTCTCACCTCCTTGTGCTCGGGTTCGCCATTCCAGCCGCTTTACTAGCAATCTCCCTCCTTGGAGACTCAGCACCTTTAACCTCCTGTTCCGTACAGGTTGCGATTTGTCCTGAGGATGAACGGGAAGAGGGGGAACCAATGAGAGACTAGCTCTAGGTGTTGGGACTGGCACAGGTCACTCTATTTTCCCATCAGGAAGAAGAATTAACCACAGGCTCAGCCTGCCGCCCGGGACCAGAATAGGGCCTGAAGCAATCCTGTGCTTTTGCGGCCAGCTCCCAAGTAAGCGAGTTGAACAATGGAGCTCAGGGGCACTGCAATTCACAAACCTGCAGAGTTATAAATGATAACTCTTGTCCACAAATATATTGAGGGAAGGCACCGAAGAGGATTTGAAAGCAAGGCAGAATTGCAGGAAACAGATTTCAGGAGGTAGATTCGAATCGCCTTGAAAGCACAGGAAAAGCGGCCAAACCTCGACAATCATGCCCTTGGCCAAAAAGGGCGTATGCGTTTTTTCCTGAATATATTCAGGAAAAAACGCATACGCCCTTTTTGGCCAACCAAGCAACCTGGAAAGGCAAATCAGCGCTACAAAGAAGTCTCGCTTCCCATCGGTCAAAAGGGCCATGCTGAATAAAGTGTCAAAACCAGAAATGCAGGACAGGCCATGGAGAACCGGGAGCCTTGCTACGCTGAAGGGCGGGATGTAAATTGCCAACAGCCACTCTGGAGAAGTGTACGGTGTGTCCTGAAACATCTAAAAAACTCAGCTTAGAGAGCATAGGGCACTTCCACTCATGGGCGTATACATTGGGAAAACTAAAAATCAGCAAGACACAGGCACCCCAAAGTTTAGGGCTGCTCTCTTGACAAGAACCTCCACTTCGTTACACCTTAAATATCCCAGGAAAGAGAAAAAAGGATAAAGAAGTTGTGGTCCTTATGTACAATGGAATATCACTCAGCCATGAAATCAAGGTCATAAGGCTAGTAGCAGCATGATGAGTGGATTTAGGTACGACGATTCTAAGTGAAAAAAGTCACACAGAAAAAGACACTTGTCATAAGATATCACTAATAGAGGGAATGTAAAAACCGCTACACTTGAACTGAATTACAAAACGGAACAGAGTCACACGTTTAGAAAACACACTATGGCTGCTCAACGGGAAAGGTGAGGCGGGGGGATGCATAAAACACGGGTTTCAAATTAGCTCAGATACCGTTCCATAAACCCAATATGTAATAGACAAGACCTACTCCTTGCTCAGGGAACTGGACTCAACACCCCCTACTCACCGCCCAAGAATATATCTGACTAGTAAGAATCTTAAACCTATGTATTGATATCTCTCTGTAAGTGAGTCAAGTGGGTGTAAAGCGGCATAAACACAGCAGTGAAAAGCAGCTAAACCCCATTATAAAAATCAATTACTTTTAAAAACCCGTGAAACAAAGACAGTGAAAGAGAGAGAAATTCTTACACAATTCGTTCAGGGGCTGTGATGCCACCTGGATTGACCATATCTAGACCCACAGCTGACGGAGACATAAGGGTGGACACTCCTGGGGCTGAGAGGTTTGGTGAGGTTGGGTGAGCAAACGCAGACCCTTTAAAGTAGTACTGCGTGGTACCCATCCCATGGGTCCCAAATCTCCAGGTTCAAGGGCATCTTCCTACATCGAAAACATGCATGAGAAACCCAGAAGCTGGTACACCGTGTGATCGGGAAAGGTTTCTAAAACGCACCTCATTTCTCACCTCCTTGTGCTCGGGTTCGCCATTCCAGCCGCTTTACTAGCAATCTCCCTCCTTGGAGACTCAGCACCTTTAACCTCCTGTTCCGTACAGGTTGCGATTTGTCCTGAGGATGAACGGGAAGAGGGGGAGCCAATGAGAGACTAGCTCTAGGTGTTGGGACTGGCACAGGTCACTCTATTTTCCCATCAGGAAGAAGAATTAACCACAGGCTCAGCCTGCCGCCCGGGACCAGAATAGGGCCTGAAGCAATCCTGTGCTTTTGCGGCCAGCTCCCAAGTAAGCGAGTTGAACAATGGAGCTCAGGGGCACTGCAATTCACAAACCTGCAGAGTTATAAATGATAACTCTTGTCCACAAATATATTGAGGCAAGGCACCGAAGAGGATTTGAAAGCAAGGCAGAATTGCAGGAAACAGATTTCAGGAGGTAGATTCGAATCGCCTTGAAAGCACAGGAAAAGCGGCCAAACCTCGACAATCATGCCCTTGGCCAAAAAGGGCGTATGCGTTTTTTCCTGAATATATTCAGGAAAAAACGCATACGCCCTTTTTGGCCAACCAAGCAACCTGGAAAGGCAAATCAGCGCTACAAAGAAGTCTCGCTTCCCATCGGTCAAAAGGGCCATGCTGAATAAAGTGTCAAAACCAGAAATGCAGGACAGGCCATGGAGAACCGGGAGCCTTGCTACGCTGAAGGGCGGGATGTAAATTGCCAACAGCCACTCTGGAGAAGTGTACGGTGTGTCCTGAAACATCTAAAAAACTCAGCTTAGAGAGCATAGGGCACTTCCACTCATGGGCGTATACATTGGGAAAACTAAAAATCAGCAAGACACAGGCACCCCAAAGTTTAGGGCTGCTCTCTTGACAAGAACCTCCACTTCGTTACACCTTAAATATCCCAGGAAAGAGAAAAAAGGATAAAGAAGTTGTGGTCCTTATGTACAATGGAATATCACTCAGCCATGAAATCAAGGTCATAAGGCTAGTAGCAGCATGATGAGTGGATTTAGGTACGACGATTCTAAGTGAAAAAAGTCACACAGAAAAAGACACTTGTCATAAGATATCACTAATAGAGGGAATGTAAAAACCGCTACACTTGAACTGAATTACAAAACGGAACAGAGTCACACGTTTAGAAAACACACTATGGCTGCTCAACGGGAAAGGTGAGGCGGGGGGATGCATAAAACACGGGTTTCAAATTAGCTCAGATACCGTTCCATAAACCCAATATGTAATAGACAAGACCTACTCCTTGCTCAGGGAACTGGACTCAACACCCCCTACTCACCGCCCAAGAATATATCTGACTAGTAAGAATCTTAAACCTATGTATTGATATCTCTCTGTAAGTGAGTCAAGTGGGTGTAAAGCGGCATAAACACAGCAGTGAAAAGCAGCTAAACCCCATTATAAAAATCAATTACTTTTAAAAACCCGTGAAACAAAGACAGTGAAAGAGAGAGAAATTCTTACGCAATTCGTTCAGGGGCTGTGATGCCACCTGGATTGACCATATCTAGACCCACAGCTGACGGAGACATAAGGGTGGACACTCCTGGGGCTGAGAGGTTTGGTGAGGTTGGGTGAGCAAACGCAGACCCTTTAAAGTAGTACTGCGTGGTACCCATCCCATGGGTCCCAAATCTCCAGGTTCAAGGGCATCTTCCTACATCGAAAACATGCATGAGAAACCCAGAAGCTGGTACACCGTGTGATCGGGAAAGGTTTCTAAAACGCACCTCATTTCTCACCTCCTTGTGCTCGGGTTCGCCATTCCAGCCGCTTTACTAGCAATCTCCCTCCTTGGAGACTCAGCACCTTTAACCTCCTGTTCCGTACAGGTTGCGATTTGTCCTGAGGATGAACGGGAAGAGGGGGAGCCAATGAGAGACTAGCTCTAGGTGTTGGGACTGGCACAGGTCACTCTATTTTCCCATCAGGAAGAAGAATTAACCACAGGCTCAGCCTGCCGCCCGGGACCAGAATAGGGCCTGAAGCAATCCTGTGCTTTTGCGGCCAGCTCCCAAGTAAGCGAGTTGAACAATGGAGCTCAGGGGCACTGCAATTCACAAACCTGCAGAGTTATAAATGATAACTCTTGTCCACAAATATATTGAGGGAAGGCACCGAAGAGGATTTGAAAGCAAGGCAGAATTGCAGGAAACAGATTTCAGGAGGTAGATTCGAATCGCCTTGAAAGCACAGGAAAAGCGGCCAAACCTCGGCAATCATGCCCTTGGCCAAAAAGGGCGTATGCGTTTTTTCCTGAATATATTCAGGAAAAAACGCATACGCCCTTTTTGGCCAACCAAGCAACCTGGAAAGGCAAATCAGCGCTACAAAGAAGTCTCGCTTCCCATCGGTCAAAAGGGCCATGCTGAATAAAGTGTCAAAACCAGAAATGCAGGACAGGCCATGGAGAACCGGGAGCCTTGCTACGCTGAAGGGCGGGATGTAAATTGCCAACAGCCACTCTGGAGAAGTGTACGGTGTGTCCTGAAACATCTAAAAAACTCAGCTTAGAGAGCATAGGGCACTTCCACTCATGGGCGTATACATTGGGAAAACTAAAAATCAGCAAGACACAGGCACCCCAAAGTTTAGGGCTGCTCTCTTGACAAGAACCTCCACTTCGTTACACCTTAAATATCCCAGGAAAGAGAAAAAAGGATAAAGAAGTTGTGGTCCTTATGTACAATGGAATATCACTCAGCCATGAAATCAAGGTCATAAGGCTAGTAGCAGCATGATGAGTGGATTTAGGTACGACGATTCTAAGTGAAAAAAGTCACACAGAAAAAGACACTTGTCATAAGATATCACTAATAGAGGGAATGTAAAAACCGCTACACTTGAACTGAATTACAAAACGGAACAGAGTCACACGTTTAGAAAACACACTATGGCTGCTCAACGGGAAAGGTGAGGCGGGGGGATGCATAAAACACGGGTTTCAAATTAGCTCAGATACCGTTCCATAAACCCAATATGTAATAGACAAGACCTACTCCTTGCTCAGGGAACTGGACTCAACACCCCCTACTCACCGCCCAAGAATATATCTGACTAGTAAGAATCTTAAACCTATGTATTGATATCTCTCTGTAAGTGAGTCAAGTGGGTGTAAAGCGGCATAAACACAGCAGTGAAAAGCAGCTAAACCCCATTATAAAAATCAATTACTTTTAAAAACCCGTGAAACAAAGACAGTGAAAGAGAGAGAAATTCTTACGCAATTCGTTCAGGGGCTGTGATGCCACCTGGATTGACCATATCTAGACCCACAGCTGACGGAGACATAAGGGTGGACACTCCTGGGGCTGAGAGGTTTGGTGAGGTTGGGTGAGCAAACGCAGACCCTTTAAAGTAGTACTGCGTGGTACCCATCCCATGGGTCCCAAATCTCCAGGTTCAAGGGCATCTTCCTACATCGAAAACATGCATGAGAAACCCAGAAGCTGGTACACCGTGTGATCGGGAAAGGTTTCTAAAACGCACCTCATTTCTCACCTCCTTGTGCTCGGGTTCGCCATTCCAGCCGCTTTACTAGCAATCTCCCTCCTTGGAGACTCAGCACCTTTAACCTCCTGTTCCGTACAGGTTGCGATTTGTCCTGAGGATGAACGGGAAGAGGGGGAGCCAATGAGAGACTAGCTCTAGGTGTTGGGACTGGCACAGGTCACTCTATTTTCCCATCAGGAAGAAGAATTAACCACAGGCTCAGCCTGCCGCCCGGGACCAGAATAGGGCCTGAAGCAATCCTGTGCTTTTGCGGCCAGCTCCCAAGTAAGCGAGTTGAACAATGGAGCTCAGGGGCACTGCAATTCACAAACCTGCAGAGTTATAAATGATAACTCTTGTCCACAAATATATTGAGGCAAGGCACCGAAGAGGATTTGAAAGCAAGGCAGAATTGCAGGAAACAGATTTCAGGAGGTAGATTCGAATCGCCTTGAAAGCACAGGAAAAGCGGCCAAACCTCGACAATCATGCCCTTGGCCAAAAAGGGCGTATGCGTTTTTTCCTGAATATATTCAGGAAAAAACGCATACGCCCTTTTTGGCCAACCAAGCAACCTGGAAAGGCAAATCAGCGCTACAAAGAAGTCTCGCTTCCCATCGGTCAAAAGGGCCATGCTGAATAAAGTGTCAAAACCAGAAATGCAGGACAGGCCATGGAGAACCGGGAGCCTTGCTACGCTGAAGGGCGGGATGTAAATTGCCAACAGCCACTCTGGAGAAGTGTACGGTGTGTCCTGAAACATCTAAAAAACTCAGCTTAGAGAGCATAGGGCACTTCCACTCATGGGCGTATACATTGGGAAAACTAAAAATCAGCAAGACACAGGCACCCCAAAGTTTAGGGCTGCTCTCTTGACAAGAACCTCCACTTCGTTACACCTTAAATATCCCAGGAAAGAGAAAAAAGGATAAAGAAGTTGTGGTCCTTATGTACAATGGAATATCACTCAGCCATGAAATCAAGGTCATAAGGCTAGTAGCAGCATGATGAGTGGATTTAGGTACGACGATTCTAAGTGAAAAAAGTCACACAGAAAAAGACACTTGTCATAAGATATCACTAATAGAGGGAATGTAAAAACCGCTACACTTGAACTGAATTACAAAACGGAACAGAGTCACACGTTTAGAAAACACACTATGGCTGCTCAACGGGAAAGGTGAGGCGGGGGGATGCATAAAACACGGGTTTCAAATTAGCTCAGATACCGTTCCATAAACCCAATATGTAATAGACAAGACCTACTCCTTGCTCAGGGAACTGGACTCAACACCCCCTACTCACCGCCCAAGAATATATCTGACTAGTAAGAATCTTAAACCTATGTATTGATATCTCTCTGTAAGTGAGTCAAGTGGGTGTAAAGCGGCATAAACACAGCAGTGAAAAGCAGCTAAACCCCATTATAAAAATCAATTACTTTTAAAAACCCGTGAAACAAAGACAGTGAAAGAGAGAGAAATTCTTACACAATTCGTTCAGGGGCTGTGATGCCACCTGGATTGACCATATCTAGACCCATAGCTGACGGAGACATAAGGGTGGACACTCCTGGGGCTGAGAGGTTTGGTGAGGTTGGGTGAGCAAACGCAGACCCTTTAAAGTAGTACTGCGTGGTACCCATCCCATGGGTCCCAAATCTCCAGGTTCAAGGGCATCTTCCTACATCGAAAACATGCATGAGAAACCCAGAAGCTGGTACACCGTGTGATCGGGAAAGGTTTCTAAAACGCACCTCATTTCTCACCTCCTTGTGCTCGGGTTCGCCATTCCAGCCGCTTTACTAGCAATCTCCCTCCTTGGAGACTCAGCACCTTTAACCTCCTGTTCCGTACAGGTTGCGATTTGTCCTGAGGATGAACGGGAAGAGGGGGAACCAATGAGAGACTAGCTCTAGGTGTTGGGACTGGCACAGGTCACTCTATTTTCCCATCAGGAAGAAGAATTAACCACAGGCTCAGCCTGCCGCCCGGGACCAGAATAGGGCCTGAAGCAATCCTGTGCTTTTGCGGCCAGCTCCCAAGTAAGCGAGTTGAACAATGGAGCTCAGGGGCACTGCAATTCACAAACCTGCAGAGTTATAAATGATAACTCTTGTCCACAAATATATTGAGGGAAGGCACCGAAGAGGATTTGAAAGCAAGGCAGAATTGCAGGAAACAGATTTCAGGAGGTAGATTCGAATCGCCTTGAAAGCACAGGAAAAGCGGCCAAACCTCGACAATCATGCCCTTGGCCAAAAAGGGCGTATGCGTTTTTTCCTGAATATATTCAGGAAAAAACGCATACGCCCTTTTTGGCCAACCAAGCAACCTGGAAAGGCAAATCAGCGCTACAAAGAAGTCTCGCTTCCCATCGGTCAAAAGGGCCATGCTGAATAAAGTGTCAAAACCAGAAATGCAGGACAGGCCATGGAGAACCGGGAGCCTTGCTACGCTGATGGGCGGGATGTAAATTGCCAACAGCCACTCTGGAGAAGTGTACGGTGTGTCCTGAAACATCTAAAAAACTCAGCTTAGAGAGCATAGGGCACTTCCACTCATGGGCGTATACATTGGGAAAACTAAAAATCAGCAAGACACAGGCACCCCAAAGTTTAGGGCTGCTCTCTTGACAAGAACCTCCACTTCGTTACACCTTAAATATCCCAGGAAAGAGAAAAAAGGATAAAGAAGTTGTGGTCCTTATGTACAATGGAATATCACTCAGCCATGAAATCAAGGTCATAAGGCTAGTAGCAGCATGATGAGTGGATTTAGGTACGACGATTCTAAGTGAAAAAAGTCACACAGAAAAAGACACTTGTCATAAGATATCACTAATAGAGGGAATGTAAAAACCGCTACACTTGAACTGAATTACAAAACGGAACAGAGTCACACGTTTAGAAAACACACTATGGCTGCTCAACGGGAAAGGTGAGGCGGGGGGATGCATAAAACACGGGTTTCAAATTAGCTCAGATACCGTTCCATAAACCCAATATGTAATAGACAAGACCTACTCCTTGCTCAGGGAACTGGACTCAACACCCCCTACTCACCGCCCAAGAATATATCTGACTAGTAAGAATCTTAAACCTATGTATTGATATCTCTCTGTAAGTGAGTCAAGTGGGTGTAAAGCGGCATAAACACAGCAGTGAAAAGCAGCTAAACCCCATTATAAAAATCAATTACTTTTAAAAACCCGTGAAACAAAGACAGTGAAAGAGAGAGAAATTCTTACACAATTCGTTCAGGGGCTGTGATGCCACCTGGATTGACCATATCTAGACCCACAGCTGACGGAGACATAAGGGTGGACACTCCTGGGGCTGAGAGGTTTGGTGAGGTTGGGTGAGCAAACGCAGACCCTTTAAAGTAGTACTGCGTGGTACCCATCCCATGGGTCCCAAATCTCCAGGTTCAAGGGCATCTTCCTACATCGAAAACATGCATGAGAAACCCAGAAGCTGGTACACCGTGTGATCGGGAAAGGTTTCTAAAACGCACCTCATTTCTCACCTCCTTGTGCTCGGGTTCGCCATTCCAGCCGCTTTACTAGCAATCTCCCTCCTTGGAGACTCAGCACCTTTAACCTCCTGTTCCGTACAGGTTGCGATTTGTCCTGAGGATGAACGGGAAGAGGGGGAACCAATGAGAGACTAGCTCTAGGTGTTGGGACTGGCACAGGTCACTCTATTTTCCCATCAGGAAGAAGAATTAACCACAGGCTCAGCCTGCCGCCCGGGACCAGAATAGGGCCTGAAGCAATCCTGTGCTTTTGCGGCCAGCTCCCAAGTAAGCGAGTTGAACAATGGAGCTCAGGGGCACTGCAATTCACAAACCTGCAGAGTTATAAATGATAACTCTTGTCCACAAATATATTGAGGGAAGGCACCAAAGAGGATTTGAAAGCAAGGCAGAATTGCAGGAAACAGATTTCAGGAGGTAGATTCGAATCGCCTTGAAAGCACAGGAAAAGCGGCCAAACCTCGACAATCATGCCCTTGGCCAAAAAGGGCGTATGCGTTTTTTCCTGAATATATTCAGGAAAAAACGCATACGCCCTTTTTGGCCAACCAAGCAACCTGGAAAGGCAAATCAGCGCTACAAAGAAGTCTCGCTTCCCATCGGTCAAAAGGGCCATGCTGAATAAAGTGTCAAAACCAGAAATGCAGGACAGGCCATGGAGAACCGGGAGCCTTGCTACGCTGAAGGGCGGGATGTAAATTGCCAACAGCCACTCTGGAGAAGTGTACGGTGTGTCCTGAAACATCTAAAAAACTCAGCTTAGAGAGCATAGGGCACTTCCACTCATGGGCGTATACATTGGGAAAACTAAAAATCAGCAAGACACAGGCACCCCAAAGTTTAGGGCTGCTCTCTTGACAAGAACCTCCACTTCGTTACACCTTAAATATCCCAGGAAAGAGAAAAAAGGATAAAGAAGTTGTGGTCCTTATGTACAATGGAATATCACTCAGCCATGAAATCAAGGTCATAAGGCTAGTAGCAGCATGATGAGTGGATTTAGGTACGACGATTCTAAGTGAAAAAAGTCACACAGAAAAAGACACTTGTCATAAGATATCACTAATAGAGGGAATGTAAAAACCGCTACACTTGAACTGAATTACAAAACGGAACAGAGTCACACGTTTAGAAAACACACTATGGCTGCTCAACGGGAAAGGTGAGGCGGGGGGATGCATAAAACACGGGTTTCAAATTAGCTCAGATACCGTTCCATAAACCCAATATGTAATAGACAAGACCTACTCCTTGCTCAGGGAACTGGACTCAACACCCCCTACTCACCGCCCAAGAATATATCTGACTAGTAAGAATCTTAAACCTATGTATTGATATCTCTCTGTAAGTGAGTCAAGTGGGTGTAAAGCGGCATAAACACAGCAGTGAAAAGCAGCTAAACCCCATTATAAAAATCAATTACTTTTAAAAACCCGTGAAACAAAGACAGTGAAAGAGAGAGAAATTCTTACACAATTCGTTCAGGGGCTGTGATGCCACCTGGATTGACCATATCTAGACCCACAGCTGACGGAGACATAAGGGTGGACACTCCTGGGGCTGAGAGGTTTGGTGAGGTTGGGTGAGCAAACGCAGACCCTTTAAAGTAGTACTGCGTGGTACCCATCCCATGGGTCCCAAATCTCCAGGTTCAAGGGCATCTTCCTACATCGAAAACATGCATGAGAAACCCAGAAGCTGGTACACCGTGTGATCGGGAAAGGTTTCTAAAACGCACCTCATTTCTCACCTCCTTGTGCTCGGGTTCGCCATTCCAGCCGCTTTACTAGCAATCTCCCTCCTTGGAGACTCAGCACCTTTAACCTCCTGTTCCGTACAGGTTGCGATTTGTCCTGAGGATGAACGGGAAGAGGGGGAACCAATGAGAGACTAGCTCTAGGTGTTGGGACTGGCACAGGTCACTCTATTTTCCCATCAGGAAGAAGAATTAACCACAGGCTCAGCCTGCCGCCCGGGACCAGAATAGGGCCTGAAGCAATCCTGTGCTTTTGCGGCCAGCTCCCAAGTAAGCGAGTTGAACAATGGAGCTCAGGGGCACTGCAATTCACAAACCTGCAGAGTTATAAATGATAACTCTTGTCCACAAATATATTGAGGGAAGGCACCGAAGAGGATTTGAAAGCAAGGCAGAATTGCAGGAAACAGATTTCAGGAGGTAGATTCGAATCGCCTTGAAAGCACAGGAAAAGCGGCCAAACCTCGACAATCATGCCCTTGGCCAAAAAGGGCGTATGCGTTTTTTCCTGAATATATTCAGGAAAAAACGCATACGCCCTTTTTGGCCAACCAAGCAACCTGGAAAGGCAAATCAGCGCTACAAAGAAGTCTCGCTTCCCATCGGTCAAAAGGGCCATGCTGAATAAAGTGTCAAAACCAGAAATGCAGGACAGGCCATGGAGAACCGGGAGCCTTGCTACGCTGAAGGGCGGGATGTAAATTGCCAACAGCCACTCTGGAGAAGTGTACGGTGTGTCCTGAAACATCTAAAAAACTCAGCTTAGAGAGCATAGGGCACTTCCACTCATGGGCGTATACATTGGGAAAACTAAAAATCAGCAAGACACAGGCACCCCAAAGTTTAGGGCTGCTCTCTTGACAAGAACCTCCACTTCGTTACACCTTAAATATCCCAGGAAAGAGAAAAAAGGATAAAGAAGTTCTGGTCCTTATGTACAATGGAATATCACTCAGCCATGAAATCAAGGTCATAAGGCTAGTAGCAGCATGATGAGTGGATTTAGGTACGACGATTCTAAGTGAAAAAAGTCACACAGAAAAAGACACTTGTCATAAGATATCACTAATAGAGGGAATGTAAAAACCGCTACACTTGAACTGAATTACAAAACGGAACAGAGTCACACGTTTAGAAAACACACTATGGCTGCTCAACGGGAAAGGTGAGGCGGGGGGATGCATAAAACACGGGTTTCAAATTAGCTCAGATACCGTTCCATAAACCCAATATGTAATAGACAAGACCTACTCCTTGCTCAGGGAACTGGACTCAACACCCCCTACTCACCGCCCAAGAATATATCTGACTAGTAAGAATCTTAAACCTATGTATTGATATCTCTCTGTAAGTGAGTCAAGTGGGTGTAAAGCGGCATAAACACAGCAGTGAAAAGCAGCTAAACCCCATTATAAAAATCAATTACTTTTAAAAACCCGTGAAACAAAGACAGTGAAAGAGAGAGAAATTCTTACACAATTCGTTCAGGGGCTGTGATGCCACCTGGATTGACCATATCTAGACCCACAGCTGACGGAGACATAAGGGTGGACACTCCTGGGGCTGAGAGGTTTGGTGAGGTTGGGTGAGCAAACGCAGACCCTTTAAAGTAGTACTGCGTGGTACCCATCCCATGGGTCCCAAATCTCCAGGTTCAAGGGCATCTTCCTACATCGAAAACATGCATGAGAAACCCAGAAGCTGGTACACCGTGTGATCGGGAAAGGTTTCTAAAACGCACCTCATTTCTCACCTCCTTGTGCTCGGGTTCGCCATTCCAGCCGCTTTACTAGCAATCTCCCTCCTTGGAGACTCAGCACCTTTAACCTCCTGTTCCGTACAGGTTGCGATTTGTCCTGAGGATGAACGGGAAGAGGGGGAACCAATGAGAGACTAGCTCTAGGTGTTGGGACTGGCACAGGTCACTCTATTTTCCCATCAGGAAGAAGAATTAACCACAGGCTCAGCCTGCCGCCCGGGACCAGAATAGGGCCTGAAGCAATCCTGCGCTTTTGCGGCCAGCTCCCAAGTAAGCGAGTTGAACAATGGAGCTCAGGGGCACTGCAATTCACAAACCTGCAGAGTTATAAATGATAACTCTTGTCCACAAATATATTGAGGGAAGGCACCGAAGAGGATTTGAAAGCAAGGCAGAATTGCAGGAAACAGATTTCAGGAGGTAGATTCGAATCGCCTTGAAAGCACAGGAAAAGCGGCCAAACCTCGACAATCATGCCCTTGGCCAAAAAGGGCGTATGCGTTTTTTCCTGAATATATTCAGGAAAAAACGCATACGCCCTTTTTGGCCAACCAAGCAACCTGGAAAGGCAAATCAGCGCTACAAAGAAGTCTCGCTTCCCATCGGTCAAAAGGGCCATGCTGAATAAAGTGTCAAAACCAGAAATGCAGGACAGGCCATGGAGAACCGGGAGCCTTGCTACGCTGAAGGGCGGGATGTAAATTGCCAACAGCCACTCTGGAGAAGTGTACGGTGTGTCCTGAAACATCTAAAAAACTCAGCTTAGAGAGCATAGGGCACTTCCACTCATGGGCGTATACATTGGGAAAACTAAAAATCAGCAAGACACAGGCACCCCAAAGTTTAGGGCTGCTCTCTTGACAAGAACCTCCACTTCGTTACACCTTAAATATCCCAGGAAAGAGAAAAAAGGATAAAGAAGTTGTGGTCCTTATGTACAATGGAATATCACTCAGCCATGAAATCAAGGTCATAAGGCTAGTAGCAGCATGATGAGTGGATTTAGGTACGACGATTCTAAGTGAAAAAAGTCACACAGAAAAAGACACTTGTCATAAGATATCACTAATAGAGGGAATGTAAAAACCGCTACACTTGAACTGAATTACAAAACGGAACAGAGTCACACGTTTAGAAAACACACTATGGCTGCTCAACGGGAAAGGTGAGGCGGGGGGATGCATAAAACACGGGTTTCAAATTAGCTCAGATACCGTTCCATAAACCCAATATGTAATAGACAAGACCTACTCCTTGCTCAGGGAACTGGACTCAACACCCCCTACTCACCGCCCAAGAATATATCTGACTAGTAAGAATCTTAAACCTATGTATTGATATCTCTCTGTAAGTGAGTCAAGTGGGTGTAAAGCGGCATAAACACAGCAGTGAAAAGCAGCTAAACCCCATTATAAAAATCAATTACTTTTAAAAACCCGTGAAACAAAGACAGTGAAAGAGAGAGAAATTCTTACACAATTCGTTCAGGGGCTGTGATGCCACCTGGATTGACCATATCTAGACCCACAGCTGACGGAGACATAAGGGTGGACACTCCTGGGGCTGAGAGGTTTGGTGAGGTTGGGTGAGCAAACGCAGACCCTTTAAAGTAGTACTGCGTGGTACCCATCCCATGGGTCCCAAATCTCCAGGTTCAAGGGCATCTTCCTACATCGAAAACATGCATGAGAAACCCAGAAGCTGGTACACCGTGTGATCGGGAAAGGTTTCTAAAACGCACCTCATTTCTCACCTCCTTGTGCTCGGGTTCGCCATTCCAGCCACTTTACTAGCAATCTCCCTCCTTGGAGACTCAGCACCTTTAACCTCCTGTTCCGTACAGGTTGCGATTTGTCCTGAGGATGAACGGGAAGAGGGGGAACCAATGAGAGACTAGCTCTAGGTGTTGGGACTGGCACAGGTCACTCTATTTTCCCATCAGGAAGAAGAATTAACCACAGGCTCAGCCTGCCGCCCGGGACCAGAATAGGGCCTGAAGCAATCCTGCGCTTTTGCGGCCAGCTCCCAAGTAAGCGAGTTGAACAATGGAGCTCAGGGGCACTGCAATTCACAAACCTGCAGAGTTATAAATGATAACTCTTGTCCACAAATATATTGAGGGAAGGCACCGAAGAGGATTTGAAAGCAAGGCAGAATTGCAGGAAACAGATTTCAGGAGGTAGATTCGAATCGCCTTGAAAGCACAGGAAAAGCGGCCAAACCTCGACAATCATGCCCTTGGCCAAAAAGGGCGTATGCGTTTTTTCCTGAATATATTCAGGAAAAAACGCATACGCCCTTTTTGGCCAACCAAGCAACCTGGAAAGGCAAATCAGCGCTACAAAGAAGTCTCGCTTCCCCTCGGTCAAAAGGGCCATGCTGAATAAAGTGTCAAAACCAGAAATGCAGGACAGGCCATGGAGAACCGGGAGCCTTGCTACGCTGAAGGGCGGGATGTAAATTGCCAACAGCCACTCTGGAGAAGTGTACGGTGTGTCCTGAAACATCTAAAAAACTCAGCTTAGAGAGCATAGGGCACTTCCACTCATGGGCGTATACATTGGGAAAACTAAAAATCAGCAAGACACAGGCACCCCAAAGTTTAGGGCTGCTCTCTTGACAAGAACCTCCACTTCGTTACACCTTAAATATCCCAGGAAAGAGAAAAAAGGATAAAGAAGTTGTGGTCCTTATGTACAATGGAATATCACTCAGCCATGAAATCAAGGTCATAAGGCTAGTAGCAGCATGATGAGTGGATTTAGGTACGACGATTCTAAGTGAAAAAAGTCACACAGAAAAAGACACTTGTCATAAGATATCACTAATAGAGGGAATGTAAAAACCGCTACACTGGAACTGAATTACAAAACGGAACAGAGTCACACGTTTAGAAAACACACTATGGCTGCTCAACGGGAAAGGTGAGGCGGGGGGATGCATAAAACACGGGTTTCAAATTAGCTCAGATACCGTTCCATAAACCCAATATGTAATAGACAAGACCTACTCCTTGCTCAGGGAACTGGACTCAACACCCCCTACTCACCGCCCAAGAATATATCTGACTAGTAAGAATCTTAAACCTATGTATTGATATCTCTCTGTAAGTGAGTCAAGTGGGTGTAAAGCGGCATAAACACAGCAGTGAAAAGCAGCTAAACCCCATTATAAAAATCAATTACTTTTAAAAACCCGTGAAACAAAGACAGTGAAAGAGAGAGAAATTCTTACACAATTCGTTCAGGGGCTGTGATGCCACCTGGATTGACGATATCTAGACCCACAGCTGACGGAGACATAAGGGTGGACACTCCTGGGGCTGAGAGGTTTGGTGAGGTTGGGTGAGCAAACGCAGACCCTTTAAAGTAGTACTGCGTGGTACCCATCCCATGGGTCCCAAATCTCCAGGTTCAAGGGCATCTTCCTACATCGAAAACATGCATGAGAAACCCAGAAGCTGGTACACCGTGTGATCGGGAAAGGTTTCTAAAACGCACCTCATTTCTCACCTCCTTGTGCTCGGGTTCGCCATTCCAGCCGCTTTACTAGCAATCTCCCTCCTTGGAGACTCAGCACCTTTAACCTCCTGTTCCGTACAGGTTGCGATTTGTCCTGAGGATGAACGGGAAGAGGGGGAACCAATGAGAGACTAGCTCTAGGTGTTGGGACTGGCACAGGTCACTCTATTTTCCCATCAGGAAGAAGAATTAACCACAGGCTCAGCCTGCCGCCCGGGACCAGAATAGGGCCTGAAGTAATCCTGCGCTTTTGCGGCCAGCTCCCAAGTAAGCGAGTTGAACAATGGAGCTCAGGGGCACTGCAATTCACAAACCTGCAGAGTTATAAATGATAACTCTTGTCCACAAATATATTGAGGGAAGGCACCGAAGAGGATTTGAAAGCAAGGCAGAATTGCAGGAAACAGATTTCAGGAGGTAGATTCGAATCGCCTTGAAAGCACAGGAAAAGCGGCCAAACCTCGACAATCATGCCCTTGGCCAAAAAGGGCGTATGCGTTTTTTCCTGAATATATTCAGGAAAAAACGCATACGCCCTTTTTGGCCAACCAAGCAACCTGGAAAGGCAAATCAGCGCTACAAAGAAGTCTCGCTTCCCCTCGGTCAAAAGGGCCATGCTGAATAAAGTGTCAAAACCAGAAATGCAGGACAGGCCATGGAGAACCGGGAGCCTTGCTACGCTGAAGGGCGGGATGTAAATTGCCAACAGCCACTCTGGAGAAGTGTACGGTGTGTCCTGAAACATCTAAAAAACTCAGCTTAGAGAGCATAGGGCACTTCCACTCATGGGCGTATACATTGGGAAAACTAAAAATCAGCAAGACACAGGCACCCCAAAGTTTAGGGCTGCTCTCTTGACAAGAACCTCCACTTCGTTACACCTTAAATATCCCAGGAAAGAGAAAAAAGGATAAAGAAGTTGTGGTCCTTATGTACAATGGAATATCACTCAGCCATGAAATCAAGGTCATAAGGCTAGTAGCAGCATGATGAGTGGATTTAGGTACGACGATTCTAAGTGAAAAAAGTCACACAGAAAAAGACACTTGTCATAAGATATCACTAATAGAGGGAATGTAAAAACCGCTACACTGGAACTGAATTACAAAACGGAACAGAGTCACACGTTTAGAAAACACACTATGGCTGCTCAACGGGAAAGGTGAGGCGGGGGGATGCATAAAACACGGGTTTCAAATTAGCTCAGATACCGTTCCATAAACCCAATATGTAATAGACAAGACCTACTCCTTGCTCAGGGAACTGGACTCAACACCCCCTACTCACCGCCCAAGAATATATCTGACTAGTAAGAATCTTAAACCTATGTATTGATATCTCTCTGTAAGTGAGTCAAGTGGGTGTAAAGCGGCATAAACACAGCAGTGAAAAGCAGCTAAACCCCATTATAAAAATCAATTACTTTTAAAAACCCGTGAAACAAAGACAGTGAAAGAGAGAGAAATTCTTACACAATTCGTTCAGGGGCTGTGATGCCACCTGGATTGACCATATCTAGACCCACAGCTGACGGAGACATAAGGGTGGACACTCCTGGGGCTGAGAGGTTTGGTGAGGTTGGGTGAGCAAACGCAGACCCTTTAAAGTAGTACTGCGTGGTACCCATCCCATGGGTCCCAAATCTCCAGGTTCAAGGGCATCTTCCTACATCGAAAACATGCATGAGAAACCCAGAAGCTGGTACACCGTGTGATCGGGAAAGGTTTCTAAAACGCACCTCATTTCTCACCTCCTTGTGCTCGGGTTCGCCATTCCAGCCGCTTTACTAGCAATCTCCCTCCTTGGAGACTCAGCACCTTTAACCTCCTGTTCCGTACAGGTTGCGATTTGTCCTGAGGATGAACGGGAAGAGGGGGAACCAATGAGAGACTAGCTCTAGGTGTTGGGACTGGCACAGGTCACTCTATTTTCCCATCAGGAAGAAGAATTAACCACAGGCTCAGCCTGCCGCCCGGGACCAGAATAGGGCCTGAAGCAATCCTGCGCTTTTGCGGCCAGCTCCCAAGTAAGCGAGTTGAACAGTGGAGCTCAGGGGCACTGCAATTCACAAACCTGCAGAGTTATAAATGATAACTCTTGTCCACAAATATATTGAGGGAAGGCACCGCAGAGGATTTGAAAGCAAGGCAGAATTGCAGGAAACAGATTTCAGGAGGTAGATTCGAATCGCCTTGAAAGCACAGGAAAAGCGGCCAAACCTCGACAATCATGCCCTTGGCCAAAAAGGGCGTATGCGTTTTTTCCTGAATATATTCAGGAAAAAACGCATACGCCCTTTTTGGCCAACCAAGCAACCTGGAAAGGCAAATCAGCGCTACAAAGAAGTCTCGCTTCCCATCGGTCAAAAGGGCCATGCTGAATAAAGTGTCAAAACCAGAAATGCAGGACAGGCCATGGAGAACCGGGAGCCTTGCTACGCTGATGGGCATGATGTAAATTGCCAACAGCCACTCTGGAGAAGTGTACGGAGTGTCCTGAAACATCTAAAAAACTCAGCTTAGAGAGCATAGGGCACTTCCACTCATGGGCGTATACATTGGGAAAACTAAAAATCAGCAAGACACAGGCACCCCAAAGTTTAGGGCTGCTCTCTTGACAAGAACCTCCACTTCGTTACACCTTAAATATCCCAGGAAAGAGAAAAAAGGATAAAGAAGTTGTGGTCCTTATGTACAATGGAATATCACTCAGCCATGAAATCAAGGTCATAAGGCTAGTAGCAGCATGATGAGTGGATTTAGGTACGACGATTCTAAGTGAAAAAAGTCACACAGAAAAAGACACTTGTCATAAGATATCACTAATAGAGGGAATGTAAAAACCGCTACACTTGAACTGAATTACAAAACGGAACAGAGTCACACGTTTAGAAAACACACTATGGCTGCTCAACAGGAAAGGTGAGGCGGGGGGATGCATAAAACACGGGTTTCAAATTAGCTCAGATACCGTTCCATAAACCCAATATGTAATAGACAAGACCTACTCCTTGCTCAGGGAACTGGACTCAACACCCCCTACTCACCGCCCAAGAATATATCTGACTAGTAAGAATCTTAAACCTATGTATTGATATCTCTCTGTAAGTGAGTCAAGTGGGTGTAAAGCGGCATAAACACAGCAGTGAAAAGCAGCTAAACCCCATTATAAAAATCAATTACTTTTAAAAACCCGTGAAACAAAGACAGTGAAAGAGAGAGAAATTCTTACACAATTCGTTCAGGGGCTGTGATGCCACCTGGATTGACCATATCTAGACCCACAGCTGACGGAGACATAAGGGTGGACACTCCTGGGGCTGAGAGGTTTGGTGAGGTTGGGTGAGCAAACGCAGACCCTTTAAAGTAGTACTGCGTGGTACCCATCCCATGGGTCCCAAATCTCCAGGTTCAAGGGCATCTTCCTACATCGAAAACATGCATGAGAAACCCAGAAGCTGGTACACCGTGTGATCGGGAAAGGTTTCTAAAACGCACCTCATTTCTCACCTCCTTGTGCTCGGGTTCGCCATTCCAGCCGCTTTACTAGCAATCTCCCTCCTTGGAGACTCAGCACCTTTAACCTCCTGTTCCGTACAGGTTGCGATTTGTCCTGAGGATGAACGGGAAGAGGGGGAACCAATGAGAGACTAGCTTTAGGTGTTGGGACTGGCACAGGTCACTCTATTTTCCCATCAGGAAGAAGAATTAACCACAGGCTCAGCCTGCCGCCCGGGACCAGAATAGGGCCTGAAGCAATCCTGCGCTTTTGCGGCCAGCTCCCAAGTAAGCGAGTTGAACAGTGGAGCTCAGGGGCACTGCAATTCACAAACCTGCAGAGTTATAAATGATAACTCTTGTCCACAAATATATTGAGGGAAGGCACCGCAGAGGATTTGAAAGCAAGGCAGAATTGCAGGAAACAGATTTCAGGAGGTAGATTCGAATCGCCTTGAAAGCACAGGAAAAGCGGCCAAACCTCGACAATCATGCCCTTGGCCAAAAAGGGCGTATGCGTTTTTTCCTGAATATATTCAGGAAAAAACGCATACGCCCTTTTTGGCCAACCAAGCAACCTGGAAAGGCAAATCAGCGCTACAAAGAAGTCTCGCTTCCCATCGGTCAAAAGGGCCATGCTGAATAAAGTGTCAAAACCAGAAATGCAGGACAGGCCATGGAGAACCGGGAGCCTTGCTACGCTGATGGGCATGATGTAAATTGCCAACAGCCACTCTGGAGAAGTGTACGGAGTGTCCTGAAACATCTAAAAAACTCAGCTTAGAGAGCATAGGGCACTTCCACTCATGGGCGTATACATTGGGAAAACTAAAAATCAGCAAGACACAGGCACCCCAAAGTTTAGGGCTGCTCTCTTGACAAGAACCTCCACTTCGTTACACCTTAAATATCCCAGGAAAGAGAAAAAAGGATAAAGAAGTTGTGGTCCTTATGTACAATGGAATATCACTCAGCCATGAAATCAAGGTCATAAGGCTAGTAGCAGCATGATGAGTGGATTTAGGTACGACGATTCTAAGTGAAAAAAGTCACACAGAAAAAGACACTTGTCATAAGATATCACTAATAGAGGGAATGTAAAAACCGCTACACTGGAACTGAATTACAAAACGGAACAGAGTCACACGTTTAGAAAACACACTATGGCTGCTCAACAGGAAAGGTGAGGCGGGGGGATGCATAAAACACGGGTTTCAAATTAGCTCAGATACCGTTCCATAAACCCAATATGTAATAGACAAGACCTACTCCTTGCTCAGGGAACTGGACTCAACACCCCCTACTCACCGCCCAAGAATATATCTGACTAGTAAGAATCTTAAACCTATGTATTGATATCTCTCTGTAAGTGACTCAAGTGGGTGTAAAGCGGCATAAACACAGCAGTGAAAAGCAGCTAAACCCCATTATAAAAATCAATTACTTTTAAAAACCCGTGAAACAAAGACAGTGAAAGAGAGAGAAATTCTTACACAATTCGTTCAGGGGCTGTGATGCCACCTGGATTGACCATATCTAGACCCACAGCTGACGGAGACATAAGGGTGGACATTCCTGGGGCTGAGAGGTTTGGTGAGGTTGGGTGAGCAAACGCAGACCCTTTAAAGTAGTACTGCGTGGTACCCATCCCATGGGTCCCAAATCTCCAGGTTCAAGGGCATCTTCCTACATCGAAAACATGCATGAGAAACCCAGAAGCTGGTACACCGTGTGATCGGGAAAGGTTTCTAAAACGCACCTCATTTCTCACCTCCTTGTGCTCGGGTTCGCCATTCCAGCCGCTTTACTAGCAATCTCCCTCCTTGGAGACTCAGCACCTTTAACCTCCTGTTCCGTACAGGTTGCGATTTGTCCTGAGGATGAACGGGAAGAGGGGGAACCAATGAGAGACTAGCTCTAGGTGTTGGGACTGGCACAGGTCACTCTATTTTCCCATCAGGAAGAAGAATTAACCACAGGCTCAGCCTGCCGCCCGGGACCAGAATAGGGCCTGAAGCAATCCTGTGCTTTTGCGGCCAGCTCCCAAGTAAGCGAGTTGAACAATGGAGCTCAGCGGCACTGCAATTCACAAACCTGCAGAGTTATAAATGATAACTCTTGTCCACAAATATATTGAGGCAAGGCACCGAAGAGGATTTGAAAGCAAGGCAGAATTGCAGGAAACAGATTTCAGGAGGTAGATTCGAATCGCCTTGAAAGCACAGGAAAAGCGGCCAAACCTCGACAATCATGCCCTTGGCCAAAAAGGGCGTATGCGTTTTTTCCTGAATATATTCAGGAAAAAACGCATACGCCCTTTTTGGCCAACCAAGCAACCTGGAAAGGCAAATCAGCGCTACAAAGAAGTCTCGCTTCCCATCGGTCAAAAGGGCCATGCTGAATAAAGTGTCAAAACCAGAAATGCAGGACAGGCCATGGAGAACCGGGAGCCTTGCTACGCTGAAGGGCGGGATGTAAATTGCCAACAGCCACTCTGGAGAAGTGTACGGTGTGTCCTGAAACATCTAAAAAACTCAGCTTAGAGAGCATAGGGCACTTCCACTCATGGGCGTATACATTGGGAAAACTAAAAATCAGCAAGACACAGGCACCCCAAAGTTTAGGGCTGCTCTCTTGACAAGAACCTCCACTTCGTTACACCTTAAATATCCCAGGAAAGAGAAAAAAGGATAAAGAAGTTGTGGTCCTTATGTACAATGGAATATCACTCAGCCATGAAATCAAGGTCATAAGGCTAGTAGCAGCATGATGAGTGGATTTAGGTACGACGATTCTAAGTGAAAAAAGTCACACAGAAAAAGACACTTGTCATAAGATATCACTAATAGAGGGAATGTAAAAACCGCTACACTGGAACTGAATTACAAAACGGAACAGAGTCACACGTTTAGAAAACACACTATGGCTGCTCAACGGGAAAGGTGAGGCGGGGGGATGCATAAAACACGGGTTTCAAATTAGCTCAGATACCGTTCCATAAACCCAATATGTAATAGACAAGACCTACTCCTTGCTCAGGGAACTGGACTCAACACCCCCTACTCACCGCCCAAGAATATATCTGACTAGTAAGAATCTTAAACCTATGTATTGATATCTCTCTGTAAGTGAGTCAAGTGGGTGTAAAGCGGCATAAACACAGCAGTGAAAAGCAGCTAAACCCCATTATAAAAATCAATTACTTTTAAAAACCCGTGAAACAAAGACAGTGAAAGAGAGAGAAATTCTTACACAATTCGTTCAGGGGCTGTGATGCCACCTGGATTGACCATATCTAGACCCACAGCTGACGGAGACATAAGGGTGGACACTCCTGGGGCTGAGAGGTTTGGTGAGGTTGGGTGAGCAAACGCAGACCCTTTAAAGTAGTACTGCGTGGTACCCATCCCATGGGTCCCAAATCTCCAGGTTCAAGGGCATCTTCCTACATCGAAAACATGCATGAGAAACCCAGAAGCTGGTACACCGTGTGATCGGGAAAGGTTTCTAAAACGCACCTCATTTCTCACCTCCTTGTGCTCGGGTTCGCCATTCCAGCCGCTTTACTAGCAATCTCCCTCCTTGGAGACTCAGCACCTTTAACCTCCTGTTCCGTACAGGTTGCGATTTGTCCTGAGGATGAACGGGAAGAGGGGGAACCAATGAGAGACTAGCTCTAGGTGTTGGGACTGGCACAGGTCACTCTATTTTCCCATCAGGAAGAAGAATTAACCACAGGCTCAGCCTGCCGCCCGGGACCAGAATAGGGCCTGAAGCAATCCTGTGCTTTTGCGGCCAGCTCCCAAGTAAGCGAGTTGAACAATGGAGCTCAGGGGCACTGCAATTCACAAACCTGCAGAGTTATAAATGATAACTCTTGTCCACAAATATATTGAGGGAAGGCACCGAAGAGGATTTGAAAGCAAGGCAGAATTGCAGGAAACAGATTTCAGGAGGTAGATTCGAATCGCCTTGAAAGCACAGGAAAAGCGGCCAAACCTCGACAATCATGCCCTTGGCCAAAAAGGGCGTATGCGTTTTTTCCTGAATATATTCAGGAAAAAACGCATACGCCCTTTTTGGCCAACCAAGCAACCTGGAAAGGCAAATCAGCGCTACAAAGAAGTCTCGCTTCCCATCGGTCAAAAGGGCCATGCTGAATAAAGTGTCAAAACCAGAAATGCAGGACAGGCCATGGAGAACCGGGAGCCTTGCTACGCTGAAGGGCGGGATGTAAATTGCCAACAGCCACTCTGGAGAAGTGTACGGTGTGTCCTGAAACATCTAAAAAACTCAGCTTAGAGAGCATAGGGCACTTCCACTCATGGGCGTATACATTGGGAAAACTAAAAATCAGCAAGACACAGGCACCCCAAAGTTTAGGGCTGCTCTCTTGACAAGAACCTCCACTTCGTTACACCTTAAATATCCCAGGAAAGAGAAAAAAGGATAAAGAAGTTGTGGTCCTTATGTACAATGGAATATCACTCAGCCATGAAATCAAGGTCATAAGGCTAGTAGCAGCATGATGAGTGGATTTAGGTACGACGATTCTAAGTGAAAAAAGTCACACAGAAAAAGACACTTGTCATAAGATATCACTAATAGAGGGAATGTAAAAACCGCTACACTTGAACTGAATTACAAAACGGAACAGAGTCACACGTTTAGAAAACACACTATGGCTGCTCAACGGGAAAGGTGAGGCGGGGGGATGCATAAAACACGGGTTTCAAATTAGCTCAGATACCGTTCCATAAACCCAATATGTAATAGACAAGACCTACTCCTTGCTCAGGGAACTGGACTCAACACCCCCTACTCACCGCCCAAGAATATATCTGACTAGTAAGAATCTTAAACCTATGTATTGATATCTCTCTGTAAGTGAGTCAAGTGGGTGTAAAGCGGCATAAACACAGCAGTGAAAAGCAGCTAAACCCCATTATAAAAATCAATTACTTTTAAAAACCCGTGAAACAAAGACAGTGAAAGAGAGAGAAATTCTTACACAATTCGTTCAGGGGCTGTGATGCCACCTGGATTGACCATATCTAGACCCACAGCTGACGGAGACATAAGGGTGGACACTCCTGGGGCTGAGAGGTTTGGTGAGGTTGGGTGAGCAAACGCAGACCCTTTAAAGTAGTACTGCGTGGTACCCATCCCATGGGTCCCAAATCTCCAGGTTCAAGGGCATCTTCCTACATCGAAAACATGCATGAGAAACCCAGAAGCTGGTACACCGTGTGATCGGGAAAGGTTTCTAAAACGCACCTCATTTCTCACCTCCTTGTGCTCGGGTTCGCCATTCCAGCCGCTTTACTAGCAATCTCCCTCCTTGGAGACTCAGCACCTTTAACCTCCTGTTCCGTACAGGTTGCGATTTGTCCTGAGGATGAACGGGAAGAGGGGGAGCCAATGAGAGACTAGCTCTAGGTGTTGGGACTGGCACAGGTCACTCTATTTTCCCATCAGGAAGAAGAATTAACCACAGGCTCAGCCTGCCGCCCGGGACCAGAATAGGGCCTGAAGCAATCCTGTGCTTTTGCGGCCAGCTCCCAAGTAAGCGAGTTGAACAATGGAGCTCAGGGGCACTGCAATTCACAAACCTGCAGAGTTATAAATGATAACTCTTGTCCACAAATATATTGAGGCAAGGCACCGAAGAGGATTTGAAAGCAAGGCAGAATTGCAGGAAACAGATTTCAGGAGGTAGATTCGAATCGCCTTGAAAGCACAGGAAAAGCGGCCAAACCTCGACAATCATGCCCTTGGCCAAAAAGGGCGTATGCGTTTTTTCCTGAATATATTCAGGAAAAAACGCATACGCCCTTTTTGGCCAACCAAGCAACCTGGAAAGGCAAATCAGCGCTACAAAGAAGTCTCGCTTCCCATCGGTCAAAAGGGCCATGCTGAATAAAGTGTCAAAACCAGAAATGCAGGACAGGCCATGGAGAACCGGGAGCCTTGCTACGCTGAAGGGCGGGATGTAAATTGCCAACAGCCACTCTGGAGAAGTGTACGGTGTGTCCTGAAACATCTAAAAAACTCAGCTTAGAGAGCATAGGGCACTTCCACTCATGGGCGTATACATTGGGAAAACTAAAAATCAGCAAGACACAGGCACCCCAAAGTTTAGGGCTGCTCTCTTGACAAGAACCTCCACTTCGTTACACCTTAAATATCCCAGGAAAGAGAAAAAAGGATAAAGAAGTTGTGGTCCTTATGTACAATGGAATATCACTCAGCCATGAAATCAAGGTCATAAGGCTAGTAGCAGCATGATGAGTGGATTTAGGTACGACGATTCTAAGTGAAAAAAGTCACACAGAAAAAGACACTTGTCATAAGATATCACTAATAGAGGGAATGTAAAAACCGCTACACTTGAACTGAATTACAAAACGGAACAGAGTCACACGTTTAGAAAACACACTATGGCTGCTCAACGGGAAAGGTGAGGCGGGGGGATGCATAAAACACGGGTTTCAAATTAGCTCAGATACCGTTCCATAAACCCAATATGTAATAGACAAGACCTACTCCTTGCTCAGGGAACTGGACTCAACACCCCCTACTCACCGCCCAAGAATATATCTGACTAGTAAGAATCTTAAACCTATGTATTGATATCTCTCTGTAAGTGAGTCAAGTGGGTGTAAAGCGGCATAAACACAGCAGTGAAAAGCAGCTAAACCCCATTATAAAAATCAATTACTTTTAAAAACCCGTGAAACAAAGACAGTGAAAGAGAGAGAAATTCTTACGCAATTCGTTCAGGGGCTGTGATGCCACCTGGATTGACCATATCTAGACCCACAGCTGACGGAGACATAAGGGTGGACACTCCTGGGGCTGAGAGGTTTGGTGAGGTTGGGTGAGCAAACGCAGACCCTTTAAAGTAGTACTGCGTGGTACCCATCCCATGGGTCCCAAATCTCCAGGTTCAAGGGCATCTTCCTACATCGAAAACATGCATGAGAAACCCAGAAGCTGGTACACCGTGTGATCGGGAAAGGTTTCTAAAACGCACCTCATTTCTCACCTCCTTGTGCTCGGGTTCGCCATTCCAGCCGCTTTACTAGCAATCTCCCTCCTTGGAGACTCAGCACCTTTAACCTCCTGTTCCGTACAGGTTGCGATTTGTCCTGAGGATGAACGGGAAGAGGGGGAACCAATGAGAGACTAGCTCTAGGTGTTGGGACTGGCACAGGTCACTCTATTTTCCCATCAGGAAGAAGAATTAACCACAGGCTCAGCCTGCCGCCCGGGACCAGAATAGGGCCTGAAGCAATCCTGTGCTTTTGCGGCCAGCTCCCAAGTAAGCGAGTTGAACAATGGAGCTCAGGGGCACTGCAATTCACAAACCTGCAGAGTTATAAATGATAACTCTTGTCCACAAATATATTGAGGGAAGGCACCGAAGAGGATTTGAAAGCAAGGCAGAATTGCAGGAAACAGATTTCAGGAGGTAGATTCGAATCGCCTTGAAAGCACAGGAAAAGCGGCCAAACCTCGGCAATCATGCCCTTGGCCAAAAAGGGCGTATGCGTTTTTTCCTGAATATATTCAGGAAAAAACGCATACGCCCTTTTTGGCCAACCAAGCAACCTGGAAAGGCAAATCAGCGCTACAAAGAAGTCTCGCTTCCCATCGGTCAAAAGGGCCATGCTGAATAAAGTGTCAAAACCAGAAATGCAGGACAGGCCATGGAGAACCGGGAGCCTTGCTACGCTGAAGGGCGGGATGTAAATTGCCAACAGCCACTCTGGAGAAGTGTACGGTGTGTCCTGAAACATCTAAAAAACTCAGCTTAGAGAGCATAGGGCACTTCCACTCATGGGCGTATACATTGGGAAAACTAAAAATCAGCAAGACACAGGCACCCCAAAGTTTAGGGCTGCTCTCTTGACAAGAACCTCCACTTCGTTACACCTTAAATATCCCAGGAAAGAGAAAAAAGGATAAAGAAGTTGTGGTCCTTATGTACAATGGAATATCACTCAGCCATGAAATCAAGGTCATAAGGCTAGTAGCAGCATGATGAGTGGATTTAGGTACGACGATTCTAAGTGAAAAAAGTCACACAGAAAAAGACACTTGTCATAAGATATCACTAATAGAGGGAATGTAAAAACCGCTACACTTGAACTGAATTACAAAACGGAACAGAGTCACACGTTTAGAAAACACACTATGGCTGCTCAACGGGAAAGGTGAGGCGGGGGGATGCATAAAACACGGGTTTCAAATTAGCTCAGATACCGTTCCATAAACCCAATATGTAATAGACAAGACCTACTCCTTGCTCAGGGAACTGGACTCAACACCCCCTACTCACCGTCCAAGAATATATCTGACTAGTAAGAATCTTAAACCTATGTATTGATATCTCTCTGTAAGTGAGTCAAGTGGGTGTAAAGCGGCATAAACACAGCAGTGAAAAGCAGCTAAACCCCATTATAAAAATCAATTACTTTTAAAAACCCGTGAAACAAAGACAGTGAAAGAGAGAGAAATTCTTACACAATTCGTTCAGGGGCTGTGATGCCACCTGGATTGACCATATCTAGACCCACAGCTGACGGAGACATAAGGGTGGACACTCCTGGGGCTGAGAGGTTTGGTGAGGTTGGGTGAGCAAACGCAGACCCTTTAAAGTAGTACTGCGTGGTACCCATCCCATGGGTCCCAAATCTCCAGGTTCAAGGGCATCTTCCTACATCGAAAACATGCATGAGAAACCCAGAAGCTGGTACACCGTGTGATCGGGAAAGGTTTCTAAAACGCACCTCATTTCTCACCTCCTTGTGCTCGGGTTCGCCATTCCAGCCGCTTTACTAGCAATCTCCCTCCTTGGAGACTCAGCACCTTTAACCTCCTGTTCCGTACAGGTTGCGATTTGTCCTGAGGATGAACGGGAAGAGGGGGAGCCAATGAGAGACTAGCTCTAGGTGTTGGGACTGGCACAGGTCACTCTATTTTCCCATCAGGAAGAAGAATTAACCACAGGCTCAGCCTGCCGCCCGGGACCAGAATAGGGCCTGAAGCAATCCTGTGCTTTTGCGGCCAGCTCCCAAGTAAGCGAGTTGAACAATGGAGCTCAGGGGCACTGCAATTCACAAACCTGCAGAGTTATAAATGATAACTCTTGTCCACAAATATATTGAGGCAAGGCACCGAAGAGGATTTGAAAGCAAGGCAGAATTGCAGGAAACAGATTTCAGGAGGTAGATTCGAATCGCCTTGAAAGCACAGGAAAAGCGGCCAAACCTCGACAATCATGCCCTTGGCCAAAAAGGGCGTATGCGTTTTTTCCTGAATATATTCAGGAAAAAACGCATACGCCCTTTTTGGCCAACCAAGCAACCTGGAAAGGCAAATCAGCGCTACAAAGAAGTCTCGCTTCCCATCGGTCAAAAGGGCCATGCTGAATAAAGTGTCAAAACCAGAAATGCAGGACAGGCCATGGAGAACCGGGAGCCTTGCTACGCTGAAGGGCGGGATGTAAATTGCCAACAGCCACTCTGGAGAAGTGTACGGTGTGTCCTGAAACATCTAAAAAACTCAGCTTAGAGAGCATAGGGCACTTCCACTCATGGGCGTATACATTGGGAAAACTAAAAATCAGCAAGACACAGGCACCCCAAAGTTTAGGGCTGCTCTCTTGACAAGAACCTCCACTTCGTTACACCTTAAATATCCCAGGAAAGAGAAAAAAGGATAAAGAAGTTGTGGTCCTTATGTACAATGGAATATCACTCAGCCATGAAATCAAGGTCATAAGGCTAGTAGCAGCATGATGAGTGGATTTAGGTACGACGATTCTAAGTGAAAAAAGTCACACAGAAAAAGACACTTGTCATAAGATATCACTAATAGAGGGAATGTAAAAACCGCTACACTTGAACTGAATTACAAAACGGAACAGAGTCACACGTTTAGAAAACACACTATGGCTGCTCAACGGGAAAGGTGAGGCGGGGGGATGCATAAAACACGGGTTTCAAATTAGCTCAGATACCGTTCCATAAACCCAATATGTAATAGACAAGACCTACTCCTTGCTCAGGGAACTGGACTCAACACCCCCTACTCACCGCCCAAGAATATATCTGACTAGTAAGAATCTTAAACCTATGTATTGATATCTCTCTGTAAGTGAGTCAAGTGGGTGTAAAGCGGCATAAACACAGCAGTGAAAAGCAGCTAAACCCCATTATAAAAATCAATTACTTTTAAAAACCCGTGAAACAAAGACAGTGAAAGAGAGAGAAATTCTTACACAATTCGTTCAGGGGCTGTGATGCCACCTGGATTGACCATATCTAGACCCATAGCTGACGGAGACATAAGGGTGGACACTCCTGGGGCTGAGAGGTTTGGTGAGGTTGGGTGAGCAAACGCAGACCCTTTAAAGTAGTACTGCGTGGTACCCATCCCATGGGTCCCAAATCTCCAGGTTCAAGGGCATCTTCCTACATCGAAAACATGCATGAGAAACCCAGAAGCTGGTACACCGTGTGATCGGGAAAGGTTTCTAAAACGCACCTCATTTCTCACCTCCTTGTGCTCGGGTTCGCCATTCCAGCCGCTTTACTAGCAATCTCCCTCCTTGGAGACTCAGCACCTTTAACCTCCTGTTCCGTACAGGTTGCGATTTGTCCTGAGGATGAACGGGAAGAGGGGGAACCAATGAGAGACTAGCTCTAGGTGTTGGGACTGGCACAGGTCACTCTATTTTCCCATCAGGAAGAAGAATTAACCACAGGCTCAGCCTGCCGCCCGGGACCAGAATAGGGCCTGAAGCAATCCTGTGCTTTTGCGGCCAGCTCCCAAGTAAGCGAGTTGAACAATGGAGCTCAGGGGCACTGCAATTCACAAACCTGCAGAGTTATAAATGATAACTCTTGTCCACAAATATATTGAGGGAAGGCACCGAAGAGGATTTGAAAGCAAGGCAGAATTGCAGGAAACAGATTTCAGGAGGTAGATTCGAATCGCCTTGAAAGCACAGGAAAAGCGGCCAAACCTCGACAATCATGCCCTTGGCCAAAAAGGGCGTATGCGTTTTTTCCTGAATATATTCAGGAAAAAACGCATACGCCCTTTTTGGCCAACCAAGCAACCTGGAAAGGCAAATCAGCGCTACAAAGAAGTCTCGCTTCCCATCGGTCAAAAGGGCCATGCTGAATAAAGTGTCAAAACCAGAAATGCAGGACAGGCCATGGAGAACCGGGAGCCTTGCTACGCTGATGGGCGGGATGTAAATTGCCAACAGCCACTCTGGAGAAGTGTACGGTGTGTCCTGAAACATCTAAAAAACTCAGCTTAGAGAGCATAGGGCACTTCCACTCATGGGCGTATACATTGGGAAAACTAAAAATCAGCAAGACACAGGCACCCCAAAGTTTAGGGCTGCTCTCTTGACAAGAACCTCCACTTCGTTACACCTTAAATATCCCAGGAAAGAGAAAAAAGGATAAAGAAGTTGTGGTCCTTATGTACAATGGAATATCACTCAGCCATGAAATCAAGGTCATAAGGCTAGTAGCAGCATGATGAGTGGATTTAGGTACGACGATTCTAAGTGAAAAAAGTCACACAGAAAAAGACACTTGTCATAAGATATCACTAATAGAGGGAATGTAAAAACCGCTACACTTGAACTGAATTACAAAACGGAACAGAGTCACACGTTTAGAAAACACACTATGGCTGCTCAACGGGAAAGGTGAGGCGGGGGGATGCATAAAACACGGGTTTCAAATTAGCTCAGATACCGTTCCATAAACCCAATATGTAATAGACAAGACCTACTCCTTGCTCAGGGAACTGGACTCAACACCCCCTACTCACCGCCCAAGAATATATCTGACTAGTAAGAATCTTAAACCTATGTATTGATATCTCTCTGTAAGTGAGTCAAGTGGGTGTAAAGCGGCATAAACACAGCAGTGAAAAGCAGCTAAACCCCATTATAAAAATCAATTACTTTTAAAAACCCGTGAAACAAAGACAGTGAAAGAGAGAGAAATTCTTACACAATTCGTTCAGGGGCTGTGATGCCACCTGGATTGACCATATCTAGACCCACAGCTGACGGAGACATAAGGGTGGACACTCCTGGGGCTGAGAGGTTTGGTGAGGTTGGGTGAGCAAACGCAGACCCTTTAAAGTAGTACTGCGTGGTACCCATCCCATGGGTCCCAAATCTCCAGGTTCAAGGGCATCTTCCTACATCGAAAACATGCATGAGAAACCCAGAAGCTGGTACACCGTGTGATCGGGAAAGGTTTCTAAAACGCACCTCATTTCTCACCTCCTTGTGCTCGGGTTCGCCATTCCAGCCGCTTTACTAGCAATCTCCCTCCTTGGAGACTCAGCACCTTTAACCTCCTGTTCCGTACAGGTTGCGATTTGTCCTGAGGATGAACGGGAAGAGGGGGAACCAATGAGAGACTAGCTCTAGGTGTTGGGACTGGCACAGGTCACTCTATTTTCCCATCAGGAAGAAGAATTAACCACAGGCTCAGCCTGCCGCCCGGGACCAGAATAGGGCCTGAAGCAATCCTGTGCTTTTGCGGCCAGCTCCCAAGTAAGCGAGTTGAACAATGGAGCTCAGGGGCACTGCAATTCACAAACCTGCAGAGTTATAAATGATAACTCTTGTCCACAAATATATTGAGGGAAGGCACCAAAGAGGATTTGAAAGCAAGGCAGAATTGCAGGAAACAGATTTCAGGAGGTAGATTCGAATCGCCTTGAAAGCACAGGAAAAGCGGCCAAACCTCGACAATCATGCCCTTGGCCAAAAAGGGCGTATGCGTTTTTTCCTGAATATATTCAGGAAAAAACGCATACGCCCTTTTTGGCCAACCAAGCAACCTGGAAAGGCAAATCAGCGCTACAAAGAAGTCTCGCTTCCCATCGGTCAAAAGGGCCATGCTGAATAAAGTGTCAAAACCAGAAATGCAGGATAGGCCATGGAGAACCGGGAGCCTTGCTACGCTGAAGGGCGGGATGTAAATTGCCAACAGCCACTCTGGAGAAGTGTACGGTGTGTCCTGAAACATCTAAAAAACTCAGCTTAGAGAGCATAGGGCACTTCCACTCATGGGCGTATACATTGGGAAAACTAAAAATCAGCAAGACACAGGCACCCCAAAGTTTAGGGCTGCTCTCTTGACAAGAACCTCCACTTCGTTACACCTTAAATATCCCAGGAAAGAGAAAAAAGGATAAAGAAGTTGTGGTCCTTATGTACAATGGAATATCACTCAGCCATGAAATCAAGGTCATAAGGCTAGTAGCAGCATGATGAGTGGATTTAGGTACGACGATTCTAAGTGAAAAAAGTCACACAGAAAAAGACACTTGTCATAAGATATCACTAATAGAGGGAATGTAAAAACCGCTACACTTGAACTGAATTACAAAACGGAACAGAGTCACACGTTTAGAAAACACACTATGGCTGCTCAACGGGAAAGGTGAGGCGGGGGGATGCATAAAACACGGGTTTCAAATTAGCTCAGATACCGTTCCATAAACCCAATATGTAATAGACAAGACCTACTCCTTGCTCAGGGAACTGGACTCAACACCCCCTACTCACCGCCCAAGAATATATCTGACTAGTAAGAATCTTAAACCTATGTATTGATATCTCTCTGTAAGTGAGTCAAGTGGGTGTAAAGCGGCATAAACACAGCAGTGAAAAGCAGCTAAACCCCATTATAAAAATCAATTACTTTTAAAAACCCGTGAAACAAAGACAGTGAAAGAGAGAGAAATTCTTACACAATTCGTTCAGGGGCTGTGATGCCACCTGGATTGACCATATCTAGACCCACAGCTGACGGAGACATAAGGGTGGACACTCCTGGGGCTGAGAGGTTTGGTGAGGTTGGGTGAGCAAACGCAGACCCTTTAAAGTAGTACTGCGTGGTACCCATCCCATGGGTCCCAAATCTCCAGGTTCAAGGGCATCTTCCTACATCGAAAACATGCATGAGAAACCCAGAAGCTGGTACACCGTGTGATCGGGAAAGGTTTCTAAAACGCACCTCATTTCTCACCTCCTTGTGCTCGGGTTCGCCATTCCAGCCGCTTTACTAGCAATCTCCCTCCTTGGAGACTCAGCACCTTTAACCTCCTGTTCCGTACAGGTTGCGATTTGTCCTGAGGATGAACGGGAAGAGGGGGAACCAATGAGAGACTAGCTCTAGGTGTTGGGACTGGCACAGGTCACTCTATTTTCCCATCAGGAAGAAGAATTAACCACAGGCTCAGCCTGCCGCCCGGGACCAGAATAGGGCCTGAAGCAATCCTGTGCTTTTGCGGCCAGCTCCCAAGTAAGCGAGTTGAACAATGGAGCTCAGGGGCACTGCAATTCACAAACCTGCAGAGTTATAAATGATAACTCTTGTCCACAAATATATTGAGGCAAGGCACCGAAGAGGATTTGAAAGCAAGGCAGAATTGCAGGAAACAGATTTCAGGAGGTAGATTCGAATCGCCTTGAAAGCACAGGAAAAGCGGCCAAACCTCGACAATCATGCCCTTGGCCAAAAAGGGCGTATGCGTTTTTTCCTGAATATATTCAGGAAAAAACGCATACGCCCTTTTTGGCCAACCAAGCAACCTGGAAAGGCAAATCAGCGCTACAAAGAAGTCTCGCTTCCCATCGGTCAAAAGGGCCATGCTGAATAAAGTGTCAAAACCAGAAATGCAGGACAGGCCATGGAGAACCGGGAGCCTTGCTACGCTGAAGGGCGGGATGTAAATTGCCAACAGCCACTCTGGAGAAGTGTACGGTGTGTCCTGAAACATCTAAAAAACTCAGCTTAGAGAGCATAGGGCACTTCCACTCATGGGCGTATACATTGGGAAAACTAAAAATCAGCAAGACACAGGCACCCCAAAGTTTAGGGCTGCTCTCTTGACAAGAACCTCCACTTCGTTACACCTTAAATATCCCAGGAAAGAGAAAAAAGGATAAAGAAGTTGTGGTCCTTATGTACAATGGAATATCACTCAGCCATGAAATCAAGGTCATAAGGCTAGTAGCAGCATGATGAGTGGATTTAGGTACGACGATTCTAAGTGAAAAAAGTCACACAGAAAAAGACACTTGTCATAAGATATCACTAATAGAGGGAATGTAAAAACCGCTACACTTGAACTGAATTACAAAACGGAACAGAGTCACACGTTTAGAAAACACACTATGGCTGCTCAACGGGAAAGGTGAGGCGGGGGGATGCATAAAACACGGGTTTCAAATTAGCTCAGATACCGTTCCA
This sequence comes from Eschrichtius robustus, assembly GCF_028021215.1. Classification (NCBI taxonomy): domain Eukaryota; kingdom Metazoa; phylum Chordata; class Mammalia; order Artiodactyla; family Eschrichtiidae; genus Eschrichtius; species Eschrichtius robustus. Next base: position 31,518,078 of record NC_090831.1, on the reverse strand, counting down.
TAAACCCAATATGTAATAGACAAGACCTACTCCTTGCTCAGGGAACTGGACTCAACACCCCCTACTCACCGCCCAAGAATATATCTGACTAGTAAGAATCTTAAACCTATGTATTGATATCTCTCTGTAAGTGAGTCAAGTGGGTGTAAAGCGGCATAAACACAGCAGTGAAAAGCAGCTAAACCCCATTATAAAAATCAATTACTTTTAAAAACCCGTGAAACAAAGACAGTGAAAGAGAGAGAAATTCTTACACAATTCGTTCAGGGGCTGTGATGCCACCTGGATTGACCATATCTAGACCCACAGCTGACGGAGACATAAGGGTGGACACTCCTGGGGCTGAGAGGTTTGGTGAGGTTGGGTGAGCAAACGCAGACCCTTTAAAGTAGTACTGCGTGGTACCCATCCCATGGGTCCCAAATCTCCAGGTTCAAGGGCATCTTCCTACATCGAAAACATGCATGAGAAACCCAGAAGCTGGTACACCGTGTGATCGGGAAAGGTTTCTAAAACGCACCTCATTTCTCACCTCCTTGTGCTCGGGTTCGCCATTCCAGCCGCTTTACTAGCAATCTCCCTCCTTGGAGACTCAGCACCTTTAACCTCCTGTTCCGTACAGGTTGCGATTTGTCCTGAGGATGAACGGGAAGAGGGGGAACCAATGAGAGACTAGCTCTAGGTGTTGGGACTGGCACAGGTCACTCTATTTTCCCATCAGGAAGAAGAATTAACCACAGGCTCAGCCTGCCGCCCGGGACCAGAATAGGGCCTGAAGCAATCCTGTGCTTTTGCGGCCAGCTCCCAAGTAAGCGAGTTGAACAATGGAGCTCAGGGGCACTGCAATTCACAAACCTGCAGAGTTATAAATGATAACTCTTGTCCACAAATATATTGAGGGAAGGCACCGAAGAGGATTTGAAAGCAAGGCAGAATTGCAGGAAACAGATTTCAGGAGGTAGATTCGAATCGCCTTGAAAGCACAGGAAAAGCGGCCAAACCTCGACAATCATGCCCTTGGCCAAAAAGGGCGTATGCGTTTTTTCCTGAATATATTCAGGAAAAAACGCATACGCCCTTTTTGGCCAACCAAGCAACCTGGAAAGGCAAATCAGCGCTACAAAGAAGTCTCGCTTCCCATCGGTCAAAAGGGCCATGCTGAATAAAGTGTCAAAACCAGAAATGCAGGACAGGCCATGGAGAACCGGGAGCCTTGCTACGCTGAAGGGCGGGATGTAAATTGCCAACAGCCACTCTGGAGAAGTGTACGGTGTGTCCTGAAACATCTAAAAAACTCAGCTTAGAGAGCATAGGGCACTTCCACTCATGGGCGTATACATTGGGAAAACTAAAAATCAGCAAGACACAGGCACCCCAAAGTTTAGGGCTGCTCTCTTGACAAGAACCTCCACTTCGTTACACCTTAAATATCCCAGGAAAGAGAAAAAAGGATAAAGAAGTTGTGGTCCTTATGTACAATGGAATATCACTCAGCCATGAAATCAAGGTCATAAGGCTAGTAGCAGCATGATGAGTGGATTTAGGTACGACGATTCTAAGTGAAAAAAGTCACACAGAAAAAGACACTTGTCATAAGATATCACTAATAGAGGGAATGTAAAAACCGCTACACTTGAACTGAATTAGAAAACGGAACAGAGTCACACGTTTAGAAAACACACTATGGCTGCTCAACGGGAAAGGTGAGGCGGGGGGATGCATAAAACACGGGTTTCAAATTAGCTCAGATACCGTTCCATAAACCCAATATGTAATAGACAAGACCTACTCCTTGCTCAGGGAACTGGACTCAACACCCCCTACTCACCGCCCAAGAATATATCTGACTAGTAAGAATCTTAAACCTATGTATTGATATCTCTCTGTAAGTGAGTCAAGTGGGTGTAAAGCGGCATAAACACAGCAGTGAAAAGCAGCTAAACCCCATTATAAAAATCAATTACTTTTAAAAACCCGTGAAACAAAGACAGTGAAAGAGAGAGAAATTCTTACACAATTCGTTCAGGGGCTGTGATGCCACCTGGATTGACCATATCTAGACCCACAGCTGACGGAGACATAAGGGTGGACACTCCTGGGGCTGAGAGGTTTGGTGAGGTTGGGTGAGCAAACGCAGACCCTTTAAAGTAGTACTGCGTGGTACCCATCCCATGGGTCCCAAATCTCCAGGTTCAAGGGCATCTTCCTACATCGAAAACATGCATGAGAAACCCAGAAGCTGGTACACCGTGTGATCGGGAAAGGTTTCTAAAACGCACCTCATTTCTCACCTCCTTGTGCTCGGGTTCGCCATTCCAGCCGCTTTACTAGCAATCTCCCTCCTTGGAGACTCAGCACCTTTAACCTCCTGTTCCGTACAGGTTGCGATTTGTCCTGAGGATGAACGGGAAGAGGGGGAACCAATGAGAGACTAGCTCTAGGTGTTGGGACTGGCACAGGTCACTCTATTTTCCCATCAGGAAGAAGAATTAACCACAGGCTCAGCCTGCCGCCCGGGACCAGAATAGGGCCTGAAGCAATCCTGTGCTTTTGCGGCCAGCTCCCAAGTAAGCGAGTTGAACAATGGAGCTCAGGGGCACTGCAATTCACAAACCTGCAGAGTTATAAATGATAACTCTTGTCCACAAATATATTGAGGCAAGGCACCGAAGAGGATTTGAAAGCAAGGCAGAATTGCAGGAAACAGATTTCAGGAAGTAGATTCGAATCGCCTTGAAAGCACAGGAAAAGCGGCCAAACCTCGACAATCATGCCCTTGGCCAAAAAGGGCGTATGCGTTTTTTCCTGAATATATTCAGGAAAAAACGCATACGCCCTTTTTGGCCAACCAAGCAACCTGGAAAGGCAAATCAGCGCTACAAAGAAGTCTCGCTTCCCATCGGTCAAAAGGGCCATGCTGAATAAAGTGTCAAAACCAGAAATGCAGGACAGGCCATGGAGAACCGGGAGCCTTGCTACGCTGATGGGCGGGATGTAAATTGCCAACAGCCACTCTGGAGAAGTGTACGGTGTGTCCTGAAACATCTAAAAAACTCAGCTTAGAGAGCATAGGGCACTTCCACTCATGGGCGTATACATTGGGAAAACTAAAAATCAGCAAGACACAGGCAACCCAAAGTTTAGGGCTGCTCTCTTGACAAGAACCTCCACTTCGTTACACCTTAAATATCCCAGGAAAGAGAAAAAAGGATAAAGAAGTTGTGGTCCTTATGTACAATGGAATATCACTCAGCCATGAAATCAAGGTCATAAGGCTAGTAGCAGCATGATGAGTGGATTTAGGTACGACGATTCTAAGTGAAAAAAGTCACACAGAAAAAGACACTTGTCATAAGATATCACTAATAGAGGGAATGTAAAAACCGCTACACTTGAACTGAATTAGAAAACGGAACAGAGTCACACGTTTAGAAAACACACTATGGCTGCTCAACGGGAAAGGTGAGGCGGGGGGATGCATAAAACACGGGTTTCAAATTAGCTCAGATACCGTTCCATAAACCCAATATGTAATAGACAAGACCTACTCCTTGCTCAGGGAACTGGACTCAACACCCCCTACTCACCGCCCAAGAATATATCTGACTAGTAAGAATCTTAAACCTATGTATTGATATCTCTCTGTAAGTGAGTCAAGTGGGTGTAAAGCGGCATAAACACAGCAGTGAAAAGCAGCTAAACCCCATTATAAAAATCAATTACTTTTAAAAACCCGTGAAACAAAGACAGTGAAAGAGAGAGAAATTCTTACACAATTCGTTCAGGGGCTGTGATGCCACCTGGATTGACCATATCTAGACCCACAGCTGACGGAGACATAAGTGTGGACACTCCTGGGGCTGAGAGGTTTGGTGAGGTTGGGTGAGCAAACGCAGACCCTTTAAAGTAGTACTGCGTGGTACCCATCCCATGGGTCCCAAATCTCCAGGTTCAAGGGCATCTTCCTACATCGAAAACATGCATGAGAAACCCAGAAGCTGGTACACCGTGTGATCGGGAAAGGTTTCTAAAACGCACCTCATTTCTCACTTCCTTGTGCTCGGGTTCGCCATTCCAGCCGCTTTACTAGCAATCTCCCTCCTTGGAGACTCAGCACCTTTAACCTCCTGTTCCGTACAGGTTGCGATTTGTCCTGAGGATGAACGGGAAGAGGGGGAACCAATGAGAGACTAGCTCTAGGTGTTGGGACTGGCACAGGTCACTCTATTTTCCCATCAGGAAGAAGAATTAACCACAGGCTCAGCCTGCCGCCCGGGACCAGAATAGGGCCTGAAGCAATCCTGTGCTTTTGCGGCCAGCTCCCAAGTAAGCGAGTTGAACAATGGAGCTCAGGGGCACTGCAATTCACAAACCTGCAGAGTTATAAATGATAACTCTTGTCCACAAATATATTGAGGCAAGGCACCGAAGAGGATTTGAAAGCAAGGCAGAATTGCAGGAAACAGATTTCAGGAAGTAGATTCGAATCGCCTTGAAAGCACAGGAAAAGCGGCCAAACCTCGACAATCATGCCCTTGGCCAAAAAGGGCGTATGCGTTTTTTCCTGAATATATTCAGGAAAAAACGCATACGCCCTTTTTGGCCAACCAAGCAACCTGGAAAGGCAAATCAGCGCTACAAAGAAGTCTCGCTTCCCATCGGTCAAAAGGGCCATGCTGAATAAAGTGTCAAAACCAGAAATGCAGGACAGGCCATGGAGAACCGGGAGCCTTGCTACGCTGAAGGGCGGGATGTAAATTGCCAACAGCCACTCTGGAGAAGTGTACGGTGTGTCCTGAAACATCTAAAAAACTCAGCTTAGAGAGCATAGGGCACTTCCACTCATGGGCGTATACATTGGGAAAACTAAAAATCAGCAAGACACAGGCACCCCAAAGTTTAGGGCTGCTCTCTTGACAAGAACCTCCACTTCGTTACACCTTAAATATCCCAGGAAAGAGAAAAAAGGATAAAGAAGTTGTGGTCCTTATGTACAATGGAATATCACTCAGCCATGAAATCAAGGTCATAAGGCTAGTAGCAGCATGATGAGTGGATTTAGGTACGACGATTCTAAGTGAAAAAAGTCACACAGAAAAAGACACTTGTCATAAGATATCACTAATAGAGGGAATGTAAAAACCGCTACACTTGAACTGAATTACAAAACGGAACAGAGTCACACGTTTAGAAAACACACTATGGCTGCTCAACGGGAAAGGTGAGGCGGGGGGATGCATAAAACACGGGTTTCAAATTAGCTCAGATACCGTTCCATAAACCCAATATGTAATAGACAAGACCTACTCCTTGCTCAGGGAACTGGACTCAACACCCCCTACTCACCGCCCAAGAATATATCTGACTAGTAAGAATCTTAAACCTATGTATTGATATCTCTCTGTAAGTGAGTCAAGTGGGTGTAAAGCGGCATAAACACAGCAGTGAAAAGCAGCTAAACCCCATTATAAAAATCAATTACTTTTAAAAACCCGTGAAACAAAGACAGTGAAAGAGAGAGAAATTCTTACAAACTTCGTTCGGGGGCTGTCATGCCACCTGGATTGACCATATCTAGACCCACAGCTGACGGAGACATAAGGGTGGACACTCCTGGGGCTGAGAGGTTTGGTGAGGTTGGGTGAGCAAACGCAGACCCTTTAAAGTAGTACTGCGTGGTACCCATCCCATGGGTCCCAAATCTCCAGGTTCAAGGGCATCTTCCTACATCGAAAACATGCATGAGAAACCCAGAAGCTGGTACACCGTGTGATCGGGAAAGGTTTCTAAAACGCACCTAATTTCTCACCTCCTTGTGCTCGGGTTCGCCATTCCAGCCGCTTTACTAGCAATCTCCCTCCTTGGAGACTCAGCACCTTTAACCTCCTGTTCCGTACAGGTTGCGATTTGTCCTGAGGATGAACGGGAAGAGGGGGAACCAATGAGAGACTAGCTCTAGGTGTTGGGACTGGCACAGGTCACTCTATTTTCCCATCAGGAAGAAGAATTAACCACAGGCTCAGCCTGCCGCCCGGGACCAGAATAGGGCCTGAAGCAATCCTGTGCTTTTGCGGCCAGCTCCCAAGTAAGCGAGTTGAACAATGGAGCTCAGGGGCACTGCAATTCACAAACCTGCAGAGTTATAAATGATAACTCTTGTCCACAAATATATTGAGGCAAGGCACCGAAGAGGATTTGAAAGCAAGGCAGAATTGCAGGAAACAGATTTCAGGAGGTAGATTTGAATCGCCTTGAAAGCACAGGAAAAGCAGCCAAACCTCGACAATCATGCCCTTGGCCAAAAAGGGCGTATGCGTTTTTTCCTGAATATATTCAGGAAAAAACGCATACGCCTTTTTTGGCCAACCAAGCAACCTGGAAAGGCAAATCAGCGCTACAAAGAAGTCTCGCTTCCCATCGGTCAAAAGGGCCATGCTGAATAAAGTGTCAAAACCAGAAATGCAGGACAGGCCATGGAGAACCGGGAGCCTTGCTACGCTGAAGGGCGGGATGTAAATTGACAACAGCCACTCTGGAGAAGTGTACGGTGTGTCCTGAAACATCTAAAAAACTCAGCTTAGAGAGCATAGGGCACTTCCACTCATGGGCGTATACATTGGGAAAACTAAAAATCAGCAAGACACAGGCACCCCAAAGTTTAGGGCTGCTCTCTTGACAAGAACCTCCACTTCGTTACACCTTAAATATCCCAGGAAAGAGAAAAAAGGATAAAGAAGTTGTGGTCCTTATGTACAATGGAATATCACTCAGCCATGAAATCAAGGTCATAAGGCTAGTAGCAGCATGATGAGTGGATTTAGGTACGACGATTCTAAGTGAAAAAAGTCACACAGAAAAAGACACTTGTCATAAGATATCACTAATAGAGGGAATGTAAAAACCGCTACACTTGAACTGAATTACAAAACGGAACAGAGTCACACGTTTAGAAAACACACTATGGCTGCTCAACGGGAAAGGTGAGGCGGGGGGATGCATAAAACACGGGTTTCAAATTAGCTCAGATACCGTTCCATAAACCCAATATGTAATAGACAAGACCTACTCCTTGCTCAGGGAACTGGACTCAACACCCCCTACTCACCGCCCAAGAATATATCTGACTAGTAAGAATCTTAAACCTATGTATTGATATCTCTCTGTAAGTGAGTCAAGTGGGTGTAAAGCGGCATAAACACAGCAGTGAAAAGCAGCTAAACCCCATTATAAAAATCAATTACTTTTAAAAACCCGTGAAACAAAGACAGTGAAAGAGAGAGAAATTCTTACAAACTTCGTTCGGGGGCTGTCATGCCACCTGGATTGACCATATGTAGACCCACAGCTGACGGAGACATAAGGGTGGACACTCCTGGGGCTGAGAGGTTTGGTGAGGTTGGGTGAGCAAACGCAGACCCTTTAAAGTAGTACTGCGTGGTACCCATCCCATGGGTCCCAAATCTCCAGGTTCAAGGGCATCTTCCTACATCGAAAACATGCATGAGAAACCCAGAAGATGGTACACCGTGTGATCGGGAAAGGTTTCTAAAACGCACCTCATTTCTCACCTCCTTGTGCTCGGGTTCGCCATTCCAGCCGCTTTACTAGCAATCTCCCTCCTTGGAGACTCAGCACCTTTAACCTCCTGTTCCGTACAGGTTGCGATTTGTCCTGAGGATGAACGGGAAGAGGGGGAACCAATGAGAGACTAGCTCTAGGTGTTGGGACTGGCACAGGTCACTCTATTTTCCCATCAGGAAGAAGAATTAACCACAGGCTCAGCCTGCCGCCCGGGACCAGAATAGGGCCTGAAGCAATCCTGTGCTTTTGCGGCCAGCTCCCAAGTAAGCGAGTTGAACAATGGAGCTCAGGGGCACTGCAATTCACAAACCTGCAGAGTTATAAATGATAACTCTTGTCCACAAATATATTGAGGCAAGGCACCGAAGAGGATTTGAAAGCAAGGCAGAATTGCAGGAAACAGATTTCAGGAGGTAGATTTGAATCGCCTTGAAAGCACAGGAAAAGCAGCCAAACCTCGACAATCATGCCCTTGGCCAAAAAGGGCGTATGCGTTTTTTCCTGAATATATTCAGGAAAAAACGCATACGCCTTTTTTGGCCAACCAAGCAACCTGGAAAGGCAAATCAGCGCTACAAAGAAGTCTCGCTTCCCATCGGTCAAAAGGGCCATGCTGAATAAAGTGTCAAAACCAGAAATGCAGGACAGGCCATGGAGAACCGGGAGCCTTGCTACGCTGAAGGGCGGGATGTAAATTGCCAACAGCCACTCTGGAGAAGTGTACGGTGTGTCCTGAAACATCTAAAAAACTCAGCTTAGAGAGCATAGGGCACTTCCACTCATGGGCGTATACATTGGGAAAACTAAAAATCAGCAAGACACAGGCACCCCAAAGTTTAGGGCTGCTCTCTTGACAAGAACCTCCACTTCGTTACACCTTAAATATCCCAGGAAAGAGAAAATAGGATAAAGAAGTTGTGGTCCTTATGTACAATGGAATATCACTCAGCCATGAAATCAAGGTCATAAGGCTAGTAGCAGCATGATGAGTGGATTTAGGTACGACGATTCTAAGTGAAAAAAGTCACACAGAAAAAGACACTTGTCATAAGATATCACTAATAGAGGGAATGTAAAAACCGCTACACTTGAACTGAATTACAAAACGGAACAGAGTCACACGTTTAGAAAACACACTATGGCTGCTCAACGGGAAAGGTGAGGCGGGGGGATGCATAAAACACGGGTTTCAAATTAGCTCAGATACCGTTCCATAAACCCAATATGTAATAGACAAGACCTACTCCTTGCTCAGGGAACTGGACTCAACACCCCCTACTCACCGCCCAAGAATATATCTGACTAGTAAGAATCTTAAACCTATGTATTGATATCTCTCTGTAAGTGAGTCAAGTGGGTGTAAAGCGGCATAAACACAGCAGTGAAAAGCAGCTAAACCCCATTATAAAAATCAATTACTTTTAAAAACCCGTGAAACAAAGACAGTGAAAGAGAGAGAAATTCTTACAAACTTCGTTCGGGGGCTGTCATGCCACCTGGATTGACCATATCTAGACCCACAGCTGACGGAGACATAAGGGTGGACACTCCTGGGGCTGAGAGGTTTGGTGAGGTTGGGTGAGCAAACGCAGACCCTTTAAAGTAGTACTGCGTGGTACCCATCCCATGGGTCCCAAATCTCCAGGTTCAAGGGCATCTTCCTACATCGAAAACATGCATGAGAAACCCAGAAGATGGTACACCGTGTGATCGGGAAAGGTTTCTAAAACGCACCTCATTTCTCACCTCCTTGTGCTCGGGTTCGCCATTCCAGCCGCTTTACTAGCAATCTCCCTCCTTGGAGACTCAGCACCTTTAACCTCCTGTTCCGTACAGGTTGCGATTTGTCCTGAGGATGAACGGGAAGAGGGGGAACCAATGAGAGACTAGCTCTAGGTGTTGGGACTGGCACAGGTCACTCTATTTTCCCATCAGGAAGAAGAATTAACCACAGGCTCAGCCTGCCGCCCGGGACCAGAATAGGGCCTGAAGCAATCCTGTGCTTTTGCGGCCAGCTCCCAAGTAAGCGAGTTGAACAATGGAGCTCAGGGGCACTGCAATTCACAAACCTGCAGAGTTATAAATGATAACTCTTGTCCACAAATATATTGAGGCAAGGCACCGAAGAGGATTTGAAAGCAAGGCAGAATTGCAGGAAACAGATTTCAGGAGGTAGATTTGAATCGCCTTGAAAGCACAGGAAAAGCAGCCAAACCTCGACAATCATGCCCTTGGCCAAAAAGGGCGTATGCGTTTTTTCCTGAATATATTCAGGAAAAAACGCATACGCCTTTTTTGGCCAACCAAGCAACCTGGAAAGGCAAATCAGCGCTACAAAGAAGTCTCGCTTCCCATCGGTCAAAAGGGCCATGCTGAATAAAGTGTCAAAACCAGAAATGCAGGACAGGCCATGGAGAACCGGGAGCCTTGCTACGCTGAAGGGCGGGATGTAAATTGCCAACAGCCACTCTGGAGAAGTGTACGGTGTGTCCTGAAACATCTAAAAAACTCAGCTTAGAGAGCATAGGGCACTTCCACTCATGGGCGTATACATTGGGAAAACTAAAAATCAGCAAGACACAGGCACCCCAAAGTTTAGGGCTGCTCTCTTGACAAGAACCTCCACTTCGTTACACCTTAAATATCCCAGGAAAGAGAAAATAGGATAAAGAAGTTGTGGTCCTTATGTACAATGGAATATCACTCAGCCATGAAATCAAGGTCATAAGGCTAGTAGCAGCATGATGAGTGGATTTAGGTACGACGATTCTAAGTGAAAAAAGTCACACAGAAAAAGACACTTGTCATAAGATATCACTAATAGAGGGAATGTAAAAACCGCTACACTTGAACTGAATTACAAAACGGAACAGAGTCACACGTTTAGAAAACACACTATGGCTGCTCAACGGGAAAGGTGAGGCGGGGGGATGCATAAAACACGGGTTTCAAATTAGCTCAGATACCGTTCCATAAACCCAATATGTAATAGACAAGACCTACTCCTTGCTCAGGGAACTGGACTCAACACCCCCTACTCACCGCCCAAGAATATATCTGACTAGTAAGAATCTTAAACCTATGTATTGATATCTCTCTGTAAGTGAGTCAAGTGGGTGTAAAGCGGCATAAACACAGCAGTGAAAAGCAGCTAAACCCCATTATAAAAATCAATTACTTTTAAAAACCCGTGAAACAAAGACAGTGAAAGAGAGAGAAATTCTTACAAACTTCGTTCGGGGGCTGTCATGCCACCTGGATTGACCATATCTAGACCCACAGCTGACGGAGACATAAGGGTGGACACTCCTGGGGCTGAGAGGTTTGGTGAGGTTGGGTGAGCAAACGCAGACCCTTTAAAGTAGTACTGCGTGGTACCCATCCCATGGGTCCCAAATCTCCAGGTTCAAGGGCATCTTCCTACATCGAAAACATGCATGAGAAACCCAGAAGATGGTACACCGTGTGATCGGGAAAGGTTTCTAAAACGCACCTCATTTCTCACCTCCTTGTGCTCGGGTTCGCCATTCCAGCCGCTTTACTAGCAATCTCCCTCCTTGGAGACTCAGCACCTTTAACCTCCTGTTCCGTACAGGTTGCGATTTGTCCTGAGGATGAACGGGAAGAGGGGGAACCAATGAGAGACTAGCTCTAGGTGTTGGGACTGGCACAGGTCACTCTATTTTCCCATCAGGAAGAAGAATTAACCACAGGCTCAGCCTGCCGCCCGGGACCAGAATAGGGCCTGAAGCAATCCTGTGCTTTTGCGGCCAGCTCCCAAGTAAGCGAGTTGAACAATGGAGCTCAGGGGCACTGCAATTCACAAACCTGCAGAGTTATAAATGATAACTCTTGTCCACAAATATATTGAGGCAAGGCACCGAAGAGGATTTGAAAGCAAGGCAGAATTGCAGGAAACAGATTTCAGGAGGTAGATTTGAATCGCCTTGAAAGCACAGGAAAAGCAGCCAAACCTCGACAATCATGCCCTTGGCCAAAAAGGGCGTATGCGTTTTTTCCTGAATATATTCAGGAAAAAACGCATACGCCTTTTTTGGCCAACCAAGCAACCTGGAAAGGCAAATCAGCGCTACAAAGAAGTCTCGCTTCCCATCGGTCAAAAGGGCCATGCTGAATAAAGTGTCAAAACCAGAAATGCAGGACAGGCCATGGAGAACCGGGAGCCTTGCTACGCTGAAGGGCGGGATGTAAATTGCCAACAGCCACTCTGGAGAAGTGTACGGTGTGTCCTGAAACATCTAAAAAACTCAGCTTAGAGAGCATAGGGCACTTCCACTCATGGGCGTATACATTGGGAAAACTAAAAATCAGCAAGACACAGGCACCCCAAAGTTTAGGGCTGCTCTCTTGACAAGAACCTCCACTTCGTTACACCTTAAATATCCCAGGAAAGAGAAAATAGGATAAAGAAGTTGTGGTCCTTATGTACAATGGAATATCACTCAGCCATGAAATCAAGGTCATAAGGCTAGTAGCAGCATGATGAGTGGATTTAGGTACGACGATTCTAAGTGAAAAAAGTCACACAGAAAAAGACACTTGTCATAAGATATCACTAATAGAGGGAATGTAAAAACCGCTACACTTGAACTGAATTACAAAACGGAACAGAGTCACACGTTTAGAAAACACACTATGGCTGCTCAACGGGAAAGGTGAGGCGGGGGGATGCATAAAACACGGGTTTCAAATTAGCTCAGATACCGTTCCATAAACCCAATATGTAATAGACAAGACCTACTCCTTGCTCAGGGAACTGGACTCAACACCCCCTACTCACCGCCCAAGAATATATCTGACTAGTAAGAATCTTAAACCTATGTATTGATATCTCTCTGTAAGTGAGTCAAGTGGGTGTAAAGCGGCATAAACACAGCAGTGAAAAGCAGCTAAACCCCATTATAAAAATCAATTACTTTTAAAAACCCGTGAAACAAAGACAGTGAAAGAGAGAGAAATTCTTACAAACTTCGTTCGGGGGCTGTCATGCCACCTGGATTGACCATATCTAGACCCACAGCTGACGGAGACATAAGGGTGGACACTCCTGGGGCTGAGAGGTTTGGTGAGGTTGGGTGAGCAAACGCAGACCCTTTAAAGTAGTACTGCGTGGTACCCATCCCATGGGTCCCAAATCTCCAGGTTCAAGGGCATCTTCCTACATCGAAAACATGCATGAGAAACCCAGAAGATGGTACACCGTGTGATCGGGAAAGGTTTCTAAAACGCACCTCATTTCTCACCTCCTTGTGCTCGGGTTCGCCATTCCAGCCGCTTTACTAGCAATCTCCCTCCTTGGAGACTCAGCACCTTTAACCTCCTGTTCCGTACAGGTTGCGATTTGTCCTGAGGATGAACGGGAAGAGGGGGAACCAATGAGAGACTAGCTCTAGGTGTTGGGACTGGCACAGGTCACTCTATTTTCCCATCAGGAAGAAGAATTAACCACAGGCTCAGCCTGCCGCCCGGGACCAGAATAGGGCCTGAAGCAATCCTGTGCTTTTGCGGCCAGCTCCCAAGTAAGCGAGTTGAACAATGGAGCTCAGGGGCACTGCAATTCACAAACCTGCAGAGTTATAAATGATAACTCTTGTCCACAAATATATTGAGGGAAGGCACCGAAGAGGATTTGAAAGCAAGGCAGAATTGCAGGAAACAGATTTCAGGAGGTAGATTCGAATCGCCTTGAAAGCACAGGAAAAGCGGCCAAACCTCGACAATCATGCCCTTGGCCAAAAAGGGCGTATGCGTTTTTTCCTGAATATATTCAGGAAAAAACGCATACGCCCTTTTTGGCCAACCAAGCAACCTGGAAAGGCAAATCAGCGCTACAAAGAAGTCTCGCTTCCCATCGGTCAAAAGGGCCATGCTGAATAAAGTGTCAAAACCAGAAATGCAGGACAGGCCATGGAGAACCGGGAGCCTTGCTACGCTGAAGGGCGGGATGTAAATTGCCAACAGCCACTCTGGAGAAGTGTACGGTGTGTCCTGAAACATCTAAAAAACTCAGCTTAGAGAGCATAGGGCACTTCCACTCATGGGCGTATACATTGGGAAAACTAAAAATCAGCAAGACACAGGCACCCCAAAGTTTAGGGCTGCTCTCTTGACAAGAACCTCCACTTCGTTACACCTTAAATATCCCAGGAAAGAGAAAAAAGGATAAAGAAGTTGTGGTCCTTATGTACAATGGAATATCACTCAGCCATGAAATCAAGGTCATAAGGCTAGTAGCAGCATGATGAGTGGATTTAGGTACGACGATTCTAAGTGAAAAAAGTCACACAGAAAAAGACACTTGTCATAAGATATCACTAATAGAGGGAATGTAAAAACCGCTACACTTGAACTGAATTACAAAACGGAACAGAGTCACACGTTTAGAAAACACACTATGGCTGCTCAACGGGAAAGGTGAGGCGGGGGGATGCATAAAACACGGGTTTCAAATTAGCTCAGATACCGTTCCATAAACCCAATATGTAATAGACAAGACCTACTCCTTGCTCAGGGAACTGGACTCAACACCCCCTACTCACCGCCCAAGAATATATCTGACTAGTAAGAATCTTAAACCTATGTATTGATATCTCTCTGTAAGTGAGTCAAGTGGGTGTAAAGCGGCATAAACACAGCAGTGAAAAGCAGCTAAACCCCATTATAAAAATCAATTACTTTTAAAAACCCGTGAAACAAAGACAGTGAAAGAGAGAGAAATTCTTACGCAATTCGTTCAGGGGCTGTGATGCCACCTGGATTGACCATATCTAGACCCACAGCTGACGGAGACATAAGGGTGGACACTCCTGGGGCTGAGAGGTTTGGTGAGGTTGGGTGAGCAAACGCAGACCCTTTAAAGTAGTACTGCGTGGTACCCATCCCATGGGTCCCAAATCTCCAGGTTCAAGGGCATCTTCCTACATCGAAAACATGCATGAGAAACCCAGAAGCTGGTACACCGTGTGATCGGGAAAGGTTTCTAAAACGCACCTCATTTCTCACCTCCTTGTGCTCGGGTTCGCCATTCCAGCCGCTTTACTAGCAATCTCCCTCCTTGGAGACTCAGCACCTTTAACCTCCTGTTCCGTACAGGTTGCGATTTGTCCTGAGGATGAACGGGAAGAGGGGGAACCAATGAGAGACTAGCTCTAGGTGTTGGGACTGGCACAGGTCACTCTATTTTCCCATCAGGAAGAAGAATTAACCACAGGCTCAGCCTGCCGCCCGGGACCAGAATAGGGCCTGAAGCAATCCTGTGCTTTTGCGGCCAGCTCCCAAGTAAGCGAGTTGAACAATGGAGCTCAGGGGCACTGCAATTCACAAACCTGCAGAGTTATAAATGATAACTCTTGTCCACAAATATATTGAGGGAAGGCACCGAAGAGGATTTGAAAGCAAGGCAGAATTGCAGGAAACAGATTTCAGGAGGTAGATTCGAATCGCCTTGAAAGCACAGGAAAAGCGGCCAAACCTCGGCAATCATGCCCTTGGCCAAAAAGGGCGTATGCGTTTTTTCCTGAATATATTCAGGAAAAAACGCATACGCCCTTTTTGGCCAACCAAGCAACCTGGAAAGGCAAATCAGCGCTACAAAGAAGTCTCGCTTCCCATCGGTCAAAAGGGCCATGCTGAATAAAGTGTCAAAACCAGAAATGCAGGACAGGCCATGGAGAACCGGGAGCCTTGCTACGCTGAAGGGCGGGATGTAAATTGCCAACAGCCACTCTGGAGAAGTGTACGGTGTGTCCTGAAACATCTAAAAAACTCAGCTTAGAGAGCATAGGGCACTTCCACTCATGGGCGTATACATTGGGAAAACTAAAAATCAGCAAGACACAGGCACCCCAAAGTTTAGGGCTGCTCTCTTGACAAGAACCTCCACTTCGTTACACCTTAAATATCCCAGGAAAGAGAAAAAAGGATAAAGAAGTTGTGGTCCTTATGTACAATGGAATATCACTCAGCCATGAAATCAAGGTCATAAGGCTAGTAGCAGCATGATGAGTGGATTTAGGTACGACGATTCTAAGTGAAAAAAGTCACACAGAAAAAGACACTTGTCATAAGATATCACTAATAGAGGGAATGTAAAAACCGCTACACTTGAACTGAATTACAAAACGGAACAGAGTCACACGTTTAGAAAACACACTATGGCTGCTCAACGGGAAAGGTGAGGCGGGGGGATGCATAAAACACGGGTTTCAAATTAGCTCAGATACCGTTCCATAAACCCAATATGTAATAGACAAGACCTACTCCTTGCTCAGGGAACTGGACTCAACACCCCCTACTCACCGCCCAAGAATATATCTGACTAGTAAGAATCTTAAACCTATGTATTGATATCTCTCTGTAAGTGAGTCAAGTGGGTGTAAAGCGGCATAAACACAGCAGTGAAAAGCAGCTAAACCCCATTATAAAAATCAATTACTTTTAAAAACCCGTGAAACAAAGACAGTGAAAGAGAGAGAAATTCTTACACAATTCGTTCAGGGGCTGTGATGCCACCTGGATTGACCATATCTAGACCCATAGCTGACGGAGACATAAGGGTGGACACTCCTGGGGCTGAGAGGTTTGGTGAGGTTGGGTGAGCAAACGCAGACCCTTTAAAGTAGTACTGCGTGGTACCCATCCCATGGGTCCCAAATCTCCAGGTTCAAGGGCATCTTCCTACATCGAAAACATGCATGAGAAACCCAGAAGCTGGTACACCGTGTGATCGGGAAAGGTTTCTAAAACGCACCTCATTTCTCACCTCCTTGTGCTCGGGTTTGCCATTCCAGCCGCTTTACTAGCAATCTCCCTCCTTGGAGACTCAGCACCTTTAACCTCCTGTTCCGTACAGGTTGCGATTTGTCCTGAGGATGAACGGGAAGAGGGGGAACCAATGAGAGACTAGCTCTAGGTGTTGGGACTGGCACAGGTCACTCTATTTTCCCATCAGGAAGAAGAATTAACCACAGGCTCAGCCTGCCGCCCGGGACCAGAATAGGGCCTGAAGCAATCCTGTGCTTTTGCGGCCAGCTCCCAAGTAAGCGAGTTGAACAATGGAGCTCAGGGGCACTGCAATTCACAAACCTGCAGAGTTATAAATGATAACTCTTGTCCACAAATATATTGAGGGAAGGCACCGAAGAGGATTTGAAAGCAAGGCAGAATTGCAGGAAACAGATTTCAGGAGGTAGATTCGAATCGCCTTGAAAGCACAGGAAAAGCGGCCAAACCTCGACAATCATGCCCTTGGCCAAAAAGGGCGTATGCGTTTTTTCCTGAATATATTCAGGAAAAAACGCATACGCCCTTTTTGGCCAACCAAGCAACCTGGAAAGGCAAATCAGCGCTACAAAGAAGTCTCGCTTCCCATCGGTCAAAAGGGCCATGCTGAATAAAGTGTCAAAACCAGAAATGCAGGACAGGCCATGGAGAACCGGGAGCCTTGCTACGCTGATGGGCGGGATGTAAATTGCCAACAGCCACTCTGGAGAAGTGTACGGTGTGTCCTGAAACATCTAAAAAACTCAGCTTAGAGAGCATAGGGCACTTCCACTCATGGGCGTATACATTGGGAAAACTAAAAATCAGCAAGACACAGGCACCCCAAAGTTTAGGGCTGCTCTCTTGACAAGAACCTCCACTTCGTTACACCTTAAATATCCCAGGAAAGAGAAAAAAGGATAAAGAAGTTGTGGTCCTTATGTACAATGGAATATCACTCAGCCATGAAATCAAGGTCATAAGGCTAGTAGCAGCATGATGAGTGGATTTAGGTACGACGATTCTAAGTGAAAAAAGTCACACAGAAAAAGACACTTGTCATAAGATATCACTAATAGAGGGAATGTAAAAACCGCTACACTTGAACTGAATTACAAAACGGAACAGAGTCACACGTTTAGAAAACACACTATGGCTGCTCAACGGGAAAGGTGAGGCGGGGGGATGCATAAAACACGGGTTTCAAATTAGCTCAGATACCGTTCCATAAACCCAATATGTAATAGACAAGACCTACTCCTTGCTCAGGGAACTGGACTCAACACCCCCTACTCACCGCCCAAGAATATATCTGACTAGTAAGAATCTTAAACCTATGTATTGATATCTCTCTGTAAGTGAGTCAAGTGGGTGTAAAGCGCCATAAACACAGCAGTGAAAAGCAGCTAAACCCCATTATAAAAATCAATTACTTTTAAAAACCCGTGAAACAAAGACAGTGAAAGAGAGAGAAATTCTTACACAATTCGTTCAGGGGCTGTGATGCCACCTGGATTGACCATATCTAGACCCACAGCTGACGGAGACATAAGGGTGGACACTCCTGGGGCTGAGAGGTTTGGTGAGGTTGGGTGAGCAAACGCAGACCCTTTAAAGTAGTACTGCGTGGTACCCATCCCATGGGTCCCAAATCTCCAGGTTCAAGGGCATCTTCCTACATCGAAAACATGCATGAGAAACCCAGAAGCTGGTACACCGTGTGATCGGGAAAGGTTTCTAAAACGCACCTCATTTCTCACCTCCTTGTGCTCGGGTTCGCCATTCCAGCCGCTTTACTAGCAATCTCCCTCCTTGGAGACTCAGCACCTTTAACCTCCTGTTCCGTACAGGTTGCGATTTGTCCTGAGGATGAACGGGAAGAGGGGGAACCAATGAGAGACTAGCTCTAGGTGTTGGGACTGGCACAGGTCACTCTATTTTCCCATCAGGAAGAAGAATTAACCACAGGCTCAGCCTGCCGCCCGGGACCAGAATAGGGCCTGAAGCAATCCTGTGCTTTTGCGGCCAGCTCCCAAGTAAGCGAGTTGAACAATGGAGCTCAGGGGCACTGCAATTCACAAACCTGCAGAGTTATAAATGATAACTCTTGTCCACAAATATATTGAGGGAAGGCACCAAAGAGGATTTGAAAGCAAGGCAGAATTGCAGGAAACAGATTTCAGGAGGTAGATTCGAATCGCCTTGAAAGCACAGGAAAAGCGGCCAAACCTCGACAATCATGCCCTTGGCCAAAAAGGGCGTATGCGTTTTTTCCTGAATATATTCAGGAAAAAACGCATACGCCCTTTTTGGCCAACCAAGCAACCTGGAAAGGCAAATCAGCGCTACAAAGAAGTCTCGCTTCCCATCGGTCAAAAGGGCCATGCTGAATAAAGTGTCAAAACCAGAAATGCAGGATAGGCCATGGAGAACCGGGAGCCTTGCTACGCTGAAGGGCGGGATGTAAATTGCCAACAGCCACTCTGGAGAAGTGTACGGTGTGTCCTGAAACATCTAAAAAACTCAGCTTAGAGAGCATAGGGCACTTCCACTCATGGGCGTATACATTGGGAAAACTAAAAATCAGCAAGACACAGGCACCCCAAAGTTTAGGGCTGCTCTCTTGACAAGAACCTCCACTTCGTTACACCTTAAATATCCCAGGAAAGAGAAAAAAGGATAAAGAAGTTGTGGTCCTTATGTACAATGGAATATCACTCAGCCATGAAATCAAGGTCATAAGGCTAGTAGCAGCATGATGAGTGGATTTAGGTACGACGATTCTAAGTGAAAAAAGTCACACAGAAAAAGACACTTGTCATAAGATATCACTAATAGAGGGAATGTAAAAACCGCTACACTTGAACTGAATTACAAAACGGAACAGAGTCACACGTTTAGAAAACACACTATGGCTGCTCAACGGGAAAGGTGAGGCGGGGGGATGCATAAAACACGGGTTTCAAATTAGCTCAGATACCGTTCCATAAACCCAATATGTAATAGACAAGACCTACTCCTTGCTCAGGGAACTGGACTCAACACCCCCTACTCACCGCCCAAGAATATATCTGACTAGTAAGAATCTTAAACCTATGTATTGATATCTCTCTGTAAGTGAGTCAAGTGGGTGTAAAGCGGCATAAACACAGCAGTGAAAAGCAGCTAAACCCCATTATAAAAATCAATTACTTTTAAAAACCCGTGAAACAAAGACAGTGAAAGAGAGAGAAATTCTTACACAATTCGTTCAGGGGCTGTGATGCCACCTGGATTGACCATATCTAGACCCACAGCTGACGGAGACATAAGGGTGGACACTCCTGGGGCTGAGAGGTTTGGTGAGGTTGGGTGAGCAAACGCAGACCCTTTAAAGTAGTACTGCGTGGTACCCATCCCATGGGTCCCAAATCTCCAGGTTCAAGGGCATCTTCCTACATCGAAAACATGCATGAGAAACCCAGAAGCTGGTACACCGTGTGATCGGGAAAGGTTTCTAAAACGCACCTCATTTCTCACCTCCTTGTGCTCGGGTTCGCCATTCCAGCCGCTTTACTAGCAATCTCCCTCCTTGGAGACTCAGCACCTTTAACCTCCTGTTCCGTACAGGTTGCGATTTGTCCTGAGGATGAACGGGAAGAGGGGGAACCAATGAGAGACTAGCTCTAGGTGTTGGGACTGGCACAGGTCACTCTATTTTCCCATCAGGAAGAAGAATTAACCACAGGCTCAGCCTGCCGCCCGGGACCAGAATAGGGCCTGAAGCAATCCTGTGCTTTTGCGGCCAGCTCCCAAGTAAGCGAGTTGAACAATGGAGCTCAGGGGCACTGCAATTCACAAACCTGCAGAGTTATAAATGATAACTCTTGTCCACAAATATATTGAGGCAAGGCACCGAAGAGGATTTGAAAGCAAGGCAGAATTGCAGGAAACAGATTTCAGGAGGTAGATTCGAATCGCCTTGAAAGCACAGGAAAAGCGGCCAAACCTCGACAATCATGCCCTTGGCCAAAAAGGGCGTATGCGTTTTTTCCTGAATATATTCAGGAAAAAACGCATACGCCCTTTTTGGCCAACCAAGCAACCTGGAAAGGCAAATCAGCGCTACAAAGAAGTCTCGCTTCCCATCGGTCAAAAGGGCCATGCTGAATAAAGTGTCAAAACCAGAAATGCAGGACAGGCCATGGAGAACCGGGAGCCTTGCTACGCTGAAGGGCGGGATGTAAATTGCCAACAGCCACTCTGGAGAAGTGTACGGTGTGTCCTGAAACATCTAAAAAACTCAGCTTAGAGAGCATAGGGCACTTCCACTCATGGGCGTATACATTGGGAAAACTAAAAATCAGCAAGACACAGGCACCCCAAAGTTTAGGGCTGCTCTCTTGACAAGAACCTCCACTTCGTTACACCTTAAATATCCCAGGAAAGAGAAAAAAGGATAAAGAAGTTGTGGTCCTTATGTACAATGGAATATCACTCAGCCATGAAATCAAGGTCATAAGGCTAGTAGCAGCATGATGAGTGGATTTAGGTACGACGATTCTAAGTGAAAAAAGTCACACAGAAAAAGACACTTGTCATAAGATATCACTAATAGAGGGAATGTAAAAACCGCTACACTTGAACTGAATTACAAAACGGAACAGAGTCACACGTTTAGAAAACACACTATGGCTGCTCAACGGGAAAGGTGAGGCGGGGGGATGCATAAAACACGGGTTTCAAATTAGCTCAGATACCGTTCCATAAACCCAATATGTAATAGACAAGACCTACTCCTTGCTCAGGGAACTGGACTCAACACCCCCTACTCACCGCCCAAGAATATATCTGACTAGTAAGAATCTTAAACCTATGTATTGATATCTCTCTGTAAGTGAGTCAAGTGGGTGTAAAGCGGCATAAACACAGCAGTGAAAAGCAGCTAAACCCCATTATAAAAATCAATTACTTTTAAAAACCCGTGAAACAAAGACAGTGAAAGAGAGAGAAATTCTTACACAATTCGTTCAGGGGCTGTGATGCCACCTGGATTGACCATATCTAGACCCACAGCTGACGGAGACATAAGGGTGGACACTCCTGGGGCTGAGAGGTTTGGTGAGGTTGGGTGAGCAAACGCAGACCCTTTAAAGTAGTACTGCGTGGTACCCATCCCATGGGTCCCAAATCTCCAGGTTCAAGGGCATCTTCCTACATCGAAAACATGCATGAGAAACCCAGAAGCTGGTACACCGTGTGATCGGGAAAGGTTTCTAAAACGCACCTCATTTCTCACCTCCTTGTGCTCGGGTTCGCCATTCCAGCCGCTTTACTAGCAATCTCCCTCCTTGGAGACTCAGCACCTTTAACCTCCTGTTCCGTACAGGTTGCGATTTGTCCTGAGGATGAACGGGAAGAGGGGGAACCAATGAGAGACTAGCTCTAGGTGTTGGGACTGGCACAGGTCACTCTATTTTCCCATCAGGAAGAAGAATTAACCACAGGCTCAGCCTGCCGCCCGGGACCAGAATAGGGCCTGAAGCAATCCTGTGCTTTTGCGGCCAGCTCCCAAGTAAGCGAGTTGAACAATGGAGCTCAGGGGCACTGCAATTCACAAACCTGCAGAGTTATAAATGATAACTCTTGTCCACAAATATATTGAGGGAAGGCACCGAAGAGGATTTGAAAGCAAGGCAGAATTGCAGGAAACAGATTTCAGGAGGTAGATTCGAATCGCCTTGAAAGCACAGGAAAAGCGGCCAAACCTCGACAATCATGCCCTTGGCCAAAAAGGGCGTATGCGTTTTTTCCTGAATATATTCAGGAAAAAACGCATACGCCCTTTTTGGCCAACCAAGCAACCTGGAAAGGCAAATCAGCGCTACAAAGAAGTCTCGCTTCCCATCGGTCAAAAGGGCCATGCTGAATAAAGTGTCAAAACCAGAAATGCAGGACAGGCCATGGAGAACCGGGAGCCTTGCTACGCTGAAGGGCGGGATGTAAATTGCCAACAGCCACTCTGGAGAAGTGTACGGTGTGTCCTGAAACATCTAAAAAACTCAGCTTAGAGAGCATAGGGCACTTCCACTCATGGGCGTATACATTGGGAAAACTAAAAATCAGCAAGACACAGGCACCCCAAAGTTTAGGGCTGCTCTCTTGACAAGAACCTCCACTTCGTTACACCTTAAATATCCCAGGAAAGAGAAAAAAGGATAAAGAAGTTGTGGTCCTTATGTACAATGGAATATCACTCAGCCATGAAATCAAGGTCATAAGGCTAGTAGCAGCATGATGAGTGGATTTAGGTACGACGATTCTAAGTGAAAAAAGTCACACAGAAAAAGACACTTGTCATAAGATATCACTAATAGAGGGAATGTAAAAACCGCTACACTTGAACTGAATTAGAAAACGGAACAGAGTCACACGTTTAGAAAACACACTATGGCTGCTCAACGGGAAAGGTGAGGCGGGGGGATGCATAAAACACGGGTTTCAAATTAGCTCAGATACCGTTCCATAAACCCAATATGTAATAGACAAGACCTACTCCTTGCTCAGGGAACTGGACTCAACACCCCCTACTCACCGCCCAAGAATATATCTGACTAGTAAGAATCTTAAACCTATGTATTGATATCTCTCTGTAAGTGAGTCAAGTGGGTGTAAAGCGGCATAAACACAGCAGTGAAAAGCAGCTAAACCCCATTATAAAAATCAATTACTTTTAAAAACCCGTGAAACAAAGACAGTGAAAGAGAGAGAAATTCTTACACAATTCGTTCAGGGGCTGTGATGCCACCTGGATTGACCATATCTAGACCCACAGCTGACGGAGACATAAGGGTGGACACTCCTGGGGCTGAGAGGTTTGGTGAGGTTGGGTGAGCAAACGCAGACCCTTTAAAGTAGTACTGCGTGGTACCCATCCCATGGGTCCCAAATCTCCAGGTTCAAGGGCATCTTCCTACATCGAAAACATGCATGAGAAACCCAGAAGCTGGTACACCGTGTGATCGGGAAAGGTTTCTAAAACGCACCTCATTTCTCACCTCCTTGTGCTCGGGTTCGCCATTCCAGCCGCTTTACTAGCAATCTCCCTCCTTGGAGACTCAGCACCTTTAACCTCCTGTTCCGTACAGGTTGCGATTTGTCCTGAGGATGAACGGGAAGAGGGGGAACCAATGAGAGACTAGCTCTAGGTGTTGGGACTGGCACAGGTCACTCTATTTTCCCATCAGGAAGAAGAATTAACCACAGGCTCAGCCTGCCGCCCGGGACCAGAATAGGGCCTGAAGCAATCCTGTGCTTTTGCGGCCAGCTCCCAAGTAAGCGAGTTGAACAATGGAGCTCAGGGGCACTGCAATTCACAAACCTGCAGAGTTATAAATGATAACTCTTGTCCACAAATATATTGAGGCAAGGCACCGAAGAGGATTTGAAAGCAAGGCAGAATTGCAGGAAACAGATTTCAGGAAGTAGATTCGAATCGCCTTGAAAGCACAGGAAAAGCGGCCAAACCTCGACAATCATGCCCTTGGCCAAAAAGGGCGTATGCGTTTTTTCCTGAATATATTCAGGAAAAAACGCATACGCCCTTTTTGGCCAACCAAGCAACCTGGAAAGGCAAATCAGCGCTACAAAGAAGTCTCGCTTCCCATCGGTCAAAAGGGCCATGCTGAATAAAGTGTCAAAACCAGAAATGCAGGACAGGCCATGGAGAACCGGGAGCCTTGCTACGCTGATGGGCGGGATGTAAATTGCCAACAGCCACTCTGGAGAAGTGTACGGTGTGTCCTGAAACATCTAAAAAACTCAGCTTAGAGAGCATAGGGCACTTCCACTCATGGGCGTATACATTGGGAAAACTAAAAATCAGCAAGACACAGGCAACCCAAAGTTTAGGGCTGCTCTCTTGACAAGAACCTCCACTTCGTTACACCTTAAATATCCCAGGAAAGAGAAAAAAGGATAAAGAAGTTGTGGTCCTTATGTACAATGGAATATCACTCAGCCATGAAATCAAGGTCATAAGGCTAGTAGCAGCATGATGAGTGGATTTAGGTACGACGATTCTAAGTGAAAAAAGTCACACAGAAAAAGACACTTGTCATAAGATATCACTAATAGAGGGAATGTAAAAACCGCTACACTTGAACTGAATTAGAAAACGGAACAGAGTCACACGTTTAGAAAACACACTATGGCTGCTCAACGGGAAAGGTGAGGCGGGGGGATGCATAAAACACGGGTTTCAAATTAGCTCAGATACCGTTCCATAAACCCAATATGTAATAGACAAGACCTACTCCTTGCTCAGGGAACTGGACTCAACACCCCCTACTCACCGCCCAAGAATATATCTGACTAGTAAGAATCTTAAACCTATGTATTGATATCTCTCTGTAAGTGAGTCAAGTGGGTGTAAAGCGGCATAAACACAGCAGTGAAAAGCAGCTAAACCCCATTATAAAAATCAATTACTTTTAAAAACCCGTGAAACAAAGACAGTGAAAGAGAGAGAAATTCTTACACAATTCGTTCAGGGGCTGTGATGCCACCTGGATTGACCATATCTAGACCCACAGCTGACGGAGACATAAGTGTGGACACTCCTGGGGCTGAGAGGTTTGGTGAGGTTGGGTGAGCAAACGCAGACCCTTTAAAGTAGTACTGCGTGGTACCCATCCCATGGGTCCCAAATCTCCAGGTTCAAGGGCATCTTCCTACATCGAAAACATGCATGAGAAACCCAGAAGCTGGTACACCGTGTGATCGGGAAAGGTTTCTAAAACGCACCTCATTTCTCACTTCCTTGTGCTCGGGTTCGCCATTCCAGCCGCTTTACTAGCAATCTCCCTCCTTGGAGACTCAGCACCTTTAACCTCCTGTTCCGTACAGGTTGCGATTTGTCCTGAGGATGAACGGGAAGAGGGGGAACCAATGAGAGACTAGCTCTAGGTGTTGGGACTGGCACAGGTCACTCTATTTTCCCATCAGGAAGAAGAATTAACCACAGGCTCAGCCTGCCGCCCGGGACCAGAATAGGGCCTGAAGCAATCCTGTGCTTTTGCGGCCAGCTCCCAAGTAAGCGAGTTGAACAATGGAGCTCAGGGGCACTGCAATTCACAAACCTGCAGAGTTATAAATGATAACTCTTGTCCACAAATATATTGAGGCAAGGCACCGAAGAGGATTTGAAAGCAAGGCAGAATTGCAGGAAACAGATTTCAGGAAGTAGATTCGAATCGCCTTGAAAGCACAGGAAAAGCGGCCAAACCTCGACAATCATGCCCTTGGCCAAAAAGGGCGTATGCGTTTTTTCCTGAATATATTCAGGAAAAAACGCATACGCCCTTTTTGGCCAACCAAGCAACCTGGAAAGGCAAATCAGCGCTACAAAGAAGTCTCGCTTCCCATCGGTCAAAAGGGCCATGCTGAATAAAGTGTCAAAACCAGAAATGCAGGACAGGCCATGGAGAACCGGGAGCCTTGCTACGCTGAAGGGCGGGATGTAAATTGCCAACAGCCACTCTGGAGAAGTGTACGGTGTGTCCTGAAACATCTAAAAAACTCAGCTTAGAGAGCATAGGGCACTTCCACTCATGGGCGTATACATTGGGAAAACTAAAAATCAGCAAGACACAGGCACCCCAAAGTTTAGGGCTGCTCTCTTGACAAGAACCTCCACTTCGTTACACCTTAAATATCCCAGGAAAGAGAAAAAAGGATAAAGAAGTTGTGGTCCTTATGTACAATGGAATATCACTCAGCCATGAAATCAAGGTCATAAGGCTAGTAGCAGCATGATGAGTGGATTTAGGTACGACGATTCTAAGTGAAAAAAGTCACACAGAAAAAGACACTTGTCATAAGATATCACTAATAGAGGGAATGTAAAAACCGCTACACTTGAACTGAATTACAAAACGGAACAGAGTCACACGTTTAGAAAACACACTATGGCTGCTCAACGGGAAAGGTGAGGCGGGGGGATGCATAAAACACGGGTTTCAAATTAGCTCAGATACCGTTCCATAAACCCAATATGTAATAGACAAGACCTACTCCTTGCTCAGGGAACTGGACTCAACACCCCCTACTCACCGCCCAAGAATATATCTGACTAGTAAGAATCTTAAACCTATGTATTGATATCTCTCTGTAAGTGAGTCAAGTGGGTGTAAAGCGGCATAAACACAGCAGTGAAAAGCAGCTAAACCCCATTATAAAAATCAATTACTTTTAAAAACCCGTGAAACAAAGACAGTGAAAGAGAGAGAAATTCTTACAAACTTCGTTCGGGGGCTGTCATGCCACCTGGATTGACCATATCTAGACCCACAGCTGACGGAGACATAAGGGTGGACACTCCTGGGGCTGAGAGGTTTGGTGAGGTTGGGTGAGCAAACGCAGACCCTTTAAAGTAGTACTGCGTGGTACCCATCCCATGGGTCCCAAATCTCCAGGTTCAAGGGCATCTTCCTACATCGAAAACATGCATGAGAAACCCAGAAGCTGGTACACCGTGTGATCGGGAAAGGTTTCTAAAACGCACCTAATTTCTCACCTCCTTGTGCTCGGGTTCGCCATTCCAGCCGCTTTACTAGCAATCTCCCTCCTTGGAGACTCAGCACCTTTAACCTCCTGTTCCGTACAGGTTGCGATTTGTCCTGAGGATGAACGGGAAGAGGGGGAACCAATGAGAGACTAGCTCTAGGTGTTGGGACTGGCACAGGTCACTCTATTTTCCCATCAGGAAGAAGAATTAACCACAGGCTCAGCCTGCCGCCCGGGACCAGAATAGGGCCTGAAGCAATCCTGTGCTTTTGCGGCCAGCTCCCAAGTAAGCGAGTTGAACAATGGAGCTCAGGGGCACTGCAATTCACAAACCTGCAGAGTTATAAATGATAACTCTTGTCCACAAATATATTGAGGCAAGGCACCGAAGAGGATTTGAAAGCAAGGCAGAATTGCAGGAAACAGATTTCAGGAGGTAGATTTGAATCGCCTTGAAAGCACAGGAAAAGCAGCCAAACCTCGACAATCATGCCCTTGGCCAAAAAGGGCGTATGCGTTTTTTCCTGAATATATTCAGGAAAAAACGCATACGCCTTTTTTGGCCAACCAAGCAACCTGGAAAGGCAAATCAGCGCTACAAAGAAGTCTCGCTTCCCATCGGTCAAAAGGGCCATGCTGAATAAAGTGTCAAAACCAGAAATGCAGGACAGGCCATGGAGAACCGGGAGCCTTGCTACGCTGAAGGGCGGGATGTAAATTGACAACAGCCACTCTGGAGAAGTGTACGGTGTGTCCTGAAACATCTAAAAAACTCAGCTTAGAGAGCATAGGGCACTTCCACTCATGGGCGTATACATTGGGAAAACTAAAAATCAGCAAGACACAGGCACCCCAAAGTTTAGGGCTGCTCTCTTGACAAGAACCTCCACTTCGTTACACCTTAAATATCCCAGGAAAGAGAAAAAAGGATAAAGAAGTTGTGGTCCTTATGTACAATGGAATATCACTCAGCCATGAAATCAAGGTCATAAGGCTAGTAGCAGCATGATGAGTGGATTTAGGTACGACGATTCTAAGTGAAAAAAGTCACACAGAAAAAGACACTTGTCATAAGATATCACTAATAGAGGGAATGTAAAAACCGCTACACTTGAACTGAATTACAAAACGGAACAGAGTCACACGTTTAGAAAACACACTATGGCTGCTCAACGGGAAAGGTGAGGCGGGGGGATGCATAAAACACGGGTTTCAAATTAGCTCAGATACCGTTCCATAAACCCAATATGTAATAGACAAGACCTACTCCTTGCTCAGGGAACTGGACTCAACACCCCCTACTCACCGCCCAAGAATATATCTGACTAGTAAGAATCTTAAACCTATGTATTGATATCTCTCTGTAAGTGAGTCAAGTGGGTGTAAAGCGGCATAAACACAGCAGTGAAAAGCAGCTAAACCCCATTATAAAAATCAATTACTTTTAAAAACCCGTGAAACAAAGACAGTGAAAGAGAGAGAAATTCTTACAAACTTCGTTCGGGGGCTGTCATGCCACCTGGATTGACCATATCTAGACCCACAGCTGACGGAGACATAAGGGTGGACACTCCTGGGGCTGAGAGGTTTGGTGAGGTTGGGTGAGCAAACGCAGACCCTTTAAAGTAGTACTGCGTGGTACCCATCCCATGGGTCCCAAATCTCCAGGTTCAAGGGCATCTTCCTACATCGAAAACATGCATGAGAAACCCAGAAGATGGTACACCGTGTGATCGGGAAAGGTTTCTAAAACGCACCTCATTTCTCACCTCCTTGTGCTCGGGTTCGCCATTCCAGCCGCTTTACTAGCAATCTCCCTCCTTGGAGACTCAGCACCTTTAACCTCCTGTTCCGTACAGGTTGCGATTTGTCCTGAGGATGAACGGGAAGAGGGGGAACCAATGAGAGACTAGCTCTAGGTGTTGGGACTGGCACAGGTCACTCTATTTTCCCATCAGGAAGAAGAATTAACCACAGGCTCAGCCTGCCGCCCGGGACCAGAATAGGGCCTGAAGCAATCCTGTGCTTTTGCGGCCAGCTCCCAAGTAAGCGAGTTGAACAATGGAGCTCAGGGGCACTGCAATTCACAAACCTGCAGAGTTATAAATGATAACTCTTGTCCACAAATATATTGAGGCAAGGCACCGAAGAGGATTTGAAAGCAAGGCAGAATTGCAGGAAACAGATTTCAGGAGGTAGATTTGAATCGCCTTGAAAGCACAGGAAAAGCAGCCAAACCTCGACAATCATGCCCTTGGCCAAAAAGGGCGTATGCGTTTTTTCCTGAATATATTCAGGAAAAAACGCATACGCCTTTTTTGGCCAACCAAGCAACCTGGAAAGGCAAATCAGCGCTACAAAGAAGTCTCGCTTCCCATCGGTCAAAAGGGCCATGCTGAATAAAGTGTCAAAACCAGAAATGCAGGACAGGCCATGGAGAACCGGGAGCCTTGCTACGCTGAAGGGCGGGATGTAAATTGCCAACAGCCACTCTGGAGAAGTGTACGGTGTGTCCTGAAACATCTAAAAAACTCAGCTTAGAGAGCATAGGGCACTTCCACTCATGGGCGTATACATTGGGAAAACTAAAAATCAGCAAGACACAGGCACCCCAAAGTTTAGGGCTGCTCTCTTGACAAGAACCTCCACTTCGTTACACCTTAAATATCCCAGGAAAGAGAAAATAGGATAAAGAAGTTGTGGTCCTTATGTACAATGGAATATCACTCAGCCATGAAATCAAGGTCATAAGGCTAGTAGCAGCATGATGAGTGGATTTAGGTACGACGATTCTAAGTGAAAAAAGTCACACAGAAAAAGACACTTGTCATAAGATATCACTAATAGAGGGAATGTAAAAACCGCTACACTTGAACTGAATTACAAAACGGAACAGAGTCACACGTTTAGAAAACACACTATGGCTGCTCAACGGGAAAGGTGAGGCGGGGGGATGCATAAAACACGGGTTTCAAATTAGCTCAGATACCGTTCCATAAACCCAATATGTAATAGACAAGACCTACTCCTTGCTCAGGGAACTGGACTCAACACCCCCTACTCACCGCCCAAGAATATATCTGACTAGTAAGAATCTTAAACCTATGTATTGATATCTCTCTGTAAGTGAGTCAAGTGGGTGTAAAGCGGCATAAACACAGCAGTGAAAAGCAGCTAAACCCCATTATAAAAATCAATTACTTTTAAAAACCCGTGAAACAAAGACAGTGAAAGAGAGAGAAATTCTTACAAACTTCGTTCGGGGGCTGTCATGCCACCTGGATTGACCATATCTAGACCCACAGCTGACGGAGACATAAGGGTGGACACTCCTGGGGCTGAGAGGTTTGGTGAGGTTGGGTGAGCAAACGCAGACCCTTTAAAGTAGTACTGCGTGGTACCCATCCCATGGGTCCCAAATCTCCAGGTTCAAGGGCATCTTCCTACATCGAAAACATGCATGAGAAACCCAGAAGATGGTACACCGTGTGATCGGGAAAGGTTTCTAAAACGCACCTCATTTCTCACCTCCTTGTGCTCGGGTTCGCCATTCCAGCCGCTTTACTAGCAATCTCCCTCCTTGGAGACTCAGCACCTTTAACCTCCTGTTCCGTACAGGTTGCGATTTGTCCTGAGGATGAACGGGAAGAGGGGGAACCAATGAGAGACTAGCTCTAGGTGTTGGGACTGGCACAGGTCACTCTATTTTCCCATCAGGAAGAAGAATTAACCACAGGCTCAGCCTGCCGCCCGGGACCAGAATAGGGCCTGAAGCAATCCTGTGCTTTTGCGGCCAGCTCCCAAGTAAGCGAGTTGAACAATGGAGCTCAGGGGCACTGCAATTCACAAACCTGCAGAGTTATAAATGATAACTCTTGTCCACAAATATATTGAGGCAAGGCACCGAAGAGGATTTGAAAGCAAGGCAGAATTGCAGGAAACAGATTTCAGGAGGTAGATTTGAATCGCCTTGAAAGCACAGGAAAAGCAGCCAAACCTCGACAATCATGCCCTTGGCCAAAAAGGGCGTATGCGTTTTTTCCTGAATATATTCAGGAAAAAACGCATACGCCTTTTTTGGCCAACCAAGCAACCTGGAAAGGCAAATCAGCGCTACAAAGAAGTCTCGCTTCCCATCGGTCAAAAGGGCCATGCTGAATAAAGTGTCAAAACCAGAAATGCAGGACAGGCCATGGAGAACCGGGAGCCTTGCTACGCTGAAGGGCGGGATGTAAATTGCCAACAGCCACTCTGGAGAAGTGTACGGTGTGTCCTGAAACATCTAAAAAACTCAGCTTAGAGAGCATAGGGCACTTCCACTCATGGGCGTATACATTGGGAAAACTAAAAATCAGCAAGACACAGGCACCCCAAAGTTTAGGGCTGCTCTCTTGACAAGAACCTCCACTTCGTTACACCTTAAATATCCCAGGAAAGAGAAAATAGGATAAAGAAGTTGTGGTCCTTATGTACAATGGAATATCACTCAGCCATGAAATCAAGGTCATAAGGCTAGTAGCAGCATGATGAGTGGATTTAGGTACGACGATTCTAAGTGAAAAAAGTCACACAGAAAAAGACACTTGTCATAAGATATCACTAATAGAGGGAATGTAAAAACCGCTACACTTGAACTGAATTACAAAACGGAACAGAGTCACACGTTTAGAAAACACACTATGGCTGCTCAACGGGAAAGGTGAGGCGGGGGGATGCATAAAACACGGGTTTCAAATTAGCTCAGATACCGTTCCATAAACCCAATATGTAATAGACAAGACCTACTCCTTGCTCAGGGAACTGGACTCAACACCCCCTACTCACCGCCCAAGAATATATCTGACTAGTAAGAATCTTAAACCTATGTATTGATATCTCTCTGTAAGTGAGTCAAGTGGGTGTAAAGCGGCATAAACACAGCAGTGAAAAGCAGCTAAACCCCATTATAAAAATCAATTACTTTTAAAAACCCGTGAAACAAAGACAGTGAAAGAGAGAGAAATTCTTACAAACTTCGTTCGGGGGCTGTCATGCCACCTGGATTGACCATATCTAGACCCACAGCTGACGGAGACATAAGGGTGGACACTCCTGGGGCTGAGAGGTTTGGTGAGGTTGGGTGAGCAAACGCAGACCCTTTAAAGTAGTACTGCGTGGTACCCATCCCATGGGTCCCAAATCTCCAGGTTCAAGGGCATCTTCCTACATCGAAAACATGCATGAGAAACCCAGAAGATGGTACACCGTGTGATCGGGAAAGGTTTCTAAAACGCACCTCATTTCTCACCTCCTTGTGCTCGGGTTCGCCATTCCAGCCGCTTTACTAGCAATCTCCCTCCTTGGAGACTCAGCACCTTTAACCTCCTGTTCCGTACAGGTTGCGATTTGTCCTGAGGATGAACGGGAAGAGGGGGAACCAATGAGAGACTAGCTCTAGGTGTTGGGACTGGCACAGGTCACTCTATTTTCCCATCAGGAAGAAGAATTAACCACAGGCTCAGCCTGCCGCCCGGGACCAGAATAGGGCCTGAAGCAATCCTGTGCTTTTGCGGCCAGCTCCCAAGTAAGCGAGTTGAACAATGGAGCTCAGGGGCACTGCAATTCACAAACCTGCAGAGTTATAAATGATAACTCTTGTCCACAAATATATTGAGGGAAGGCACCGAAGAGGATTTGAAAGCAAGGCAGAATTGCAGGAAACAGATTTCAGGAGGTAGATTCGAATCGCCTTGAAAGCACAGGAAAAGCGGCCAAACCTCGACAATCATGCCCTTGGCCAAAAAGGGCGTATGCGTTTTTTCCTGAATATATTCAGGAAAAAACGCATACGCCCTTTTTGGCCAACCAAGCAACCTGGAAAGGCAAATCAGCGCTACAAAGAAGTCTCGCTTCCCATCGGTCAAAAGGGCCATGCTGAATAAAGTGTCAAAACCAGAAATGCAGGACAGGCCATGGAGAACCGGGAGCCTTGCTACGCTGAAGGGCGGGATGTAAATTGCCAACAGCCACTCTGGAGAAGTGTACGGTGTGTCCTGAAACATCTAAAAAACTCAGCTTAGAGAGCATAGGGCACTTCCACTCATGGGCGTATACATTGGGAAAACTAAAAATCAGCAAGACACAGGCACCCCAAAGTTTAGGGCTGCTCTCTTGACAAGAACCTCCACTTCATTACACCTTAAATATCCCAGGAAAGAGAAAAAAGGATAAAGAAGTTGTGGTCCATATGTACAATGGAATATCACTCAGCCATGAAATCAAGGTCATAAGGCTAGTAGCAGCATGATGAGTGGATTTAGGTACGACGATTCTAAGTGAAAAAAGTCACACAGAAAAAGACACTTGTCATAAGATATCACTAATAGAGGGAATGTAAAAACCGCTACACTTGAACTGAATTACAAAACGGAACAGAGTCACACGTTTAGAAAACACACTATGGCTGCTCAACGGGAAAGGTGAGGCGGGGGGATGCATAAAACACGGGTTTCAAATTAGCTCAGATACCGTTCCATAAACCCAATATGTAATAGACAAGACCTACTCCTTGCTCAGGGAACTGGACTCAACACCCCCTACTCACCGCCCAAGAATATATCTGACTAGTAAGAATCTTAAACCTATGTATTGATATCTCTCTGTAAGTGAGTCAAGTGGGTGTAAAGCGGCATAAACACAGCAGTGAAAAGCAGCTAAACCCCATTATAAAAATCAATTACTTTTAAAAACCCGTGAAACAAAGACAGTGAAAGAGAGAGAAATTCTTACACAATTCGTTCAGGGGCTGTGATGCCACCTGGATTGACCATATCTAGACCCACAGCTGACGGAGACATAAGGGTGGACACTCCTGGGGCTGAGAGGTTTGGTGAGGTTGGGTGAGCAAACGCAGACCCTTTAAAGTAGTACTGCGTGGTACCCATCCCATGGGTCCCAAAATCTCCAGGTTCAAGGGCATCTTCCTACATCGAAAACATGCATGAGAAACCCAGAAGCTGGTACACCGTGTGATCGGGAAAGGTTTCTAAAACGCACCTCATTTCTCACCTCCTTGTGCTCGGGTTCGCCATTCCAGCCGCTTTACTAGCAATCTCCCTCCTTGGAGACTCAGCACCTTTAACCTCCTGTTCCGTACAGGTTGCGATTTGTCCTGAGGATGAACGGGAAGAGGGGGAACCAATGAGAGACTAGCTCTAGGTGTTGGGACTGGCACAGGTCACTCTATTTTCCCATCAGGAAGAAGAATTAACCACAGGCTCAGCCTGCCGCCCGGGACCAGAATAGGGCCTGAAGCAATCCTGTGCTTTTGCGGCCAGCTCCCAAGTAAGCGAGTTGAACAATGGAGCTCAGGGGCACTGCAATTCACAAACCTGCTGAGTTATAAATGATAACTCTTGTCCACAAATATATTGAGGGAAGGCACCGAAGAGGATTTGAAAGCAAGGCAGAATTGCAGGAAACAGATTTCAGGAGGTAGATTCGAATCGCCTTGAAAGCACAGGAAAAGCGGCCAAACCTCGACAATCATGCCCTTGGCCAAAAAGGGCGTATGCGTTTTTTCCTGAATATATTCAGGAAAAAACGCATACGCCCTTTTTGGCCAACCAAGCAACCTGGAAAGGCAAATCAGCGCTACAAAGAAGTCTCGCTTCCCATCGGTCAAAAGGGCCATGCTGAATAAAGTGTCAAAACCAGAAATGCAGGACAGGCCATGGAGAACCGGGAGCCTTGCTACGCTGAAGGGCGGGATGTAAATTGCCAACAGCCACTCTGGAGAAGTGTACGGTGTGTCCTGAAACATCTAAAAAACTCAGCTTAGAGAGCATAGGGCACTTCCACTCATGGGCGTATACATTGGGAAAACTAAAAATCAGCAAGACACAGGCACCCCAAAGTTTAGGGCTGCTCTCTTGACAAGAACCTCCACTTCGTTACACCTTAAATATCCCAGGAAAGAGAAAAAAGGATAAAGAAGTTGTGGTCCTTATGTACAATGGAATATCACTCAGCCATGAAATCAAGGTCATAAGGCTAGTAGCAGCATGATGAGTGGATTTAGGTACGACGATTCTAAGTGAAAAAAGTCACACAGAAAAAGACACTTGTCATAAGATATCACTAATAGAGGGAATGTAAAAACCGCTACACTTGAACTGAATTACAAAACGGAACAGAGTCACACGTTTAGAAAACACACTATGGCTGCTCAACGGGAAAGGTGAGGCGGGGGGATGCATAAAACACGGGTTTCAAATTAGCTCAGATACCGTTCCATAAACCCAATATGTAATAGACAAGACCTACTCCTTGCTCAGGGAACTGGACTCAACACCCCCTACTCACCGCCCAAGAATATATCTGACTAGTAAGAATCTTAAACCTATGTATTGATATCTCTCTGTAAGTGAGTCAAGTGGGTGTAAAGCGGCATAAACACAGCAGTGAAAAGCAGCTAAACCCCATTATAAAAATCAATTACTTTTAAAAACCCGTGAAACAAAGACAGTGAAAGAGAGAGAAATTCTTACAAACTTCGTTCGGGGGCTGTGATGCCACCTGGATTGACCATATCTAGACCCACAGCTGACGGAGACATAAGGGTGGACACTCCTGGGGCTGAGAGGTTTGGTGAGGTTGGGTGAGCAAACGCAGACCCTTTAAAGTAGTACTGCGTGGTACCCATCCCATGGGTCCCAAATCTCCAGGTTCAAGGGCATCTTCCTACATCGAAAACATGCATGAGAAACCCAGAAGCTGGTACACCGTGTGATCGGGAAAGGTTTCTAAAACGCACCTCATTTCTCACCTCCTTGTGCTCGGGTTCGCCATTCCAGCCGCTTTACTAGCAATCTCCCTCCTTGGAGACTCAGCACCTTTAACCTCCTGTTCCGTACAGGTTGCGATTTGTCCTGAGGATGAACGGGAAGAGGGGGAACCAATGAGAGACTAGCTCTAGGTGTTGGGACTGGCACAGGTCACTCTATTTTCCCATCAGGAAGGAGAATTAACCACAGGCTCAGCCTGCCGCCCGGGACCAGAATAGGGCCTGAAGCAATCCTGTGCTTTTGCGGCCAGCTCCCAAGTAAGCGAGTTGAACAATGGAGCTCAGGGGCACTGCAATTCACAAACCTGCAGAGTTATAAATGATAACTCTTGTCCACAAATATATTGAGGGAAGGCACCGAAGAGGATTTGAAAGCAAGGCAGAATTGCAGGAAACAGATTTCAGGAGGTAGATTCGAATCGCCTTGAAAGCACAGGAAAAGCGGCCAAACCTCGACAATCATGCCCTTGGCCAAAAAGGGCGTATGCGTTTTTTCCTGAATATATTCAGGAAAAAACGCATACGCCCTTTTTGGCCAACCAAGCAACCTGGAAAGGCAAATCAGCGCTACAAAGAAGTCTCGCTTCCCATCGGTCAAAAGGGCCATGCTGAATAAAGTGTCAAAACCAGAAATGTAGGACAGGCCATGGAGAACCGGGAGCCTTGCTACGCTGATGGGCGGGATGTAAATTGCCAACAGCCACTCTGGAGAAGTGTACGGTGTGTCCTGAAACATCTAAAAAACTCAGCTTAGAGAGCATAGGGCACTTCCACTCATGGGCGTATACATTGGGAAAACTAAAAATCAGCAAGACACAGGCACCCCAAAGTTTAGGGCTGCTCTCTTGACAAGAACCTCCACTTCGTTACACCTTAAATATCCCAGGAAAGAGAAAAAAGGATAAAGAAGTTGTGGTCCTTATGTACAACGGAATATCACTCAGCCATGAAATCAAGGTCATAAGGCTAGTAGCAGCATGATGAGTGGATTTAGGTACGACGATTCTAAGTGAAAAAAGTCACACAGAAAAAGACACTTGTCATAAGATATCACTAATAGAGGGAATGTAAAAACCGCTACACTTGAACTGAATTACAAAACGGAACAGAGTCACACGTTTAGAAAACACACTATGGCTGCTCAACGGGAAAGGTGAGGCGGGGGGATGCATAAAACACGGGTTTCAAATTAGCTCAGATACCGTTCCATAAACCCAATATGTAATAGACAAGACCTACTCCTTGCTCAGGGAACTGGACTCAACACCCCCTACTCACCGCCCAAGAATATATCTGACTAGTAAGAATCTTAAACCTATGTATTGATATCTCTCTGTAAGTGAGTCAAGTGGGTGTAAAGCGGCATAAACACAGCAGTGAAAAGCAGCTAAACCCCATTATAAAAATCAATTACTTTTAAAAACCCGTGAAACAAAGACAGTGAAAGAGAGAGAAATTCTTACACAATTCGTTCAGGGGCTGTGATGCCACCTGGATTGACCATATCTAGACCCACAGCTGACGGAGACATAAGGGTGGACACTCCTGGGGCTGAGAGGTTTGGTGAGGTTGGGTGAGCAAACGCAGACCCTTTAAAGTAGTACTGCGTGGTACCCATCCCATGGGTCCCAAATCTCCAGGTTCAAGGGCATCTTCCTACATCGAAAACATGCATGAGAAACCCAGAAGCTGGTACACCGTGTGATCGGGAAAGGTTTCTAAAACGCACCTCATTTCTCACCTCCTTGTGCTCGGGTTCGCCATTCCAGCCGCTTTACTAGCAATCTCCCTCCTTGGAGACTCAGCACCTTTAAC
The DNA here is from genome assembly GCF_028021215.1 of Eschrichtius robustus. Classification (NCBI taxonomy): domain Eukaryota; kingdom Metazoa; phylum Chordata; class Mammalia; order Artiodactyla; family Eschrichtiidae; genus Eschrichtius; species Eschrichtius robustus. The sequence goes on along the minus strand of NC_090831.1, from coordinate 31,480,532 downwards.
CTCCTGTTCCGTACAGGTTGCGATTTGTCCTGAGGATGAACGGGAAGAGGGGGAACCAATGAGAGACTAGCTCTAGGTGTTGGGACTGGCACAGGTCACTCTATTTTCCCATCAGGAAGAAGAATTAACCACAGGCTCAGCCTGCCGCCCGGGACCAGAATAGGGCCTGAAGCAATCCTGTGCTTTTGCGGCCAGCTCCCAAGTAAGCGAGTTGAACAATGGAGCTCAGGGGCACTGCAATTCACAAACCTGCAGAGTTATAAATGATAACTCTCGTCCACAAATATATTGAGGCAAGGCACCGAAGAGGATTTGAAAGCAAGGCAGAATTGCAGGAAACAGATTTCAGGAGGTAGATTCGAATCGCCTTGAAAGCACAGGAAAAGCGGCCAAACCTCGACAATCATGCCCTTGGCCAAAAAGGGCGTATGCGTTTTTTCCTGAATATATTCAGGAAAAAACGCATACGCCCTTTTTGGCCAACCAAGCAACCTGGAAAGGCAAATCAGCGCTACAAAGAAGTCTCGCTTCCCATCGGTCAAAAGGGCCATGCTGAATAAAGTGTCAAAACCAGAAATGCAGGACAGGCCATGGAGAACCGGGAGCCTTGCTACGCTGATGGGCGGGATGTAAATTGCCAACAGCCACTCTGGAGAAGTGTACGGTGTGTCCTGAAACATCTAAAAAACTCAGCTTAGAGAGCATAGGGCACTTCCACTCATGGGCGTATACATTGGGAAAACTAAAAATCAGCAAGACACAGGCACCCCAAAGTTTAGGGCTGCTCTCTTGACAAGAACCTCCACTTCGTTACACCTTAAATATCCCAGGAAAGAGAAAAAAGGATAAAGAAGTTGTGGTCCTTATGTACAATGGAATATCACTCAGCCATGAAATCAAGGTCATAAGGCTAGTAGCAGCATGATGAGTGGATTTAGGTACGACGATTCTAAGTGAAAAAAGTCACACAGAAAAAGACACTTGTCATAAGATATCACTAATAGAGGGAATGTAAAAACCGCTACACTTGAACTGAATTACAAAACGGAACAGAGTCACACGTTTAGAAAACACACTATGGCTGCTCAACGGGAAAGGTGAGGCGGGGGGATGCATAAAACACGGGTTTCAAATTAGCTCAGATACCGTTCCATAAACCCAATATGTAATAGACAAGACCTACTCCTTGCTCAGGGAACTGGACTCAACACCCCCTACTCACCGCCCAAGAATATATCTGACTAGTAAGAATCTTAAACCTATGTATTGATATCTCTCTGTAAGTGAGTCAAGTGGGTGTAAAGCGGCATAAACACAGCAGTGAAAAGCAGCTAAACCCCATTATAAAAATCAATTACTTTTAAAAACCCGTGAAACAAAGACAGTGAAAGAGAGAGAAATTCTTACAAACTTCGTTCAGGGGCTGTGATGCCACCTGGATTGACCATATCTAGACCCACAGCTGACGGAGACATAAGGGTGGACACTCCTGGGGCTGAGAGGTTTGGTGAGGTTGGGTGAGCAAACGCAGACCCTTTAAAGTAGTACTGCGTGGTACCCATCCCATGGGTCCCAAATCTCCAGGTTCAAGGGCATCTTCCTACATCGAAAACATGCATGAGAAACCCAGAAGCTGGTACACCGTGTGATCGGGAAAGGTTTCTAAAACGCACCTCATTTCTCACCTCCTTGTGCTCGGGTTCGCCATTCCAGCCGCTTTACTAGCAATCTCCCTCCTTGGAGACTCAACACCTTTAACCTCCTGTTCCGTACAGGTTGCGATTTGTCCTGAGGATGAACGGGAAGAGGGGGAACCAATGAGAGACTAGCTCTAGGTGTTGGGACTGGCACAGGTCACTCTATTTTCCCATCAGGAAGAAGAATTAACCACAGGCTCAGCCTGCCGCCCGGGACCAGAATAGGGGCTGAAGCAATCCTGTGCTTTTGCGGCCAGCTCCCAAGTAAGCGAGTTGAACAATGGAGCTCAGGGGCACTGCAATTCACAAACCTGCAGAGTTATAAATGATAACTCTCGTCCACAAATATATTGAGGGAAGGCACCGAAGAGGATTTGAAAGCAAGGCAGAATTTCAGGAAACAGATTTCAGGAGGTAGATTCGAATCGCCTTGAAAGCACAGGAAAAGCGGCCAAACCTCGACAATCATGCCCTTGGCCAAAAAGGGCGTATGCGTTTTTTCCTGAATATATTCAGGAAAAAACGCATACGCCCTTTTTGGCCAACCAAGCAACCTGGAAAGGCAAATCAGCGCTACAAAGAAGTCTCGCTTCCCATCGGTCAAAAGGGCCATGCTGAATAAAGTGTCAAAACCAGAAATGCAGGACAGGCCATGGAGAACCGGGAGCCTTGCTACGCTGATGGGCGGGATGTAAATTGCCAACAGCCACTCTGGAGAAGTGTACGGTGTGTCCTGAAACATCTAAAAAACTCAGCTTAGAGAGCATAGGGCACTTCCACTCATGGGCGTATACATTGGGAAAACTAAAAATCAGCAAGACACAGGCACCCCAAAGTTTAGGGCTGCTCTCTTGACAAGAACCTCCACTTCGTTACACCTTAAATATCCCAGGAAAGAGAAAAAAGGATAAAGAAGTTGCGGTCCTTATGTACAATGGAATATCACTCAGCCATGAAATCAAGGTCATAAGGCTAGTAGCAGCATGATGAGTGGATTTAGGTACGACGATTCTAAGTGAAAAAAGTCACACAGAAAAAGACACTTGTCATAAGATATCACTAATAGAGGGAATGTAAAAACCGCTACACTTGAACTGAATTACAAAACGGAACAGAGTCACACGTTTAGAAAACACACTATGGCTGCTCAACGGGAAAGGTGAGGCGGGGGGATGCATAAAACACGGGTTTCAAATTAGCTCAGATACCGTTCCATAAACCCAATATGTAATAGACAAGACCTACTCCTTGCTCAGGGAACTGGACTCAACACCCCCTACTCACCGCCCAAGAATATATCTGACTAGTAAGAATCTTAAACCTATGTATTGATATCTCTCTGTAAGTGAGTCAAGTGGGTGTAAAGCGGCATAAACACAGCAGTGAAAAGCAGCTAAACCCCATTATAAAAATCAATTACTTTTAAAAACCCGTGAAACAAAGACAGTGAAAGAGAGAGAAATTCTTACACAATTCGTTCAGGGGCTGTGATGCCACCTGGATTGACCATATCTAGACCCACAGCTGACGGAGACATAAGGGTGGACACTCCTGGGGCTGAGAGGTTTGGTGAGGTTGGGTGAGCAAACGCAGACCCTTTAAAGTAGTACTGCGTGGTACCCATCCCATGGGTCCCAAATCTCCAGGTTCAAGGGCATCTTCCTACATCGAAAACATGCATGAGAAACCCAGAAGCTGGTACACCGTGTGATCGGGAAAGGTTTCTAAAACGCACCTCATTTCTCACCTCCTTGTGCTCGGGTTCGCCATTCCAGCCGCTTTACTAGCAATCTCCCTCCTTGGAGACTCAGCACCTTTAACCTCCTGTTCCGTACAGGTTGCGATTTGTCCTGAGGATGAACGGGAAGAGGGGGAACCAATGAGAGACTAGCTCTAGGTGTTGGGACTGGCACAGGTCACTCTATTTTCCCATCAGGAAGAAGAATTAACCACAGGCTCAGCCTGCCGCCCGGGACCAGAATAGGGCCTGAAGCAATCCTGTGCTTTTGCGGCCAGCTCCCAAGTAAGCGAGTTGAACAATGGAGCTCAGGGGCACTGCAATTCACAAACCTGCAGAGTTATAAATGATAACTCTTGTCCACAAATATATTGAGGCAAGGCACCGAAGAGGATTTGAAAGCAAGGCAGAATTGCAGGAAACAGATTTCAGGAGGTAGATTCGAATCGCCTTGAAAGCACAGGAAAAGCGGCCAAACCTCGACAATCATGCCCTTGGCCAAAAAGGGCGTATGCGTTTTTTCCTGAATATATTCAGGAAAAAACGCATACGCCCTTTTTGGCCAACCAAGCAACCTGGAAAGGCAAATCAGCGCTACAAAGAAGTCTCGCTTCCCATCGGTCAAAAGGGCCATGCTGAATAAAGTGTCAAAACCAGAAATGCAGGACAGGCCATGGAGAACCGGGAGCCTTGCTACGCTGATGGGCGGGATGTAAATTGCCAACAGCCACTCTGGAGAAGTGTACGGTGTGTCCTGAAACATCTAAAAAACTCAGCTTAGAGAGCATAGGGCACTTCCACTCATGGGCGTATACATTGGGAAAACTAAAAATCAGCAAGACACAGGCACCCCAAAGTTTAGGGCTGCTCTCTTGACAAGAACCTCCACTTCGTTACACCTTAAATATCCCAGGAAAGAGAAAAAAGGATAAAGAAGTTGTGGTCCTTATGTACAATGGAATATCACTCAGCCATGAAATCAAGGTCATAAGGCTAGTAGCAGCATGATGAGTGGATTTAGGTACGACGATTCTAAGTGAAAAAAGTCACACAGAAAAAGACACTTGTCATAAGATATCACTAATAGAGGGAATGTAAAAACCGCTACACTTGAACTGAATTACAAAACGGAACAGAGTCACACGTTTAGAAAACACACTATGGCTGCTCAACGGGAAAGGTGAGGCGGGGGGATGCATAAAACACGGGTTTCAAATTAGCTCAGATACCGTTCCATAAACCCAATATGTAATAGACAAGACCTACTCCTTGCTCAGGGAACTGGACTCAACACCCCCTACTCACCGCCCAAGAATATATCTGACTAGTAAGAATCTTAAACCTATGTATTGATATCTCTCTGTAAGTGAGTCAAGTGGGTGTAAAGCGGCATAAACACAGCAGTGAAAAGCAGCTAAACCCCATTATAAAAATCAATTACTTTTAAAAACCCGTGAAACAAAGACAGTGAAAGAGAGAGAAATTCTTACACAATTCGTTCAGGGGCTGTGATGCCACCTGGATTGACCATATCTAGACCCACAGCTGACGGAGACATAAGGGTGGACACTCCTGGGGCTGAGAGGTTTGGTGAGGTTGGGTGAGCAAACGCAGACCCTTTAAAGTAGTACTGCGTGGTACCCATCCCATGGGTCCCAAATCTCCAGGTTCAAGGGCATCTTCCTACATCGAAAACATGCATGAGAAACCCAGAAGCTGGTACACCGTGTGATCGGGAAAGGTTTCTAAAACGCACCTCATTTCTCACCTCCTTGTGCTCGGGTTCGCCATTCCAGCCGCTTTACTAGCAATCTCCCTCCTTGGAGACTCAGCACCTTTAACCTCCTGTTCCGTACAGGTTGCGATTTGTCCTGAGAATGAACGGGAAGAGGGGGAACCAATGAGAGACTAGCTCTAGGTGTTGGGACTGGCACAGGTCACTCTATTTTCCCATCAGGAAGAAGAATTAACCACAGGCTCAGCCTGCCGCCCGGGACCAGAATAGGGCCTGAAGCAATCCTGTGCTTTTGCGGCCAGCTCCCAAGTAAGCGAGTTGAACAATGGAGCTCAGGGGCACTGCAATTCACAAACCTGCAGAGTTATAAATGATAACTCTTGTCCACAAATATATTGAGGGAAGGCACCGAAGAGGATTTGAAAGCAAGGCAGAATTGCAGGAAACAGATTTCAGGAGGTAGATTCGAATCGCCTTGAAAGCAGAGGAAAAGCGGCCAAACCTCGACAATCATGCCCTTGGCCAAAAAGGGCGTATGCGTTTTTTCCTGAATATATTCAGGAAAAAACGCATACGCCCTTTTTGGCCAACCAAGCAACCTGGAAAGGCAAATCAGCGCTACAAAGAAGTCTCGCTTCCCATCGGTCAAAAGGGCCATGCTGAATAAAGTGTCAAAACCAGAAATGCAGGACAGGCCATGGAGAACCGGGAGCCTTGCTACGCTGATGGGCGGGATGTAAATTGCCAACAGCCACTCTGGAGAAGTGTACGGTGTGTCCTGAAACATCTAAAAAACTCAGCTTAGAGAGCATAGGGCACTTCCACTCATGGGCGTATACATTGGGAAAACTAAAAATCAGCAAGACACAGGCACCCCAAAGTTTAGGGCTGCTCTCTTGACAAGAACCTCCACTTCGTTACACCTTAAATATCCCAGGAAAGAGAAAAAAGGATAAAGAAGTTGCGGTCCTTATGTACAATGGAATATCACTCAGCCATGAAATCAAGGTCATAAGGCTAGTAGCAGCATGATGAGTGGATTTAGGTACGACGATTCTAAGTGAAAAAAGTCACACAGAAAAAGACACTTGTCATAAGATATCACTAATAGAGGGAATGTAAAAACCGCTACACTTGAACTGAATTACAAAACGGAACAGAGTCACACGTTTAGAAAATACACTATGGCTGCTCAACGGGAAAGGTGAGGCGGGGGGATGCATAAAACACGGGTTTCAAATTAGCTCAGATACCGTTCCATAAACCCAATATGTAATAGACAAGACCTACTCCTTGCTCAGGGAACTGGACTCAACACCCCCTACTCACCGCCCAAGAATATATCTGACTAGTAAGAATCTTAAACCTATGTATTGATATCTCTCTGTAAGTGAGTCAAGTGGGTGTAAAGCGTCATAAACACAGCAGTGAAAAGCAGCTAAACCCCATTATAAAAATCAATTACTTTTAAAAACCCGTGAAACAAAGACAGTGAAAGAGAGAGAAATTCTTACACAATTCGTTCAGGGGCTGTGATGCCACCTGGATTGACCATATCTAGACCCACAGCTGACGGAGACATAAGGGTGGACACTCTTGGGGCTGAGAGGTTTGGTGAGGTTGGGTGAGCAAACGCAGACCCTTTAAAGTAGTACTGCGTGGTACCCATCCCATGGGTCCCAAATCTCCAGGTTCAAGGGCATCTTCCTACATCGAAAACATGCATGAGAAACCCAGAAGCTGGTACACCGTGTGATCGGGAAAGGTTTCTAAAACGCACCTCATTTCTCACCTCCTTGTGCTCGGGTTCGCCATTCCAGCCGCTTTACTAGCAATCTCCCTCCTTGGAGACTCAGCACCTTTAACCTCCTGTTCCGTACAGGTTGCGATTTGTCCTGAGGATGAACGGGAAGAGGGGGAACCAATGAGAGACTAGCTCTAGGTGTTGGGACTGGCACAGGTCACTCTATTTTCCCATCAGGAAGAAGAATTAACCACAGGCTCAGCCTGCCGCCCGGGACCAGAATAGGGCCTGAAGCAATCCTGTGCTTTTGCGGCCAGCTCCCAAGTAAGCGAGTTGAACAATGGAGCTCAGGGGCACTGCAATTCACAAACCTGCAGAGTTATAAATGATAACTCTTGTCCACAAATATATTGAGGCAAGGCACCGAAGAGGATTTGAAAGCAAGGCAGAATTGCAGGAAACAGATTTCAGGAGGTAGATTCGAATCGCCTTGAAAGCACAGGAAAAGCGGCCAAACCTCGACAATCATGCCCTTGGCCAAAAAGGGCGTATGCGTTTTTTCCTGAATATATTCAGGAAAAAACGCATACGCCCTTTTTGGCCAACCAAGCAACCTGGAAAGGCAAATCAGCGCTACAAAGAAGTCTCGCTTCCCATCGGTCAAAAGGGCCATGCTGAATAAAGTGTCAAAACCAGAAATGCAGGACAGGCCATGGAGAACCGGGAGCCTTGCTACGCTGAAGGGCGGGATGTAAATTGACAACAGCCACTCTGGAGAAGTGTACGGTGTGTCCTGAAACATCTAAAAAACTCAGCTTAGAGAGCATAGGGCACTTCCACTCATGGGCGTATACATTGGGAAAACTAAAAATCAGCAAGACACAGGCACCCCAAAGTTTAGGGCTGCTCTCTTGACAAGAACCTCCACTTCGTTACACCTTAAATATCCCAGGAAAGAGAAAAAAGGATAAAGAAGTTGTGGTCCTTATGTACAATGGAATATCACTCAGCCATGAAATCAAGGTCATAAGGCTAGTAGCAGCATGATGAGTGGATTTAGGTACGACGATTCTAAGTGAAAAAAGTCACACAGAAAAAGACACTTGTCATAAGATATCACTAATAGAGGGAATGTAAAAACCGCTACACTTGAACTGAATTACAAAACGGAACAGAGTCACACGTTTAGAAAACACACTATGGCTGCTCAACGGGAAAGGTGAGGCGGGGGGATGCATAAAACACGGGTTTCAAATTAGCTCAGATACCGTTCCATAAACCCAATATGTAATAGACAAGACCTACTCCTTGCTCAGGGAACTGGACTCAACACCCCCTACTCACCGCCCAAGAATATATCTGACTAGTAAGAATCTTAATCCTATGTATTGATATCTCTCTGTAAGTGAGTCAAGTGGGTGTAAAGCGGCATAAACACAGCAGTGAAAAGCAGCTAAACCCCATTATAAAAATCAATTACTTTTAAAAACCCGTGAAACAAAGACAGTGAAAGAGAGAGAAATTCTTACACAATTCGTTCAGGGGCTGTGATGCCACCTGGATTGACCATATCTAGACCCACAGCTGACGGAGACATAAGGGTGGACACTCCTGGGGCTGAGAGGTTTGGTGAGGTTGGGTGAGCAAACGCAGACCCTTTAAAGTAGTACTGCGTGGTACCCATCCCATGGGTCCCAAATCTCCAGGTTCAAGGGCATCTTCCTACATCGAAAACATGCATGAGAAACCCAGAAGCTGGTACACCGTGTGATCGGGAAAGGTTTCTAAAACGCACCTCATTTCTCACCTCCTTGTGCTCGGGTTCGCCATTCCAGCCGCTTTACTAGCAATCTCCCTCCTTGGAGACTCAGCACCTTTAACCTCCTGTTCCGTACAGGTTGCGATTTGTCCTGAGGATGAACGGGAAGAGGGGGAACCAATGAGAGACTAGCTCTAGGTGTTGGGACTGGCACAGCTCACTCTATTTTCCCATCAGGAAGAAGAATTAACCACAGGCTCAGCCTGCCGCCCGGGACCAGAATAGGGCCTGAAGCAATCCTGTGCTTTTGCGGCCAGCTCCCAAGTAAGCGAGTTGAACAATGGAGCTCAGGGGCACTGCAATTCACAAACCTGCAGAGTTATAAATGATAACTCTTGTCCACAAATATATTGAGGGAAGGCACCGAAGAGGATTTGAAAGCAAGGCAGAATTGCAGGAAACAGATTTCAGGAGGTAGATTCGAATCGCCTTGAAAGCACAGGAAAAGCGGCCAAACCTCGACAATCATGCCCTTGGCCAAAAAGGGCGTATGCGTTTTTTCCTGAATATATTCAGGAAAAAACGCATACGCCCTTTTTGGCCAACCAAGCAACCTGGAAAGGCAAATCAGCGCTACAAAGAAGTCTCGCTTCCCATCGGTCAAAAGGGCCATGCTGAATAAAGTGTCAAAACCAGAAATGCAGGACAGGCCATGGAGAACCGGGAGCCTTGCTACGCTGAAGGGCGGGATGTAAATTGACAACAGCCACTCTGGAGAAGTGTACGGTGTGTCCTGAAACATCTAAAAAACTCAGCTTAGAGAGCATAGGGCACTTCCACTCATGGGCGTATACATTGGGAAAACTAAAAATCAGCAAGACACAGGCACCCCAAAGTTTAGGGCTGCTCTCTTGACAAGAACCTCCACTTCGTTACACCTTAAATATCCCAGGAAAGAGAAAAAAGGATAAAGAAGTTGCGGTCCTTATGTACAATGGAATATCACTCAACCATGAAATCAAGGTCATAAGGCTAGTAGCAGCATGATGAGTGGATTTAGGTACGACGATTCTAAGTGAAAAAAGTCACACAGAAAAAGACACTTGTCATAAGATATCACTAATAGAGGGAATGTAAAAACCGCTACACTTGAACTGAATTACAAAACGGAACAGAGTCACACGTTTAGAAAACACACTATGGCTGCTCAACGGGAAAGGTGAGGCGGGGGGATGCATAAAACACGGGTTTCAAATTAGCTCAGATACCGTTCCATAAACCCAATATGTAATAGACAAGACCTACTCCTTGCTCAGGGAACTGGACTCAACACCCCCTACTCACCGCCCAAGAATATATCTGACTAGTAAGAATCTTAAACCTATGTATTGATATCTCTCTGTAAGTGAGTCAAGTGGGTGTAAAGCGGCATAAACACAGCAGTGAAAAGCAGCTAAACCCCATTATAAAAATCAATTACTTTTAAAAACCCGTGAAACAAAGACAGTGAAAGAGAGAGAAATTCTTACACAATTCGTTCAGGGGCTGTGATGCCACCTGGATTGACCATATCTAGACCCACAGCTGACGGAGACATAAGGGTGGACACTCCTGGGGCTGAGAGGTTTGGTGAGGTTGGGTGAGCAAACGCAGACCCTTTAAAGTAGTACTGCGTGGTACCCATCCCATGGGTCCCAAATCTCCAGGTTCAAGGGCATCTTCCTACATCGAAAACATGCATGAGAAACCCAGAAGCTGGTACACCGTGTGATCGGGAAAGGTTTCTAAAACGCACCTCATTTCTCACCTCCTTGTGCTCGGGTTCGCCATTCCAGCCGCTTTACTAGCAATCTCCCTCCTTGGAGACTCAGCACCTTTAACCTCCTGTTCCGTACAGGTTGCGATTTGTCCTGAGGATGAACGGGAAGAGGGGGAACCAATGAGAGACTAGCTCTAGGTGTTGGGACTGGCACAGGTCACTCTATTTTCCCATCAGGAAGAAGAATTAACCACAGGCTCAGCCTGCCGCCCGGGACCAGAATAGGGCCTGAAGCAATCCTGTGCTTTTGCGGCCAGCTCCCAAGTAAGCGAGTTGAACAATGGAGCTCAGGGGCACTGCAATTCACAAACCTGCAGAGTTATAAATGATAACTCTTGTCCACAAATATATTGAGGCAAGGCACCGAAGAGGATTTGAAAGCAAGGCAGAATTGCAGGAAACAGATTTCAGGAGGTAGATTCGAATCGCCTTGAAAGCACAGGAAAAGCGGCCAAACCTCGACAATCATGCCCTTGGCCAAAAAGGGCGTATGCGTTTTTTCCTGAATATATTCAGGAAAAAACGCATACGCCCTTTTTGGCCAACCAAGCAACCTGGAAAGGCAAATCAGCGCTACAAAGAAGTCTCGCTTCCCATCGGTCAAAAGGGCCATGCTGAATAAAGTGTCAAAACCAGAAATGCAGGACAGGCCATGGAGAACCGGGAGCCTTGCTACGCTGAAGGGCGGGATGTAAATTGCCAACAGCCACTCTGGAGAAGTGTACGGTGTGTCCTGAAACATCTAAAAAACTCAGCTTAGAGAGCATAGGGCACTTCCACTCATGGGCGTATACATTGGGAAAACTAAAAATCAGCAAGACACAGGCACCCCAAAGTTTAGGGCTGCTCTCTTGACAAGAACCTCCACTTCGTTACACCTTAAATATCCCAGGAAAGAGAAAAAAGGATAAAGAAGTTGTGGTCCTTATGTACAATGGAATATCACTCAGCCATGAAATCAAGGTCATAAGGCTAGTAGCAGCATGATGAGTGGATTTAGGTACGACGATTCTAAGTGAAAAAAGTCACACAGAAAAAGACACTTGTCATAAGATATCACTAATAGAGGGAATGTAAAAACCGCTACACTTGAACTGAATTACAAAACGGAACAGAGTCACACGTTTAGAAAACACACTATGGCTGCTCAACGGGAAAGGTGAGGCGGGGGGATGCATAAAACACGGGTTTCAAATTAGCTCAGATACCGTTCCATAAACCCAATATGTAATAGACAAGACCTACTCCTTGCTCAGGGAACTGGACTCAACACCCCCTACTCACCGCCCAAGAATATATCTGACTAGTAAGAATCTTAAACCTATGTATTGATATCTCTCTGTAAGTGAGTCAAGTGGGTGTAAAGCGGCATAAACACAGCAGTGAAAAGCAGCTAAACCCCATTATAAAAATCAATTACTTTTAAAAACCCGTGAAACAAAGACAGTGAAAGAGAGAGAAATTCTTACACAATTCGTTCAGGGGCTGTGATGCCACCTGGATTGACCATATCTAGACCCACAGCTGACGGAGACATAAGGGTGGACACTCCTGGGGCTGAGAGGTTTGGTGAGGTTGGGTGAGCAAACGCAGACCCTTTAAAGTAGTACTGCGTGGTACCCATCCCATGGGTCCCAAATCTCCAGGTTCAAGGGCATCTTCCTACATCGAAAACATGCATGAGAAACCCAGAAGCTGGTACACCGTGTGATCGGGAAAGGTTTCTAAAACGCACCTCATTTCTCACCTCCTTGTGCTCGGGTTCGCCATTCCAGCCGCTTTACTAGCAATCTCCCTCCTTGGAGACTCAGCACCTTTAACCTCCTGTTCCGTACAGGTTGCGATTTGTCCTGAGGATGAACGGGAAGAGGGGGAACCAATGAGAGACTAGCTCTAGGTGTTGGGACTGGCACAGCTCACTCTATTTTCCCATCAGGAAGAAGAATTAACCACAGGCTCAGCCTGCCGCCCGGGACCAGAATAGGGCCTGAAGCAATCCTGTGCTTTTGCGGCCAGCTCCCAAGTAAGCGAGTTGAACAATGGAGCTCAGGGGCACTGCAATTCACAAACCTGCAGAGTTATAAATGATAACTCTTGTCCACAAATATATTGAGGGAAGGCACCGAAGAGGATTTGAAAGCAAGGCAGAATTGCAGGAAACAGATTTCAGGAGGTAGATTCGAATCGCCTTGAAAGCACAGGAAAAGCGGCCAAACCTCGACAATCATGCCCTTGGCCAAAAAGGGCGTATGCGTTTTTTCCTGAATATATTCAGGAAAAAACGCATACGCCCTTTTTGGCCAACCAAGCAACCTGGAAAGGCAAATCAGCGCTACAAAGAAGTCTCGCTTCCCATCGGTCAAAAGGGCCATGCTGAATAAAGTGTCAAAACCAGAAATGCAGGACAGGCCATGGAGAACCGGGAGCCTTGCTACGCTGAAGGGCGGGATGTAAATTGACAACAGCCACTCTGGAGAAGTGTACGGTGTGTCCTGAAACATCTAAAAAACTCAGCTTAGAGAGCATAGGGCACTTCCACTCATGGGCGTATACATTGGGAAAACTAAAAATCAGCAAGACACAGGCACCCCAAAGTTTAGGGCTGCTCTCTTGACAAGAACCTCCACTTCGTTACACCTTAAATATCCCAGGAAAGAGAAAAAAGGATAAAGAAGTTGCGGTCCTTATGTACAATGGAATATCACTCAGCCATGAAATCAAGGTCATAAGGCTAGTAGCAGCATGATGAGTGGATTTAGGTACGACGATTCTAAGTGAAAAAAGTCACACAGAAAAAGACACTTGTCGTAAGATATCACTAATAGAGGGAATGTAAAAACCGCTACACTTGAACTGAATTACAAAACGGAACAGAGTCACACGTTTAGAAAACACACTATGGCTGCTCAACGGGAAAGGTGAGGCGGGGGGATGCATAAAACACGGGTTTCAAATTAGCTCAGATACCGTTCCATAAACCCAATATGTAATAGACAAGACCTACTCCTTGCTCAGGGAACTGGACTCAACACCCCCTACTCACCGCCCAAGAATATATCTGACTAGTAAGAATCTTAAACCTATGTATTGATATCTCTCTGTAAGTGAGTCAAGTGGGTGTAAAGCGGCATAAACACAGCAGTGAAAAGCAGCTAAACCCCATTATAAAAATCAATTACTTTTAAAAACCCGTGAAACAAAGACAGTGAAAGAGAGAGAAATTCTTACACAATTCGTTCAGGGGCTGTGATGCCACCTGGATTGACCATATCTAGACCCACAGCTGACGGAGACATAAGGGTGGACACTCCTGGGGCTGAGAGGTTTGGTGAGGTTGGGTGAGCAAACGCAGACCGTTTAAAGAAGTACTGCGTGGTACCCATCCCATGGGTCCCAAATCTCCAGGTTCAAGGGCATCTTCCTACATCGAAAACATGCATGAGAAACCCCGAAGATGGTACACCGTGTGATCGGGAAAGGTTTCTAAAACGCACCTCATTTCTCACCTCCTTGTGCTCGGGTTCGCCATTCCAGCCGCTTTACTAGCAATCTCCCTCTTTGGAGACTCAGCACCTTTAACCTCCTGTTCCGTACAGGTTGCGATTTGTCCTGAGGATGAACGGGAAGAGGAGGAACCAATGAGAGACTAGCTCTAGGTGTTGGGACTGGCACAGGTCACTCTATTTTCCCATCAGGAAGAAGAATTAACCACAGGCTCAGCGTGCCGCCCGGGACCAGAATAGGGCCTGAAGCAATCCTGTGCTTTTGCGGCCAGCTCCCAAGTAAGCGAGTTGAAGAAGGGAGCTCAGGGGCACTGCAATTCACAAACCTGCAGAGTTATAAATGATAACTCTCGTCCACAAATATATTGAGGGAAGGCAACGAAGAGGATTTGAAAGCAAGGCAGAATTGCAGGAAACAGATTTCAGGAGGTAGATTCGAATCGCCTTGAAAGCACAGGAAAAGCGGCCAAACCTCGACAATCATGCCCTTGGCCAAAAAGGGCGTATGCGTTTTTTCCTGAATATATTCAGGAAAAAACGCATACGCCCTTTTTGGCCAACCAAGCAACCTGGAAAGGCAAATCAGCGCTACAAAGAAGTCTCGCTTCCCATCGGTCAAAAGGGCCATGCTGAATAAAGTGTCAAAACCAGAAATGCAGGACAGGCCATGGAGAACCGGGAGCCTTGCTACGTTGAAGGGCGGGATGTAAATTGCCAACAGCCACTCTGGAGAAGTGTACGGTGTGTCCTGAAACATCTAAAAAACTCAGCTTAGAGAGCATAGGGCACTTCCACTCATGGGCGTATACACTGGGAAAACTAAAAATCAGCAAGACACAGGCACCCCAAAGTTTAGGCCTGCTCTCTTGACAAGAACCTCCACTTCGTTACACCTTAAATATCCCAGGAAAGAGAAAAAAGGATAAAGAAGTTGTGGTCCATATGTACAATGGAATATCACTCAGCCATGAAATCAAGGTCATAAGGCTAGTAGCAGCATGATGAGTGGATTTAGGTACGACGATTCTAAGTGAAAAATGTCACACAGAAAAAGACACTTGTCATAAGATATCACTAATAGAGGGAATGTAAAAACCGCTACACTTGAACTGAATTACAAAACGGAACAGAGTCACACGTTTAGAAAACACACTATGGCTGCTCAACGGGAAAGGTGAGGCGGGGGGATGCATAAAACACGGGTTTCAAATTAGCTCAGATACCGTTCCATAAACCCAATATGTAATAGACAAGACCTACTCCTTGCTCAGGGAACTGGACTCAACACCCCCTACTCACCGCCCAAGAATATATCTGACTAGTAAGAATCTTAATCCTATGTATTGATATCTCTCTGTAAGTGAGTCAAGTGGGTGTAAAGCGGCATAAACACAGCAGTGAAAAGCAGCTAAACCCCATTATAAAAATCAATTACTTTTAAAAACCCGTGAAACAAAGACAGTGAAAGAGAGAGAAATTCTTACACAATTCGTTCAGGGGCTGTGATGCCACCTGGATTGACCATATCTAGACCCACAGCTGACGGAGACATAAGGGTGGACACTCCTGGGGCTGAGAGGTTTGGTGAGGTTGGGTGAGCAAACGCAGACCCTTTAAAGTAGTACTGCGTGGTACCCATCCCATGGGTCCCAAATCTCCAGGTTCAAGGGCATCTTCCTACATCGAAAACATGCATGAGAAACCCCGAAGATGGTACACCGTGTGATCGGGAAAGGTTTCTAAAACGCACCTCATTTCTCACCTCCTTGTGCTCGGGTTCGCCATTCCAGCCGCTTTACTAGCAATCTCCCTCCTTGGAGACTCAGCACCTTTAACCTCCTGTTCCGTACAGGTTGCGATTTGTCCTGAGGATGAACGGGAAGAGGGGGAACCAATGAGAGACTAGCTCTAGGTGTTGGGACTGGCACAGGTCACTCTATTTTCCCATCAGGAAGAAGAATTAACCACAGGCTCAGCCTGCCGCCCGGGACCAGAATAGGGCCTGAAGCAATCCTGTGCTTTTGCGGCCAGCTCCCAAGTAAGCGAGTTGAACAATGGAGCTCAGGGGCACTGCAATTCACAAACCTGCAGAGTTATAAATGATAACTCTTGTCCACAAATATATTGAGGCAAGGCACCGAAGAGGATTTGAAAGCAAGGCAGAATTGCAGGAAACAGATTTCAGGAGGTAGATTCGAATCGCCTTGAAAGCACAGGAAAAGCGGCCAAACCTCGACAATCATGCCCTTGGCCAAAAAGGGCGTATGCGTTTTTTCCTGAATATATTCAGGAAAAAACGCATACGCCCTTTTTGGCCAACCAAGCAACCTGGAAAGGCAAATCAGCGCTACAAAGAAGTCTCGCTTCCCATCGGTCAAAAGGGCCATGCTGAATAAAGTGTCAAAACCAGAAATGCAGGACAGTCCATGGAGAACCGGGAGCCTTGCTACGCTGATGGGCGGGATGTAAATTGCCAACAGCCACTCTGGAGAAGTGTACGGTGTGTCCTGAAACATCTAAAAAACTCAGCTTAGAGAGCATAGGGCACTTCCACTCATGGGCGTATACATTGGGAAAACTAAAAATCAGCAAGACACAGGCACCCCAAAGTTTAGGGCTGCTCTCTTGACAAGAACCTCCACTTCGTTACACCTTAAATATCCCAGGAAAGAGAAAAAAGGATAAAGAAGTTGTGGTCCTTATATACAATGGAATATCACTCAGCCATGAAATCAAGGTCATAAGGCTAGTAGCAGCATGATGAGTGGATTTAGGTACGACGATTCTAAGTGAAAAAAGTCACACAGAAAAAGACACTTGTCATAAGATATCACTAATAGAGGGAACGTAAAAACCGCTACACTTGAACTGAATTACAAAACGGAACCGAGTCACACGTTTAGAAAACACACTATGGCTGCTCAACGGGAAAGGTGAGGCGGGGGGATGCATAAAACACGGGTTTCAAATTAGCTCAGATACCGTTCCATAAACCCAATATGTAATAGACAAGACCTACTCCTTGCTCAGGGAACTGGACTCAACACCCCCTACTCACCGCCCAAGAATATATCTGACTAGTAAGAATCTTAAACCTATGTATTGATATCTCTCTGTAAGTGAGTCAAGTGGGTGTAAAGCGGCATAAACACAGCAGTGAAAAGCAGCTAAACCCCATTATAAAAATCAATTACTTTTAAAAACCCGTGAAACAAAGACAGTGAAAGAGAGAGAAATTCTTACACAATTCGTTCAGGGGCTGTGATGCCACCTGGATTGACCATATCTAGACCCACAGCTGACGGAGACATAAGGGTGGACACTCCTGGGGCTGAGAGGTTTGGTGAGGTTGGGTGAGCAAACGCAGACCCTTTAAAGTAGTACTGCGTGGTACCCATCCCATGGGTCCCAAATCTCCAGGTTCAAGGGCATCTTCCTACATCGAAAACATGCATGAGAAACCCCGAAGATGGTACACCGTGTGATCGGGAAAGGTTTCTAAAACGCACCTCATTTCTCACCTCCTTGTGCTCGGGTTCGCCATTCCAGCCGCTTTACTAGCAATCTCCCTCCTTGGAGACTCAGCACCTTTAACCTCCTGTTCCGTACAGGTTGCGATTTGTCCTGAGGATGAACGGGAAGAGGGGGAACCAATGAGAGACTAGCTCTAGGTGTTGGGACTGGCACAGGTCACTCTATTTTCCCATCAGGAAGAAGAATTAACCACAGGCTCAGCCTGCCGCCCGGGACCAGAATAGGGCCTGAAGCAATCCTGTGCTTTTGCGGCCAGCTCCCAAGTAAGCGAGTTGAAGAAGGGAGCTCAGGGGCACTGCAATTCACAAACCTGCAGAGTTATAAATGATAACTCTCGTCCACAAATATATTGAGGGAAGGCAGCGAAGAGGATTTGAAAGCAAGGCAGAATTGCAGGAAACAGATTTCAGGAGGTAGATTCGAATCGCCTTGAAAGCACAGGAAAAGCGGCCAATCCTCGACAATCATGCCCTTGGCCAAAAAGGGCGTATGCGTTTTTTCCTGAATATATTCAGGAAAAAACGCATACGCCCTTTTTGGCTAACCAAGCAACCTGGAAAGGCAAATCAGCGCTACAAAGAAGTCTTGCTTCCCATCGGTCAAAAGGGCCATGCTGAATAAAGTGTCAAAACCAGAAATGCAGGACAGGCCATGGAGAACCGGGAGCCTTGCTACGTTGAAGGGCGGGATGTAAATTGCCAACAGCCACTCTGGAGAAGTGTACGGTGTGTCCTGAAACATCTAAAAAACTCAGCTTAGAGAGCATAGGGCACTTCCACTCATGGGCGTATACATTGGGAAAACTAAAAATCAGCAAGACACAGGCACCCCAAAGTTTAGGGCTGCTCTCTTGACAAGAACCTACACTTCGTTACACCTTAAATATCCCAGGAAAGAGAAAAAAGGATAAAGAAGTTGTGGTCCATATGTACAATGGAATATCACTCAGCCATGAAATCAAGGTCATAAGGCTAGTAGCAGCATGATGAGTGGATTTAGGTACGACGATACTAAGTGAAAAATGTCACACAGAAAAAGACACTTGTCATAAGATATCACTAATAGAGGGAATGTAAAAACCGCTACACTTGAACTGAATTACAAAACGGAACAGAGTCACACGTTTAGAAAACACACTATGGCTGCTCAACGGGAAAGGTGAGGCGGGGGGATGCATAAAACACGGGTTTCAAATTAGCTCAGATACCGTTCCATAAACCCAATATGTAATAGACAAGACCTACTCCTTGCTCAGGGAACTGGACTCAACACCCCCTACTCACCGCCCAAGAATATATCTGACTAGTAAGAATCTTAAACCTATGTATTGATATCTCTCTGTAAGTGAGTCAAGTGGGTGTAAAGCGGCATAAACACAGCAGTGAAAAGCAGCTAAACCCCATTATAAAAATCAATTACTTTTAAAAACCCGTGAAACAAAGACAGTGAAAGAGAGAGAAATTCTTACACAATTCGTTCAGGGGCTGTGATGCCACCTGGATTGACCATATCTAGACCCACAGCTGACGGAGACATAAGGGTGGACACTCCTGGGGCTGAGAGGTTTGGTGAGGTTGGGTGAGCAAACGCAGACCCTTTAAAGTAGTACTGCGTGGTACCCATCCCATGGGTCCCAAATCTCCAGGTTCAAGGGCATCTTCCTACATCGAAAACATGCATGAGAAACCCAGAAGCTGGTACACCGTGTGATCGGGAAAGGTTTCTAAAACGCACCTCATTTCTCACCTCCTTGTGCTCGGGTTCGCCATTCCAGCCGCTTTACTAGCAATCTCCCTCCTTGGAGACTCAGCACCTTTAACCTCCTGTTCCGTACAGGTTGCGATTTGTCCTGAGGATGAACGGGAAGAGGGGGAACCAATGAGAGACTAGCTCTAGGTGTTGGGACTGGCACAGGTCACTCTATTTTCCCATCAGGAAGAAGAATTAACCACAGGCTCAGCCTGCCGCCCGGGACCAGAATAGGGCCTGAAGCAATCCTGTGCTTTTGCGGCCAGCTCCCAAGTAAGCGAGTTGAACAATGGAGCTCAGGGGCACTGCAATTCACAAACCTGCAGAGTTATAAATGATAACTCTTGTCCACAAATATATTGAGGGAAGGCACCGAAGAGGATTTGAAAGCAAGGCAGAATTGCAGGAAACAGATTTCAGGAGGTAGATTCGAATCGCCTTGAAAGCACAGGAAAAGCGACCAAACCTCGACAATCATGCCCTTGGCCAAAAAGGGCGTATGCGTTTTTTCCTGAATATATTGAGGAAAAAATGCATACGCCCTTTTTGGCCAACCAAGCAACCTGGAAAGGCAAACCAGCGCTACAAAGAAGTCTCGCTTCCCATCGGTCAAAAGGGCCATGCTGAATAAAGTGTTAAAACCAGAAATGCAGGACAGGCCATGGAGAACCGGGAGCCTTGCTACGCTGATGGGCGGGATGTAAATTGCCAACAGCCACTCTGGAGAAGTGTACGGTGTGTTCTGAAACATCTAAAAAACTCAGCTTTGAGAGCATAGGGCACTTCCACTCATGGGCGTATACATTGGGAAAACTAAAAATCAGCAAGACACAGGCACCCCAAAGTTTAGGGCTGCTCTCTTGACAAGAACCTCCACTTCGTTACACCTTAAATATCCCAGGAAAGAGAAAAAAGGATAAAGAAGTTGTGGTCCTTATGTACAATGGAATATCTCTCAGCCATGAAATCAAGGTCATAAGGCTAGTAGCAGCATGATGAGTGGATTTAGGTACGACGATTCTAAGTGAAAAAAGTCACACAGAAAAAGACACTTGTCATAAGATATCACTAATAGAGGGAATGTGAAAACCGCTACACTTGAACTGAATTACAAAACGGAACAGAGTCACACGTTTAGAAAACACACTATGGCTGCTCAACGGGAAAGGTGAGGCGGGGGGATGCATAAAACACGGGTTTCAAATTAGCTCAGATACCGTTCCATAAACCCAATATGTAATAGACAAGACCTACTCCTTGCTCAGGGAACTGGACTCAACACCCCCTACTCACCGCCCAAGAATATATCTGACTAGTAAGAATCTTAAACCTATGTATTGATATCTCTCTGTAAGTGAGTCAAGTGGGTGTAAAGCGGCATAAACACAGCAGTGAAAAGCAGCTAAACCCCATTATAAAAATCAATTACTTTTAAAAACCCGTGAAACAAAGACAGTGAAAGAGAGAGAAATTCTTACACAATTCGTTCAGGGGCTGTGATGCAACCTGGATTGACCATATCTAGACCCACAGCTGACGGAGAGATAAAGGTGGACACTCTTGGGGCTGAGAGGTTTGGTGAGGTTGGGTGAGCAAACGCAGACCCTTTAAAGTAGTACTGCGTGGTACCCATCCCATGGGTCCCAAATCTCCAGGTTCAAGGGCATCTTCCTACATCGAAAACATGCATGAGAAACCCAGAAGCTGGTACACCGTGTGATCGGGAAAGGTTTCTAAAACGCACCTCATTTCTCACCTCCTTGTGCTCGGGTTCGCCATTCCAGCCGCTTTACTAGCAATCTCCCTCCTTGGAGACTCAGCACCTTTAACCTCCTGTTCCGTACAGGTTGCGATTTGTCCTGAGGATGAACGGGAAGAGGGGGAACCAATGAGAGACTAGCTCTAGGTGTTGGGACTGGCACAGCTCACTCTATTTTCCCATCAGGAAGAAGAATTAACCACAGGCTCAGCCTGCCGCCCGGGACCAGAATAGGGCCTGAAGCAATCCTGTGCTTTTGCGGCCAGCTCCCAAGTAAGCGAGTTGAAGAAGGGAGCTCAGGGGCACTGCAATTCACAAACCTGCAGAATTATAAATGATAACTCTTGTCCACAAATATATTGAGGCAAGGCACCGAAGAGGATTTGAAAGCAAGGCAGAATTGCAGGAAACAGATTTCAGGAGGTAGATTCGAATCGCCTTGAAAGCACAGGAAAAGCGGCCAAACCTCGACAATCATGCCCTTGGCCAAAAAGGGCGTATGCGTTTTTTCCTGAATATATTCAGGAAAAAACGCATACGCCCTTTTTGGCCAACCAAGCAACCTGGAAAGGCAAATCAGCGCTACAAAGAAGTCTCGCTTCCCATCGGTCAAAAGGGCCATGCTGAATAAAGTGTCAAAACCAGAAATGCAGGACAGGCCATGGAGAACCGGGAGCCTTGCTACGTTGAAGGGCGGGATGTAAATTGCCAACAGCCACTCTGGAGAAGTGTACGGTGTGTCCTGAAACATCTAAAAACTCAGCTTAGAGAGCACAGGGCACTTCCACTCATGGGCGTATACATTGGGAAAACTAAAAATCAGCAAGACACAGGCACCCCAAAGTTTAGGGCTGCTCTCTTGACAAGAACCTCCACTTCGTTACACCTTAAATATCCCAGGAAAGAGAAAAAAGGATAAAGAAGTTGTGGTCCATATGTACAATTGAATATCACTCAGCCATGTAATCAAGGTCATAAGGCTAGTAGCAGCATGATGAGTGGATTTAGGTACGAGGAATCTAAGTGAAAAATGTCACACAGAAAAAGACACTTGTCATAAGATATCACTAATAGAGGGAATGTAAAAACCGCTACACTTGAACTGAATTACAAAACGGAACAGAGTCACACGTTTAGAAAACACACTATGGCTGCTCAACGGGAAAGGTGAGGCGGGGGGATGCATAAAACACGGGTTTCAAATTAGCTCAGATACCGTTCCATAAACCCAATATGTAATAGACAAGACCTACTCCTTGCTCAGGGAACTGGACTCAACACCCCCTACTCACCGCCCAAGAATATATCTGACTAGTAAGAATCTTAAACCTATGTATTGATATCTCTCTGTAAGTGAGTCAAGTGGGTGTAAAGCGGCATAAACACAGCAGTGAAAAGCAGCTAAACCCCATTATAAAAATCAATTACTTTTAAAAACCCGTGAAACAAAGACAGTGAAAGAGAGAGAAATTCTTACACAATTCGTTCAGGGGCTGTGATGCCACCTGGATTGACCACATCTAGACCCAGAGCTGACGGAGACATAAGGGTGGACACTCCTGGGGCTGAGAGGTTTGGTGAGGTTGGGTGAGCAAACGCAGACCCTTTAAAGTAGTACTGCGTGGTACCCATCCCATGGGTCCCAAATCTCCAGGTTCAAGGGCATCTTCCTACATCGAAAACATGCATGAGAAACCCAGAAGCTGGTACACCGTGTGATCGGGAAAGGTTTCTAAAACGCACCTCATTTCTCACCTCCTTGTGCTCGGGTTCGCCATTCCAGCCAATTTACTAGCAATCTCCCTCCTTGGAGACTCAGCACCTTTAACCTCCTGTTCCGTACAGGTTGCGATTTGTCCTGAGGATGAACGGGAAGAGGGGGAACCAATGAGAGACTAGGTCTAGGTGTTGGGACTGGCACAGGTCACTCTATTTTCCCATCAGGAAGAAGAATTAACCACAGGCTCAGCCTGCCGCCCGGGACCAGAATAGGGCCTGAAGCAATCCTGTGCTTTTGCGGCCAGCTCCCAAGTAAGCGAGTTGAAGAAGGGAGCTCAGGGGCACTGCAATTCACAAACCTGCAGAGTTATAAATGATAACTCTTGTCCACAAATATATTGAGGCAAGGCACCGAAGAGGATTTGAAAGCAAGGCAGAATTGCAGGAAACAGATTTCAGGAGGTAGATTCGAATCGCCTTGAAAGCACAGGAAAAGCGGCCAAACCTCGACAATCATGCCCTTGGCCAAAAAGGGCGTATGCGTTTTTTCCTGAATATATTCAGGAAAAAACGCATACGCCCTTTTTGGCCAACCAAGCAACCTGGAAAGGCAAATCAGCGCTACAAAGAAGTCTCGCTTCCCATCGGTCAAAAGGGCCATGCTGAATAAAGTGTCAAAACCAGAAATGCAGGACAGGCCATGGAGAACCGGGAGCCTTGCTACGCTGATGGGCGGGATGTAAATTGCCAACAGCCACTCTGGAGAAGTGTACGGTGTGTCCTGAAACATCTAAAAAACTCAGCTTAGAGAGCATAGGGCACTTCCACTCATGGGCGTATACATTGGGAAAACTAAAAATCAGCAAGACACAGGCACCCCAAAGTTTAGGGCTGCTCTCTTGACAAGAACCTCCACTTCGTTACACCTTAAATATCCCAGGAAAGAGAAAAAAGGATAAAGAAGTTGTGGTCCTTATGTACAATGGAATATCACTCAGCCATGAAATCAAGGTCATAAGGCTAGTAGCAGCATGATGAGTTGATTTAGGTACGACGATTCTAAGTGAAAAAAGTCACACAGAAAAAGACACTTGTCATAAGATATCACTAATAGAGGGAATGTAAAAACCGCTACACTTGAACTGAATTACAAAACGGAACAGAGTCACACGTTTAGAAAACACACTATGGCTGCTCAACGGGAAAGGTGAGGAGGGGGGATGCATAAAACACGGGTTTCAAATTAGCTCAGATACCGTTCCATAAACCCAATATGTAATAGACAAGACCTACTCCTTGCTCAGGGAACTGGACTCAACACCCCCTACTCACCGCCCAAGAATATATCTGACTAGTAAGAATCTTAAACCTATGTATTGATATCTCTCTGTAAGTGAGTCAAGTGGGTGTAAAGCGGCATAAACACAGCAGTGAAAAGCAGCTAAACCCCATTATAAAAATCAATTACTTTTAAAAACCCGTGAAACAAAGACAGTGAAAGAGAGAGAAATTCTTACACAATTCGTTCAGGGGCTGTGATGCCACCTGGATTGACCATATCTAGACCCAAAGCTGACGGAGACATAAGGGTGGACACTCCTGGGGCTGAGAGGTTTGGTGAGGTTGGGTGAGCAAACGCAGACCCTTTAAAGTAGTACTGCGTGGTACCCATCCCATGGGTCCCAAATCTCCAGGTTCAAGGGCATCTTCCTACATCGAAAACATGCATGAGAAACCCAGAAGATGGTACACCGTGTGATCGGGAAAGGTTTCTAAAACGCACCTCATTTCTCACCTCCTTGTGCTCGGGTTCGCCATTCCAGCCGCTTTACTAGCAATCTCCCTCCTTGGAGACTCAGCACCTTTAACCTCCTGTTCCGTACAGGTTGCGATTTGTCCTGAGGATGAACGGGAAGAGGGGGAACCAATGAGAGACTAGCTCTAGGTGTTGGGACTGGCACAGGTCACTCTATTTTCCCATCAGGAAGAAGAATTAACCACAGGCTCAGCCTGCCGCCCGGGACCAGAATAGGGCCTGAAGCAATCCTGTGCTTTTGCGGCCAGCTCCCAAGTAAGCGAGTTGAACAATGGAGCTCAGGGGCACTGCAATTCACAAACCTGCAGAGTTATAAATGATAACTCTCGTCCACAAATATATTGAGGGAAGGCACCGAAGAGGATTTGAAAGCAAGGCAGAATTGCAGGAAACAGATTTCAGGAGGTAGATTCGAATCGCCTTGAAAGCACAGGAAAAGCGGCCAAACCTCGACAATCATGCCCTTGGCCAAAAAGGGCGTATGCGTTTTTTCATGAATATATTCAGGAAAAAACGCATACGCCCTTTTTGGCCAACCAAGCAACCTGGAAAGGCAAATCAGCGCTACAAAGAAGTCTCGCTTCCCATCGGTCAAAAGGGCCATGCTGAATAAAGTGTCAAAACCAGAAATGCAGGACAGGCCATGGAGAACCGGGAGCCTTGCTACGTTGAAGGGCGGGATGTAAATTGCCAACAGCCACTCTGGAGAAGTGTACGGTGTGTCCTGAAACATCTAAAAAACTCAGCTTAGACAGCATAGGGCACTTCCACTCATGGGCGTATACATTGGGAAAACTAAAAATCAGCAAGACACAGGCACCCCAAAGTTTAGGGCTGCTCTCTTGACAAGAACCTCCACTTCGTTACACCTTAAATATCCCAGGAAAGAGAAAAAAGGATAAAGAAGTTGTGGTCCTTATGTACAATGGAATATCACTCAGCCATGAAATCAAGGTCATAAGGCTAGTAGCAGCATGATGAGTGGATTTAGGTACGACGATTCTAAGTGAAAAAAGTCACACAGAAAAAGACACTTGTCATAAGATATCACTAATAGAGGGAATGTAAAAACCGCTACACTTGAACTGAATTACAAAACGGAACAGAGTCACACGTTTAGAAAACACACTATGGCTGCTCAACGGGAAAGGTGAGGCGGGGGGATGCATAAAACACGGGTTTCAAATTAGCTCAGATACCGTTCCATAAACCCAATATGTAATAGACAAGACCTACTCCTTGCTCAGGGAACTGGACTCAACACCCCCTACTCACCGCCCAAGAATATATCTGACTAGTAAGAATCTTAAACCTATGTATTGATATCTCTCTGTAAGTGAGTCAAGTGGGTGTAAAGCGGCATAAACACAGCAGTGAAAAGCAGCTAAACCCCATTATAAAAATCAATTACTTTTAAAAACCCGTGAAACAAAGACAGTGAAAGAGAGAGAAATTCTTACAAACTTCGTTCGGGGGCTGTGATGCCACCTGGATTGACCATATCTAGACCCACAGCTGACGGAGACATAAGGGTGGACACTCCTGGGGCTGAGAGGTTTGGTGAGGTTGGGTGAGCAAACGCAGACCCTTTAAAGTAGTACTGCGTGGTACCCATCCCATGGGTCCCAAATCTCCAGGTTCAAGGGCATCTTCCTACATCGAAAACATGCATGAGAAACCCAGAAGCTGGTACACCGTGTGATCGGGAAAGGTTTCTAAAACGCACCTCATTTCTCACCTCCTTGTGCTCGGGTTCGCCATTCCAGCCGCTTTACTAGCAATCTCCCTCCTTGGAGACTCAGCACCTTTAACCTCCTGTTCCGAACAGGTTGCGATTTGTCCTGAGGATGAACGGGAAGAGGGGGAACCAATGAGAGACTAGCTCTAGGTGTTGGGACTGGCACAGGTCACTCTATTTTCCCATCAGGAAGAAGAATTAACCACAGGCTCAGCCTGCCGCCCGGGACCAGAATAGGGCCTGAAGCAATCCTGTGCTTTTGCGGCCAGCTCCCAAGTAAGCGAGTTGAACAATGGAGCTCAGGGGCACTGCAATTCACAAACCTGCAGAGTTATAAATGATAACTCTTGTCCACAAATATATTGAGGCAAGGCACCGAAGAGGATTTGAAAGCAAGGCAGAATTGCAGGAAACAGATTTCAGGAGGTAGATTTGAATCGCCTTGAAAGCACAGGAAAAGCGGCCAAACCTTGACAATCATGCCCTTGGCCAAAAAGGGCGTATGCGTTTTTTCCTGAATATATTCAGGAAAAAACGCATACGCCTTTTTTGGCCAACCAAGCAACCTGGAAAGGCAAATCAGCGCTACAAAGAAGTCTCGCTTCCCATCGGTCAAAAGGGCCATGCTGAATAAAGTGTCAAAACCAGAAATGCAGGACAGGCCATGGAGAACCGGGAGCCTTGCTACGCTGAAGGGCGGGATGTAAATTGACAACAGCCACTCTGGAGAAGTGTACGGTGTGTCCTGAAACATCTAAAAAACTCAGCTTAGAGAGCATAGGGCACTTCCACTCATGGGCGTATACATTGGGAAAACTAAAAATCAGCAAGACACAGGCACCCCAAAGTTTAGGGCTGCTCTCTTGACAAGAACCTCCACTTCGTTACACCTTAAATATCCCAGGAAAGAGAAAAAAGGATAAAGAAGTTGTGGTCCTTATGTACAATGGAATATCACTCAGCCATGAAATCAAGGTCATAAGGCTAGTAGCAGCATGATGAGTGGATTTAGGTACGACGATTCTAAGTGAAAAAAGTCACACAGAAAAAGACACTTGTCATAAGATATCACTAATAGAGGGAATGTAAAAACCGCTACACTTGAACTGAATTACAAAACGGAACAGAGTCACACGTTTAGAAAACACACTATGGCTGCTCAACGGGAAAGGTGAGGCGGGGGGATGCATAAAACACGGGTTTCAAATTAGCTCAGATACCGTTCCATAAACCCAATATGTAATAGACAAAACCTACTCCTTGCTCAGGGAACTGGACTCAACACCCCCTACTCACCGCCCAAGAATATATCTGACTAGTAAGAATCTTAAACCTATGTATTGATATCTCTCTGTAAGTGAGTCAAGTGGGTGTAAAGCGGCATAAACACAGCAGTGAAAAGCAGCTAAACCCCATTATAAAAATCAATTACTTTTAAAAACCCGTGAAACAAAGACAGTGAAAGAGAGAGAAATTCTTACACAATTCGTTCAGGGGCTGTGATGCCACCTGGATTGACCATATCTAGACCCACAGCTGACGGAGACATAAGGGTGGACACTCCTGGGGCTGAGAGGTTTGGTGAGGTTGGGTGAGCAAACGCAGACCCTTTAAAGTAGTACTGCGTGGTACCCATCCCATGGGTCCCAAATCTCCAGTTTCAAGGGCATCTTCCTACATCGAAAACATGCATGAGAAACCCAGAAGCTGGTACACCGTGTGATCGGGAAAGGTTTCTAAAACGCACCTCATTTCTCACCTCCTTGTGCTCGGGTTCGCCATTCCAGCCGCTTTACTAGCAATCTCCCTCCTTGGAGACTCAGCACCTTTAACCTCCTGTTCCGTACAGGTTGCGATTTGTCCTGAGGATGAACGGGAAGAGGGGGAACCAATGAGAGACTAGCTCTAGGTGTTGGGACTGGCACAGGTCACTCTATTTTCCCATCAGGAAGAAGAATTAACCACAGGCTCAGCCTGCCGCCCGGGACCAGAATAGGGCCTGAAGCAATCCTGTGCTTTTGCGGCCAGCTCCCAAGTAAGCGAGTTGAACAATGGAGCTCAGGGGCACTGCAATTCACAAACCTGCAGAGTTATAAATGATAACTCTTGTCCACAAATATATTGAGGGAAGGCACCGAAGAGGATTTGAAAGCAAGGCAGAATTGCAGGAAACAGATTTCAGGAGGTAGATTCGAATCGCCTTGAAAGCACAGGAAAAGCGGCCAAACCTCGACAATCATGCCCTTGGCCAAAAAGGGCGTATGCGTTTTTTCCTGAATATATTCAGGAAAAAACGCATACGCCCTTTTTGGCCAACCAAGCAACCTGGAAAGGCAAATCAGCGCTACAAAGAAGTCTCGCTTCCCATCGGTCAAAAGGGCCATGCTGAATAAAGTGTCAAAACCAGAAATGCAGGACAGGCCATGGAGAACCGGGAGCCTTGCTACGCTGATGGGCGGGATGTAAATTGCCAACAGCCACTCTGGAGAAGTGTACGGTGTGTCCTGAAACATCTAAAAAACTCAGCTTAGAG
Organism: Eschrichtius robustus; assembly: GCF_028021215.1. Lineage (NCBI taxonomy): Eukaryota > Metazoa > Chordata > Mammalia > Artiodactyla > Eschrichtiidae > Eschrichtius > Eschrichtius robustus. The sequence goes on along the minus strand of NC_090831.1, from coordinate 31,451,689 downwards.
AGCATAGGGCACTTCCACTCATGGGCGTATACATTGGGAAAACTAAAAATCAGCAAGACACAGGCACCCCAAAGTTTAGGGCTGCTCTCTTGACAAGAACCTCCACTTCGTTACACCTTAAATATCCCAGGAAAGAGAAAAAAGGATAAAGAAGTTGTGGTCCTTATGTACAATGGAATATCACTCAGCCATGAAATCAAGGTCATAAGGCTAGTAGCAGCATGATGAGTTGATTTAGGTACGACGATTCTAAGTGAAAAAAGTCACACAGAAAAAGACACTTGTCATAAGATATCACTAATAGAGGGAATGTAAAAACCGCTACACTTGAACTGAATTACAAAACGGAACAGAGTCACACGTTTAGAAAACACACTATGGCTGCTCAACGGGAAAGGTGAGGCGGGGGGATGCATAAAACACGGGTTTCAAATTAGCTCAGATACCGTTCCATAAACCCAATATGTAATAGACAAGACCTACTCCTTGCTCAGGGAACTGGACTCAACACCCCCTACTCACCGCCCAAGAATATATCTGACTAGTAAGAATCTTAAACCTATGTATTGATATCTCTCTGTAAGTGAGTCAAGTGGGTGTAAAGCGGCATAAACACAGCAGTGAAAAGCAGCTAAACCCCATTATAAAAATCAATTACTTTTAAAAACCCGTGAAACAAAGACAGTGAAAGAGAGAGAAATTCTTACACAATTCGTTCAGGGGCTGTGATGCCACCTGGATTGACCATATCTAGACCCACAGCTGACGGAGACATAAGGGTGGACACTCCTGGGGCTGAGAGGTTTGGTGAGGTTGGGTGAGCAAACGCAGACCCTTTAAAGTAGTACTGCGTGGTACCCATCCCATGGGTCCCAAATCTCCAGGTTCAAGGGCATCTTCCTACATCGAAAACATGCATGAGAAACCCCGAAGATGGTACACCGTGTGATCGGGAAAGGTTTCTAAAACGCACCTCATTTCTCACCTCCTTGTGCTCGGGTTCGCCTTTCCAGCCGCTTTACTAGCAATCTCCCTCCTTGGAGACTCAGCACCTTTAACCTCCTGTTCCGTACAGGTTGCGATTTGTCCTGAGGATGAACGGGAAGAGGGGGAACCAATGAGAGACTAGCTCTAGGTGTTGGGACTGGCACAGGTCACTCTATTTTCCCATCAGGAAGAAGAATTAACCACAGGCTCAGCCTGCCGCCCGGGACCAGAATAGGGCCTGAAGCAATCCTGTGCTTTTGCGGCCAGCTCCCAAGTAAGCGAGTTGAACAATGGAGCTCAGGGGCACTGCAATTCACAAACCTGCAGAGTTATAAATGATAACTCTTGTCCAAAAATATATTGAGGCAAGGCACCGAAGAGGATTTGAAAGCAAGGCAGAATTGCAGGAAACAGATTTCAGGAGGTAGATTCGAATCGCCTTGAAAGCACAGGAAAAGCGGCCAAACCTCGACAATCATGCCCTTGGCCAAAAAGGGCGTATGCGTTTTTTCCTGAATATATTCAGGAAAAAACGCATACGCCCTTTTTGGCCAACCAAGCAACCTGGAAAGGCAAATCAGCGCTACAAAGAAGTCTCGCTTCCCATCGGTCAAAAGGGCCATGCTGAATAAAGTGTCAAAACCAGAAATGCAGGACAGTCCATGGAGAACCGGGAGCCTTGCTACGCTGATGGGCGGGATGTAAATTGCCAACAGCCACTCTGGAGAAGTGTACGGTGTGTCCTGAAACATCTAAAAAACTCAGCTTAGAGAGCATAGGGCACTTCCACTCATGGGCGTATACATTGGGAAAACTAAAAATCAGCAAGACACAGGCACCCCAAAGTTTAGGGCTGCTCTCTTGACAAGAACCTCCACTTCGTTACACCTTAAATATCCCAGGAAAGAGAAAAAAGGATAAAGAAGTTGTGGTCCTTATGTACAATGGAATATCACTCAGCCATGAAATCAAGGTCATAAGGCTAGTAGCAGCATGATGAGTGGATTTAGGTACGACGATTCTAAGTGAAAAAAGTCACACAGAAAAAGACACTTGTCATAAGATATCACTAATAGAGGGAACGTAAAAACCGCTACACTTGAACTGAATTACAAAACGGAACCGAGTCACACGTTTAGAAAACACACTATGGCTGCTCAACGGGAAAGGTGAGGCGGGGGGATGCATAAAACACGGGTTTCAAATTAGCTCAGATACCGTTCCATAAACCCAATATGTAATAGACAAGACCTACTCCTTGCTCAGGGAACTGGACTCAACACCCCCTACTCACCGCCCAAGAATATATCTGACTAGTAAGAATCTTAAACCTATGTATTGATATCTCTCTGTAAGTGAGTCAAGTGGGTGTAAAGCGGCATAAACACAGCAGTGAAAAGCAGCTAAACCCCATTATAAAAATCAATTACTTTTAAAAACCCGTGAAACAAAGACAGTGAAAGAGAGAGAAATTCTTACACAATTCGTTCAGGGGCTGTGATGCCACCTGGATTGACCATATCTAGACCCACAGCTGACGGAGACATAAGGGTGGACACTCCTGGGGCTGAGAGGTTTGGTGAGGTTGGGTGAGCAAACGCAGACCCTTTAAAGTAGTACTGCGTGGTACCCATCCCATGGGTCCCAAATCTCCAGGTTCAAGGGCATCTTCCTACATCGAAAACATGCATGAGAAACCCCGAAGATGGTACACCGTGTGATCGGGAAAGGTTTCTAAAACGCACCTCATTTCTCACCTCCTTGTGCTCGGGTTCGCCATTCCAGCCGCTTTACTAGCAATCTCCCTCCTTGGAGACTCAGCACCTTTAACCTCCTGTTCCGTACAGGTTGCGATTTGTCCTGAGGATGAACGGGAAGAGGGGGAACCAATGAGAGACTAGCTCTAGGTGTTGGGACTGGCACAGGTCACTCTATTTTCCCATCAGGAAGAAGAATTAACCACAGGCTCAGCCTGCCGCCCGGGACCAGAATAGGGCCTGAAGCAATCCTGTGCTTTTGCGGCCAGCTCCCAAGTAAGCGAGTTGAAGAAGGGAGCTCAGGGGCACTGCAATTCACAAACCTGCAGAGTTATAAATGATAACTCTCGTCCACAAATATATTGAGGGAAGGCACCGAAGAGGATTTGAAAGCAAGGCAGAATTGCAGGAAACAGATTTCAGGAGGTAGATTCGAATCGCCTTGAAAGCACAGGAAAAGCGGCCAAACCTCGACAATCATGCCCTTGGCCAAAAAGGGCGTATGCGTTTTTTCCTGAATATATTCAGGAAAAAACGCATACGCCCTTTTTGGCTAACCAAGCAACCTGGAAAGGCAAATCAGCGCTACAAAGAAGTCTTGCTTCCCATCGGTCAAAAGGGCCATGCTGAATAAAGTGTCAAAACCAGAAATGCAGGACAGGCCATGGAGAACCGGGAGCCTTGCTACGTTGAAGGGCGGGATGTAAATTGCCAACAGCCACTCTGGAGAAGTGTACGGTGTGTCCTGAAACATCTAAAAAACTCAGCTTAGAGAGCATAGGGCACTTCCACTCATGGGCGTATACATTGGGAAAACTAAAAATCAGCAAGACACAGGCACCCCAAAGTTTAGGGCTGCTCTCTTGACAAGAACCTCCACTTCGTTACACCTTAAATATCCCAGGAAAGAGAAAAAAGGATAAAGAAGTTGTGGTCCATATGTACAATGGAATATCACTCAGCCATGAAATCAAGGTCATAAGGCTAGTAGCAGCATGATGAGTGGATTTAGGTACGACGATTCTAAGTGAAAAATGTCACACAGAAAAAGACACTTGTCATAAGATATCACTAATAGAGGGAATGTAAAAACCGCTACACTTGAACTGAATTACAAAACGGAACAGAGTCACACGTTTAGAAAACACACTATGGCTGCTCAACGGGAAAGGTGAGGCGGGGGGATGCATAAAACACGGGTTTCAAATTAGCTCAGATACCGTTCCATAAACCCAATATGTAATAGACAAGACCTACTCCTTGCTCAGGGAACTGGACTCAACACCCCCTACTCACCGCCCAAGAATATATCTGACTAGTAAGAATCTTAAACCTATGTATTGATATCTCTCTGTAAGTGAGTCAAGTGGGTGTAAAGCGGCATAAACACAGCAGTGAAAAGCAGCTAAACCCCATTATAAAAATCAATTACTTTTAAAAACCCGTGAAACAAAGACAGTGAAAGAGAGAGAAATTCTTACACAATTCGTTCAGGGGCTGTGATGCCACCTGGATTGACCACATCTAGACCCACAGCTGACGGAGACATAAGGGTGGACACTCCTGGGGCTGAGAGGTTTGGTGAGGTTGGGTGAGCAAACGCAGACCCTTTAAAGTAGTACTGCGTGGTACCCATCCCATGGGTCCCAAATCTCCAGGTTCAAGGGCATCTTCCTACATCGAAAACATGCATGAGAAACCCAGAAGCTGGTACACCGTGTGATCGGGAAAGGTTTCTAAAACGCACCTCATTTCTCACCTCCTTGTGCTCGGGTTCGCCATTCCAGCCGCTTTACTAGCAATCTCCCTCCCTGGAGACTCAGCACCTTTAACCTCCTGTTCCGTACAGGTTGCGATTTGTCCTGAGGATGAACGGGAAGAGGGGGAACCAATGAGAGACTAGCTCTAGGTGTTGGGACTGGCACAGGTCACTCTATTTTCCCATCAGGAAGAAGAATTAACCACAGGCTCAGCCTGCCGCCCGGGACCAGAATAGGGCCTGAAGCAATCCTGTGCTTTTGCGGCCAGCTCCCAAGTAAGCGAGTTGAACAATGGAGCTCAGGGGCACTGCAATTCACAAACCTGCAGAGTTATAAATGATAACTCTTGTCCACAAATATATTGAGGGAAGGCACCGAAGAGGATTTGAAAGCAAGGCAGAATTGCAGGAAACAGATTTCAGGAGGTAGATTCGAATCGCCTTGAAAGCACAGGAAAAGCGGCCAAACCTCGACAATCATGCCCTTGGCCAAAAAGGGCGTATGCGTTTTTTCCTGAATATATTCAGGAAAAAACGCATACGCCCTTTTTGGCCAACCAAGCAACCTGGAAAGGCAAATCAGCGCTACAAAGAAGTCTCGCTTCCCATCGGTCAAAAGGGCCATGCTGAATAAAGTGTCAAAACCAGAAATGCAGGACAGGCCATGGAGAACCGGGAGCCTTGCTACGCTGATGGGCGGGATGTAAATTGCCAACAGCCACTCTGGAGAAGTGTACGGTGTGTCCTGAAACATCTAAAAAACTCAGCTTAGAGAGCATAGGGCACTTCCACTCATGGGCGTATACATTGGGAAAACTAAAAATCAGCAAGACACAGGCACCCCAAAGTTTAGGGCTGCTCTCTTGACAAGAACCTCCACTTCGTTACACCTTAAATATCCCAGGAAAGAGAAAAAAGGATAAAGAAGTTGTGGTCCTTATGTACAATGGAATATCACTCAGCCATGAAATCAAGGTCATAAGGCTAGTAGCAGCATGATGAGTTGATTTAGGTACGACGATTCTAAGTGAAAAAAGTCACACAGAAAAAGACACTTGTCATAAGATATCACTAATAGAGGGAATGTAAAAACCGCTACACTTGAACTGAATTACAAAACGGAACAGAGTCACACGTTTAGAAAACACACTATGGCTGCTCAACGGGAAAGGTGAGGCGGGGGGATGCATAAAACACGGGTTTCAAATTAGCTCAGATACCGTTCCATAAACCCAATATGTAATAGACAAGACCTACTCCTTGCTCAGGGAACTGGACTCAACACCCCCTACTCACCGCCCAAGAATATATCTGACTAGTAAGAATCTTAAACCTATGTATTGATATCTCTCTGTAAGTGAGTCAAGTGGGTGTAAAGCGGCATAAACACAGCAGTGAAAAGCAGCTAAACCCCATTATAAAAATCAATTACTTTTAAAAACCCGTGAAACAAAGACAGTGAAAGAGAGAGAAATTCTTACACAATTCGTTCAGGGGCTGTGATGCCACCTGGATTGACCATATCTAGACCCACAGCTGACGGAGACATAAGGGTGGACACTCCTGGGGCTGAGAGGTTTGGTGAGGTTGGGTGAGCAAACGCAGACCCTTTAAAGTAGTACTGCGTGGTACCCATCCCATGGGTCCCAAATCTCCAGGTTCAAGGGCATCTTCCTACATCGAAAACATGCATGAGAAACCCCGAAGATGGTACACCGTGTGATCGGGAAAGGTTTCTAAAACGCACCTCATTTCTCACCTCCTTGTGCTCGGGTTCGCCTTTCCAGCCGCTTTACTAGCAATCTCCCTCCTTGGAGACTCAGCACCTTTAACCTCCTGTTCCGTACAGGTTGCGATTTGTCCTGAGGATGAACGGGAAGAGGGGGAACCAATGAGAGACTAGCTCTAGGTGTTGGGACTGGCACAGGTCACTCTATTTTCCCATCAGGAAGAAGAATTAACCACAGGCTCAGCCTGCCGCCCGGGACCAGAATAGGGCCTGAAGCAATCCTGTGCTTTTGCGGCCAGCTCCCAAGTAAGCGAGTTGAACAATGGAGCTCAGGGGCACTGCAATTCACAAACCTGCAGAGTTATAAATGATAACTCTTGTCCAAAAATATATTGAGGCAAGGCACCGAAGAGGATTTGAAAGCAAGGCAGAATTGCAGGAAACAGATTTCAGGAGGTAGATTCGAATCGCCTTGAAAGCACAGGAAAAGCGGCCAAACCTCGACAATCATGCCCTTGGCCAAAAAGGGCGTATGCGTTTTTTCCTGAATATATTCAGGAAAAAACGCATACGCCCTTTTTGGCCAACCAAGCAACCTGGAAAGGCAAATCAGCGCTACAAAGAAGTCTCGCTTCCCATCGGTCAAAAGGGCCATGCTGAATAAAGTGTCAAAACCAGAAATGCAGGACAGTCCATGGAGAACCGGGAGCCTTGCTACGCTGATGGGCGGGATGTAAATTGCCAACAGCCACTCTGGAGAAGTGTACGGTGTGTCCTGAAACATCTAAAAAACTCAGCTTAGAGAGCATAGGGCACTTCCACTCATGGGCGTATACATTGGGAAAACTAAAAATCAGCAAGACACAGGCACCCCAAAGTTTAGGGCTGCTCTCTTGACAAGAACCTCCACTTCGTTACACCTTAAATATCCCAGGAAAGAGAAAAAAGGATAAAGAAGTTGTGGTCCTTATGTACAATGGAATATCACTCAGCCATGAAATCAAGGTCATAAGGCTAGTAGCAGCATGATGAGTGGATTTAGGTACGACGATTCTAAGTGAAAAAAGTCACACAGAAAAAGACACTTGTCATAAGATATCACTAATAGAGGGAACGTAAAAACCGCTACACTTGAACTGAATTACAAAACGGAACCGAGTCACACGTTTAGAAAACACACTATGGCTGCTCAACGGGAAAGGTGAGGCGGGGGGATGCATAAAACACGGGTTTCAAATTAGCTCAGATACCGTTCCATAAACCCAATATGTAATAGACAAGACCTACTCCTTGCTCAGGGAACTGGACTCAACACCCCCTACTCACCGCCCAAGAATATATCTGACTAGTAAGAATCTTAAACCTATGTATTGATATCTCTCTGTAAGTGAGTCAAGTGGGTGTAAAGCGGCATAAACACAGCAGTGAAAAGCAGCTAAACCCCATTATAAAAATCAATTACTTTTAAAAACCCGTGAAACAAAGACAGTGAAAGAGAGAGAAATTCTTACACAATTCGTTCAGGGGCTGTGATGCCACCTGGATTGACCATATCTAGACCCACAGCTGACGGAGACATAAGGGTGGACACTCCTGGGGCTGAGAGGTTTGGTGAGGTTGGGTGAGCAAACGCAGACCCTTTAAAGTAGTACTGCGTGGTACCCATCCCATGGGTCCCAAATCTCCAGGTTCAAGGGCATCTTCCTACATCGAAAACATGCATGAGAAACCCCGAAGATGGTACACCGTGTGATCGGGAAAGGTTTCTAAAACGCACCTCATTTCTCACCTCCTTGTGCTCCGGTTCGCCATTCCAGCCGCTTTACTAGCAATCTCCCTCCTTGGAGACTCAGCACCTTTAACCTCCTGTTCCGTACAGGTTGCGATTTGTCCTGAGGATGAACGGGAAGAGGGGGAACCAATGAGAGACTAGCTCTAGGTGTTGGGACTGGCACAGGTCACTCTATTTTCCCATCAGGAAGAAGAATTAACCACAGGCTCAGCCTGCCGCCCGGGACCAGAATAGGGCCTGAAGCAATCCTGTGCTTTTGCGGCCAGCTCCCAAGTAAGCGAGTTGAAGAAGGGAGCTCAGGGGCACTGCAATTCACAAACCTGCAGAGTTATAAATGATAACTCTCGTCCACAAATATATTGAGGGAAGGCACCGAAGAGGATTTGAAAGCAAGGCAGAATTGCAGGAAACAGATTTCAGGAGGTAGATTCGAATCGCCTTGAAAGCACAGGAAAAGCGGCCAAACCTCGACAATCATGCCCTTGGCCAAAAAGGGCGTATGCGTTTTTTCCTGAATATATTCAGGAAAAAACGCATACGCCCTTTTTGGCTAACCAAGCAACCTGGAAAGGCAAATCAGCGCTACAAAGAAGTCTTGCTTCCCATCGGTCAAAAGGGCCATGCTGAATAAAGTGTCAAAACCAGAAATGCAGGACAGGCCATGGAGAACCGGGAGCCTTGCTACGTTGAAGGGCGGGATGTAAATTGCCAACAGCCACTCTGGAGAAGTGTACGGTGTGTCCTGAAACATCTAAAAAACTCAGCTTAGAGAGCATAGGGCACTTCCACTCATGGGCGTATACATTGGGAAAACTAAAAATCAGCAAGACACAGGCACCCCAAAGTTTAGGGCTGCTCTCTTGACAAGAACCTCCACTTCGTTACACCGTAAATATCCCAGGAAAGAGAAAAAAGGATAAAGAAGTTGTGGTCCATATGTACAATGGAATATCACTCAGCCATGAAATCAAGGTCATAAGGCTAGTAGCAGCATGATGAGTGGATTTAGGTACGACGATTCTAAGTGAAAAATGTCACACAGAAAAAGACACTTGTCATAAGATATCACTAATAGAGGGAATGTAAAAACCGCTACACTTGAACTGAATTACAAAACGGAACAGAGTCACACGTTTAGAAAACACACTATGGCTGCTCAACGGGAAAGGTGAGGCGGGGGGATGCATAAAACACGGGTTTCAAATTAGCTCAGATACCGTTCCATAAACCCAATATGTAATAGACAAGACCTACTCCTTGCTCAGGGAACTGGACTCAACACCCCCTACTCACCGCCCAAGAATATATCTGACTAGTAAGAATCTTAAACCTATGTATTGATATCTCTCTGTAAGTGAGTCAAGTGGGTGTAAAGCGGCATAAACACAGCAGTGAAAAGCAGCTAAACCCCATTATAAAAATCAATTACTTTTAAAAACCCGTGAAACAAAGACAGTGAAAGAGAGAGAAATTCTTACACAATTCGTTCAGGGGCTGTGATGCCACCTGGATTGACCACATCTAGACCCACAGCTGACGGAGACATAAGGGTGGACACTCCTGGGGCTGAGAGGTTTGGTGAGGTTGGGTGAGCAAACGCAGACCCTTTAAAGTAGTACTGCGTGGTACCCATCCCATGGGTCCCAAATCTCCAGGTTCAAGGGCATCTTCCTACATCGAAAACATGCATGAGAAACCCAGAAGCTGGTACACCGTGTGATCGGGAAAGGTTTCTAAAACGCACCTCATTTCTCACCTCCTTGTGCTCGGGTTCGCCATTCCAGCCGCTTTACTAGCAATCTCCCTCCTTGGAGACTCAGCACCTTTAACCTCCTGTTCCGTACAGGTTGCGATTTGTCCTGAGGATGAACGGGAAGAGGGGGAACCAATGAGAGACTAGGTCTAGGTGTTGGGACTGGCACAGGTCACTCTATTTTCCCATCAGGAAGAAGAATTAACCACAGGCTCAGCCTGCCGCCCGGGACCAGAATAGGGCCTGAAGCAATCCTGTGCTTTTGCGGCCAGCTCCCAAGTAAGCGAGTTGAACAATGGAGCTCAGGGGCACTGCAATTCACAAACCTGCAGAGTTATAAATGATAACTCTTGTCCACAAATATATTGAGGCAAGGCACCGAAGAGGATTTGAAAGCAAGGCAGAATTGCAGGAAACAGATTTCAGGAAGTAGATTCGAATCGCCTTGAAAGCACAGGAAAAGCGGCCAAACCTCGACAATCATGCCCTTGGCCAAAAAGGGCGTATGCGTTTTTTCCTGAATATATTCAGGAAAAAACGCATACGCCCTTTTTGGCCAACCAAGCAACCTGGAAAGGCAAATCAGCGCTACAAAGAAGTCTCGCTTCCCATCGGTCAAAAGGGCCATGCTGAATAAAGTGTCAAAACCAGAAATGCAGGACAGGCCATGGAGAACCGGGAGCCTTGCTACGCTGATGGGCGGGATGTAAATTGCCAACAGCCACTCTGGAGAAGTGTACGGTGTGTCCTGAAACATCTAAAAAACTCAGCTTAGAGAGCATAGGGCACTTCCACTCATGGGCGTATACATTGGGAAAATTAAAATCAGCAAGACACAGGCACCCCAAAGTTTAGGGCTGCTCTCTTGACAAGAACCTCCGCTTCGTTACACCTTAAATATCCCAGGAAAGAGAAAAAAGGATAAAGAAGTTGTGGTCCTTATGTACAATGGAATATCACTCAGCCATGAAATCAAGGTCATAAGGCTAGTAGCAGCATGATGAGTGGATTTAGGTACGACGATTCTAAGTGAAAAAAGTCACACAGAAAAAGACACTTGTCATAAGATATCACTAATAGAGGGAATGTAAAAACCGCTACACTTGAACTGAATTACAAAACGGAACAGAGTCACACGTTTAGAAAACACACTATGGCTGCTCAACGGGAAAGGTGAGGTGGGGGGATGCATAAAACACGGGTTTCAAATTAGCTCAGATACCGTTCCATAAACCCAATATGTAATAGACAAGACCTACTCCTTGCTCAGGGAACTGGACTCAACACCCCCTACTCACCGCCCAAGAATATATCTGACTAGTAAGAATCTTAAACCTATGTATTGATATCTCTCTGTAAGTGAGTCAAGTGGGTGTAAAGCGGCATAAACACAGCAGTGAAAAGCAGCTAAACCCCATTATAAAAATCAATTACTTTTAAAAACCCGTGAAACAAAGACAGTGAAAGAGAGAGAAATTCTTACAAACATCGTTCAGGGGCTGTGATGCAACCTGGATTGACCATATCTAGACCCACAGCTGACGGAGACATAAGGGTGGACACTCTTGGGGCTGAGAGGTTTGGTGAGGTTGGGTGAGCAAATGCAGACCCTTTAAAGTAGTACTGCGTGGTACCCATCCCATGGGTCCCAAATCTCCAGGTTCAAGGGCATCTTCCTACATCGAAAACATGCATGAGAAACCCAGAAGCTGGTACACCGTGTGATCGGGAAAGGTTTCTAAAACGCACCTCATTTCTCACCTCCTTGTGCTCGGGTTCGCCATTCCAGCCGCTTTACTAGCAATCTCCCTCCTTGGAGACTCAGCACCTTTAACCTCCTGTTCCGTACAGGTTGCGATTTGTCCTGAGGATGAACGGGAAGAGGGGGAACCAATGAGAGACTAGCTCTAGGTGTTGGGACTGGCACAGGTCACTCTATTTTCCCATCAGGAAGAAGAATTAACCACAGGCTCAGCCTGCCGCCCGGGACCAGAATAGGGCCTGAAGCAATCCTGTGCTTTTGCGGCCAGCTCCCAAGTAAGCGAGTTGAACAGTGGAGCTCAGGGGCACTGCAATTCACAAACCTGCAGAGTTATAAATGATAACTCTTGTCCACAAATATATTGAGGGAAGGCACCGCAGAGGATTTGAAAGCAAGGCAGAATTGCAGGAAACAGATTTCAGGAGGTAGATTCGAATCGCCTTGAAAGCACAGGAAAAGCGGCCAAACCTCGACAATCATGCCCTTGGCCAAAAAGGGCGTATGCGTTTTTTCCTGAATATATTCAGGAAAAAACGCATACGCCCTTTTTGGCCAACCAAGCAACCTGGAAAGGCAAATCAGCGCTACAAAGAAGTCTCGCTTCCCATCGGTCAAAAGGGCCATGCTGAATAAAGTGTCAAAACCAGAAATGCAGGACAGGCCATGGAGAACCGGGAGCCTTGCTACGCTGATGGGCGGGATGTAAATTGCCAACAGCCACTCTGGAGAAGTGTACGGTGTGTCCTGAAACATCTAAAAAACTCAGCTTAGAGAGCATAGGGCACTTCCACTCATGGGCGTATACATTGGGAAAATAAAAATCAGCAAGACACAGGCACCCCAAAGTTTAGGGCTGCTCTCTTGACAAGAACCTCCACTTCGTTACACCTTAAATATCCCAGGAAAGAGAAAAAAGGATAAAGAAGTTGTGGTCCTTATGTACAATGGAATATCACTCAGCCATGAAATCAAGGTCATAAGGCTAGTAGCAGCATGATGAGTGGATTTAGGTACGACGATTCTAAGTGAAAAAAGTCACACAGAAAAAGACACTTGTCATAAGATATCACTAATAGAGGGAATGTAAAAACCGCTACACTTGAACTGAATTACAAAACGGAACAGAGTCACACGTTTAGAAAACACACTATGGCTGCTCAACGGGAAAGGTGAGGTGGGGGGATGCATAAAACACGGGTTTCAAATTAGCTCAGATACCGTTCCATAAACCCAATATGTAATAGACAAGACCTACTCCTTGCTCAGGGAACTGGACTCAACACCACCTACTCACCGCCCAAGAATATATCTGACTAGTAAGAATCTTAAACCTATGTATTGATATCTCTCTGTAAGTGAGTCAAGTGGGTGTAAAGCGGCATAAACACAGCAGTGAAAAGCAGCTAAACCCCATTATAAAAATCAATTACTTTTAAAAACCCGTGAAACAAAGACAGTGAAAGAGAGAGAAATTCTTACACAATTCGTTCAGGGGCTGTGATGCCACCTGGATTGACCATATCTAGACCCACAGCTGACGGAGACATAAGGGTGGACACTCCTGGGGCTGAGAGGTTTGGTGAGGTTGGGTGAGCAAACGCAGACCCTTTAAAGTAGTACTGCGTGGTACCTATCCCATGGGTCCCAAATCTCCAGGTTCAAGGGCATCTTCCTACATCGAAAACATGCATGAGAAACCCAGAAGCTGGTACACCGTGTGATCGGGAAAGGTTTCTAAAACGCACCTCATTTCTCATCTCCTTGTGCTCGGGTTCGCCATTCCAGCCGCTGTACTAGCAATCTCCCTCCTTGGAGACTCAGCACCTTTAACCTCCTGTTCCGTAAAGGTTGCAATTTGTCCTGAGGATGAACGGGAAGAGGGGGAACCAATGAGAGACTAGCTCTAGGTGTTGGGACTGGCACAGGTCACTCTATTTTCCCGTCAGGAAGAAGAATTAACCACAGGCTCAGCCTGCCGCCCGGGACCAGAATAGGGCCTGAAGCAATCCTGCGCTTTTGCGGCCAGCTCCCAAGAAAGCGAGTTGAACAATGGAGCTCAGGGGTGCTGCAATTCACAAACCTGCAGAGTTATAAATGATAACTCTCGTCCACAAATATATTGAGGGAAGGCAACGAAGAGGATTTGAAAGCAAGGCAGAATTGCAGGGAACAGATTACAGGAGGTAGATTCGAATCGCCTTGAAAGCACAGGAAAAGCGGCCAAACCTCGACAATCATGCCCTTGGCCAAAAAGGGCTTATGCGTTTTTTCCTGAATATATTCAGGAAAAAACGCATAAGCCCTTTTTGGCCAACCAAGCAACCTGGAAAGGCAAATCAGCGCTACAAAGAAGTCTCGCTTCCCATCGGTCAAAACGGCCATGCTGAATAAAGTGTCAAAACCAGAAATGCAGGACAGGCCATGGAGAAAAGGGAGCCTTGCTACGCTGATTGGCGGGATGTAAATTGCCAACAGCCACTCTGGAGAAGTGTACGGTGTGTCCTGAAACATCTAAAAACCTCAGCTTAGAGAGCATAGGGCACTTCCACTCATGGGAGTATAAATTGGGAAAATTAAAATCAGCAAACACAGGCACCCCAAAGTTTAGGGACTCTCTTGATAAGAACCTCCACTTCGTTACACCTTAAATATCCCAGGAAAGAGAAAACTGGATAAAGAAGTTGTGGTCCTTATGCACAATGGAATATCACTCAGCCATGAAATCAAGGTCATAAGGCTAGTAGCAGCATGATGAGTGGATTTAGGTACGACAATTCTAAGTGATAAAAGTCACACAGGAAAAGACACTTGTCATAAGATATCACTAATAGAGGGAACGTAAAAACCGCTACACTTGAACTGAATTACAAAACGGAACCGAGTCACACGTTTAGAAAACACACTATGGCTGCTCAACGGGAAAGGTGAGGCGGGGGGATGCATAAAACACGGGTTTCAAATTAGCTCAGATACCGTTCCATAAACCCAATATGTAATAGACAAGACCTACTCCTTGCTCAGGGAACTGGACTCAACACCCCCTACTCACCGCCCAAGAATATATCTGACTAGTAAGAATCTTAAACCTATGTATTGATATCTCTCTGTAAGTGAGTCAAGTGGGTGTAAAGCGGCATAAACACAGCAGTGAAAAGCAGCTAAACCCCATTATAAAAATCAATTACTTTTAAAAACCCGTGAAACAAAGACAGTGAAAGAGAGAGAAATTCTTACACAATTCGTTCAGGGGCTGTGATGCCACCTGGATTGACCATATCTAGACCCACAGCTGACGGAGACATAAGGGTGGACACTCCTGGGGCTGAGAGGTTTGGTGAGGTTGGGTGAGCAAACGCAGACCCTTTAAAGTAGTACTGCGTGGTACCCATCCCATGGGTCCCAAATCTCCAGGTTCAAGGGCATCTTCCTACATCGAAAACATGCATGAGAAACCCCGAAGATGGTACACCGTGTGATCGGGAAAGGTTTCTAAAACGCACCTCATTTCTCACCTCCTTGTGCTCCGGTTCGCCATTCCAGCCGCTTTACTAGCAATCTCCCTCCTTGGAGACTCAGCACCTTTAACCTCCTGTTCCGTACAGGTTGCGATTTGTCCTGAGGATGAACGGGAAGAGGGGGAACCAATGAGAGACTAGCTCTAGGTGTTGGGACTGGCACAGGTCACTCTATTTTCCCATCAGGAAGAAGAATTAACCACAGGCTCAGCCTGCCGCCCGGGACCAGAATAGGGCCTGAAGCAATCCTGTGCTTTTGCGGCCAGCTCCCAAGTAAGCGAGTTGAAGAAGGGAGCTCAGGGGCACTGCAATTCACAAACCTGCAGAGTTATAAATGATAACTCTCGTCCACAAATATATTGAGGGAAGGCACCGAAGAGGATTTGAAAGCAAGGCAGAATTGCAGGAAACAGATTTCAGGAGGTAGATTCGAATCGCCTTGAAAGCACAGGAAAAGCGGCCAAACCTCGACAATCATGCCCTTGGCCAAAAAGGGCGTATGCGTTTTTTCCTGAATATATTCAGGAAAAAACGCATACGCCCTTTTTGGCTAACCAAGCAACCTGGAAAGGCAAATCAGCGCTACAAAGAAGTCTTGCTTCCCATCGGTCAAAAGGGCCATGCTGAATAAAGTGTCAAAACCAGAAATGCAGGACAGGCCATGGAGAACCGGGAGCCTTGCTACGTTGAAGGGCGGGATGTAAATTGCCAACAGCCACTCTGGAGAAGTGTACGGTGTGTCCTGAAACATCTAAAAAACTCAGCTTAGAGAGCATAGGGCACTTCCACTCATGGGCGTATACATTGGGAAAACTAAAAATCAGCAAGACACAGGCACCCCAAAGTTTAGGGCTGCTCTCTTGACAAGAACCTCCACTTCGTTACACCTTAAATATCCCAGGAAAGAGAAAAAAGGATAAAGAAGTTGTGGTCCATATGTACAATGGAATATCACTCAGCCATGAAATCAAGGTCATAAGGCTAGTAGCAGCATGATGAGTGGATTTAGGTACGACGATTCTAAGTGAAAAATGTCACACAGAAAAAGACACTTGTCATAAGATATCACTAATAGAGGGAATGTAAAAACCGCTACACTTGAACTGAATTACAAAACGGAACAGAGTCACACGTTTAGAAAACACACTATGGCTGCTCAACGGGAAAGGTGAGGCGGGGGGATGCATAAAACACGGGTTTCAAATTAGCTCAGATACCGTTCCATAAACCCAATATGTAATAGACAAGACCTACTCCTTGCTCAGGGAACTGGACTCAACACCCCCTACTCACCGCCCAAGAATATATCTGACTAGTAAGAATCTTAAACCTATGTATTGATATCTCTCTGTAAGTGAGTCAAGTGGGTGTAAAGCGGCATAAACACAGCAGTGAAAAGCAGCTAAACCCCATTATAAAAATCAATTACTTTTAAAAACCCGTGAAACAAAGACAGTGAAAGAGAGAGAAATTCTTACACAATTCGTTCAGGGGCTGTGATGCCACCTGGATTGACCACATCTAGACCCACAGCTGACGGAGACATAAGGGTGGACACTCCTGGGGCTGAGAGGTTTGGTGAGGTTGGGTGAGCAAACGCAGACCCTTTAAAGTAGTACTGCGTGGTACCCATCCCATGGGTCCCAAATCTCCAGGTTCAAGGGCATCTTCCTACATCGAAAACATGCATGAGAAACCCAGAAGCTGGTACACCGTGTGATCGGGAAAGGTTTCTAAAACGCACCTCATTTCTCACCTCCTTGTGCTCGGGTTCGCCATTCCAGCCGCTTTACTAGCAATCTCCCTCCTTGGAGACTCAGCACCTTTAACCTCCTGTTCCGTACAGGTTGCGATTTGTCCTGAGGATGAACGGGAAGAGGGGGAACCAATGAGAGACTAGGTCTAGGTGTTGGGACTGGCACAGGTCACTCTATTTTCCCATCAGGAAGAAGAATTAACCACAGGCTCAGCCTGCCGCCCGGGACCAGAATAGGGCCTGAAGCAATCCTGTGCTTTTGCGGCCAGCTCCCAAGTAAGCGAGTTGAACAATGGAGCTCAGGGGCACTGCAATTCACAAACCTGCAGAGTTATAAATGATAACTCTTGTCCACAAATATATTGAGGCAAGGCACCGAAGAGGATTTGAAAGCAAGGCAGAATTGCAGGAAACAGATTTCAGGAAGTAGATTCGAATCGCCTTGAAAGCACAGGAAAAGCGGCCAAACCTCGACAATCATGCCCTTGGCCAAAAAGGGCGTATGCGTTTTTTCCTGAATATATTCAGGAAAAAACGCATACGCCCTTTTTGGCCAACCAAGCAACCTGGAAAGGCAAATCAGCGCTACAAAGAAGTCTCGCTTCCCATCGGTCAAAAGGGCCATGCTGAATAAAGTGTCAAAACCAGAAATGCAGGACAGGCCATGGAGAACCGGGAGCCTTGCTACGCTGATGGGCGGGATGTAAATTGCCAACAGCCACTCTGGAGAAGTGTACGGTGTGTCCTGAAACATCTAAAAAACTCAGCTTAGAGAGCATAGGGCACTTCCACTCATGGGCGTATACATTGGGAAAATTAAAATCAGCAAGACACAGGCACCCCAAAGTTTAGGGCTGCTCTCTTGACAAGAACCTCCGCTTCGTTACACCTTAAATATCCCAGGAAAGAGAAAAAAGGATAAAGAAGTTGTGGTCCTTATGTACAATGGAATATCACTCAGCCATGAAATCAAGGTCATAAGGCTAGTAGCAGCATGATGAGTGGATTTAGGTACGACGATTCTAAGTGAAAAAAGTCACACAGAAAAAGACACTTGTCATAAGATATCACTAATAGAGGGAATGTAAAAACCGCTACACTTGAACTGAATTACAAAACGGAACAGAGTCACACGTTTAGAAAACACACTATGGCTGCTCAACGGGAAAGGTGAGGTGGGGGGATGCATAAAACACGGGTTTCAAATTAGCTCAGATACCGTTCCATAAACCCAATATGTAATAGACAAGACCTACTCCTTGCTCAGGGAACTGGACTCAACACCCCCTACTCACCGCCCAAGAATATATCTGACTAGTAAGAATCTTAAACCTATGTATTGATATCTCTCTGTAAGTGAGTCAAGTGGGTGTAAAGCGGCATAAACACAGCAGTGAAAAGCAGCTAAACCCCATTATAAAAATCAATTACTTTTAAAAACCCGTGAAACAAAGACAGTGAAAGAGAGAGAAATTCTTACAAACATCGTTCAGGGGCTGTGATGCAACCTGGATTGACCATATCTAGACCCACAGCTGACGGAGACATAAGGGTGGACACTCTTGGGGCTGAGAGGTTTGGTGAGGTTGGGTGAGCAAATGCAGACCCTTTAAAGTAGTACTGCGTGG
Organism: Eschrichtius robustus; assembly: GCF_028021215.1. Classification (NCBI taxonomy): domain Eukaryota; kingdom Metazoa; phylum Chordata; class Mammalia; order Artiodactyla; family Eschrichtiidae; genus Eschrichtius; species Eschrichtius robustus. Next base: position 31,433,251 of record NC_090831.1, on the reverse strand, counting down.
TACCCATCCCATGGGTCCCAAATCTCCAGGTTCAAGGGCATCTTCCTACATCGAAAACATGCATGAGAAACCCAGAAGCTGGTACACCGTGTGATCGGGAAAGGTTTCTAAAACGCACCTCATTTCTCACCTCCTTGTGCTCGGGTTCGCCATTCCAGCCGCTTTACTAGCAATCTCCCTCCTTGGAGACTCAGCACCTTTAACCTCCTGTTCCGTACAGGTTGCGATTTGTCCTGAGGATGAACGGGAAGAGGGGGAACCAATGAGAGACTAGCTCTAGGTGTTGGGACTGGCACAGGTCACTCTATTTTCCCATCAGGAAGAAGAATTAACCACAGGCTCAGCCTGCCGCCCGGGACCAGAATAGGGCCTGAAGCAATCCTGTGCTTTTGCGGCCAGCTCCCAAGTAAGCGAGTTGAACAGTGGAGCTCAGGGGCACTGCAATTCACAAACCTGCAGAGTTATAAATGATAACTCTTGTCCACAAATATATTGAGGGAAGGCACCGCAGAGGATTTGAAAGCAAGGCAGAATTGCAGGAAACAGATTTCAGGAGGTAGATTCGAATCGCCTTGAAAGCACAGGAAAAGCGGCCAAACCTCGACAATCATGCCCTTGGCCAAAAAGGGCGTATGCGTTTTTTCCTGAATATATTCAGGAAAAAACGCATACGCCCTTTTTGGCCAACCAAGCAACCTGGAAAGGCAAATCAGCGCTACAAAGAAGTCTCGCTTCCCATCGGTCAAAAGGGCCATGCTGAATAAAGTGTCAAAACCAGAAATGCAGGACAGGCCATGGAGAACCGGGAGCCTTGCTACGCTGATGGGCGGGATGTAAATTGCCAACAGCCACTCTGGAGAAGTGTACGGTGTGTCCTGAAACATCTAAAAAACTCAGCTTAGAGAGCATAGGGCACTTCCACTCATGGGCGTATACATTGGGAAAATAAAAATCAGCAAGACACAGGCACCCCAAAGTTTAGGGCTGCTCTCTTGACAAGAACCTCCACTTCGTTACACCTTAAATATCCCAGGAAAGAGAAAAAAGGATAAAGAAGTTGTGGTCCTTATGTACAATGGAATATCACTCAGCCATGAAATCAAGGTCATAAGGCTAGTAGCAGCATGATGAGTGGATTTAGGTACGACGATTCTAAGTGAAAAAAGTCACACAGAAAAAGACACTTGTCATAAGATATCACTAATAGAGGGAATGTAAAAACCGCTACACTTGAACTGAATTACAAAACGGAACAGAGTCACACGTTTAGAAAACACACTATGGCTGCTCAACGGGAAAGGTGAGGTGGGGGGATGCATAAAACACGGGTTTCAAATTAGCTCAGATACCGTTCCATAAACCCAATATGTAATAGACAAGACCTACTCCTTGCTCAGGGAACTGGACTCAACACCACCTACTCACCGCCCAAGAATATATCTGACTAGTAAGAATCTTAAACCTATGTATTGATATCTCTCTGTAAGTGAGTCAAGTGGGTGTAAAGCGGCATAAACACAGCAGTGAAAAGCAGCTAAACCCCATTATAAAAATCAATTACTTTTAAAAACCCGTGAAACAAAGACAGTGAAAGAGAGAGAAATTCTTACACAATTCGTTCAGGGGCTGTGATGCCACCTGGATTGACCATATCTAGACCCACAGCTGACGGAGACATAAGGGTGGACACTCCTGGGGCTGAGAGGTTTGGTGAGGTTGGGTGAGCAAACGCAGACCCTTTAAAGTAGTACTGCGTGGTACCTATCCCATGGGTCCCAAATCTCCAGGTTCAAGGGCATCTTCCTACATCGAAAACATGCATGAGAAACCCAGAAGCTGGTACACCGTGTGATCGGGAAAGGTTTCTAAAACGCACCTCATTTCTCATCTCCTTGTGCTCGGGTTCGCCATTCCAGCCGCTGTACTAGCAATCTCCCTCCTTGGAGACTCAGCACCTTTAACCTCCTGTTCCGTAAAGGTTGCAATTTGTCCTGAGGATGAACGGGAAGAGGGGGAACCAATGAGAGACTAGCTCTAGGTGTTGGGACTGGCACAGGTCACTCTATTTTCCCGTCAGGAAGAAGAATTAACCACAGGCTCAGCCTGCCGCCCGGGACCAGAATAGGGCCTGAAGCAATCCTGCGCTTTTGCGGCCAGCTCCCAAGAAAGCGAGTTGAACAATGGAGCTCAGGGGTGCTGCAATTCACAAACCTGCAGAGTTATAAATGATAACTCTCGTCCACAAATATATTGAGGGAAGGCAACGAAGAGGATTTGAAAGCAAGGCAGAATTGCAGGGAACAGATTACAGGAGGTAGATTCGAATCGCCTTGAAAGCACAGGAAAAGCGGCCAAACCTCGACAATCATGCCCTTGGCCAAAAAGGGCTTATGCGTTTTTTCCTGAATATATTCAGGAAAAAACGCATAAGCCCTTTTTGGCCAACCAAGCAACCTGGAAAGGCAAATCAGCGCTACAAAGAAGTCTCGCTTCCCATCGGTCAAAACGGCCATGCTGAATAAAGTGTCAAAACCAGAAATGCAGGACAGGCCATGGAGAAAAGGGAGCCTTGCTACGCTGATTGGCGGGATGTAAATTGCCAACAGCCACTCTGGAGAAGTGTACGGTGTGTCCTGAAACATCTAAAAACCTCAGCTTAGAGAGCATAGGGCACTTCCACTCATGGGAGTATAAATTGGGAAAATTAAAATCAGCAAACACAGGCACCCCAAAGTTTAGGGACTCTCTTGATAAGAACCTCCACTTCGTTACACCTTAAATATCCCAGGAAAGAGAAAACTGGATAAAGAAGTTGTGGTCCTTATGCACAATGGAATATCACTCAGCCATGAAATCAAGGTCATAAGGCTAGTAGCAGCATGATGAGTGGATTTAGGTACGACAATTCTAAGTGATAAAAGTCACACAGGAAAAGACACTTGTCATAAGATATCACTAATAGAGGGAATGTAAAAACCGCTACACTTGAAGTGAATTACAAAACGGAACAGAGTCACACGTTTAGAAAACACACTATGGCTGCTTAACGGGAAAGGTGAGGCGGGGTGATGCATAAAACACGGGTTTCAAATTAGCTCAGATACCGTTCCATAAACCCAATATGTAATAGACAAGACCTACTCCTTGCTCAGGGAACTGGACTCAACACCCCCTACTCACCGCCCAAGGATATATCTGACTAGTAAGAATCTTAAAACCTATCTACTGATATCTCTCTGTAAGTGAGTCAAGTGGGTGTAAAGCGGCATAAACACAGCAGTGAAAAGCAGCTAAACCCCATTATAAAAATCAATTACTTTTAAAACCCGTGAAACAAAGACAGTGAAAGAGAGAGAAATTCTTACAAAATTCGTTCAGGGGCTGTGATGCTACCTGGATTGACCATATCTAGACCCACAGCTGATGGAGACATAAGGGTGGACACTTTTGGGGTTGAGAGGTTTGGTGAGGTTGGGTGAGCAAACACAGACCCCTTAAAGTAATACTGCGTGGTTCCCATCCCATGGGTCCCAAATCTCCAGGTGCAAGGGCATCTTCCTACATCGAAAACATGCATGAGAAACCCAGAAGATGGTACACCGTGTGATCGGGAAAGGTTTCTAAAACGCACCTCATTTCTCATCTCCTTGTGCTTGGGTTCGCCATTCCAGCCGCTTTACTAGCAATCTCCCTCCTTGGAGACTCAGCACCTTTAACCTCCTGTTCCGTACAGGTTGTAATTTGTCCAGAGGATGAACGGGAAGAGGGGGAACCAATGAGAGACTAGCTCTATGTGTTGGGACTGGCACAGGTCACTCTATTTTCCCGTCAGGAAGAAGAATTAACCACAGGCTCTGCCTGCCGCCCGTGACCAGAATAGGGCCTGAAGCAATCCTGCGCTTTTGAGCCCAGCTCCCAAGAAAGCGAGTTGAACAATGGAGCTCAGGGGCACTGCAATTCACAAACCTGCAGAGTCATAAATGATAACTCTCGTCCACAAATATATTGAGGGAAGGCAACGAAGAGGATTTGAAAGCAAGGCAGAATTGCAGGGAACAGATTACAGGAGGTAGATTCGAATCGCCTTGAAAGCACAGGAAAAGCGGCCAAACCTCGACAATCATGCCCTTGGCCAAAAAGGGCGTATGCGTTTTTTCCTGAATATATTCAGGAAAAAACGCATACGCCCTTTTTGGCCAACCAAGCAACCTGGAAAGGCAAATCAGCGCTACAAAGAAGTCTCGCTTCCCATCGGTCAAAACGGCCATGCTGAATAAAGTGTCAAAACCAGAAATGCAGGACAGGCCATGGAGAAAAGGGAGCCTTGCTACGCTGATTGGCGGGATGTAAATTGCCAACAGCCACTCTGGAGAAGTGTACGGTGTGTCCTGAAACATCTAAAAAACTCAGCTTAGAGAGCATAGGGCACTTCCACCCATGGGAGTATAAATTGGGAAAATTAAAATCAGCAAACACAGGCACCCCAAAGTTTAGGGACTCTCTTGATAAGAACCTCCACTTCGTTACACCTTAAATATCCCAGGAAAGAGAAAACTGGATAAAGAAGTTGTGGTCCTTATACACAATGGAATATCACTCAGCCATGAAATCAAAGTCATAAGGCTAGTAGCAGCATGATGAGTGGATTTAGGTACGACAATTCTAAGTGATAAAAGTCACACAGGAAAAGACACTTGTCATAAGATATCACTAATAGAGGGAATGTAAAAACCGCTACACTTGAACTGAATTACAAAACGGAACAGAGTCACACGTTTAGAAAACACACTATGGCTGCTTAACGGGAAAGGTGAGGCGGGGTGAGGCATAAAACACGGGTTTCAAATTAGCTCAGATACCGTTCCATAAACCCAATATGTAATAGACAAGACCTACTCCTTGCTCAGTGAACTGGACTCAACACCCCCTACTCACCGCCCAAGAATATATCTGACTAGTAAGAATCTTAAAACCTATGTACTGATATCTCTCTGTAAGTGAGTCAAGTGGGTGTAAAGCGGCATAAACACAGCAGTGAAAAGCAGCTAAACCCCATTATAAAAATCAATTACTTTTAAAAACCCATGAAACAAAGACAGTGAAAGAGAGGGAAATTCTTACAAAATTCGTTCAGGGGCTGTGATGCCACCTGGATTGACCATATATAGACCCACAGCTGATGGAGACATAAGGGTGGACACTCTTGGGGTTGAGAGGTTTGGTGAGGTTGGGTGAGCAAACGCAGACCCTTTAAATTAATACTGCGTGGTACCCATTCCATGGGTCCGAAATCTCCAGGTGAAAGGGCATCTTCCTACATCGAAAACATGCATGAGAAACCCAGAAGATGGTACACCGTGTGATCGGGAAAGATTTCTAAAACGCACCTCATTTCTCATCTCCTTGTGCTCGGGTTCGCCATTCCAGCCGCTTTACTAGCAATCTCCTTCCTTGGAGACTCAGCACTTTTAACCTCCTGTTCCGTACAGGTTGCAATTTGTCCTGAGGATGAACGGGAGGAGGGGGAACCAATGAGAGACTAGCTCTAGGTGTTGGGACTGGCACAGGTCACTCTATTTTCCCATCAGGAAGAAGAATTAACCACAGGCTAAGCCTGCCGCCCGGGACCAGAATAGGGCCTGAAGCAATACTGCACTTTTGAGCCCAGCTCCCAAGAAAGCGAATTGAACAATGGAGCTCAGGGGCACTGCAATTCACAAACCTGCAGAGTCATAAATGATAACTCTCGTCCACAAATATATTGAGGAAAGGCAACGAAGAGGATTTGAAAGCAAGGCAGAATTGCAGGAAACAGATTTCAGGAGGTAGATTCGAATCGCCTTGAAAGCACAGGAAAAGCGGCCAAACCTCGACAATGATGCCCTTGGCCAAAAAGGGCGTATGCGTTTTTTCCTGAATATATTCAGCAAAAAACGCATACGCCCTTTTTGGCCAACCAAGCAACCTGGAAAGGCAAATCAGCGCTACAAAGAAGTCTCGCTTCCCATCGGTCAAAAGGGCCATGCTGAATAAAGTGTCAAAACCAGAAATGCACAACAGGCCTTGGAGAAACGGGAGCCTTGCTACGCTGATGGGCGGGATGTAAATTGCCAACAGCCACTCTGGAGAAGTGTACGGTGTGTCCTGAAACATCTAAAAAACTCAGCTTAGAGAGCATAGGGCACTTTCACTCATGGGCGTATAAATTGGGAAAACTAAAAATCAGCAAGACACAGGCACCCCAATGTTTAGGGCTGGTCTCTTGACAAGAACCTCCACTTCGTTACACCTTAAATATCCCAGGAAAGAGAAAAATGGATAAAGAAGTTGTGGGCCTTATGTACAATGGAATATCACTCAGCCATGAAATCAACGTCATAAGGCTAGTAGCAGCATGATGAGTGGATTTAGGTACGACGATTCTAAGTGAAAAAATTCACACAGAAAAAGACACTTGTCATAAATATCACTAATAGAGGGAATGTAAAAACCGCTACACTTGAACTGAATTACAAAACGGAACAGAGTCACACGTTTAGAAAACACACTATGGCTGCTCAACGGGAAAGGTGAGGCGGGGGGATGCATAAAACACGGGTTTCAAATTAGCTCAGATACCGTTCCATAAACCCAATATGCAATAGACAAGACCTACTCCTTGCTCAGGGAACTGGACTCAACACCCCCTACTCACCGCCCAAGAATATATCTGACTAGTCAGAATCTTAAAACCTATCTACTGATATCTATCTGTAAGTGAGTCAAGTGGGTGTAAAGCGGCATAAACACAGCAGTGAAAAGCAGCTAAACCCCATTATAAAAATCAATTACTTTTAAAAACGCGTGAAACAAAGACAGTGAAAGAGAGAGAAATTCTTACAAAATTCGTTCAGGGGATGTGATGCTACCTGGATTGACCATATCTAGACCCACAGCTGATGGAGACATAAGGGTGGACACTTCTGGGGTGGAGAGGTTTGGTGAGGTTGGGTGAGCAAACACAGACCCCTTAAAGTAATACTGCGTGGTTCCCATCCCATGGGTCCCAAATCTCCAGGTGCAAGGGCATCTTCCTACATCGAAAACATGCATGAGAAACCCAGAAGCTGGTACACCGTGTGATCGGGAAAGGTTTCTAAAACGCACCTCATTTCTCATCTCCTTGTGCTCGGGTTCGCCATTCCAGCCGCTTTACTAGCAATCTCCCTCCTTGGAGACTCAGCACCTTTAACCTCCTGTTCCGTAAAGGTTGCAATTTGTCCTGAGGATGAACGGGAAGAGGGGGAACCAATGAGAGACTAGCTCTATGTGTTGGGACTGGCACAGGTTACTCTATTTTCCCGTCAGGAAGAAGAATTAACCACAGGCTCAGCCTGCCGCCCGGGACCAGAATAGGGCCTGAAGCAATCCTGCGCTTTTGCGGCCAGCTCCCAAGAAAGCGAGTTGAACAATGGAGCTCAGGGGCACTGCAATTCACAAACCTGCAGAGTCATAAATGATAACTCTCGTCCACAAATATATTGAGGGAAGGCAACGAAGAGGATTTGAAAGCAAGGCAGAATTGCAGGGAACAGATTACAGGAGGTAGATTCAAATCGCCTTGAAAGCACAGGAAAAGCGGCCAAACCTCGACAATCATGCCCTTGGCCAAAAAGGGCTTATGCGTTTTTTCCTGAATATATTCAGGAAAAAACGCATAAGCCCTTTTTGGCCAACCAAGCAACCTGGAAAGGCAAATCAGCGCTACAAAGAAGTCTCGCTTCCCATCGGTCAAAACGGCCATGCTGAATAAAGTGTCAAAACCAGAAATGCAGGACAGGCCATGGAGAAAAGGGAGCCTTGCTACGCTGATTGGCGGGATGTAAATTGCCAACAGCCACTCTGGAGAAGTGTACGGTGTGTCCTGAAACATCTAAAAACCTCAGCTTAGAGAGCATAGGGCACTTCCACTCATGGGAGTATAAATTGGGAAAATTAAAATCAGCAAACACAGGCACCCCAAAGTTTAGGGACTCTCTTGATAAGAACCTCCACTTCATTACACCTTAAATATCCCAGGAAAGAGAAAACTGGATAAAGAAGTTGTGGTCCTTATGCACAATGGAATATCACTCAGCCATGAAATCAACGTCATAAGGCTAGTAGCAGCATGATGAGTGGATTTAGGTACGACAATTCTAAGTGATAAAAGTCACACAGGAAAAGACACTTGTCATAAGATATCACTAATAGAGGGAATGTAAAAACCGCTACACTTGAAGTGAATTACAAAACGGAACAGAGTCACACGTTTAGAAAACACACTATGGCTGCTTAACGGGAAAGGTGAGGCGGGGTGATGCATAAAACACGGGTTTCAAATTAGCTCAGATACCGTTCCATAAACCCAATATGTAATAGACAAGACCTACTCCTTGCTCAGGGAACTGGACTCAACACCCCCTACTCACCGCCCAAGGATATATCTGACTAGTAAGAATCTTAAAACCTATCTACTGATATCTCTCTGTAAGTGAGTCAAGTGGGTGTAAAGCGGCATAAACACAGCAGTGAAAAGCAGCTAAACCCCATTATAAAAATCAATTACTTTTAAAAACCCGTGAAACAAAGACAGTGAAAGAGAGAGAAATTCTTACAAAATTCGTTCAGGGGCTGTGATGCCACCTGGATTGACCATATCTAGACCCACAGCTGATGGAGACATAAGGGTGGACACTCTTGGGGCTGAGAGGTTTGGTGAGGTTGGGTGAGCAAACACAGACCCCTTAAAGTAATACTGCGTGGTTCCCATCCCATGGGTCCGAAATCTCCACGTGCAAGGGCATCTTCCTACATCGAAAACATGCATGACAAACCCAGAAGATGGTACACCGTGTGATCGGGAAAGGTTTCTAAAACGCACCTCATTTCTCATCTCCTTGTGCTCGGGTTCGCCATTCCAGCCGCTTTACTAGCAATCTCCCTCCTTGGAGACTCAGCACTTTTAACCTCCTGTTCCGTACAGGTTGCAATTTGTCCTGAGGATGATCGGGAAGAGGGGGAACCAATGAGAGACTAGCTCTAGGTGTTGGGACTGGCACAGGTCACTCTATTTTCCCATCAGGAAGAAGATGTAACCACAGGCTAAGCCTGCAGCCCGGGACCAGAATAGGGCCTGAAACAATCCTGCGCTTTTGAGCCCAGCTCCCAAGAAAGCGAGTTGAACAATGGAGCTCAGGGGCACTGCAATTCACAAACCTGCAGAGTCATAAATGATAACGCTCGTCCACTAATATATTGAGGGAAGGCAAAGAAGAGGATTTGAAAGCAAGGCAGAATTGCAGGAAACAGATTTCAGGAGGTAGATTCGAATCGCCTTGAAAGCACAGGAAAAGAGGCCAAACCTCGACAATGATGCCCTTGGCCAAAAAGGGCGTATGCGTTTTTTCCTGAATATATTCAGAAAAAAACGCATACGCCCTTTTTGGCCAACCAAGCAACCTGGAATGGCAAATCAGCGCTACAAAGAAGTCTCGCTTCCCATCGGTCAAAAGGGCCATGCTGAATAAAGTGTCAAAACCAGAAATGCAGGACAGGCCATGGAGAAACGGGAGCCTTGCTACGCTGATGGGCGGGATGTAAATTGCCAACAGCCACTCTGGAGAAGTGTACGGTGTGTCCTGAAATATCTAAAAAACTCAGCTTAGAGAGCATAGGGCACTTCCACTCATGGGCGTATAAATTGGGAAAACTAAAAATCAGCAAGACACAGGCACCCCAATGTTTAGGGCTGCTCTCTTGACAAGAACCGCCACTTCGTTACACCTTAAATATCCCAGGAAAGAGAAAAATGGATAAAGAAGTTGTGCTCCGTATGTACAATGGAATATCACTCAGCCATGAAATCAACGTCGTAAGGCTAGTAGCAGCATGATGAGTGGATTTAGGTACGACGATTCTAAGTGAAAAAATTCACACAGAAAAAGACACTTGTCATAAATATCACTAATAGAGGGAATGTAAAAACTGCTACACTTGAACTGAATTACAAAACGGAACAGAGTCACACGTTTAGAAAACACACTATGGCTGCTTAACGGGAAAGGTGAGGCGGGGTGATGCATAAAACATGGGTTTCAAATTAGCTCAGATACCGTTCCATAAACCCAATATGTAATAGACAAGACCTACTCCTTGCTCAGGGAACTGGACTCAACACCCCCTACTCACCGCCCAAGGATATATCTGACTAGTAAGAATCTTAAAACCTATCTACTGATATCTCTCTGTAAGTGAGTCAAGTGGGTGTAAAGCAGCATAAACACAGCAGTGAAAAGCAGCTAAACCCCATTATAAAAATCAATTACTTTTAAAAACCCGTGAAACAAAGACAGTGAAAGAGAGAGAAAGTCTTACACAATTCGTTCAGGGGCTGTGATGCCACCTGGATTGACCATATCTAGACCCACAGCTGACGGAGACATAAGGGTGGACACTCTTGGGGCTGAGAGGTTTGGTGAGGTTGGGTGAGCAAACGCAGACCCTTTAAAGTAGTACTGCGTGTTACCCATCCCATGGGTCCCAAATCTCCAGGTTCAAGGGCATCTTCCTACATCGAAAACATGCATGAGAAACCCAGAAGATGGTACACCGTGTGATCGGGAAAGGTTTCTAAAACGCACCTCATTTCTCACCTCCTTGTGCTCGGGTTCGCCATTCCAGCCGCTTTACTAGCAATCTCCCTCCTTGGAGACTCAGCACCTTTAACCTCCTGTTCCGTACAGGTTGCGATTTGTCCTGAGGATGAACGGGAAGAGGGGGAACCAATGAGAGACTAGCTCTAGGTGTTGGGACTGGCACAGGTCACTCTATTTTCCCATCAGGAAGAAGAATTAACCACAGGCTCAGCCTGCCGCCCGGGACCAGAATAGGGCCTGAAGCAATCCTGTGCTTTTGCGGCCAGCTCCCAAGTAAGCGAGTTGAACAATGGAGCTCAGGGGCACTGCAATTCACAAACCTGCAGAGTTATAAATGATAACTCTTGTCCACAAATATATTGAGGGAAGGCACCGAAGAGGATTTGAAAGCAAGGCAGAATTGCAGGAAACAGATTTCAGGAGGTAGATTCGAATCGCCTTGAAAGCACAGGAAAAGCGGCCAAACCTCGACAATCATGCCCTTGGCCAAAAAGGGCGTATGCGTTTTTTCCTGAATATATTCAGGAAAAAACGCATACGCCCTTTTTGGCCAACCAAGCAACCTGGAAAGGCAAATCAGCGCTACAAAGAAGTCTCGCTTCCCATCGGTCAAAAGGGCCATGCTGAATAAAGTGTCAAAACCAGAAATGCAGGACAGGCCATGGAGAACCGGGAGCCTTGCTACGCTGATGGGCGGGATGTAAATTGCCAACAGCCACTCTGGAGAAGTGTACGGTGTGTCCTGAAACATCTAAAAAACTCAGCTTAGAGAGCATAGGGCACTTCCACTCATGGGCGTATACATTGGGAAAATTAAAATCAGCAAGACACAGGCACCCCAAAGTTTAGGGCTGCTCTCTTGACAAGAACCTCCGCTTCGTTACACCTTAAATATCCCAGGAAAGAGAAAAAAGGATAAAGAAGTTGTGGTCCTTATGTACAATGGAATATCACTCAGCCATGAAATCAAGGTCATAAGGCTAGTAGCAGCATGATGAGTGGATTTAGGTACGACGATTCTAAGTGAAAAAAGTCACACAGAAAAAGACACTTGTCATAAGATATCACTAATAGAGGGAATGTAAAAACCGCTACACTTGAACTGAATTACAAAACGGAACAGAGTCACACGTTTAGAAAACACACTATGGCTGCTCAACGGGAAAGGTGAGGTGGGGGGATGCATAAAACACGGGTTTCAAATTAGCTCAGATACCGTTCCATAAACCCAATATGTAATAGACAAGACCTACTCCTTGCTCAGGGAACTGGACTCAACACCCCCTACTCACCGCCCAAGAATATATCTGACTAGTAAGAATCTTAAACCTATGTATTGATATCTCTCTGTAAGTGAGTCAAGTGGGTGTAAAGCGGCATAAACACAGCAGTGAAAAGCAGCTAAACCCCATTATAAAAATCAATTACTTTTAAAAACCCGTGAAACAAAGACAGTGAAAGAGAGAGAAATTCTTACAAACATCGTTCAGGGGCTGTGATGCAACCTGGATTGACCATATCTAGACCCACAGCTGACGGAGACATAAGGGTGGACACTCTTGGGGCTGAGAGGTTTGGTGAGGTTGGGTGAGCAAATGCAGACCCTTTAAAGTAGTACTGCGTGGTACCCATCCCATGGGTCCCAAATCTCCAGGTTCAAGGGCATCTTCCTACATCGAAAACATGCATGAGAAACCCAGAAGCTGGTACACCGTGTGATCGGGAAAGGTTTCTAAAACGCACCTCATTTCTCACCTCCTTGTGCTCGGGTTCGCCATTCCAGCCGCTTTACTAGCAATCTCCCTCCTTGGAGACTCAGCACCTTTAACCTCCTGTTCCGTACAGGTTGCGATTTGTCCTGAGGATGAACGGGAAGAGGGGGAACCAATGAGAGACTAGCTCTAGGTGTTGGGACTGGCACAGGTCACTCTATTTTCCCATCAGGAAGAAGAATTAACCACAGGCTCAGCCTGCCGCCCGGGACCAGAATAGGGCCTGAAGCAATCCTGTGCTTTTGCGGCCAGCTCCCAAGTAAGCGAGTTGAACAGTGGAGCTCAGGGGCACTGCAATTCACAAACCTGCAGAGTTATAAATGATAACTCTTGTCCACAAATATATTGAGGGAAGGCACCGCAGAGGATTTGAAAGCAAGGCAGAATTGCAGGAAACAGATTTCAGGAGGTAGATTCGAATCGCCTTGAAAGCACAGGAAAAGCGGCCAAACCTCGACAATCATGCCCTTGGCCAAAAAGGGCGTATGCGTTTTTTCCTGAATATATTCAGGAAAAAACGCATACGCCCTTTTTGGCCAACCAAGCAACCTGGAAAGGCAAATCAGCGCTACAAAGAAGTCTCGCTTCCCATCGGTCAAAAGGGCCATGCTGAATAAAGTGTCAAAACCAGAAATGCAGGACAGGCCATGGAGAACCGGGAGCCTTGCTACGCTGATGGGCGGGATGTAAATTGCCAACAGCCACTCTGGAGAAGTGTACGGTGTGTCCTGAAACATCTAAAAAACTCAGCTTAGAGAGCATAGGGCACTTCCACTCATGGGCGTATACATTGGGAAAATAAAAATCAGCAAGACACAGGCACCCCAAAGTTTAGGGCTGCTCTCTTGACAAGAACCTCCACTTCGTTACACCTTAAATATCCCAGGAAAGAGAAAAAAGGATAAAGAAGTTGTGGTCCTTATGTACAATGGAATATCACTCAGCCATGAAATCAAGGTCATAAGGCTAGTAGCAGCATGATGAGTGGATTTAGGTACGACGATTCTAAGTGAAAAAAGTCACACAGAAAAAGACACTTGTCATAAGATATCACTAATAGAGGGAATGTAAAAACCGCTACACTTGAACTGAATTACAAAACGGAACAGAGTCACACGTTTAGAAAACACACTATGGCTGCTCAACGGGAAAGGTGAGGCGGGGGGATGCATAAAACACGGGTTTCAAATTAGCTCAGATACCGTTCCATAAACCCAATATGTAATAGACAAGACCTACTCCTTGCTCAGGGAACTGGACTCAACACCCCCTACTCACCGCCCAAGAATATATCTGACTAGGAAGAATCTTAAACCTATGTATTGATATCTCTCTGTAAGTGAGTCAAGTGGGTGTAAAGCGGCATAAACACAGCAGTGAAAAGCAGCTAAACCACATTATAAAAATCAATTACTTTTAAAAACCCGTGAAACAAAGACAGTGAAAGAGAGAGAAATTCTTACACAATTCGTTCAGGGGCTGTGATGACACCTGGATTGACCATATCTAGACCCACAGCTGACGGAGACATAAGGGTGGACACTCCTGGGGCTGAGAGGTTTGGTGAGGTTGGGTGAGCAAACGCAGACCCTTTAAAGTAGTACTGCGTGGTACCCATCCCATGGGTCCCAAATCTCCAGGTTCAAGGGCATCTTCCTACATCGAAAACATGCATGAGAAACCCAGAAGCTGGTACACCGTGTGATCGGGAAAGGTTTCTAAAACGCACCTCATTTCTCATCTCCTTGTGCTCGGGTTCGCCATTCCAGCCGCTGTACTAGCAATCTCCCTCCTTGGAGACTCAGCACCTTTAACCTCCTGTTCCGTAAAGGTTGCAATTTGTCCTGAGGATGAACGGGAAGAGGGGGAACCAATGAGAGACTAGCTCTAGGTGTTGGGACTGGCACAGGTCACTCTATTTTCCCGTCAGGAAGAAGAATTAACCACAGGCTCAGCCTGCCGCCCAGGACCAGAATAGGGCCTGAAGCAATCCTGCGCTTTTGCGGCCAGCTCCCAAGAAAGCGAGTTGAACAATGGAGCTCAGGGGCGCTGCAATTCACAAACCTGCAGAGTTATAAATGATAACTCTCGTCCACAAATATATTGAGGGAAGGCAACGAAGAGGATTTGAAAGCAAGGCAGAATTGCAGGGAACAGATTACAGGAGGTAGATTCGAATCGCCTTGAAAGCACAGGAAAAGCGGCCAAACCTCGACAATCATGCCCTTGGCCAAAAAGGGCTTATGCGTTTTTTCCTGAATATATTCAGGAAAAAACGCATAAGCCCTTTTTGGCCAACCAAGCAACCTGGAAAGGCAAATCAGCGCTACAAAGAAGTCTCGCTTCCCATCGGTCAAAACGGCCATGCTGAATAAAGTGTCAAAACCAGAAATGCAGGACAGGCCATGGAGAAAAGGGAGCCTTGCTACGCTGATTGGCGGGATGTAAATTGCCAACAGCCACTCTGGAGAAGTGTACGGTGTGTCCTGAAACATCTAAAAAACTCAGCTTAGAGAGCATAGGGCACTTCCACTCATGGGAGTATAAATTGGGAAAATTAAAATCAGCAAACACAGGCACCCCAAAGTTTAGGGACTCTCTTGATAAGAACCTCCACTTCGTTACACCTTAAATATCCCAGGAAAGAGAAAACTGGATAAAGAAGTTGTGGTCCTTATGCACAATGGAATATCACTCAGCCATGAAATCAACGTCATAAGGCTAGTAGCAGCATGATGAGTGGATTTAGGTACGACAATTCTAAGTGATAAAAGTCACACAGGAAAAGACACTTGTCATAAGATATCACTAATAGAGGGAATGTAAAAACCGCTACACTTGAAGTGAATTACAAAACGCAACAGAGTCACACGTTTAGAAAACAAACTATGGCTGCTTAACGGGAAAGGTGAGGCGGGGTGATGCATAAAACACGGGTTTCAAATTAGCTCAGATACCGTTCCATAAACCCAATATGTAATAGACAAGACCTACTCCTTGCTCAGGGAACTGGACTCAACACCCCCTACTCACCGCCCAAGGATATATCTGACTAGTAAGAATCTTAAAACCTATCTACTGATATCTCTCTGTAAGTGAGTCAAGTGGGTGTAAAGCGGCATAAACACAGCAGTGAAAAGCAGCTAAACCCCATTATAAAAATCAATTACTTTTAAAACCCGTGAAACAAAGACAGTGAAAGAGAGAGAAATTCTTACAAAATTCGTTCAGGGGCTGTGATGCTACCTGGATTGACCATATCTAGACCCACAGCTGATGGAGACATAAGGGTGGACACTTTTGGGGTTGAGAGGTTTGGTGAGGTTGGGTGAGCAAACACAGACCCCTTAAAGTAATACTGCGTGGTTCCCATCCCATGGGTCCCAAATCTCCAGGTGCAAGGGCATCTTCCTACATCGAAAACATGCATGAGAAACCCAGAAGATGGTACACCGTGTGATCGGGAAAGGTTTCTAAAACGCACCTCATTTCTCATCTCCTTGTGCTTGGGTTCGCCATTCCAGCCGCTTTACTAGCAATCTCCCTCCTTGGAGACGCAGCACCTTTAACCTCCTGTTCCGTACAGGTTGTAATTTGTCCAGAGGATGAACGGGAAGAGGGGGAACCAATGAGAGACTAGCTCTATGTGTTGGGACTGGCACAGGTCACTCTATTTTCCCGTCAGGAAGAAGAATTAACCACAGGCTCTGCCTGCCGCCCGTGACCAGAATAGGGCCTGAAGCAATCCTGCGCTTTTGAGCCCAGCTCCCAAGAAAGCGAGTTGAACAATGGAGCTCAGGGGCACTGCAATTCACAAACCTGCAGAGTCATAAATGATAACTCTCGTCCACAAATATATTGAGGGAAGGCAACGAAGAGGATTTGAAAGCAAGGCAGAATTGCAGGAAACAGATTTCAGGAGGTAGATTCGAATCGCCTTGAAAGCACAGGAAAAGCGGCCAAACCTCGACAATGATGCCCTTGGCCAAAAAGGGCGTATGCGTTTTTTCCTGAATATATTCAGGAAAAAACGCATACGCCCTTTTTGGCCAACCCAGCAACCTGGAAAGGCAAATCAGCGATACAAAGAAGTCTCGCTTCCCAACGGTCAAAAGGGCCATGCTGAATAAAGTGTCAAAACCAGAAATGCAGAACACGCCATGGAGAAACGGGAGCCTTGCTACGCTGATGGGCGGGATGTAAGTTGCCAACAGCCACTCTGGAGAAGTGTACGGTGTGTCCTGAAACATCTAAAAAACTCAGCTTAGAGAGCATAGGGCACTTTCACTCATGGGCGTATAAATTGGGAAAACTAAAAATCAGCAAGACACAGGCACCCCAATGTTTAGGGCTGCTCTCTTGACAAGAACCTCCACTTCGTTACACCTTAAATAACCCAGGAAAGAGAAAAATGGATAAAGAAGTTGTGGTCCGTATGTACAATGGAATATCACTCAGCCATGAAATCAACGTCATAAGGCTAGTAGCAGCATGATGAGTGGATTTAGGTACGACGATTCTAAGTGAAAAAATTCACACAGAAAAAGACACTTGTCATAAATATCACTAATAGAGGGAATGTAAAAACCGCTACACTTGAACTGAATTACAAAACGGAACAGAGTCACACGTTTAGAAAACACACTATGGCTGCTTAACGGGAAAGGTGAGGCGGGGTGATGCATAAAACACGGGTTTCAAATTAGCTCAGATACCGTTCCATAAACCCAATATGTAATAGACAAGACCTACTCCTAGCTCAGTGAACTGGACTCAACACCCCCTACTCACCGCCCAAGGATATATATGACTAGTCAGAATCTTAAAATCTATCTACTGATATCTCTCTGTAAGTGAGTCAAGTGGGTGTAAAGCGGCATAAACACAGCAGTGAAAAGCAGCTAAACCCCATTATAAAAATCAATTACTTTTAAAAACCCGTGAAACAAAGACAGTGAAAGAGAGAGAAATTCTTACAAAATTCGTTCAGGGGCTGTGATGCTACCTGGATTGACCATATCTAGACCCACAGCTGATGGAGACATAAGGGTGGACACTTCTGGGGTTGAGAGGTTTGGTGAGGTTGGGTGAGCAAACACAGACCCCCTAAAGTAATACTGCGTGGTTCCCATCCCATGGGTCCCAAATCTCCAGGTGCAAGGGCATCTTCCTACATCAAAAACATGCATAAGAAACCCAGAAGATGGTACACCGTGTGATCGGGAAAGGTTTCTAAAACGCACCTCATTTCTCATCTCCTTGTGCTCGGGTTCGCCATTCCAGCCGCTGTACTAGCAATCTCCCTCCTTGGAGACTCAGCACCTTTAACCTCCTGTTCCGTAAAGGTTGCAATTTGTCCTGAGGATGAACGGGAAGAGGGGGTACCAATGAGAGACTAGCTCTAGGTGTTGGGACTGGCACAGGTCACTCTATTTTCCCGTCAGGAAGAAGAATTAACCACAGGCTCATCCTGCCGCCCGGGACCAGAATAGGGCCTGAAGCAATCCTGCGCTTTTGCGGCCAGCTCCCAAGAAAGCGAGTTGAACAATGGAGCTCAGGGGTGCTGCAATTCACAAACCTGCAGAGTTATAAATGATAACTCTCGTCCACAAATATATTGAGGGAAGGCAACGAAGAGGATTTGAAAGCAAGGCAGAATTGCAGGGAACAGATTACAGGAGGTAGATTCGAATCGCCTTGAAAGCACAGGAAAAGCGGCCAAACCTCGACAATCATGCCCTTGGCCAAAAAGGGCGTATGCGTTTTTTCCTGAATATATTCAGGAAAAAACGCATACGCCCTTTTTGGCCAACCAAGCAACCTGGAAAGGCAAATCAGCGCTACAAAGAAGTCTCGCTTCCCATCGGTCAAAACGGCCATGCTGAATAAAGTGTCAAAACCAGAAATGCAGGACAGGCCATGGAGAAAAGGGAGCCTTGCTACGCTGATTGGCGGGATGTAAATTGCCAACAGCCACTCTGGAGAAGTGTACGGTGTGTCCTGAAACATCTAAAAAACTCAGCTTAGAGAGCATAGGGCACTTCCACCCATGGGAGTATAAATTGGGAAAATTAAAATCAGCAAACACAGGCACCCCAAAGTTTAGGGACTCTCTTGATAAGAACCTCCACTTCGTTACACCTTAAATATCCCAGGAAAGAGAAAACTGGATAAAGAAGTTGTGGTCCTTATGCACAATGGAATATCACTCAGCCATGAAATCAAAGTCATAAGGCTAGTAGCAGCATGATGAGTGGATTTAGGTACGACAATTCTAAGTGATAAAAGTCACACAGGAAAAGACACTTGTCATAAGATATCACTAATAGAGGGAATGTAAAAACCGCTACACTTGAACTGAATTACAAAACGGAACAGAGTCACACGTTTAGAAAACACACTATGGCTGCTTAACGGGAAAGGTGAGGCGGGGTGAGGCATAAAACACGGGTTTCAAATTAGCTCAGATACCGTTCCATAAACCCAATATGTAATAGACAAGACCTACTCCTTGCTCAGTGAACTGGACTCAACACCCCCTACTCACCGCCCAAGAATATATCTGACTAGTAAGAATCTTAAAACCTATGTACTGATATCTCTCTGTAAGTGAGTCAAGTGGGTGTAAAGCGGCATAAACACAGCAGTGAAAAGCAGCTAAACCCCATTATAAAAATCAATTACTTTTAAAAACCCATGAAACAAAGACAGTGAAAGAGAGGGAAATTCTTACAAAATTCGTTCAGGGGCTGTGATGCCACCTGGATTGACCATATATAGACCCACAGCTGATGGAGACATAAGGGTGGACACTCTTGGGGTTGAGAGGTTTGGTGAGGTTGGGTGAGCAAACGCAGACCCTTTAAATTAATACTGCGTGGTACCCATTCCATGGGTCCGAAATCTCCAGGTGAAAGGGCATCTTCCTACATCGAAAACATGCATGAGAAACCCAGAAGATGGTACACCGTGTGATCGGGAAAGATTTCTAAAACGCACCTCATTTCTCATCTCCTTGTGCTCGGGTTCGCCATTCCAGCCGCTTTACTAGCAATCTCCTTCCTTGGAGACTCAGCACTTTTAACCTCCTGTTCCGTACAGGTTGCAATTTGTCCTGAGGATGAACGGGAGGAGGGGGAACCAATGAGAGACTAGCTCTAGGTGTTGGGACTGGCACAGGTCACTCTATTTTCCCATCAGGAAGAAGAATTAACCACAGGCTAAGCCTGCCGCCCGGGACCAGAATAGGGCCTGAAGCAATACTGCACTTTTGAGCCCAGCTCCCAAGAAAGCGAATTGAACAATGGAGCTCAGGGGCACTGCAATTCACAAACCTGCAGAGTCATAAATGATAACTCTCGTCCACAAATATATTGAGGAAAGGCAACGAAGAGGATTTGAAAGCAAGGCAGAATTGCAGGAAACAGATTTCAGGAGGTAGATTCGAATCGCCTTGAAAGCACAGGAAAAGCGGCCAAACCTCGACAATGATGCCCTTGGCCAAAAAGGGCGTATTCGTCTTTTCCTGAATATATTCAGCAAAAAACGCATACGCCCTTTTTGGCCAACCAAGCAACCTGGAAAGGCAAATCAGCGCTACAAAGAAGTCTCGCTTCCCATCGGTCAAAAGGGCCATGCTGAATAAAGTGTCAAAACCAGAAATGCACAACAGGCCTTGGAGAAACGGGAGCCTTGCTACGCTGATGGGCGGGATGTAAATTGCCAACAGCCACTCTGGAGAAGTGTACGGTGTGTCCTGAAACATCTAAAAAACTCAGCTTAGAGAGCATAGGGCACTTTCACTCATGGGCGTATAAATTGGGAAAACTAAAAATCAGCAAGACACAGGCACCCCAATGTTTAGGGCTGGTCTCTTGACAAGAACCTCCACTTCGTTACACCTTAAATATCCCAGGAAAGAGAAAAATGGATAAAGAAGTTGTGGGCCTTATGTACAATGGAATATCACTCAGCCATGAAATCAACGTCATAAGGCTAGTAGCAGCATGATGAGTGGATTTAGGTACGACGATTCTAAGTGAAAAAATTCACACAGAAAAAGACACTTGTCATAAATATCACTAATAGAGGGAATGTAAAAACCGCTACACTTGAACTGAATTACAAAACGGAACAGAGTCACACGTTTAGAAAACACACTATGGCTGCTCAACGGGAAAGGTGAGGCGGGGGGATGCATAAAACACGGGTTTCAAATTAGCTCAGATACCGTTCCATAAACCCAATATGCAATAGACAAGACCTACTCCTTGCTCAGGGAACTGGACTCAACACCCCCTACTCACCGCCCAAGAATATATCTGACTAGTCAGAATCTTAAAACCTATCTACTGATATCTATCTGTAAGTGAGTCAAGTGGGTGTAAAGCGGCATAAACACAGCAGTGAAAAGCAGCTAAACCCCATTATAAAAATCAATTACTTTTAAAAACGCGTGAAACAAAGACAGTGAAAGAGAGAGAAATTCTTACAAAATTCGTTCAGGGGATGTGATGCTACCTGGATTGACCATATCTAGACCCACAGCTGATGGAGACATAAGGGTGGACACTTCTGGGGTGGAGAGGTTTGGTGAGGTTGGGTGAGCAAACACAGACCCCTTAAAGTAATACTGCGTGGTTCCCATCCCATGGGTCCCAAATCTCCAGGTGCAAGGGCATCTTCCTACATCGAAAACATGCATGAGAAACCCAGAAGCTGGTACACCGTGTGATCGGGAAAGGTTTCTAAAACGCACCTCATTTCTCATCTCCTTGTGCTCGGGTTCGCCATTCCAGCCGCTTTACTAGCAATCTCCCTCCTTGGAGACTCAGCACCTTTAACCTCCTGTTCCGTAAAGGTTGCAATTTGTCCTGAGGATGAACGGGAAGAGGGGGAACCAATGAGAGACTAGCTCTATGTGTTGGGACTGGCACAGGTTACTCTATTTTCCCGTCAGGAAGAAGAATTAACCACAGGCTCAGCCTGCCGCCCGGGACCAGAATAGGGCCTGAAGCAATCCTGCGCTTTTGCGGCCAGCTCCCAAGAAAGCGAGTTGAACAATGGAGCTCAGGGGCACTGCAATTCACAAACCTGCAGAGTCATAAATGATAACTCTCGTCCACAAATATATTGAGGGAAGGCAACGAAGAGGATTTGAAAGCAAGGCAGAATTGCAGGGAACAGATTACAGGAGGTAGATTCGAATCGCCTTGAAAGCACAGGAAAAGCGGCCAAACCTCGACAATCATGCCCTTGGCCAAAAAGGGCTTATGCGTTTTTTCCTGAATATATTCAGGAAAAAACGCATAAGCCCTTTTTGGCCAACCAAGCAACCTGGAAAGGCAAATCAGCGCTACAAAGAAGTCTCGCTTCCCATCGGTCAAAACGGCCATGCTGAATAAAGTGTCAAAACCAGAAATGCAGGACAGGCCATGGAGAAAAGGGAGCCTTGCTACGCTGATTGGCGGGATGTAAATTGCCAACAGCCACTCTGGAGAAGTGTACGGTGTGTCCTGAAACATCTAAAAACCTCAGCTTAGAGAGCATAGGGCACTTCCACTCATGGGAGTATAAATTGGGAAAATTAAAATCAGCAAACACAGGCACCCCAAAGTTTAGGGACTCTCTTGATAAGAACCTCCACTTCGTTACACCTTAAATATCCCAGGAAAGAGAAAACTGGATAAAGAAGTTGTGGTCCTTATGCACAATGGAATATCACTCAGCCATGAAATCAACGTCATAAGGCTAGTAGCAGCATGATGAGTGGATTTAGGTACGACAATTCTAAGTGATAAAAGTCACACAGGAAAAGACACTTGTCATAAGATATCACTAATAGAGGGAATGTAAAAACCGCTACACTTGAAGTGAATTACAAAACGGAACAGAGTCACACGTTTAGAAAACACACTATGGCTGCTTAACGGGAAAGGTGAGGCGGGGTGATGCATAAAACACGGGTTTCAAATTAGCTCAGATACCGTTCCATAAACCCAATATGTAATAGACAAGACCTACTCCTTGCTCAGGGAACTGGACTCAACACCCCCTACTCACCGCCCAAGGATATATCTGACTAGTAAGAATCTTAAAACCTATCTACTGATATCTCTCTGTAAGTGAGTCAAGTGGGTGTAAAGCGGCATAAACACAGCAGTGAAAAGCAGCTAAACCCCATTATAAAAATCAATTACTTTTAAAACCCGTGAAACAAAGACAGTGAAAGAGAGAGAAATTCTTACAAAATTCGTTCAGGGGCTGTGATGCTACCTGGATTGACCATATCTAGACCCACAGCTGATGGAGACATAAGGGTGGACACTTCTGGGGTTGAGAGGTTTGGTGAGGTTGGGTGAGCAAACACAGACCCCTTAAAGTAATACTGCGTGGTTCCCATCCCATGGGTCCCAAATCTCCAGGTGCAAGGGCATCTTCCTACATCGAAAACATGCATGAGAAACCCAGAAGATGGTACACCGTGTGATCGGGAAAGGTTTCTAAAACGCACCTCATTTCTCATCTCCTTGTGCTTGGGTTCGCCATTCCAGCCGCTTTACTAGCAATCTCCCTCCTTGGAGACTCAGCACCTATAACCTCCTGTTCCGTACAGGTTGCAATTTGTCCAGAGGATGAACGGGAAGAGGGGGAACCAATGAGAGACTAGCTCTATGTGTTGGGACTGGCACAGGTCACTCTATTTTCCCGTCAGGAAGAAGAATTAACCACAGGCTCTGCCTGCCGCCCGGGACCAGAATAGGGCCTGAAGCAATCCTGCGCTTTTGAGCCCAGCTCCCAAGAAAGCGAGTTGAACAATGGAGCTCAGGGGCACTGCAATTCACAAACCTGCAGAGTCATAAATGATAACTCTCGTCCACAAATATATTGAGGGAAGGCAACGAAGAGGATTTGAAAGCAAGGCAGAATTGCAGGAAACAGATTTCAGGAGGTAGATTCGAATCGCCTTGAAAGCACAGGAAAAGCGGCCAAACCTCGACAATGATGCCCTTGGCCAAAAAGGGCGTATGCGTTTTTTCCTGAATATATTCAGGAAAAAACGCATACGCCCTTTTTGGCCAACCCAGCAACCTGGAAAGGCAAATCAGCGATACAAAGAAGTCTCGCTTCCCATCGGTCAAAAGGGCCATGCTGAATAAAGTGTCAAAACCAGAAATGCAGAACACGCCATGGAGAAACGGGAGCCTTGCTACGCTGATGGGCGGGATGTAAATTGCCAACAGCCACTCTGGAGAAGTGTACGGTGTGTCCTGAAACATCTAAAAAACTCAGCTTAGAGAGCATAGGGCACTTTCACTCATGGGCGTATAAATTGGGAAAACTAAAAATCAGCAAGACACAGGCACCCCAATGTTTAGGGCTGCTCTCTTGACAAGAACCTCCACTTCGTTACACCTTAAATATCCCAGGAAAGAGAAAAATGGATAAAGAAGTTGTGGTCCGTATGTACAATGGAATATCACTCAGCCATGAAATCAACGTCATAAGGCTAGTAGCAGCATGATGAGTGGATTTAGGTACGACGATTCTAAGTGAAAAAATTCACACAGAAAAAGACACTTGTCATAAATATCACTAATAGAGGGAATGTAAAAACCGCTACACTTGAACTGAATTACAAAACGGAACAGAGTCACACGTTTAGAAAACACACTATGGCTGCTTAACGGGAAAGGTGAGGCGGGGTGATGCATAAAACACGGGTTTCAAATTAGCTCAGATACCGTTCCATAAACCCAATATGTAATAGACAAGACCTACTCCTAGCTCAGTGAACTGGACTCAACACCCCCTACTCACCGCCCAAGGATATATATGACTAGTCAGAATCTTAAAATCTATCTACTGATATCTCTCTGTAAGTGAGTCAAGTGGGTGTAAAGCGGCATAAACACAGCAGTGAAAAGCAGCTAAACCCCATTATAAAAATCAATTACTTTTAAAAACCCGTGAAACAAAGACAGTGAAAGAGAGAGAAATTCTTACAAAATTCGTTCAGGGGCTGTGATGCTACCTGGATTGACCGTATCTAGACCCACAGCTGATGGAGACATAAGGGTGGACACTTCTGGGGTTGAGAGGTTTGGTGAGGTTGGGTGAGCAAACACAGACCCCCTAAAGTAATACTGCGTGGTTCCCATCCCATGGGTCCCAAATCTCCAGGTGCAAGGGCATCTTCCTACATCAAAAACATGCATAAGAAACCCAGAAGATGGTACACCGTGTGATCGGGAAAGGTTTCTAAAACGCACCTCATTTCTCATCTCCTTGTGCTCGGGTTCGCCATTCCAGCCGCTGTACTAGCAATCTCCCTCCTTGGAGACTCAGCACCTTTAACCTCCTGTTCCGTAAAGGTTGCAATTTGTCCTGAGGATGAACGGGAAGAGGGGGTACCAATGAGAGACTAGCTCTAGGTGTTGGGACTGGCACAGGTCACTCTATTTTCCCGTCAGGAAGAAGAATTAACCACAGGCTCATCCTGCCGCCCGGGACCAGAATAGGGCCTGAAGCAATCCTGCGCTTTTGCGGCCAGCTCCCAAGAAAGCGAGTTGAACAATGGAGCTCAGGGGTGCTGCAATTCACAAACCTGCAGAGTTATAAATGATAACTCTCGTCCACAAATATATTGAGGGAAGGCAACGAAGAGGATTTGAAAGCAAGGCAGAATTGCAGGGAACAGATTACAGGAGGTAGATTCGAATCGCCTTGAAAGCACAGGAAAAGCGGCCAAACCTCGACAATCATGCCCTTGGCCAAAAAGGGCGTATGCGTTTTTTCCTGAATATATTCAGGAAAAAACGCATACGCCCTTTTTGGCCAACCAAGCAACCTGGAAAGGCAAATCAGCGCTACAAAGAAGTCTCGCTTCCCATCGGTCAAAACGGCCATGCTGAATAAAGTGTCAAAACCAGAAATGCAGGACAGGCCATGGAGAAAAGGGAGCCTTGCTACGCTGATTGGCGGGATGTAAATTGCCAACAGCCACTCTGGAGAAGTGTACGGTGTGTCCTGAAACATCTAAAAAACTCAGCTTAGAGAGCATAGGGCACTTCCACCCATGGGAGTATAAATTGGGAAAATTAAAATCAGCAAACACAGGCACCCCAAAGTTTAGGGACTCTCTTGATAAGAACCTCCACTTCGTTACACCTTAAATATCCCAGGAAAGAGAAAACTGGATAAAGAAGTTGTGGTCCTTATGCACAATGGAATATCACTCAGCCATGAAATCAACGTCATAAGGCTAGTAGCAGCATGATGAGTGGATTTAGGTACGACAATTCTAAGTGATAAAAGTCACACAGGAAAAGACACTTGTCATAAGATATCACTAATAGAGGGAATGTAAAAACCGCTACACTTGAACTGAATTACAAAACGGAACAGAGTCACACGTTTAGAAAACACACTATGGCTGCTTAACGGGAAAGGTGAGGCGGGGTGAGGCATAAAACACGGGTTTCAAATTAGCTCAGATACCGTTCCATAAACCCAATATGTAATAGACAAGACCTACTCCTTGCTCAGTGAACTGGACTCAACACCCCCTACTCACCGCCCAAGAATATATCTGACTAGTAAGAATCTTAAAACCTATGTACTGATATCTCTCTGTAAGTGAGTCAAGTGGGTGTAAAGCGGCATAAACACAGCAGTGAAAAGCAGCTAAACCCCATTATAAAAATCAATTACTTTTAAAAACCCATGAAACAAAGACAGTGAAAGAGAGGGAAATTCTTACAAAATTCGTTCAGGGGCTGTGATGCCACCTGGATTGACCATATCTAGACCCACAGCTGATGGAGACATAAGGGTGGACACTCTTGGGGTTGAGAGGTTTGGTGAGGTTGGGTGAGCAAACGCAGACCCTTTAAATTAATACTGCGTGGTACCCATTCCATGGGTCCGAAATCACCAGGTGAAAGGGCATCTTCCTACATCGAAAACATGCATGAGAAACCCAGAAGATGGTACACCGTGTGATCGGGAAAGGTTTCTAAAACGCACCTCATTTCTCATCTCCTTGTGCTCGGGTTCGCCATTCCAGCCGCTTTACTAGCAATCTCCTTCCTTGGAGACTCAGCACTTTTAACCTCCTGTTCCGTACAGGTTGCAATTTGTCCTGAGGATGAACGGGAGGAGGGGGAACCAATGAGAGACTAGCTCTAGGTGTTGGGACTGGCACAGGTCACTCTATTTTCCCATCAGGAAGAAGAATTAACCACAGGCTAAGCCTGCCGCCCGGGACCAGAATAGGGCCTGAAGCAATACTGCACTTTTGAGCCCAGCTCCCAAGAAAGCGAATTGAACAATGGAGCTCAGGGGCACTGCAATTCACAAACCTGCAGAGTCATAAATGATAACTCTCGTCCACAAATATATTGAGGAAAGGCAACGAAGAGGATTTGAAAGCAAGGCAGAATTGCAGGAAACAGATTTCAGGAGGTAGATTCGAATCGCCTTGAAAGCACAGGAAAAGCGGCCAAACCTCGACAATGATGCCCTTGGCCAAAAAGGGCGTATTCGTTTTTTCCTGAATATATTCAGGAAAAAACGCATACGCCCTTTTTGGCCAACCAAGCAACCTGGAAAGGCAAATCAGCGCTACAAAGAAGTCTCGCTTCCCATCGGTCAAAAGGGCCATGCTGAATAAAGTGTCAAAACCAGAAATGCACAACAGGCCTTGGAGAAACGGGAGCCTTGCTACGCTGATGGGCGGGATGTAAATTGCCAACAGCCACTCTGGAGAAGTGTACGGTGTGTCCTGAAACATCTAAAAAACTCAGCTTAGAGAGCATAGGGCACTTTCACTCATGGGCGTATAAATTGGGAAAACTAAAAATCAGCAAGACACAGGCACCCCAATGTTTAGGGCTGGTCTCTTGACAAGAACCTCCACTTCGTTACACCTTAAATATCCCAGGAAAGAGAAAAATGGATAAAGAAGTTGTGGGCCTTATGTACAATGGAATATCACTCAGCCATGAAATCAACGTCATAAGGCTAGTAGCAGCATGATGAGTGGATTTAGGTACGACGATTCTAAGTGAAAAAATTCACACAGAAAAAGACACTTGTCATAAATATCACTAATAGAGGGAATGTAAAAACCGCTACACTTGAACTGAATTACAAAACGGAACAGAGTCACACGTTTAGAAAACACACTATGGCTGCTCAACGGGAAAGGTGAGGCGGGGGGATGCATAAAACACGGGTTTCAAATTAGCTCAGATACCGTTCCATAAACCCAATATGCAATAGACAAGACCTACTCCTTGCTCAGGGAACTGGACTCAACACCCCCTACTCACCGCCCAAGAATATATCTGACTAGTCAGAATCTTAAAACCTATCTACTGATATCTATCTGTAAGTGAGTCAAGTGGGTGTAAAGCGGCATAAACACAGCAGTGAAAAGCAGCTAAACCCCATTATAAAAATCAATTACTTTTAAAAACGCGTGAAACAAAGACAGTGAAAGAGAGAGAAATTCTTACAAAATTCGTTCAGGGGATGTGATGCTACCTGGATTGACCATATCTAGACCCACAGCTGATGGAGACATAAGGGTGGACACTTCTGGGGTTGAGAGGTTTGGTGAGGTTGGGTGAGCAAACACAGACCCCTTAAAGTAATACTGCGTGGTTCCCATCCCATGGGTCCCAAATCTCCAGGTGCAAGGGCATCTTCCTACATCGAAAACATGCATGAGAAACCCAGAAGCTGGTACACCGTGTGATCGGGAAAGGTTTCTAAAACGCACCTCAATTCTCATCTCCTTGTGCTCGGGTTCGCCATTCCAGCCGCTTTACTAGCAATCTCCCTCCTTGGAGACTCAGCACCTTTAACCTCCTGTTCCGTAAAGGTTGCAATTTGTCCTGAGGATGAACGGGAAGAGGGGGAACCAATGAGAGACTAGCTCTATGTGTTGGGACTGGCACAGGTTACTCTATTTTCCCGTCAGGAAGAAGAATTAACCACAGGCTCAGCCTGCCGCCCGGGACCAGAATAGGGCCTGAAGCAATCCTGCGCTTTTGCGGCCAGCTCCCAAGAAAGCGAGTTGAACAATGGAGCTCAGGGGCACTGCAATTCACAAACCTGCAGAGTCATAAATGATAACTCTCGTCCACAAATATATTGAGGGAAGGCAACGAAGAGGATTTGAAAGCAAGGCAGAATTGCAGGGAACAGATTACAGGAGGTAGATTCGAATCGCCTTGAAAGCACAGGAAAAGCGGCCAAACCTCGACAATCATGCCCTTGGCCAAAAAGGGCTTATGCGTTTTTTCCTGAATATATTCAGGAAAAAACGCATAAGCCCTTTTTGGCCAACCAAGCAACCTGGAAAGGCAAATCAGCGCTACAAAGAAGTCTCGCTTCCCATCGGTCAAAACGGCCATGCTGAATAAAGTGTCAAAACCAGAAATGCAGGACAGGCCATGGAGAAAAGGGAGCCTTGCTACGCTGATTGGCGGGATGTAAATTGCCAACAGCCACTCTGGAGAAGTGTACGGTGTGTCCTGAAACATCTAAAAACCTCAGCTTAGAGAGCATAGGGCACTTCCACTCATGGGAGTATAAATTGGGAAAATTAAAATCAGCAAACACAGGCACCCCAAAGTTTAGGGACTCTCTTGATAAGAACCTCCACTTCGTTACACCTTAAATATCCCAGGAAACAGAAAACTGGATAAAGAAGTTGTGGTCCTTATGCACAATGGAATATCACTCAGCCATGAAATCAACGTCATAAGGCTAGTAGCAGCATGATGAGTGGATTTAGGTACGACAATTCTAAGTGATAAAAGTCACACAGGAAAAGACACTTGTCATAAGATATCACTAATAGAGGGAATGTAAAAACCGCTACACTTGAAGTGAATTACAAAACGGAACAGAGTCACACGTTTAGAAAACACACTATGGCTGCTTAACGGGAAAGGTGAGGCGGGGTGATGCATAAAACACGGGTTTCAAATTAGCTCAGATACCGTTCCATAAACCCAATATGTAATAGACAAGACCTACTCCTTGCTCAGGGAACTGGACTCAACACCCCCTACTCACCGCCCAAGGATATATCTGACTAGTAAGAATCTTAAAACCTATCTACTGATATCTCTCTGTAAGTGAGTCAAGTGGGTGTAAAGCGGCATAAACACAGCAGTGAAAAGCAGCTAAACCCCATTATAAAAATCAATTACTTTTAAAACCCGTGAAACAAAGACAGTGAAAGAGAGAGAAATTCTTACAAAATTCGTTCAGGGGCTGTGATGCTACCTGGATTGACCATATCTAGACCCACAGCTGATGGAGACATAAGGGTGGACACTTTTGGGGTTGAGAGGTTTGGTGAGGTTGGGTGAGCAAACACAGACCCCTTAAAGTAATACTGCGTGGTTCCCATCCCATGGGTCCCAAATCTCCAGGTGCAAGGGCATCTTCCTACATCGAAAACATGCATGAGAAACCCAGAAGATGGTACACCGTGTGATCGGGAAAGGTTTCTAAAACGCACCTCATTTCTCATCTCCTTGTGCTTGGGTTCGCCATTCCAGCCGCTTTACTAGCAATCTCCCTCCTTGGAGACTCAGCACCTTTAACCTCCTGTTCCGTACAGGTTGCAATTTGTCCAGAGGATGAACGGGAAGAGGGGGAACCAATGAGAGACTAGCTCTATGTGTTGGGACTGGCACAGGTCACTCTATTTTCCCGTCAGGAAGAAGAATTAACCACAGGCTCTGCCTGCCGCCCGGGACCAGAATAGGGCCTGAAGCAATCCTGCGCTTTTGAGCCCAGCTCCCAAGAAAGCGAGTTGAACAATGGAGCTCAGGGGCACTGCAATTCACAAACCTGCAGAGTCATAAATGATAACTCTCGTCCACAAATATATTGAGGGAAGGCAACGAAGAGGATTTGAAAGCAAGGCAGAATTGCAGGAAACAGATTTCAGGAGGTAGATTCGAATCGCCTTGAAAGCACAGGAAAAGCGGCCAAACCTCGACAATGATGCCCTTGGCCAAAAAGGGCGTATGCGTTTTTTCCTGAATATATTCAGGAAAAAACGCATACGCCCTTTTTGGCCAACCCAGCAACCTGGAAAGGCAAATCAGCGATACAAAGAAGTCTCGCTTCCCATCGGTCAAAAGGGCCATGCTGAATAAAGTGTCAAAACCAGAAATGCAGAACACGCCATGGAGAAACGGGAGCCTTGCTACGCTGATGGGCGGGATGTAAATTGCCAACAGCCACTCTGGAGAAGTGTACGGTGTGTCCTGAAACATCTAAAAAACTCAGCTTAGAGAGCATAGGGCACTTTCACTCATGGGCGTATAAATTGGGAAAACTAAAAATCAGCAAGACACAGGCACCCCAATGTTTAGGGCTGCTCTCTTGACAAGAACCTCCACTTCGTTACACCTTAAATATCCCAGGAAAGAGAAAAATGGATAAAGAAGTTGTGGTCCGTATGTACAATGGAATATCACTCAGCCATGAAATCAACGTCATAAGGCTAGTAGCAGCATGATGAGTGGATTTAGGTACGACGATTCTAAGTGAAAAAATTCACACAGAAAAAGACACTTGTCATAAATATCACTAATAGAGGGAATGTAAAAACCGCTACACTTGAACTGAATTACAAAACGGAACAGAGTCACACGTTTAGAAAACACACTATGGCTGCTTAACGGGAAAGGTGAGGCGGGGGGATGCATAAAACACGGGTTTCAAATTAGCTCAGATACCGTTCCATAAACCCAATATGTAATAGACAAGACCTACTCCTAGCTCAGTGAACTGGACTCAACACCCCCTACTCACCGCCCAAGGATATATATGACTAGTCAGAATCTTAAAATCTATCTACTGATATCTCTCTGTAAGTGAGTCAAGTGGGTGTAAAGCGGCATAAACACAGCAGTGAAAAGCAGCTAAACCCCATTATAAAAATCAATTACTTTTAAAAACCCGTGAAACAAAGACAGTGAAAGAGAGAGAAATTCTTACAAAATTCGTTCAGGGGCTGTGATGCTACCTGGATTGACCATATCTAGACCCACAGCTGATGGAGACATAAGGGTGGACACTTCTGGGGTTGAGAGGTTTGGTGAGGTTGGGTGAGCAAACAGAGACCCCCTAAAGTAATACTGCGTGGTTCCCATCCCATGGGTCCCAAATCTCCAGGTGCAAGGGCATCTTCCTACATCAAAAACATGCATAAGAAACCCAGAAGATGGTACACCGTGTGATCGGGAAAGGTTTCTAAAACGCACCTCATTTCTCATCTCCTTGTGCTCGGGTTCGCCATTCCAGCCGCTGTACTAGCAATCTCCCTCCTTGGAGACTCAGCACCTTTAACCTCCTGTTCCGTAAAGGTTGCAATTTGTCCTGAGGATGAACGGGAAGAGGGGGAACCAATGAGAGACTAGCTCTAGGTGTTGGGACTGGCACAGGTCACTCTATTTTCCCGTCAGGAAGAAGAATTAACCACAGGCTCATCCTGCCGCCCGGGACCAGAATAGGGCCTGAAGCAATCCTGCGCTTTTGCGGCCAGCTCCCAAGAAAGCGAGTTGAACAATGGAGCTCGGGGGTGCTGCAATTCACAAACCTGCAGAGTTATAAATGATAACTCTCGTCCACAAATATATTGAGGGAAGGCAACGAAGAGGATTTGAAAGCAAGGCAGAATTGCAGGGAACAGATTACAGGAGGTAGATTCGAATCGCCTTGAAAGCACAGGAAAAGCGGCCAAACCTCGACAATCATGCCCTTGGCCAAAAAGGGCGTATGCGTTTTTTCCTGAATATATTCAGGAAAAAACGCATACGCCCTTTTTGGCCAACCAAGCAACCTGGAAAGGCAAATCAGCGCTACAAAGAAGTCTCGCTTCCCATCGGTCAAAACGGCCATGCTGAATAAAGTGTCAAAACCAGAAATGCAGGACAGGCCATGGAGAAAAGGGAGCCTTGCTACGCTGATTGGCGGGATGTAAATTGCCAACAGCCACTCTGGAGAAGTGTACGGTGTGTCCTGAAACATCTAAAAAACTCAGCTTAGAGAGCATAGGGCACTTCCACCCATGGGAGTATAAATTGGGAAAATTAAAATCAGCAAACACAGGCACCCCAAAGTTTAGGGACTCTCTTGATAAGAACCTCCACTTCGTTACACCTTAAATATCCCAGGAAAGAGAAAACTGGATAAAGAAGTTGTGGTCCTTATGCACAATGGAATATCACTCAGCCATGAAATCAACGTCATAAGGCTAGTAGCAGCATGATGAGTGGATTTAGGTACGACAATTCTAAGTGATAAAAGTCACACAGGAAAAGACACTTGTCATAAGATATCACTAATAGAGGGAATGTAAAAACCGCTACACTTGAACTGAATTACAAAACGGAACAGAGTCACACGTTTAGAAAACACACTATGGCTGCTTAACGGGAAAGGTGAGGCGGGGTGAGGCATAAAACACGGGTTTCAAATTAGCTCAGATACCGTTCCATAAACCCAATATGTAATAGACAAGACCTACTCCTTGCTCAGTGAACTGGACTCAACACCCCCTACTCACCGCCCAAGAATATATCTGACTAGTAAGAATCTTAAAACCTATGTACTGATATCTCTCTATAAGTGAGTCAAGTGGGTGTAAAGCGGCATAAACACAGCAGTGAAAAGCAGCTAAACCCCATTATAAAAATCAATTACTTTTAAAAACCCATGAAACAAAGACAGTGAAAGAGAGGGAAATTCTTACAAAATTCGTTCAGGGGCTGTGATGCCACCTGGATTGACCATATCTAGACCCACAGCTGATGGAGACATAAGGGTGGACACTCTTGGGGTTGAGAGGTTTGGTGAGGTTGGGTGAGCAAACGCAGACCCTTTAAATTAATACTGCGTGGTACCCATTCCATGGGTCCGAAATCTCCAGGTGAAAGGGCATCTTCCTACATCGAAAACATGCATGAGAAACCCAGAAGATGGTACACCGTGTGATCGGGAAAGGTTTCTAAAACGCACCTCATTTCTCATCTCCTTGTGCTCGGGTTCGCCATTCCAGCCGCTTTACTAGCAATCTCCTTCCTTGGAGACTCAGCACTTTTAACCTCCTGTTCCGTACAGGTTGCAATTTGTCCTGAGGATGAACGGGAAGAGGGGGAACCAATGAGAGACTAGCTCTAGGTGTTGGGACTGGCACAGGTCACTCTATTTTCCCATCAGGAAGAAGAATTAACCACAGGCTAAGCCTGCCGCCCGGGACCAGAATAGGGCCTGAAGCAATACTGCGCTTTTGAGCCCAGCTCCCAAGAAAGCGAATTGAACAATGGAGCTCAGGGGCACTGCAATTCACAAACCTGCAGAGTCATAAATGATAACTCTCGTCCACAAATATATTGAGGAAAGGCAACGAAGAGGATTTGAAAGCAAGGCAGAATTGCAGGAAACAGATTTCAGGAGGTAGATTCGAATCGCCTTGAAAGCACAGGAAAAGCGGCCAAACCTCGACAATGATGCCCTTGGCCAAAAAGGGCGTATTCGTTTTTTCCTGAATATATTCAGGAAAAAACGCATACGCCCTTTTTGACCAACCAAGCAACCTGGAAAGGCAAATCAGCGCTACAAAGAAGTCTCGCTTCCCATCGGTCAAAAGGGCCATGCTGAATAAAGTGTCAAAACCAGAAATGCACAACAGGCCTTGGAGAAACGGGAGCCTTGCTACGCTGATGGGCGGGATGTAAATTGCCAACAGCCACTATGGAGAAGTGTACGGTGTGTCCTGAAACATCTAAAAAACTCAGCTTAGAGAGCATAGGGCACTTCCACTCATGGGCGTATAAATTGGGAAAACTAAAAATCAGCAAGACACAGGCACGCCAAAGTTTAGGGCTGCTCTCTTGACAAGAACCTGCACTTTGTTACGCCTTAAATATCCCAGGAAAGAGAAAAAAGGATAAAGAAGTTGTGGTCCTTATATACACTGGAATATCACTCAGCCATGAAATCAACGTCATAAGTCTAGTAGCAGCATGATGAGTGGATTTAGGTACGACGATTCGAAGTGAAAAAAGTCACACAGAAAGAGACACTTGTCATAAGATATCACTAATAGAGGGAATGTAAAAACCGCTACACTTGAACTGAATTGCAAAACGGAACAGAGTCACACGTTTAGAAAACACACTATGGCTGCTCAACGGGAAAGGTGAGGCGGGGTGATGCATAAAACACGGGTTTCAAATTAGCTCAGATACCGTTACATAAACCCAATATGTAATAGACAAGACCTACTCCTTCCTCAGTGAACTGGACTCAACACCCCTACTCACCGGCCAAGAATATACCTGAAAAGTAAGAATCTTAAAACCTATGTATTGATATCTCTCTGTAAGTGAGTCAAGTGGGTGTAAAGCGGCATAAACACAGCAGTGAAAAGCAGCTAAACCCCATTATAAAAATCAATTACTTTTAAAAACCCGTGAAACAAAGACAGTGAAAGAGAGAGAAATTCTTACAAAATTCGTTCAGGGGCTGTGATGCCACCTGGATTGACCATATCTAGACCCACAGCTGATGGAGACATAAGGGTGGACACTCTTGAGGCTGAGAGGTTTGGTGAGGTTGGGTGAGCAAACGCAGACCCTTTAAAGTAGTACTGCGTGGTACCCATCCCATGGGTCCCAAATCTCCAGGTTCAAGGGCATCTTCCTACATCGAAAACATGCATGAGAAACCCAGAAGCTGCTACACCGTGTGATCGGGAAAGATTTCTAAAACGCACCTCATTTCTCATCACCTTGTGCTCGGGTTCGCCATTCCAGCCGCTTTACTAGCAATCTCCCTCCTTGGAGACTCAGCACCTTTAACTTCCTGTTCCGTACAGGTTGCAATTTCTCCTGAGGATGAACGGGAAGAGGGGGAACCAATGAGAGACTAGCTCTAGGTGTTGGGACTGGCACAGGTCACTCTATTTTCCGGTCAGGAAGAAGAATTAACCACAGGCTCAGCCTGCCGCCCGGGACCAGAATAGGGCCTGAAGCAATCCTGCGCTTTTGCGGTCAGCTCCCAAGAAAGCGAGTTGAACAATGGAGCTCAGGGGCACTGCTATTCACAAACCTGCAGAGTTATAAATGATAACTCTCGTCCACAAATATATTGAGGGAAGGCAACGAAGAGGATTTGAAAGCAAGGCAGAATTGCAGGAAACAGATTTCAGGAGGTAGATTTGAATCGCCTTGAAAGCACAGGAAAAGCGGCCAAAACTCGACAATCATGCCCTTGGCCAAAAAGGGCGTATGCGTTTTTTCCTGAATATATTCAGGAAAAAACGCATACGCCCTTTTTGGCCAACCAAGCAACCTGGAAAGGCAAATCAGCGCTACAAAGAAGTCTCGCTTCCCATCGGTCAAAAGGGCCATGCTGAATAAAGTGTCAAAACCAGAAATGCAGGACAGGTCATGGAGAAACGGGAGCCTTGCTACGCTGATGGGCGGGATGTAAATTGCCAACAGCCACTATGGAGAAGTGTACGGTGTGTCCTGAAACATCTAAAAAACTCAGCTTAGAGAGCATAGGGCACTTCCACTCATGGGCGTATAAATTGGGAAAACTAAAAATCAGCAAGACAGAGGCACCCCAAAGTTTAGGGCTGCTCTCTTGACAAGAACCTGCACTTCGTTACGCCTTAAATATCCCAGGAAAGAGAAAAAAGGATAAAGAAGTTGTGGTCCTTATATACACTGGAATATCACTCAGCCATGAAATCAACGTCATAAGTCTAGTAGCAGCATGATGAGTGGATTTAGGTACGATGATTCGAAGTGAAAAAAGTCACACAGAAAGAGACACTTGTCATAAGATATCACTAATAGAGGGAATGTAAAAACCGCTACACTTGAACTGAATTACAAAACGGAACAGAGTCACACGTTTAGAAAACACACTATGGCTGCTCAACGGGAAAGGTGAGGTGGGGTGATGCATAAAACACGGGTTTCAAATTAGCTCAGATACCGTTCCATAAACCCAATATGTAATAGACAAGACCTACTCCTTGCTCAGGGAACTGGACTCAACACCCCTACTCACCGCCCAAGAATATATCTGACTAGTAAGAATCTTAAAACCTATGTATTGATATCTCTCTGTAAGTGAGTCAAGTGGGTGTAAAGCGGCATAAACACAGCAGTGAAAAGCAGCTAAACCCCATTATAAAAATCAATTACTTTTAAAAACCCGTGAAACAAAGACAGTGAAAGAGAGAGAAATTCTTACAAAATTCGTTCAGGGGCTGTGATGCCACCTGGATTGACCATATCTAGACCCACAGCTGATGGAGACATAAGGGTGGACACTCTTGGGGCTGAGAGGTTTGGTGAGGTTGGGTGAGCAAACGCAGACCCTTTAAAGTAGTACTGCGTGGTACCCATCCCATGGGTCCCAAATCTCCAGGTTCAAGGGCATCTTCCTACATCGAAAACATGCATGAGAAACCCAGAAGCTGCTACACCGTGTGATCGGGAAAGATTTCTAAAACGCACCTCATTTCTCATCTCCTTGTGCTCGGGTTCGCCATTCCAGCCGCTTTACTAGCAATCTCCCTCCTTGGAGACTCAGCACCTTTAACTTCCTGTTCCGTACAGGTTGCAATTTCTCCTGAGGATGAACGGGAAGAGGGGGAACCAATGAGAGACTAGCTCTAGGTGTTGGGACTGGCACAGGTCACTCTATTTTCCGGTCAGGAAGAAGAATTAACCACAGGCTCAGCCTGCCGCCCGGGACCAGAATAGGGCCTGAAGCAATCCTGCGCTTTTGCGGTCAGCTCCCAAGAAAGCGAGTTGAACAATGGAGCTCAGGGGCACTGCTATTCACAAATCTGCAGAGTTATAAATGATAACTCTCGTCCACAAATATATTGAGGGAAGGCAACGAAGAGGATTTGAAAGCAAGGCAGAATTGCAGGAAACAGATTTCAGGAGGTAGATTTGAATCGCCTTGAAAGCACAGGAATAGCGGCCAAAACTCGACAATCATGCCCTTGGCCAAAAAGGGCGTATGCGTTTTTTCCTGAATATATTCAGGAAAAAACGCATACGCCCTTTTTGGCCAACCAAGCAACCTGGAAAGGCAAATCAGCGCTACAAAGAAGTCTCGCTTCCCATCGGTCAAAAGGGCCATGCTGAATAAAGTGTCAAAACCAGAAATGCAGGACAGGTCATGGAGAAACGGGAGCCTTGCTACGCTGATGGGCGGGATGTAAATTGCCAACAGCCACTATGGAGAAGTGTACGGTTTGTCCTGAAACATCTAAAAAACTCAGCTTAGAGAGCATAGGGCACTTCCACTCATGGGCGTATAAATAGGGAAAACTAAAAATCAGCAAGACACAGGCACCCCAAAGTTTAGGGCTGCTCTCTTGACAAGAACCTGCACTTCGTTACGCCTTAAATATCCCAGGAAAGAGAAAAAAGGATAAAGAAGTTGTGGTCCTTATATACACTGGAATATCACTCAGCCATGAAATCAACGTCATAAGTCTAGTAGCAGCATGATGAGTGGATTTAGGTACGATGATTCGAAGTGAAAAAAGTCACACAGAAAGAGACACTTGTCATAAGATATCACTAATAGAGGGAATGTAAAAACCGCTACACTTGAACTGAATTACAAAACGGAACAGAGTCACACGTTTAGAAAACACACTATGGCTGCTCAACGGGAAAGGTGAGGTGGGGTGATGCATAAAACACGGGTTTCAAATTAGCTCAGATACCGTTCCATAAACCCAATATGTAATAGACAAGACCTACTCCTTGCTCAGGGAACTGGACTCAACACACCCTACTCACGGCCCAAGAATATATCTGACTAGTAAGAATCTTAAAACCTATGTATTGATATCTCTCTGTAAGTGAGTCAAGTGGGTGTAAAGCGGCATAAACACAGCAGTGAAAAGCAGCTAAACCCCATTATAAAAATCAATTACTTTTAAAAACCCGTGAAACAAAGACAGTGAAAGAGAGAGAAATTCTTACACAATTCGTTCAGGGGCTGTGATGCCACCTGGATTGACCATATCTAGACCCACAGCTGATGGAGACATAAGGGTGGACACTCTTGGGGCTGAGAGGTTTGGTGAGGTTGGGTGAGCAAACGCAGACCCTTTAAAGTAATACTGCGTGGTACCCATCCCATGGTTCCCAAATCTCCAGGTTCAAGGTCATCTTCCTACATCGAAAACATGCATGAGAAACCCAGAAGCTGGTACACCGTGTGATCGGGAAAGGTTTCTAAAACGCATCTCATTTCTCATCTCCTTGTGCTCGGGTTCGCCATTCCAGCCGCTTTACTAGCAATCTCCCTCCTTGGAGACTCAGCACCTTTAACTTCCTGTTCCGTACAGGTTGCTATTTCTCCTGAGGATGAACAGGAAGAGGGGGAACCAATGAGAGACTATCTCTAGGTGTTGGGACTGGCACAGGTCACTCTATTTTCCCATCAGGAAGAAGAATTAACCACAGGCTCAGCCTGCCGCCCGGGACCAGAATAGGGCCTGAAGCAATCCTGCGCTTTTGCGGCCAGCTCCCAAGAAAGCGAGTTGAACAATGGAGCTCAGGGGCACTGCAATTCACAAACCTGCAGAGTTATAAATGATAACTCTCGTCCACAAATATATTGAGGGAAGGCAACGAAGAGGATTTGAAAGCAAGGCAGAATTGCAGGAAACAGATTTCAGGAGGTAGATTTGAATCGCCTTGAAAGCACAGGAAAAGCGGCCAAACCTCGACAATCATGCCCTTGGCCAAAAGGGCGTATGCGTTTTTTCCTGAATATATTCAGGAAAAAACGCATACGCCCTTTTTGGCCAACCAAGCAACCTGGAAAGGCAAATCAGCGCTACAAAGAAGTCTCGCTTCCCATCGGTCAAAAGGGCCATGCTGAATAAAGTGTCAAAACCAGAAATGCAGGACAGGTCATGGAGAAACGGGAGCCTTGCTACGCTGATGGGCGGGATGTAAATTGCCAACAGCCACTATGGACAAGTGTACGGTGTGTCCTGAAACATCTAAAAAACTCAGCTTAGAGAGCATAGGGCACTTCCACTCATGGGCGTATAAATTGGGAAAACTAAAAATCAGCAAGACACAGGCACCCCAAAGTTTAGGGCTGCTCTCTTGACAAGAACCTGCACTTCGTTACGCCTTAAATATCCCAGGAAAGAGAAAAAAGGATAAAGAAGTTGTGGTCCTTATATACACTGGAATATCACTCAGCCATGAAATCAACGTCATAAGTCTAGTAGCAGCATGATGAGTGGATTTAGGTACGATGATTCGAAGTGAAAAAAGTCACACAGAAAGAGACACTTGTCATAAGATATCACTAATAGAGGGAATGTAAAAACCGCTACACTTGAACTGAATTACAAAACGGAACAGAGTCACACGTTTAGAAAACACACTATGGCTGCTCAACGGGAAAGGTGAGGCGGGGGGATGCATAAAACACGGGTTTCAAATTAGCTCAGATACCGTTCCATAAACCCAATATGCAATAGACAAGACCTACTCCTTGCTCAGGGAACTGGACTCAACACCCCCTACTCACCGCGCAAGAATATATCTGACTAGTCAGAATCTTAAAACCTATCTACTGATATCTATCTGTAAGTGAGTCAAGTGGGTGTAAAGCGGCATAAACACAGCAGTGAAAAGCAGCTAAACCCCATTATAAAAATCAATTACTTTTAAAAACGCGTGAAACAAAGACAGTGAAAGAGAGAGAAATTCTTACAAAATTCGTTCAGGGGATGTGATGCTACCTGGATTGACCATATCTAGACCCACAGCTGATGGAGACATAAGGGTGGACACTTCTGGGGTTGAGAGGTTTGGTGAGGTTGGGTGAGCAAACACAGACCCCTTAAAGTAATACTGCGTGGTTCCCATCCCATGGGTCCCAAATCTCCAGGTGCAAGGGCATCTTCCTACATCGAAAACATGCATGAGAAACCCAGAAGCTGGTACACCGTGTGATCGGGAAAGGTTTCTAAAACGCACCTCATTTCTCAT
This sequence comes from Eschrichtius robustus, assembly GCF_028021215.1. Lineage (NCBI taxonomy): Eukaryota > Metazoa > Chordata > Mammalia > Artiodactyla > Eschrichtiidae > Eschrichtius > Eschrichtius robustus. The sequence continues at coordinate 31,392,697 of NC_090831.1, read as the reverse complement.
CTCCTTGTGCTCGGGTTCGCCATTCCAGCCGCTTTACTAGCAATCTCCCTCCTTGGAGACTCAGCACCTTTAACCTCCTGTTCCGTAAAGGTTGCAATTTGTCCTGAGGATGAACGGGAAGAGGGGGAACCAATGAGAGACTAGCTCTATGTGTTGGGACTGGCACAGGTTACTCTATTTTCCCGTCAGGAAGAAGAATTAACCACAGGCTCAGCCTGCCGCCCGGGACCAGAATAGGGCCTGAAGCAATCCTGCGCTTTTGCGGCCAGCTCCCAAGAAAGCGAGTTGAACAATGGAGCTCAGGGGCACTGCAATTCACAAACCTGCAGAGTCATAAATGATAACTCTCGTCCATAAATATATTGAGGGAAGGCAACGAAGAGGATTTGAAAGCAAGGCAGAATTGCAGGGAACAGATTACAGGAGGTAGATTCGAATCGCCTTGAAAGCACAGGAAAAGCGGCCAAACCTCGACAATCATGCCCTTGGCCAAAAAGGGCTTATGCGTTTTTTCCTGAATATATTCAGGAAAAAACGCATAAGCCCTTTTTGGCCAACCAAGCAACCTGGAAAGGCAAATCAGCGCTACAAAGAAGTCTCGCTTCCCATCGGTCAAAACGGCCATGCTGAATAAAGTGTCAAAACCAGAAATGCAGGACAGGCCATGGAGAAAAGGGAGCCTTGCTACGCTGATTGGCGGGATGTAAATTGCCAACAGCCACTCTGGAGAAGTGTACGGTGTGTCCTGAAACATCTAAAAACCTCAGCTTAGAGAGCATAGGGCACTTCCACTCATGGGAGTATAAATTGGGAAAATTAAAATCAGCAAACACAGGCACCCCAAAGTTTAGGGACTCTCTTGATAAGAACCTCCACTTCGTTACACCTTAAATATCCCAGGAAAGAGAAAACTGGATAAAGAAGTTGTGGTCCTTATGCACAATGGAATATCACTCAGCCATGAAATCAACGTCATAAGGCTAGTAGCAGCATGATGAGTGGATTTAGGTACGACAATTCTAAGTGATAAAAGTCACACAGGAAAAGACACTTGTCATAAGATATCACTAATAGAGGGAATGTAAAAACCGCTACACTTGAAGTGAATTACAAAACGGAACAGAGTCACACGTTTAGAAAACACACTATGGCTGCTTAACGGGAAAGGTGAGGCGGGGTGATGCATAAAACACGGGTTTCAAATTAGCTCAGATACCGTTCCATAAACCCAATATGTAATAGACAAGACCTACTCCTTGCTCAGGGAACTGGACTCAACACCCCCTACTCACCGCCCAAGGATATATCTGACTAGTAAGAATCTTAAAACCTATCTACTGATATCTCTCTGTAAGTGAGTCAAGTGGGTGTAAAGCGGCATAAACACAGCAGTGAAAAGCAGCTAAACCCCATTATAAAAATCAATTACTTTTAAAACCCGTGAAACAAAGACAGTGAAAGAGAGAGAAATTCTTACAAAATTCGTTCAGGGGCTGTGATGCTACCTGGATTGACCATATCTAGACCCACAGCTGATGGAGACATAAGGGTGGACACTTTTGGGGTTGAGAGGTTTGGTGAGGTTGGGTGAGCAAACACAGACCCCTTAAAGTAATACTGCGTGGTTCCCATCCCATGGGTCCCAAATCTCCAGGTGCAAGGGCATCTTCCTACATCGAAAACATGCATGAGAAACCCAGAAGATGGTACACCGTGTGATCGGGAAAGGTTTCTAAAACGCACCTCATTTCTCATCTCCTTGTGCTTGGGTTCGCCATTCCAGCCGCTTTACTAGCAATCTCCCTCCTTGGAGACTCAGCACCTTTAACCTCCTGTTCCGTACAGGTTGCAATTTGTCCAGAGGATGAACGGGAAGAGGGGGAACCAATGAGAGACTAGCTCTATGTGTTGGGACTGGCACAGGTCACTCTATTTTCCCGTCAGGAAGAAGAATTAACCACAGGCTCTGCCTGCCGCCCGGGACCAGAATAGGGCCTGAAGCAATCCTGCGCTTTTGAGCCCAGCTCCCAAGAAAGCGAGTTGAACAATGGAGCTCAGGGGCACTGCAATTCACAAACCTGCAGAGTCATAAATGATAACTCTCGTCCACAAATATATTGAGGGAAGGCAACGAAGAGGATTTGAAAGCAAGGCAGAATTGCAGGAAACAGATTTCAGGAGGTAGATTCGAATCGCCTTGAAAGCACAGGAAAAGCGGCCAAACCTCGACAATGATGCCCTTGGCCAAAAAGGGCGTATGCGTTTTTTCCTGAATATATTCAGGAAAAAACGCATACGCCCTTTTTGGCCAACCCAGCAACCTGGAAAGGCAAATCAGCGATACAAAGAAGTCTCGCTTCCCATCGGTCAAAAGGGCCATGCTGAATAAAGTGTCAAAACCAGAAATGCAGAACACGCCATGGAGAAACGGGAGCCTTGCTACGCTGATGGGCGGGATGTAAATTGCCAACAGCCACTCTGGAGAAGTGTACGGTGTGTCCTGAAACATCTAAAAAACTCAGCTTAGAGAGCATAGGGCACTTCCACTCATGGGCGTATAAATTGGGAAAACTAAAAATCAGCAAGACACAGGCACCCCAAAGTTTAGGGCTGCTCTCTTGACAAGAACCTCCACTTCGTTACACCTTAAATATCCCAGGAAAGAGAAAAAAGGATAAAGAAGTTGTGGTCCGTATGTACAATGGAATATCACTCAGCCATGAAATCAACGTCATAAGGCTAGTAGCAGCATGATGAGTGGATTTAGGTACGACGATTCTAAGTGAAAAAATTCACACAGAAAAAGACACTTGTCATAAATATCACTAATAGAGGGAATGTAAAAACCGCTACACTTGAACTGAATTACAAAACGGAACAGAGTCACACGTTTAGAAAACACACTATGGCTGCTTAACGGGAAAGGTGAGGCGGGGGGATGCATAAAACACGGGTTTCAAATTAGCTCAGATACCGTTCCATAAATCCAATATGTAATAGACAAGACCTACTCCTAGCTCAGTGAACTGGACTCAACACCCCCTACTCATCGCCCAAGGATATATATGACTAGTCAGAATCTTAAAATCTATCTACTGATATCTCTCTGTAAGTGAGTCAAGTGGGTGTAAAGCGGCATAAACACAGCAGTGAAAAGCAGCTAAACCCCATTATAAAAATCAATTACTTTTAAAAACCCGTGAAACAAAGACAGTGAAAGAGAGAGAAATTCTTACAAAATTCGTTCAGGGGCTGTGATGCTACCCGGATTGACCATATCTAGACCCACAGCTGATGGAGACATAAGGGTGGACACTTCTGGGGTTGAGAGGTTTGGTGAGGTTGGGTGAGCAAACACAGACCCCCTAAAGTAATACTGCGTGGTTCCCATCCCATGGGTCCCAAATCTCCAGGTGCAAGGGCATCTTCCTACATCAAAAACATGCATAAGAAACCCAGAAGATGGTACACCGTGTGATCGGGAAAGGTTTCTAAAACGCACCTCATTTCTCATCTCCTTGTGCTCGGGTTCGCCATTCCAGCCGCTGTACTAGCAATCTCCCTCCTTGGAGACTCAGCACCTTTAACCTCCTGTTCCGTAAAGGTTGCAATTTGTCCTGAGGATGAACGGGAAGAGGGGGAACCAATGAGAGACTAGCTCTAGGTGTTGGGACTGGCACAGGTCACTCTATTTTCCCGTCAGGAAGAAGAATTAACCACAGGCTCATCCTGCCGCCCGGGACCAGAATAGGGCCTGAAGCAATCCTGCGCTTTTGCGGCCAGCTCCCAAGAAAGCGAGTTGAACAATGGAGCTCGGGGGTGCTGCAATTCACAAACCTGCAGAGTTATAAATGATAACTCTCGTCCACAAATATATTGAGGGAAGGCAACGAAGAGGATTTGAAAGCAAGGCAGAATTGCAGGGAACAGATTACAGGAGGTAGATTCGAATCGCCTTGAAAGCACAGGAAAAGCGGCCAAACCTCGACAATCATGCCCTTGGCCAAAAAGGGCGTATGCGTTTTTTCCTGAATATATTCAGGAAAAAACGCATACGCCCTTTTTGGCCAACCAAGCAACCTGGAAAGGCAAATCAGCGCTACAAAGAAGTCTCGCTTCCCATCGGTCAAAACGGCCATGCTGAATAAAGTGTCAAAACCAGAAATGCAGGACAGGCCATGGAGAAAAGGGAGCCTTGCTACGCTGATTGGCGGGATGTAAATTGCCAACAGCCACTCTGGAGAAGTGTACGGTGTGTCCTGAAACATCTAAAAAACTCAGCTTAGAGAGCATAGGGCACTTCCACCCATGGGAGTATAAATTGGGAAAATTAAAATCAGCAAACACAGGCACCCCAAAGTTTAGGGACTCTCTTGATAAGAACCTCCACTTCGTTACACCTTAAATATCCCAGGAAAGAGAAAACTGGATAAAGAAGTTGTGGTCCTTATGCACAATGGAATATCACTCATCCATGAAATCAACGTCATAAGGCTAGTAGCAGCATGATGAGTGGATTTAGGTACGACAATTCTAAGTGATAAAAGTCACACAGGAAAATACACTTGTCATAAGATATCACTAATAGAGGGAATGTAAAAACCGCTACACTTGAACTGAATTACAAAACGGAACAGAGTCACACGTTTAGAAAACACACTATGGCTGCTTAACGGGAAAGGTGAGGCGGGGTGAGGCATAAAACACGGGTTTCAAATTAGCTCAGATACCGTTCCATAAACCCAATATGTAATAGACAAGACCTACTCCTTGCTCAGTGAACTGGACTCAACACCCCCTACTCACCGCCCAAGAATATATCTGACTAGTAAGAATCTTAAAACCTATGTACTGATATCTCTCTGTAAGTGAGTCAAGTGGGTGTAAAGCGGCATAAACACAGCAGTGAAAAGCAGCTAAACCCCATTATAAAAATCAATTACTTTTAAAAACCCATGAAACAAAGACAGTGAAAGAGAGGGAAATTCTTACAAAATTCGTTCAGGGGCTGTGATGCCACCTGGATTGACCATATCTAGACCCACAGCTGATGGAGACATAAGGGTGGACACTCTTGGGGTTGAGAGGTTTGGTGAGGTTGGGTGAGCAAACGCAGACCCTTTAAATTAATACTGCGTGGTACCCATTCCATGGGTCCGAAATCTCCAGGTGAAAGGGCATCTTCCTACATCGAAAACATGCATGAGAAACCCAGAAGATGGTACACCGTGTGATCGGGAAAGGTTTCTAAAACGCACCTCATTTCTCATCTCCTTGTGCTCGGGTTCGCCATTCCAGCCGCTTTACTAGCAATCTCCTTCCTTGGAGACTCAGCACTTTTAACCTCCTGTTCCGTACAGGTTGCAATTTGTCCTGAGGATGAACGGGAAGAGGGGGAACCAATGAGAGACTAGCTCTAGGTGTTGGGACTGGCACAGGTCACTCTATTTTCCCATCAGGAAGAAGAATTAACCACAGGCTAAGCCTGCCGCCCGGGACCAGAATAGGGCCTGAAGCAATACTGCGCTTTTGAGCCCAGCTCCCAAGAAAGCGAATTGAACAATGGAGCTCAGGGGCACTGCAATTCACAAACCTGCAGAGTCATAAATGATAACTCTCGTCCACAAATATATTGAGGAAAGGCAACGAAGAGGATTTGAAAGCAAGGCAGAATTGCAGGAAACAGATTTCAGGAGGTAGATTCGAATCGCCTTGAAAGCACAGGAAAAGCGGCCAAACCTCGACAATGATGCCCTTGGCCAAAAAGGGCGTATTCGTTTTTTCCTGAATATATTCAGGAAAAAACGCATACGCCCTTTTTGACCAACCAAGCAACCTGGAAAGGCAAATCAGCGCTACAAAGAAGTCTCGCTTCCCATCGGTCAAAAGGGCCATGCTGAATAAAGTGTCAAAACCAGAAATGCACAACAGGCCTTGGAGAAACGGGAGCCTTGCTACGCTGATGGGCGGGATGTAAATTGCCAACAGCCACTATGGAGAAGTGTACGGTGTGTCCTGAAACATCTAAAAAACTCAGCTTAGAGAGCATAGGGCACTTCCACTCATGGGCGTATAAATTGGGAAAACTAAAAATCAGCAAGACACAGGCACGCCAAAGTTTAGGGCTGCTCTCTTGACAAGAACCTGCACTTTGTTACGCCTTAAATATCCCAGGAAAGAGAAAAAAGGATAAAGAAGTTGTGGTCCTTATATACACTGGAATATCACTCAGCCATGAAATCAACGTCATAAGTCTAGTAGCAGCATGATGAGTGGATTTAGGTACGACGATTCGAAGTGAAAAAAGTCACACAGAAAGAGACACTTGTCATAAGATATCACTAATAGAGGGAATGTAAAAACCGCTACACTTGAACTGAATTGCAAAACGGAACAGAGTCACACGTTTAGAAAACACACTATGGCTGCTCAACGGGAAAGGTGAGGCGGGGTGATGCATAAAACACGGGTTTCAAATTAGCTCAGATACCGTTACATAAACCCAATATGTAATAGACAAGACCTACTCCTTCCTCAGTGAACTGGACTCAACACCCCTACTCACCGGCCAAGAATATACCTGAAAAGTAAGAATCTTAAAACCTATGTATTGATATCTCTCTGTAAGTGAGTCAAGTGGGTGTAAAGCGGCATAAACACAGCAGTGAAAAGCAGCTAAACCCCATTATAAAAATCAATTACTTTTAAAAACCCGTGAAACAAAGACAGTGAAAGAGAGAGAAATTCTTACAAAATTCGTTCAGGGGCTGTGATGCCACCTGGATTGACCATATCTAGACCCACAGCTGATGGAGACATAAGGGTGGACACTCTTGAGGCTGAGAGGTTTGGTGAGGTTGGGTGAGCAAACGCAGACCCTTTAAAGTAGTACTGCGTGGTACCCATCCCATGGGTCCCAAATCTCCAGGTTCAAGGGCATCTTCCTACATCGAAAACATGCATGAGAAACCCAGAAGCTGCTACACCGTGTGATCGGGAAAGATTTCTAAAACGCACCTCATTTCTCATCTCCTTGTGCTCGGGTTCGCCATTCCAGCCGCTTTACTAGCAATCTCCCTCCTTGGAGACTCAGCACCTTTAACTTCCTGTTCCGTACAGGTTGCAATTTCTCCTGAGGATGAACGGGAAGAGGGGGAACCAATGAGAGACTAGCTCTAGGTGTTGGGACTGGCACAGGTCACTCTATTTTCCGGTCAGGAAGAAGAATTAACCACAGGCTCAGCCTGCCGCCCGGGACCAGAATAGGGCCTGAAGCAATCCTGCGCTTTTGCGGTCAGCTCCCAAGAAAGCGAGTTGAACAATGGAGCTCAGGGGCACTGCTATTCACAAACCTGCAGAGTTATAAATGATAACTCTCGTCCACAAATATATTGAGGGAAGGCAACGAAGAGGATTTGAAAGCAAGGCAGAATTGCAGGAAACAGATTTCAGGAGGTAGATTTGAATCGCCTTGAAAGCACAGGAAAAGCGGCCAAAACTCGACAATCATGCCCTTGGCCAAAAAGGGCGTATGCGTTTTTTCCTGAATATATTCAGGAAAAAACGCATACGCCCTTTTTGGCCAACCAAGCAACCTGGAAAGGCAAATCAGCGCTACAAAGAAGTCTCGCTTCCCATCGGTCAAAAGGGCCATGCTGAATAAAGTGTCAAAACCAGAAATGCAGGACAGGTCATGGAGAAACGGGAGCCTTGCTACGCTGATGGGCGGGATGTAAATTGCCAACAGCCACTATGGAGAAGTGTACGGTGTGTCCTGAAACATCTAAAAAACTCAGCTTAGAGAGCATAGGGCACTTCCACTCATGGGCGTATAAATTGGGAAAACTAAAAATCAGCAAGACAGAGGCACCCAAAGTTTAGGGCTGCTCTCTTGACAAGAACCTGCACTTCGTTACGCCTTAAATATCCCAGGAAAGAGAAAAAAGGATAAAGAAGTTGTGGTCCTTATATACACTGGAATATCACTCAGCCATGAAATCAACGTCATAAGTCTAGTAGCAGCATGATGAGTGGATTTAGGTACGATGATTCGAAGTGAAAAAAGTCACACAGAAAGAGACACTTGTCATAAGATATCACTAATAGAGGGAATGTAAAAACCGCTACACTTGAACTGAATTACAAAACGGAACAGAGTCACACGTTTAGAAAACACACTATGGCTGCTCAACGGGAAAGGTGAGGTGGGGTGATGCATAAAACACGGGTTTCAAATTAGCTCAGATACCGTTCCATAAACCCAATATGTAATAGACAAGACCTACTCCTTGCTCAGGGAACTGGACTCAACACCCCTACTCACCGCCCAAGAATATATCTGACTAGTAAGAATCTTAAAACCTATGTATTGATATCTCTCTGTAAGTGAGTCAAGTGGGTGTAAAGCGGCATAAACACAGCAGTGAAAAGCAGCTAAACCCCATTATAAAAATCAATTACTTTTAAAAACCCGTGAAACAAAGACAGTGAAAGAGAGAGAAATTCTTACAAAATTCGTTCAGGGGCTGTGATGCCACCTGGATTGACCATATCTAGACCCACAGCTGATGGAGACATAAGGGTGGACACTCTTGGGGCTGAGAGGTTTGGTGAGGTTGGGTGAGCAAACGCAGACCCTTTAAAGTAGTACTGCGTGGTACCCATCCCATGGGTCCCAAATCTCCAGGTTCAAGGGCATCTTCCTACATCGAAAACATGCATGAGAAACCCAGAAGCTGCTACACCGTGTGATCGGGAAAGATTTCTAAAACGCACCTCATTTCTCATCTCCTTGTGCTCGGGTTCGCCATTCCAGCCGCTTTACTAGCAATCTCCCTCCTTGGAGACTCAGCACCTTTAACTTCCTGTTCCGTACAGGTTGCAATTTCTCCTGAGGATGAACGGGAAGAGGGGGAACCAATGAGAGACTAGCTCTAGGTGTTGGGACTGGCACAGGTCACTCTATTTTCCGGTCAGGAAGAAGAATTAACCACAGGCTCAGCCTGCCGCCCGGGACCAGAATAGGGCCTGAAGCAATCCTGCGCTTTTGCGGTCAGCTCCCAAGAAAGCGAGTTGAACAATGGAGCTCAGGGGCACTGCTATTCACAAACCTGCAGAGTTATAAATGATAACTCTCGTCCACAAATATATTGAGGGAAGGCAACGAAGAGGATTTGAAAGCAAGGCAGAATTGCAGGAAACAGATTTCAGGAGGTAGATTTGAATCGCCTTGAAAGCACAGGAATAGCGGCCAAAACTCGACAATCATGCCCTTGGCCAAAAAGGGCGTATGCGTTTTTTCCTGAATATATTCAGGAAAAAACGCATACGCCCTTTTTGGCCAACCAAGCAACCTGGAAAGGCAAATCAGCGCTACAAAGAAGTCTCGCTTCCCATCGGTCAAAAGGGCCATGCTGAATAAAGTGTCAAAACCAGAAATGCAGGACAGGTCATGGAGAAACGGGAGCCTTGCTACGCTGATGGGCGGGATGTAAATTGCCAACAGCCACTATGGAGAAGTGTACGGTGTGTCCTGAAACATCTAAAAAACTCAGCTTAGAGAGCATAGGGCACTTCCACTCATGGGCGTATAAATTGGGAAAACTAAAAATCAGCAAGACACAGGCACCCCAAAGTTTAGGGCTGCTCTCTTGACAAGAACCTGCACTTCGTTACGCCTTAAATATCCCAGGAAAGAGAAAAAAGGATAAAGAAGTTGTGGTCCTTATATACACTGGAATATCACTCAGCCATGAAATCAACGTCATAAGTCTAGTAGCAGCATGATGAGTGGATTTAGGTACGATGATTCGAAGTGAAAAAAGTCACACAGAAAGAGACACTTGTCATAAGATATCACTAATAGAGGGAATGTAAAAACCGCTACACTTGAACTGAATTACAAAACGGAACAGAGTCACACGTTTAGAAAACACACTATGGCTGCTTAACGGGAAAGGTGAGGCGGGGTGAGGCATAAAACACGGGTTTCAAATTAGCTCAGATACCGTTCCATAAACCCAATATGTAATAGACAAGACCTACTCCTTGCTCAGTGAACTGGACTCAACACCCCCTACTCACCGCCCAAGAATATATCTGACTAGTAAGAATCTTAAAACCTATGTACTGATATCTCTCTGTAAGTGAGTCAAGTGGGTGTAAAGCGGCATAAACACAGCAGTGAAAAGCAGCTAAACCCCATTATAAAAATCAATTACTTTTAAAAACCCATGAAACAAAGACAGTGAAAGAGAGGGAAATTCTTACAAAATTCGTTCAGGGGCTGTGATGCCACCTGGATTGACCATATCTAGACCCACAGCTGATGGAGACATAAGGGTGGACACTCTTGGGGTTGAGAGGTTTGGTGAGGTTGGGTGAGCAAACGCAGACCCTTTAAATTAATACTGCGTGGTACCCATTCCATGGGTCCGAAATCTCCAGGTGAAAGGGCATCTTCCTACATCGAAAACATGCATGAGAAACCCAGAAGATGGTACACCGTGTGATCGGGAAAGGTTTCTAAAACGCACCTCATTTCTCATCTCCTTGTGCTCGGGTTCGCCATTCCAGCCGCTTTACTAGCAATCTCCTTCCTTGGAGACTCAGCACTTTTAACCTCCTGTTCCGTACAGGTTGCAATTTGTCCTGAGGATGAACGGGAAGAGGGGGAACCAATGAGAGACTAGCTCTAGGTGTTGGGACTGGCACAGGTCACTCTATTTTCCCATCAGGAAGAAGAATTAACCACAGGCTAAGCCTGCCGCCCGGGACCAGAATAGGGCCTGAAGCAATACTGCGCTTTTGAGCCCAGCTCCCAAGAAAGCGAATTGAACAATGGAGCTCAGGGGCACTGCAATTCACAAACCTGCAGAGTCATAAATGATAACTCTCGTCCACAAATATATTGAGGAAAGGCAACGAAGAGGATTTGAAAGCAAGGCAGAATTGCAGGAAACAGATTTCAGGAGGTAGATTCGAATCGCCTTGAAAGCACAGGAAAAGCGGCCAAACCTCGACAATGATGCCCTTGGCCAAAAAGGGCGTATTCGTTTTTTCCTGAATATATTCAGGAAAAAACGCATACGCCCTTTTTGACCAACCAAGCAACCTGGAAAGGCAAATCAGCGCTACAAAGAAGTCTCGCTTCCCATCGGTCAAAAGGGCCATGCTGAATAAAGTGTCAAAACCAGAAATGCACAACAGGCCTTGGAGAAACGGGAGCCTTGCTACGCTGATGGGCGGGATGTAAATTGCCAACAGCCACTATGGAGAAGTGTACGGTGTGTCCTGAAACATCTAAAAAACTCAGCTTAGAGAGCATAGGGCACTTCCACTCATGGGCGTATAAATTGGGAAAACTAAAAATCAGCAAGACACAGGCACGCCAAAGTTTAGGGCTGCTCTCTTGACAAGAACCTGCACTTTGTTACGCCTTAAATATCCCAGGAAAGAGAAAAAAGGATAAAGAAGTTGTGGTCCTTATATACACTGGAATATCACTCAGCCATGAAATCAACGTCATAAGTCTAGTAGCAGCATGATGAGTGGATTTAGGTACGACGATTCGAAGTGAAAAAAGTCACACAGAAAGAGACACTTGTCATAAGATATCACTAATAGAGGGAATGTAAAAACCGCTACACTTGAACTGAATTGCAAAACGGAACAGAGTCACACGTTTAGAAAACACACTATGGCTGCTCAACGGGAAAGGTGAGGCGGGGTGATGCATAAAACACGGGTTTCAAATTAGCTCAGATACCGTTACATAAACCCAATATGTAATAGACAAGACCTACTCCTTCCTCAGTGAACTGGACTCAACACCCCTACTCACCGGCCAAGAATATACCTGAAAAGTAAGAATCTTAAAACCTATGTATTGATATCTCTCTGTAAGTGAGTCAAGTGGGTGTAAAGCGGCATAAACACAGCAGTGAAAAGCAGCTAAACCCCATTATAAAAATCAATTACTTTTAAAAACCCGTGAAACAAAGACAGTGAAAGAGAGAGAAATTCTTACAAAATTCGTTCAGGGGCTGTGATGCCACCTGGATTGACCATATCTAGACCCACAGCTGATGGAGACATAAGGGTGGACACTCTTGAGGCTGAGAGGTTTGGTGAGGTTGGGTGAGCAAACGCAGACCCTTTAAAGTAGTACTGCGTGGTACCCATCCCATGGGTCCCAAATCTCCAGGTTCAAGGGCATCTTCCTACATCGAAAACATGCATGAGAAACCCAGAAGCTGCTACACCGTGTGATCGGGAAAGATTTCTAAAACGCACCTCATTTCTCATCTCCTTGTGCTCGGGTTCGCCATTCCAGCCGCTTTACTAGCAATCTCCCTCCTTGGAGACTCAGCACCTTTAACTTCCTGTTCCGTACAGGTTGCAATTTCTCCTGAGGATGAACGGGAAGAGGGGGAACCAATGAGAGACTAGCTCTAGGTGTTGGGACTGGCACAGGTCACTCTATTTTCCGGTCAGGAAGAAGAATTAACCACAGGCTCAGCCTGCCGCCCGGGACCAGAATAGGGCCTGAAGCAATCCTGCGCTTTTGCGGTCAGCTCCCAAGAAAGCGAGTTGAACAATGGAGCTCAGGGGCACTGCTATTCACAAACCTGCAGAGTTATAAATGATAACTCTCGTCCACAAATATATTGAGGGAAGGCAACGAAGAGGATTTGAAAGCAAGGCAGAATTGCAGGAAACAGATTTCAGGAGGTAGATTTGAATCGCCTTGAAAGCACAGGAAAAGCGGCCAAAACTCGACAATCATGCCCTTGGCCAAAAAGGGCGTATGCGTTTTTTCCTGAATATATTCAGGAAAAAACGCATACGCCCTTTTTGGCCAACCAAGCAACCTGGAAAGGCAAATCAGCGCTACAAAGAAGTCTCGCTTCCCATCGGTCAAAAGGGCCATGCTGAATAAAGTGTCAAAACCAGAAATGCAGGACAGGTCATGGAGAAACGGGAGCCTTGCTACGCTGATGGGCGGGATGTAAATTGCCAACAGCCACTATGGAGAAGTGTACGGTGTGTCCTGAAACATCTAAAAAACTCAGCTTAGAGAGCATAGGGCACTTCCACTCATGGGCGTATAAATTGGGAAAACTAAAAATCAGCAAGACAGAGGCACCCAAAGTTTAGGGCTGCTCTCTTGACAAGAACCTGCACTTCGTTACGCCTTAAATATCCCAGGAAAGAGAAAAAAGGATAAAGAAGTTGTGGTCCTTATATACACTGGAATATCACTCAGCCATGAAATCAACGTCATAAGTCTAGTAGCAGCATGATGAGTGGATTTAGGTACGATGATTCGAAGTGAAAAAAGTCACACAGAAAGAGACACTTGTCATAAGATATCACTAATAGAGGGAATGTAAAAACCGCTACACTTGAACTGAATTACAAAACGGAACAGAGTCACACGTTTAGAAAACACACTATGGCTGCTCAACGGGAAAGGTGAGGTGGGGTGATGCATAAAACACGGGTTTCAAATTAGCTCAGATACCGTTCCATAAACCCAATATGTAATAGACAAGACCTACTCCTTGCTCAGGGAACTGGACTCAACACCCCTACTCACCGCCCAAGAATATATCTGACTAGTAAGAATCTTAAAACCTATGTATTGATATCTCTCTGTAAGTGAGTCAAGTGGGTGTAAAGCGGCATAAACACAGCAGTGAAAAGCAGCTAAACCCCATTATAAAAATCAATTACTTTTAAAAACCCGTGAAACAAAGACAGTGAAAGAGAGAGAAATTCTTACAAAATTCGTTCAGGGGCTGTGATGCCACCTGGATTGACCATATCTAGACCCACAGCTGATGGAGACATAAGGGTGGACACTCTTGGGGCTGAGAGGTTTGGTGAGGTTGGGTGAGCAAACGCAGACCCTTTAAAGTAGTACTGCGTGGTACCCATCCCATGGGTCCCAAATCTCCAGGTTCAAGGGCATCTTCCTACATCGAAAACATGCATGAGAAACCCAGAAGCTGCTACACCGTGTGATCGGGAAAGATTTCTAAAACGCACCTCATTTCTCATCTCCTTGTGCTCGGGTTCGCCATTCCAGCCGCTTTACTAGCAATCTCCCTCCTTGGAGACTCAGCACCTTTAACTTCCTGTTCCGTACAGGTTGCAATTTCTCCTGAGGATGAACGGGAAGAGGGGGAACCAATGAGAGACTAGCTCTAGGTGTTGGGACTGGCACAGGTCACTCTATTTTCCGGTCAGGAAGAAGAATTAACCACAGGCTCAGCCTGCCGCCCGGGACCAGAATAGGGCCTGAAGCAATCCTGCGCTTTTGCGGTCAGCTCCCAAGAAAGCGAGTTGAACAATGGAGCTCAGGGGCACTGCTATTCACAAACCTGCAGAGTTATAAATGATAACTCTCGTCCACAAATATATTGAGGGAAGGCAACGAAGAGGATTTGAAAGCAAGGCAGAATTGCAGGAAACAGATTTCAGGAGGTAGATTTGAATCGCCTTGAAAGCACAGGAATAGCGGCCAAAACTCGACAATCATGCCCTTGGCCAAAAAGGGCGTATGCGTTTTTTCCTGAATATATTCAGGAAAAAACGCATACGCCCTTTTTGGCCAACCAAGCAACCTGGAAAGGCAAATCAGCGCTACAAAGAAGTCTCGCTTCCCATCGGTCAAAAGGGCCATGCTGAATAAAGTGTCAAAACCAGAAATGCAGGACAGGTCATGGAGAAACGGGAGCCTTGCTACGCTGATGGGCGGGATGTAAATTGCCAACAGCCACTATGGAGAAGTGTACGGTGTGTCCTGAAACATCTAAAAAACTCAGCTTAGAGAGCATAGGGCACTTCCACTCATGGGCGTATAAATTGGGAAAACTAAAAATCAGCAAGACACAGGCACCCCAAAGTTTAGGGCTGCTCTCTTGACAAGAACCTGCACTTCGTTACGCCTTAAATATCCCAGGAAAGAGAAAAAAGGATAAAGAAGTTGTGGTCCTTATATACACTGGAATATCACTCAGCCATGAAATCAACGTCATAAGTCTAGTAGCAGCATGATGAGTGGATTTAGGTACGATGATTCGAAGTGAAAAAAGTCACACAGAAAGAGACACTTGTCATAAGATATCACTAATAGAGGGAATGTAAAAACCGCTACACTTGAACTGAATTACAAAACGGAACAGAGTCACACGTTTAGAAAACACACTATGGCTGCTCAACGGGAAAGGTGAGGTGGGGTGATGCATAAAACACGGGTTTCAAATTAGCTCAGATACCGTTCCATAAACCCAATATGTAATAGACAAGACCTACTCCTTGCTCAGGGAACTGGACTCAACACACCCTACTCACCGCCCAAGAATATATCTGACTAGTAAGAATCTTAAAACCTATGTATTGATATCTCTCTGTAAGTGAGTCAAGTGGGTGTAAAGCGGCATAAACACAGCAGTGAAAAGCAGCTAAACCCCATTATAAAAATCAATTACTTTTAAAAACCCGTGAAACAAAGACAGTGAAAGAGAGAGAAATTCTTACAAAATTCGTTCAGGGGCTGTGATGCCACATGGATTGACCATATCTAGACCCACAGCTGATGGAGACATAAGGGTGGATACTCTTGGGGTTGAGAAGTTTGGTGAGGTTGGGTGAGCAAACACAGGCCCCTTAAAGTAATACTGCGTGGTTCCCATCCCATGGGTCCCAAATCTCCAGGTGCAAGGGCATCTTCCTACATCGAAAACATGCATGAGAAACCCAGAAGATGGTACACCGTGTGATCGGGAAAGGTTTCTAAAACGCACCTCATTTCTCATCTCCTTGTGCTTGGGTTCGCCATTCCAGCCGCTTTACTAGCAATCTCCCTCCTTGGAGACTCAGCACCTTTAACCTCCTGTTCCGTACAGGTTGCAATTTGTCCAGAGGATGAACGGGAAGAGGGGGAACCAATGAGAGACTAGCTCTATGTGTTGGGACTGGCACAGGTCACTCTATTTTCCCGTCAGGAAGAAGAATTAACCACAGGCTCTGCCTGCCACCCGGGACCAGAATAGGGCCTGAAGCAATCCTGCGCTTTTGAGCCCAGCTCCCAAGAAAGCGAGTTGAACAATGGAGCTCAGGGGCACTGCAATTCACAAACCTGCAGAGTCATAAATGATAACTCTCGTCCACATATATATTGAGGGAAGGCAACGAAGAGGATTTGAAAGCAAGGCAGAATTGCAGGATACAGATTTCAGGAGGTAGATTCGAATCGCCTTGAAAGCACAGGAAAAGCGGCCAAACCTCGACAATGATGCCCTTGGCCAAAAAGGGCGTATGCGTTTTTTCCTGAATATATTCAGGAAAAAACGCATACGCCCTTTTTGGCCAACCCAGCAACCTGGAAAGGCAAATCAGCGATACAAAGAAGTCTCGCTTCCCATCGGTCAAAAGGGCCATGCTGAATAAAGTGTCAAAACCAGAAATGCAGAACACGCCATGGAGAAACGGGAGCCTTGCTACGCTGATGGGCGGGATGTAAATTGCCAACAGCCACTCTGGAGAAGTGTACGGTGTGTCCTGAAACATCTAAAAAACTCAGCTTAGAGAGCATAGGGCACTTCCACTCATGGGCGTATAAATTGGGAAAACTAAAAATCAGCAAGACACAGGCACCCCAAAGTTTAGGGCTGCTCTCTTGACAAGAACCTCCACTTCGTTACACCTTAAATATCCCAGGAAAGAGAAAAAAGGATAAAGAAGTTGTGGTCCGTATGTACAATGGAATATCACTCAGCCATGAAATCAACGTCATAAGGCTAGTAGCAGCATGATGAGTGGATTTAGGTACGACGATTCTAAGTGAAAAAATTCACACAGAAAAAGACACTTGTCATAAATATCACTAATAGAGGGAATGTAAAAACCGCTACACTTGAACTGAATTACAAAACGGAACAGAGTCACACGTTTAGAAAACACACTATGGCTGCTTAACGGGAAAGGTGAGGCGGGGGGATGCATAAAACACGGGTTTCAAATTAGCTCAGATACCGTTCCATAAATCCAATATGTAATAGACAAGACCTACTCCTTGCTCAGTGAACTGGACTCAACACCCCCTACTCATCGCCCAAGGATATATATGACTAGTCAGAATCTTAAAATCTATCTACTGATATCTCTCTGTAAGTGAGTCAAGTGGGTGTAAAGCGGCATAAACACAGCAGTGAAAAGCAGCTAAACCCCATTATAAAAATCAATTACTTTTAAAAACCCGTGAAACAAAGACAGTGAAAGAGAGAGAAATTCTTACAAAATTCGTTCAGGGGCTGTGATGCTACCCGGATTGACCATATCTAGACCCACAGCTGATGGAGACATAAGGGTGGACACTTCTGGGGTTGAGAGGTTTGGTGAGGTTGGGTGAGCAAACACAGACCCCCTAAAGTAATACTGCGTGGTTCCCATCCCATGGGTCCCAAATCTCCAGGTGCAAGGGCATCTTCCTACATCAAAAACATGCATAAGAAACCCAGAAGATGGTACACCGTGTGATCGGGAAAGGTTTCTAAAACGCACCTCATTTCTCATCTCCTTGTGCTCGGGTTCGCCATTCCAGCCGCTGTACTAGCAATCTCCCTCCTTGGAGACTCAGCACCTTTAACCTCCTGTTCCGTAAAGGTTGCAATTTGTCCTGAGGATGAACGGGAAGAGGGGGAACCAATGAGAGACTAGCTCTAGGTGTTGGGACTGGCACAGGTCACTCTATTTTCCGGTCAGGAAGAAGAATTAACCACAGGCTCAGCCTGCCGCCCGGGACCAGAATAGGGCCTGAAGGAATCCTGCGCTTTTGCGGCCAGCTCCCAATAAAGCGAGTTGAACAATGGAGCTCAGGGGTGCTGCAATTCACAAACCTGCAGAGTTATAAATGATAACTCTCGTCCACAAATATATTGAGGGAAGGCAACGAAGAGGATTTGAAAGCAAGGCAGAATTGCAGGGAACAGATTACAGGAGGTAGATTCGAATCGCCTTGAAAGCACAGGAAAAGCGGCCAAACCTCGACAATCATGCCCTTGGCCAAAAAGGGCGTATGCGTTTTTTCCTGAATATATTCAGGAAAAAACGCATACGCCCTTTTTGGCCAACCAAGCAACCTGGAAAGGCAAATCAGCGCTACAAAGAAGTCTCGCTTCCCATCGGTCAAAACGGCCATGCTGAATAAAGTGTCAAAACCAGAAATGCAGGACAGGCCATGGAGAAAAGGGAGCCTTGCTACGCTGATTGGCGGGATGTAAATTGCCAACAGCCACTCTGGAGAAGTGTACGGTGTGTCCTGAAACATCTAAAAAACTCAGCTTAGAGAGCATAGGGCACTTCCACTCATGGGAGTATAAATTGGGAAAATTAAAATCAGCAAACACAGGCACCCCAAAGTTTAGGGACTCTCTTGATAAGAACCTCCACTTCGTTACACCTTAAATATCCCAGGAAAGAGAAAACTGGATAAAGAAGTTGTGGTCCTTATGCACAATGGAATATCACTCAGCCATGAAATCAACGTCATAAGGCTAGTAGCAGCATGATGAGTGGATTTAGGTACGACAATTCTAAGTGATAAAAGTCACACAGGAAAAGACACTTGTCATAAGATATCACTAATAGAGGGAATGTAAAAACCGCTACACTTGAACTGAATTACAAAACGGAACAGAGTCACACGTTTAGAAAACACACTATGGCTGCTTAACGGGAAAGGTGAGGCGGTGTGAGGCATAAAACACGGGTTTCAAATTAGCTCAGATACCGTTCCATAAACCCAATATGTAATAGACAAGACCTACTCCTTGCTCAGGGAACTGGACTCAACACCCCCTACTCACCGCCCAAGAATATATCTGACTAGTAAGAATCTTAAAACCTATCTACTGATATCTCTCTGTAAGTGAGTCAAGTGGGTGTAAAGCGGCATAAACACAGCAGTGAAAAGCAGCTAAACCCCATTATAAAAATCAATTACTTTTAAAAACCCATGAAACAAAGACAGTGAAAGAGAGGGAAATTCTTACAAAATTCGTTCAGGGGCTGTGATGCCACCTGGATTGACCATATCTAGACCCACAGCTGATGGAGACATAAGGGTGGACACTCTTGGGGTTGAGAGGTTTGGTGAGGTTGGGTGAGCAAACGCAGACCCTTTAAATTAATACTGCGTGGTACCCATCCCATGGGTCCGAAATCTCCAGGTTCAAGGGCATCTTCCTACATCGAAAACATGCATGAGAAACCCAGAAGATGGTACACCGTGTGATCGGGAAAGGTTTCTAAAACGCACCTCATTTCTCATCTCCTTGTGCTCGGGTTCGCCATTCCAGCCGCTTTACTAGCAATCTCCTTCCTTGGAGACTCAGCACTTTTAACCTCCTGTTCCGTACAGGTTGCAATTTGTCCTGAGGATGAACGGGAAGAGGGGGAACCAATGAGAGACTAGCTCTAGGTGTTGGGACTGGCACAGGTCACTCTATTTTCCCATCAGGAAGAAGAATTAACCACAGGCTCAGCCTGCCGCCCGGGACCAGAATAGGGCCTGAAGCAATACTGCGCTTTTGAGCCCAGCTCCCAAGAAAGCAAGTTGAACAATGGAGCTCAGGGGCACTGCAATTCACAAACCTGCAGAGTCATAAATGATAACTCTCGTCCACAAATATATTGAGGAAAGGCAACGAAGAGGATTTGAAAGCAAGGCAGAATTGCAGGAAACAGATTTCAGGAGGTAGATTCGAATCGCCTTGAAAGCACAGGAAAAGCGGCCAAACCTCGACAATGATGCCCTTGGCCAAAAAGGGCGTATGCGTTTTTTCCTGAATATATTCAGGAAAAAACGCATACGCCCTTTTTGGCCAACGAAGCAACCTGGAAAGGCAAATCAGCGCTACAAAGAAGTCTCGCTTCCCATCGGTCAAAAGGGCCATGCTGAATAAAGTGTCAAAACCAGAAATGCAGGACAGGTCATGGAGAAACGGGAGCCTTGCTACGCTGATGGGCGGGATGTAAATTGCCAACAGCCACTATGGAGAAGTGTACGGTGTGTCCTGAAACATCTAAAAAACTCAGCTTAGAGAGCATAGGGCACTTCCACTCATGGGAGTATAAATTGGGAAAATTAAAATCAGCAAACACAGGCACCCCAAAGTTTAGGGACTCTCTTGATAAGAACCTCCACTTCGTTACACCTTAAATATCCCAGGAAAGAGAAAACTGGATAAAGAAGTTGTGGTCCTTATGCACAATGGAATATCACTCAGCCATGAAATCAACGTCATAAGTCTAGTAGCAGCATGATGAGTGGATTTAGGTACGATGATTCGAAGTGAAAAAAGTCACACAGAAAGAGACACTTGTCATAAGATATCACTAATAGAGGGAATGTAAAAACCGCTACACTTGAACTGAATTACAAAACGGAACAGAGTCACACGTTTAGAAAACACACTATGGCTGCTCAACGGGAAAGGTGAGGTGGGGTGATGCATAAAACACGGGTTTCAAATTAGCTCAGATACCGTTCCATAAACCCAATATGTAATAGACAAGACCTACTCCTTGCTCAGGGAACTGGACTCAACACCCCTACTCACCGCCCAAGAATATATCTGACTAGTAAGAATCTTAAAACCTATGTATTGATATCTCTCTGTAAGTGAGTCAAGTGGGTGTAAAGCGGCATAAACACAGCAGTGAAAAGCAGCTAAACCCCATTATAAAAATCAATTACTTTTAAAAACCCGTGAAACAAAGACAGTGAAAGAGAGAGAAATTCTTACAAAATTCGTTCAGGGGCTGTGATGCCACCTGGATTGACCATATCTAGACCCACAGCTGATGGAGACATAAGGGTGGACACTCTTGGGGCTGAGAGGTTTGGTGAGGTTGGGTGAGCAAACGCAGACCCTTTAAAGTAGTACTGCGTGGTACCCATCCCATGGGTCCCAAATCTCCAGGTTCAAGGGCATCTTCCTACATCGAAAACATGCATGAGAAACCCAGAAGCTGCTACACCGTGTGATCGGGAAAGATTTCTAAAACGCACCTCATTTCTCATCTCCTTGTGCTCGGGTTCGCCATTCCAGCCGCTTTACTAGCAATCTCCCTCCTTGGAGACTCAGCACCTTTAACTTCCTGTTCCGTACAGGTTGCAATTTCTCCTGAGGATGAACGGGAAGAGGGGGAACCAATGAGAGACTAGCTCTAGGTGTTGGGACTGGCACAGGTCACTCTATTTTCCGGTCAGGAAGAAGAATTAACCACAGGCTCAGCCTGCCGCCCGGGACCAGAATAGGGCCTGAAGCAATCCTGCGCTTTTGCGGTCAGCTCCCAAGAAAGCGAGTTGAACAATGGAGCTCAGGGGCACTGCTATTCACAAACCTGCAGAGTTATAAATGATAACTCTCGTCCACAAATATATTGAGGGAAGGCAACGAAGAGGATTTGAAAGCAAGGCAGAATTGCAGGAAACAGATTTCAGGAGGTAGATTTGAATCGCCTTGAAAGCACAGGAATAGCGGCCAAAACTCGACAATCATGCCCTTGGCCAAAAAGGGCGTATGCGTTTTTTCCTGAATATATTCAGGAAAAAACGCATACGCCCTTTTTGGCCAACCAAGCAACCTGGAAAGGCAAATCAGCGCTACAAAGAAGTCTCGCTTCCCATCGGTCAAAAGGGCCATGCTGAATAAAGTGTCAAAACCAGAAATGCAGGACAGGTCATGGAGAAACGGGAGCCTTGCTACGCTGATGGGCGGGATGTAAATTGCCAACAGCCACTATGGAGAAGTGTACGGTGTGTCCTGAAACATCTAAAAAACTCAGCTTAGAGAGCATAGGGCACTTCCACTCATGGGCGTATAAATTGGGAAAACTAAAAATCAGCAAGACACAGGCACCCCAAAGTTTAGGGCTGCTCTCTTGACAAGAACCTGCACTTCGTTACGCCTTAAATATCCCAGGAAAGAGAAAAAAGGATAAAGAAGTTGTGGTCCTTATATACACTGGAATATCACTCAGCCATGAAATCAACGTCATAAGTCTAGTAGCAGCATGATGAGTGGATTTAGGTACGATGATTCGAAGTGAAAAAAGTCACACAGAAAGAGACACTTGTCATAAGATATCACTAATAGAGGGAATGTAAAAACCGCTACACTTGAACTGAATTACAAAACGGAACAGAGTCACACGTTTAGAAAACACACTATGGCTGCTCAACGGGAAAGGTGAGGTGGGGTGATGCATAAAACACGGGTTTCAAATTAGCTCAGATACCGTTCCATAAACCCAATATGTAATAGACAAGACCTACTCCTTGCTCAGGGAACTGGACTCAACACACCCTACTCACCGCCCAAGAATATATCTGACTAGTAAGAATCTTAAAACCTATGTATTGATATCTCTCTGTAAGTGAGTCAAGTGGGTGTAAAGCGGCATAAACACAGCAGTGAAAAGCAGCTAAACCCCATTATAAAAATCAATTACTTTTAAAAACCCGTGAAACAAAGACAGTGAAAGAGAGAGAAATTCTTACAAAATTCGTTCAGGGGCTGTGATGCCACATGGATTGACCATATCTAGACCCACAGCTGATGGAGACATAAGGGTGGATACTCTTGGGGTTGAGAAGTTTGGTGAGGTTGGGTGAGCAAACACAGGCCCCTTAAAGTAATACTGCGTGGTTCCCATCCCATGGGTCCCAAATCTCCAGGTGCAAGGGCATCTTCCTACATCGAAAACATGCATGAGAAACCCAGAAGATGGTACACCGTGTGATCGGGAAAGGTTTCTAAAACGCACCTCATTTCTCATCTCCTTGTGCTTGGGTTCGCCATTCCAGCCGCTTTACTAGCAATCTCCCTCCTTGGAGACTCAGCACCTTTAACCTCCTGTTCCGTACAGGTTGCAATTTGTCCAGAGGATGAACGGGAAGAGGGGGAACCAATGAGAGACTAGCTCTATGTGTTGGGACTGGCACAGGTCACTCTATTTTCCCGTCAGGAAGAAGAATTAACCACAGGCTCTGCCTGCCACCCGGGACCAGAATAGGGCCTGAAGCAATCCTGCGCTTTTGAGCCCAGCTCCCAAGAAAGCGAGTTGAACAATGGAGCTCAGGGGCACTGCAATTCACAAACCTGCAGAGTCATAAATGATAACTCTCGTCCACATATATATTGAGGGAAGGCAACGAAGAGGATTTGAAAGCAAGGCAGAATTGCAGGATACAGATTTCAGGAGGTAGATTCGAATCGCCTTGAAAGCACAGGAAAAGCGGCCAAACCTCGACAATGATGCCCTTGGCCAAAAAGGGCGTATGCGTTTTTTCCTGAATATATTCAGGAAAAAACGCATACGCCCTTTTTGGCCAACCCAGCAACCTGGAAAGGCAAATCAGCGATACAAAGAAGTCTCGCTTCCCATCGGTCAAAAGGGCCATGCTGAATAAAGTGTCAAAACCAGAAATGCAGAACACGCCATGGAGAAACGGGAGCCTTGCTACGCTGATGGGCGGGATGTAAATTGCCAACAGCCACTCTGGAGAAGTGTACGGTGTGTCCTGAAACATCTAAAAAACTCAGCTTAGAGAGCATAGGGCACTTCCACTCATGGGCGTATAAATTGGGAAAACTAAAAATCAGCAAGACACAGGCACCCCAAAGTTTAGGGCTGCTCTCTTGACAAGAACCTCCACTTCGTTACACCTTAAATATCCCAGGAAAGAGAAAAAAGGATAAAGAAGTTGTGGTCCGTATGTACAATGGAATATCACTCAGCCATGAAATCAACGTCATAAGGCTAGTAGCAGCATGATGAGTGGATTTAGGTACGACGATTCTAAGTGAAAAAATTCACACAGAAAAAGACACTTGTCATAAATATCACTAATAGAGGGAATGTAAAAACCGCTACACTTGAACTGAATTACAAAACGGAACAGAGTCACACGTTTAGAAAACACACTATGGCTGCTTAACGGGAAAGGTGAGGCGGGGGGATGCATAAAACACGGGTTTCAAATTAGCTCAGATACCGTTCCATAAATCCAATATGTAATAGACAAGACCTACTCCTAGCTCAGTGAACTGGACTCAACACCCCCTACTCATCGCCCAAGGATATATATGACTAGTCAGAATCTTAAAATCTATCTACTGATATCTCTCTGTAAGTGAGTCAAGTGGGTGTAAAGCGGCATAAACACAGCAGTGAAAAGCAGCTAAACCCCATTATAAAAATCAATTACTTTTAAAAACCCGTGAAACAAAGACAGTGAAAGAGAGAGAAATTCTTACAAAATTCGTTCAGGGGCTGTGATGCTACCCGGATTGACCATATCTAGACCCACAGCTGATGGAGACATAAGGGTGGACACTTCTGGGGTTGAGAGGTTTGGTGAGGTTGGGTGAGCAAACACAGACCCCCTAAAGTAATACTGCGTGGTTCCCATCCCATGGGTCCCAAATCTCCAGGTGCAAGGGCATCTTCCTACATCAAAAACATGCATAAGAAACCCAGAAGATGGTACACCGTGTGATCGGGAAAGGTTTCTAAAACGCACCTCATTTCTCATCTCCTTGTGCTCGGGTTCGCCATTCCAGCCGCTGTACTAGCAATCTCCCTCCTTGGAGACTCAGCACCTTTAACCTCCTGTTCCGTAAAGGTTGCAATTTGTCCTGAGGATGAACGGGAAGAGGGGGAACCAATGAGAGACTAGCTCTAGGTGTTGGGACTGGCACAGGTCACTCTATTTTCCGGTCAGGAAGAAGAATTAACCACAGGCTCAGCCTGCCGCCCGGGACCAGAATAGGGCCTGAAGGAATCCTGCGCTTTTGCGGCCAGCTCCCAAGAAAGCGAGTTGAACAATGGAGCTCAGGGGTGCTGCAATTCACAAACCTGCAGAGTTATAAATGATAACTCTCGTCCACAAATATATTGAGGGAAGGCAACGAAGAGGATTTGAAAGCAAGGCAGAATTGCAGGGAACAGATTACAGGAGGTAGATTCGAATCGCCTTGAAAGCACAGGAAAAGCGGCCAAACCTCGACAATCATGCCCTTGGCCAAAAAGGGCGTATGCGTTTTTTCCTGAATATATTCAGGAAAAAACGCATACGCCCTTTTTGGCCAACCAAGCAACCTGGAAAGGCAAATCAGCGCTACAAAGAAGTCTCGCTTCCCATCGGTCAAAACGGCCATGCTGAATAAAGTGTCAAAACCAGAAATGCAGGACAGGCCATGGAGAAAAGGGAGCCTTGCTACGCTGATTGGCGGGATGTAAATTGCCAACAGCCACTCTGGAGAAGTGTACGGTGTGTCCTGAAACATCTAAAAAACTCAGCTTAGAGAGCATAGGGCACTTCCACTCATGGGAGTATAAATTGGGAAAATTAAAATCAGCAAACACAGGCACGCCAAAGTTTAGGGACTCTCTTGATAAGAACCTCCACTTCGTTACACCTTAAATATCCCAGGAAAGAGAAAACTGGATAAAGAAGTTGTGGTCCTTATGCACAATGGAATATCACTCAGCCATGAAATCAACGTCATAAGGCTAGTAGCAGCATGATGAGTGGATTTAGGTACGACAATTCTAAGTGATAAAAGTCACACAGGAAAAGACACTTGTCATAAGATATCACTAATAGAGGGAATGTAAAAACCGCTACACTTGAACTGAATTACAAAACGGAACAGAGTCACACGTTTAGAAAACACACTATGGCTGCTTAACGGGAAAGGTGAGGCGGTGTGAGGCATAAAACACGGGTTTCAAATTAGCTCAGATACCGTTCCATAAACCCAATATGTAATAGACAAGACCTACTCCTTGCTCAGGGAACTGGACTCAACACCCCCTACTCACC
The DNA here is from genome assembly GCF_028021215.1 of Eschrichtius robustus. Lineage (NCBI taxonomy): Eukaryota > Metazoa > Chordata > Mammalia > Artiodactyla > Eschrichtiidae > Eschrichtius > Eschrichtius robustus. The sequence continues at coordinate 31,366,791 of NC_090831.1, read as the reverse complement.
GCCCAAGAATATATCTGACTAGTAAGAATCTTAAAACCTATCTACTGATATCTCTCTGTAAGTGAGTCAGGTGGGTGTAAAGCGGCATAAACACAGCAGTGAAAAGCAGCTAAACCCCATTATAAAAATCAATTACTTTTAAAAACCCATGAAACAAAGACAGTGAAAGAGAGGGAAATTCTTACAAAATTCGTTCAGGGGCTGTGATGCCACCTGGATTGACCATATCTAGACCCACAGCTGATGGAGACATAAGGGTGGACACTCTTGGGGTTGAGAGGTTTGGTGAGGTTGGGTGAGCAAACGCAGACCCTTTAAATTAATACTGCGTGGTACCCATCCCATGGGTCCGAAATCTCCAGGTTCAAGGGCATCTTCCTACATCGAAAACATGCATGAGAAACCCAGAAGATGGTACACCGTGTGATCGGGAAAGGTTTCTAAAACGCACCTCATTTCTCATCTCCTTGTGCTCGGGTTCGCCATTCCAGCCGCTTTACTAGCAATCTCCTTCCTTGGAGACTCAGCACTTTTAACCTCCTGTTCCGTACAGGTTGCAATTTGTCCTGAGGATGAACGGGAAGAGGGGGAACCAATGAGAGACTAGCTCTAGGTGTTGGGACTGGCACAGGTCACTCTATTTTCCCATCAGGAAGAAGAATTAACCACAGGCTCAGCCTGCCGCCCGGGACCAGAATAGGGCCTGAAGCAATACTGCGCTTTTGAGCCCAGCTCCCAAGAAAGCAAGTTGAACAATGGAGCTCAGGGGCACTGCAATTCACAAACCTGCAGAGTCATAAATGATAACTCTCGTCCACAAATATATTGAGGAAAGGCAACGAAGAGGATTTGAAAGCAAGGCAGAATTGCAGGAAACAGATTTCAGGAGGTAGATTCGAATCGCCTTGAAAGCACAGGAAAAGCGGCCAAACCTCGACAATGATGCCCTTGGCCAAAAAGGGCGTATGCGTTTTTTCCTGAATATATTCAGGAAAAAACGCATACGCCCTTTTTGGCCAACGAAGCAACCTGGAAAGGCAAATCAGCGCTACAAAGAAGTCTCGCTTCCCATCGGTCAAAAGGGCCATGCTGAATAAAGTGTCAAAACCAGAAATGCAGGACAGGTCATGGAGAAACGGGAGCCTTGCTACGCTGATGGGCGGGATGTAAATTGCCAACAGCCACTATGGAGAAGTGTACGGTGTGTCCTGAAACATCTAAAAAACTCAGCTTAGAGAGCATAGGGCACTTCCACTCATGGGAGTATAAATTGGGAAAATTAAAATCAGCAAACACAGGCACCCCAAAGTTTAGGGACTCTCTTGATAAGAACCTCCACTTCGTTACACCTTAAATATCCCAGGAAAGAGAAAACTGGATAAAGAAGTTGTGGTCCTTATGCACAATGGAATATCACTCAGCCATGAAATCAACGTCATAAGTCTAGTAGCAGCATGATGAGTGGATTTAGGTACGATGATTCGAAGTGAAAAAAGTCACACAGAAAGAGACACTTGTCATAAGATATCACTAATAGAGGGAATGTAAAAACCGCTACACTTGAACTGAATTACAAAACGGAACAGAGTCACACGTTTAGAAAACACACTATGGCTGCTCAACGGGAAAGGTGAGGTGGGGTGATGCATAAAACACGGGTTTCAAATTAGCTCAGATACCGTTCCATAAACCCAATATGTAATAGACAAGACCTACTCCTTGCTCAGGGAACTGGACTCAACACCCCTACTCACCGCCCAAGAATATATCTGACTAGTAAGAATCTTAAAACCTATGTATTGATATCTCTCTGTAAGTGAGTCAAGTGGGTGTAAAGCGGCATAAACACAGCAGTGAAAAGCAGCTAAACCCCATTATAAAAATCAATTACTTTTAAAAACCCGTGAAACAAAGACAGTGAAAGAGAGAGAAATTCTTACAAAATTCGTTCAGGGGCTGTGATGCCACCTGGATTGACCATATCTAGACCCACAGCTGATGGAGACATAAGGGTGGACACTCTTGGGGCTGAGAGGTTTGGTGAGGTTGGGTGAGCAAACGCAGACCCTTTAAAGTAGTACTGCGTGGTACCCATCCCATGGGTCCCAAATCTCCAGGTTCAAGGGCATCTTCCTACATCGAAAACATGCATGAGAAACCCAGAAGCTGCTACACCGTGTGATCGGGAAAGATTTCTAAAACGCACCTCATTTCTCATCTCCTTGTGCTCGGGTTCGCCATTCCAGCCGCTTTACTAGCAATCTCCCTCCTTGGAGACTCAGCACCTTTAACTTCCTGTTCCGTACAGGTTGCAATTTCTCCTGAGGATGAACGGGAAGAGGGGGAACCAATGAGAGACTAGCTCTAGGTGTTGGGACTGGCACAGGTCACTCTATTTTCCGGTCAGGAAGAAGAATTAACCACAGGCTCAGCCTGCCGCCCGGGACCAGAATAGGGCCTGAAGCAATCCTGCGCTTTTGCGGTCAGCTCCCAAGAAAGCGAGTTGAACAATGGAGCTCAGGGGCACTGCTATTCACAAACCTGCAGAGTTATAAATGATAACTCTCGTCCACAAATATATTGAGGGAAGGCAACGAAGAGGATTTGAAAGCAAGGCAGAATTGCAGGAAACAGATTTCAGGAGGTAGATTTGAATCGCCTTGAAAGCACAGGAATAGCGGCCAAAACTCGACAATCATGCCCTTGGCCAAAAAGGGCGTATGCGTTTTTTCCTGAATATATTCAGGAAAAAACGCATACGCCCTTTTTGGCCAACCAAGCAACCTGGAAAGGCAAATCAGCGCTACAAAGAAGTCTCGCTTCCCATCGGTCAAAAGGGCCATGCTGAATAAAGTGTCAAAACCAGAAATGCAGGACAGGTCATGGAGAAACGGGAGCCTTGCTACGCTGATGGGCGGGATGTAAATTGCCAACAGCCACTATGGAGAAGTGTACGGTGTGTCCTGAAACATCTAAAAAACTCAGCTTAGAGAGCATAGGGCACTTCCACTCATGGGCGTATAAATTGGGAAAACTAAAAATCAGCAAGACACAGGCACCCCAAAGTTTAGGGCTGCTCTCTTGACAAGAACCTGCACTTCGTTACGCCTTAAATATCCCAGGAAAGAGAAAAAAGGATAAAGAAGTTGTGGTCCTTATATACACTGGAATATCACTCAGCCATGAAATCAACGTCATAAGTCTAGTAGCAGCATGATGAGTGGATTTAGGTACGATGATTCGAAGTGAAAAAAGTCACACAGAAAGAGACACTTGTCATAAGATATCACTAATAGAGGGAATGTAAAAACCGCTACACTTGAACTGAATTACAAAACGGAACAGAGTCACACGTTTAGAAAACACACTATGGCTGCTCAACGGGAAAGGTGAGGTGGGGTGATGCATAAAACACGGGTTTCAAATTAGCTCAGATACCGTTCCATAAACCCAATATGTAATAGACAAGACCTACTCCTTGCTCAGGGAACTGGACTCAACACACCCTACTCACCGCCCAAGAATATATCTGACTAGTAAGAATCTTAAAACCTATGTATTGATATCTCTCTGTAAGTGAGTCAAGTGGGTGTAAAGCGGCATAAACACAGCAGTGAAAAGCAGCTAAACCCCATTATAAAAATCAATTACTTTTAAAAACCCGTGAAACAAAGACAGTGAAAGAGAGAGAAATTCTTACAAAATTCGTTCAGGGGCTGTGATGCCACATGGATTGACCATATCTAGACCCACAGCTGATGGAGACATAAGGGTGGATACTCTTGGGGTTGAGAAGTTTGGTGAGGTTGGGTGAGCAAACACAGGCCCCTTAAAGTAATACTGCGTGGTTCCCATCCCATGGGTCCCAAATCTCCAGGTGCAAGGGCATCTTCCTACATCGAAAACATGCATGAGAAACCCAGAAGATGGTACACCGTGTGATCGGGAAAGGTTTCTAAAACGCACCTCATTTCTCATCTCCTTGTGCTTGGGTTCGCCATTCCAGCCGCTTTACTAGCAATCTCCCTCCTTGGAGACTCAGCACCTTTAACCTCCTGTTCCGTACAGGTTGCAATTTGTCCAGAGGATGAACGGGAAGAGGGGGAACCAATGAGAGACTAGCTCTATGTGTTGGGACTGGCACAGGTCACTCTATTTTCCCGTCAGGAAGAAGAATTAACCACAGGCTCTGCCTGCCACCCGGGACCAGAATAGGGCCTGAAGCAATCCTGCGCTTTTGAGCCCAGCTCCCAAGAAAGCGAGTTGAACAATGGAGCTCAGGGGCACTGCAATTCACAAACCTGCAGAGTCATAAATGATAACTCTCGTCCACATATATATTGAGGGAAGGCAACGAAGAGGATTTGAAAGCAAGGCAGAATTGCAGGATACAGATTTCAGGAGGTAGATTCGAATCGCCTTGAAAGCACAGGAAAAGCGGCCAAACCTCGACAATGATGCCCTTGGCCAAAAAGGGCGTATGCGTTTTTTCCTGAATATATTCAGGAAAAAACGCATACGCCCTTTTTGGCCAACCCAGCAACCTGGAAAGGCAAATCAGCGATACAAAGAAGTCTCGCTTCCCATCGGTCAAAAGGGCCATGCTGAATAAAGTGTCAAAACCAGAAATGCAGAACACGCCATGGAGAAACGGGAGCCTTGCTACGCTGATGGGCGGGATGTAAATTGCCAACAGCCACTCTGGAGAAGTGTACGGTGTGTCCTGAAACATCTAAAAAACTCAGCTTAGAGAGCATAGGGCACTTCCACTCATGGGCGTATAAATTGGGAAAACTAAAAATCAGCAAGACACAGGCACCCCAAAGTTTAGGGCTGCTCTCTTGACAAGAACCTCCACTTCGTTACACCTTAAATATCCCAGGAAAGAGAAAAAAGGATAAAGAAGTTGTGGTCCGTATGTACAATGGAATATCACTCAGCCATGAAATCAACGTCATAAGGCTAGTAGCAGCATGATGAGTGGATTTAGGTACGACGATTCTAAGTGAAAAAATTCACACAGAAAAAGACACTTGTCATAAATATCACTAATAGAGGGAATGTAAAAACCGCTACACTTGAACTGAATTACAAAACGGAACAGAGTCACACGTTTAGAAAACACACTATGGCTGCTTAACGGGAAAGGTGAGGCGGGGGGATGCATAAAACACGGGTTTCAAATTAGCTCAGATACCGTTCCATAAATCCAATATGTAATAGACAAGACCTACTCCTAGCTCAGTGAACTGGACTCAACACCCCCTACTCATCGCCCAAGGATATATATGACTAGTCAGAATCTTAAAATCTATCTACTGATATCTCTCTGTAAGTGAGTCAAGTGGGTGTAAAGCGGCATAAACACAGCAGTGAAAAGCAGCTAAACCCCATTATAAAAATCAATTACTTTTAAAAACCCGTGAAACAAAGACAGTGAAAGAGAGAGAAATTCTTACAAAATTCGTTCAGGGGCTGTGATGCTACCCGGATTGACCATATCTAGACCCACAGCTGATGGAGACATAAGGGTGGACACTTCTGGGGTTGAGAGGTTTGGTGAGGTTGGGTGAGCAAACACAGACCCCCTAAAGTAATACTGCGTGGTTCCCATCCCATGGGTCCCAAATCTCCAGGTGCAAGGGCATCTTCCTACATCAAAAACATGCATAAGAAACCCAGAAGATGGTACACCGTGTGATCGGGAAAGGTTTCTAAAACGCACCTCATTTCTCATCTCCTTGTGCTCGGGTTCGCCATTCCAGCCGCTGTACTAGCAATCTCCCTCCTTGGAGACTCAGCACCTTTAACCTCCTGTTCCGTAAAGGTTGCAATTTGTCCTGAGGATGAACGGGAAGAGGGGGAACCAATGAGAGACTAGCTCTAGGTGTTGGGACTGGCACAGGTCACTCTATTTTCCGGTCAGGAAGAAGAATTAACCACAGGCTCAGCCTGCCGCCCGGGACCAGAATAGGGCCTGAAGGAATCCTGCGCTTTTGCGGCCAGCTCCCAAGAAAGCGAGTTGAACAATGGAGCTCAGGGGTGCTGCAATTCACAAACCTGCAGAGTTATAAATGATAACTCTCGTCCACAAATATATTGAGGGAAGGCAACGAAGAGGATTTGAAAGCAAGGCAGAATTGCAGGGAACAGATTACAGGAGGTAGATTCGAATCGCCTTGAAAGCACAGGAAAAGCGGCCAAACCTCGACAATCATGCCCTTGGCCAAAAAGGGCGTATGCGTTTTTTCCTGAATATATTCAGGAAAAAACGCATACGCCCTTTTTGGCCAACCAAGCAACCTGGAAAGGCAAATCAGCGCTACAAAGAAGTCTCGCTTCCCATCGGTCAAAACGGCCATGCTGAATAAAGTGTCAAAACCAGAAATGCAGGACAGGCCATGGAGAAAAGGGAGCCTTGCTACGCTGATTGGCGGGATGTAAATTGCCAACAGCCACTCTGGAGAAGTGTACGGTGTGTCCTGAAACATCTAAAAAACTCAGCTTAGAGAGCATAGGGCACTTCCACTCATGGGAGTATAAATTGGGAAAATTAAAATCAGCAAACACAGGCACGCCAAAGTTTAGGGACTCTCTTGATAAGAACCTCCACTTCGTTACACCTTAAATATCCCAGGAAAGAGAAAACTGGATAAAGAAGTTGTGGTCCTTATGCACAATGGAATATCACTCAGCCATGAAATCAACGTCATAAGGCTAGTAGCAGCATGATGAGTGGATTTAGGTACGACAATTCTAAGTGATAAAAGTCACACAGGAAAAGACACTTGTCATAAGATATCACTAATAGAGGGAATGTAAAAACCGCTACACTTGAACTGAATTACAAAACGGAACAGAGTCACACGTTTAGAAAACACACTATGGCTGCTTAACGGGAAAGGTGAGGCGGTGTGAGGCATAAAACACGGGTTTCAAATTAGCTCAGATACCGTTCCATAAACCCAATATGTAATAGACAAGACCTACTCCTTGCTCAGGGAACTGGACTCAACACCCCCTACTCACCGCCCAAGAATATATCTGACTAGTAAGAATCTTAAAACCTATCTACTGATATCTCTCTGTAAGTGAGTCAGGTGGGTGTAAAGCGGCATAAACACAGCAGTGAAAAGCAGCTAAACCCCATTATAAAAATCAATTACTTTTAAAAACCCATGAAACAAAGACAGTGAAAGAGAGGGAAATTCTTACAAAATTCGTTCAGGGGCTGTGATGCCACCTGGATTGACCATATCTAGACCCACAGCTGATGGAGACATAAGGGTGGACACTCTTGGGGTTGAGAGGTTTGGTGAGGTTGGGTGAGCAAACGCAGACCCTTTAAATTAATACTGCGTGGTACCCATCCCATGGGTCCGAAATCTCCAGGTTCAAGGGCATCTTCCTACATCGAAAACATGCATGAGAAACCCAGAAGATGGTACACCGTGTGATCGGGAAAGGTTTCTAAAACGCACCTCATTTCTCATCTCCTTGTGCTCGGGTTCGCCATTCCAGCCGCTTTACTAGCAATCTCCTTCCTTGGAGACTCAGCACTTTTAACCTCCTGTTCCGTACAGGTTGCAATTTGTCCTGAGGATGAACGGGAAGAGGGGGAACCAATGAGAGACTAGCTCTAGGTGTTGGGACTGGCACAGGTCACTCTATTTTCCCATCAGGAAGAAGAATTAACCACAGGCTCAGCCTGCCGCCCGGGACCAGAATAGGGCCTGAAGCAATACTGCGCTTTTGAGCCCAGCTCCCAAGAAAGCAAGTTGAACAATGGAGCTCAGGGGCACTGCAATTCACAAACCTGCAGAGTCATAAATGATAACTCTCGTCCACAAATATATTGAGGAAAGGCAACGAAGAGGATTTGAAAGCAAGGCAGAATTGCAGGAAACAGATTTCAGGAGGTAGATTCGAATCGCCTTGAAAGCACAGGAAAAGCGGCCAAACCTCGACAATGATGCCCTTGGCCAAAAAGGGCGTATGCGTTTTTTCCTGAATATATTCAGGAAAAAACGCATACGCCCTTTTTGGCCAACGAAGCAACCTGGAAAGGCAAATCAGCGCTACAAAGAAGTCTCGCTTCCCATCGGTCAAAAGGGCCATGCTGAATAAAGTGTCAAAACCAGAAATGCAGGACAGGTCATGGAGAAACGGGAGCCTTGCTACGCTGATGGGCGGGATGTAAATTGCCAACAGCCACTATGGAGAAGTGTACGGTGTGTCCTGAAACATCTAAAAAACTCAGCTTAGAGAGCATAGGGCACTTCCACTCATGGGAGTATAAATTGGGAAAATTAAAATCAGCAAACACAGGCACCCCAAAGTTTAGGGACTCTCTTGATAAGAACCTCCACTTCGTTACACCTTAAATATCCCAGGAAAGAGAAAACTGGATAAAGAAGTTGTGGTCCTTATGCACAATGGAATATCACTCAGCCATGAAATCAACGTCATAAGTCTAGTAGCAGCATGATGAGTGGATTTAGGTACGATGATTCGAAGTGAAAAAAGTCACACAGAAAGAGACACTTGTCATAAGATATCACTAATAGAGGGAATGTAAAAACCGCTACACTTGAACTGAATTACAAAACGGAACAGAGTCACACGTTTAGAAAACACACTATGGCTGCTCAACGGGAAAGGTGAGGTGGGGTGATGCATAAAACACGGGTTTCAAATTAGCTCAGATACCGTTCCATAAACCCAATATGTAATAGACAAGACCTACTCCTTGCTCAGGGAACTGGACTCAACACCCCTACTCACCGCCCAAGAATATATCTGACTAGTAAGAATCTTAAAACCTATGTATTGATATCTCTCTGTAAGTGAGTCAAGTGGGTGTAAAGCGGCATAAACACAGCAGTGAAAAGCAGCTAAACCCCATTATAAAAATCAATTACTTTTAAAAACCCGTGAAACAAAGACAGTGAAAGAGAGAGAAATTCTTACAAAATTCGTTCAGGGGCTGTGATGCCACCTGGATTGACCATATCTAGACCCACAGCTGATGGAGACATAAGGGTGGACACTCTTGGGGCTGAGAGGTTTGGTGAGGTTGGGTGAGCAAACGCAGACCCTTTAAAGTAATACTGCGTGGTACCCATCCCATGGGTCCGAAATCTCCAGGTTCAAGGGCATCTTCCTACATCGAAAACATGCATGAGAAACCCAGAACCTGGTACACCGTGTGATCGGGAAAGGTTTCTAAAACGCATCTCATTTCTCATCTCCTTGTGCTCGGGTTCGCCATTCCAGCCGCTTTACTAGAAATCTCCCTCCTTGGAGACTCAGCACCTTTAACTTCCTGTTCCGTACAGGTTGCAATTTCTCCTGAGGATGAACGGGAAGAGGGGGAACCAATGAGAGACTATCTCTAGGTGTTGGGACTGGCACAGGTCACTCTATTTTCCCATCAGGAAGAAGAATTAACCACAGGCTCAGCCTGCCGCCCGGGACCAGAATAGGGCCTGAAGCAATCCTGCGCTTTTGCGGCCAGCTCCCAAGAAAGCGAGTTGAACAATGGAGCTCAGGGGCACTGCAATTCACAAACCTGCAGAGTTATAAATGATAACTCTCGTCCACAAATATATTGAGGGAAGGCAACGAAGAGGATTTGAAAGCAAGGCAGAATTGCAGGAATCAGATTTCAGGAGGTGGATTTGAATCGCCTTGAAAGCACAGGAAAAGCGGCCAAACCTCGACAATCATGCCCTTGGCCAAAAAGGGCGTATGCGTTTTTTCCTGAATATATTCAGGAAAAAACGCATACGCCCTTTTTGGCCAACCAAGCAACCTGGAAAGGCAAATCAGCGCTACAAAGAAGTCTCGCTTCCCATTGGTCAAAAGGGCCATGCTGAATAAAGTGTCAAAAGCAGAAATGCAGGACAGGTCATGGAGAAACGGGAGCCTTGCTACGCTGATGGGCGGGATGTAAATTGCCAACAGCCACTATGGAGAAGTGTACGGTGTGTCCTGAAACATCTAAAAAACTCAGCTTAGAGAGCATAGGGCACTTCCACTCATGGGCGTATAAATTGGGAAAACTAAAAATCAGCAAGACACAGGCACCCCAAAGTTTAGGGCTGCTCTCTTGACAAGAACCTGCACTTCGTTACGCCTTAAATATCCCTGGAAAGAGAAAAAAGGATAAAGAAGTTGTGGTCCTTATATACACTGGAATATCACTCAGCCATGAAATCAACGTCATAAGTCTAGTAGCAGCATGATGAGTGGATTTAGGTACGATGATTCGAAGTGAAAAAAGTCACACAGAAAGAGACACTTGTCATAAGATATCACTAATAGAGGGAATGTAAAAACCGCTACACTTGAACTGAATTACAAAACGGAACAGAGTCACACGTTTAGAAAACACACTATGGCTGCTCAACGGGAAAGGTGAGGTGGGGTGATGCATAAAACACGGGTTTCAAATTAGCTCAGATACCGTTCCATAAACCCAATATGTAATAGACAAGACCTACTCCTTGCTCAGGGAACTGGACTCAACACCCCTACTCACCGCCCAAGAATATATCTGACTAGTAAGAATCTTAAAACCTATGTATTGATATCTCTCTGTAAGTGAGTCAAGTGGGTGTAAAGCGGCATAAACACAGCAGTGAAAAGCAGCTAAACCCCATTATAAAAATCAATTACTTTTAAACACCCGTGAAACAAAGACAGTGAAAGAGAGAGAAATTCTTACAAAATTCGTTCAGGGGCTGTGATGCCACCTGGATTGACCATATCTAGACCCACAGCTGATGGAGACATAAGGGTGGACACTCTTGGGGCTGAGAGGTTTGGTGAGGTTGGGTGAGCAAACGCAGACCCTTTAAAGTAATACTGCGTGGTACCCATCCCATGGGTCCCAAATCTCCAGGTTCAAGGGCATCTTCCTACATCGAAAACATGCATGAGAAACCCAGAAGCTGGTACACCGTGTGATCGGGAAAGGTTTCTAAAACGCATCTCATTTCTCATCTCCTTGTGCTCGGGTTCGCCATTCCAGCCGCTTTACTAGCAATCTCCCTCCTTGGAGACTCAGCACCTTTAACTTCCTGTTCCGTACAGGTTGCAATTTCTCCTGAGGATGAACGGGAAGAGGGGGAACCAATGAGAGACTATCTCTAGGTGTTGCGACTGGCACAGGTCACTCTATTTTCCCATCAGGAAGAAGAATTAACCACAGGCTCAGCCTGCCGCCCGGGACCAGAATAGGGCCTGAAGCAATCCTGCGCTTTTGCGGCCAGCTCCCAAGAAAGCGAGTTGAACAATGGAGCTCAGGGGCACTGCAATTCACAAACCTGCAGAGTTATAAATGATAACTCTCGTCCACAAATATATTGAGGGAAGGCAACGAAGAGGATTTGAAAGCAAGGCAGAATTGCAGGAAACAGATTTCAGGAGGTAGATTTGAATCGCCTTGAAAGCACAGGAAAAGCGGCCAAACCTCGACAATCATGCCCTTGGCCAAAAAGGGCGTATGCGTTTTTTCCTGAATATATTCAGGAAAAAACGCATACGCCCTTTTTGGCCAACCAAGCAACCTGGAAAGGCAAATCAGCGCTACAAAGAAGTCTCGCTTCCCATCGGTCAAAAGGGCCATGCTGAATAAAGTGTCAAAACCAGAAATGCAGGACAGGTCATGGAGAAACGGGAGCCTTGCTACGCTGATGGGCGGGATGTAAATTGCCAACAGCCACTATGGAGAAGTGTACGGTGTGTCCTGAAACATCTAAAAAACTCAGCTTAGAGAGCATAGGGCACTTCCACTCATGGGCGTATAAATTGGGAAAACTAAAAATCAGCAAGACACAGGCACCCCAAAGTTTAGGGCTGCTCTCTTGACAAGAACCTGCACTTCGTTACGCCTTAAATATCCCAGGAAAGAGAAAAAAGGATAAAGAAGTTGTGGTCCTTATATACACTGGAATATCACTCAGCCATGAAATCAACGTCATAAGTCTAGTAGCAGCATGATGAGTGGATTTAGGTACGATGATTCGAAGTGAAAAAAGTCACACAGAAAGAGACACTTGTCATAAGATATCACTAATAGAGGGAATGTAAAAACCGCTACACTTGAACTGAATTACAAAACGGAACAGAGTCACACGTTTAGAAAACACACTATGGCTGCTCAACGGGAAAGGTGAGGTGGGGTGATGCATAAAACACGGGTTTCAAATTAGCTCAGATACCGTTCCATAAACCCAATATGTAATAGACAAGACCTACTCCTTGCTCAGTGAACTGGATTCAACACCCCTACTCACCGCCCAAGAATATATCTGACTAGTAAGAATCTTAAAACCTATGTATTGATATCTCTCTGTAAGTGAGTCAAGTGGGTGTAAAGCGGCATAAACACAGCAGTGAAAAGCAGCTAAACCCCATTATAAAAATCAATTACTTTTAAAAACCCGTGAAACAAAGACAGTGAAAGAGAGAGAAATTCTTACAAAATTCGTTCAGGGGCTGTGATGCCACCTGGATTGACCATATCTAGACCCACAGCTGATGGAGACATAAGGGTGGACACTCTTGGGGCTGAGAGGTTTGGTGAGGTTGGGTGAGCAAACGCAGACCCTTTAAAGTAATACTGCGTGGTACCCATCCCATGGGTCCCAATTCTCCAGGTTCAAGGGCATCTTCCTACATCAAAAACATGCATGAGAAACCCAGAAGCTGGTACACCGTGTGATCGGGAAAGATTTCTAAAACGCACCTCATTTCTCATCTCCTTGTGCTCGGGTTCGCCATTCCAGCCGCTTTACTAGCAATCTCCCTCCTTGGAGACTCAGCACCTTTAACTTCCTGTTCCGTACAGGTTGCAATTTCTCCTGAGGATGAACGGGAAGAGGGGGAACCAATGAGAGACTAGCTCTAGGTGTTGGGACTGGCACAGGTCACTCTATTTTCCCATCAGGAAGAAGAATTAACCACAGGCTCAGCCTGCCGCCCGGGACCAGAATAGGGCCTGAAGCAATCCTGCGCTTTTCCGGTCAGCTCCCAAGAAAGCGAGTTGAACAATGGAGCTCAGGGGCACTGCTATTCACAAACCTGCAGAGTTATAAATGATAACTCTCGTCCACAAATATATTGAGGGAAGGCAACGAAGAGGATTTGAAAGCAAGGCAGAATTGCAGGAAACAGATTTCAGGAGGTAGATTTGAATCGCCTTGAAAGCACAGGAAAAGCGGCCAAACCTCGACAATCATGCCCTTGGCCAAAAAGGGCGTATGCGTTTTTTCCTGAATATATTCAGGAAAAAACGCATACGCCCTTTTTGGCCAACCAAGCAACCTGGAAAGGCAAATCAGCGCTACAAAGAAGTCTCGCTTCCCTTCGGTCAAAAGGGCCTTGCTGAATAAAGTGTCAAAACCAGAAATGCAGGACAGGTCATGGAGAAACGGGAGCCTTGCTACGCTGATGGGCGGGATGTAAATTGCCAACAGCCACTCTGGAGAAGTGTACGGTGTGTCCTGAAACATCTAAAAAACTCAGCTTAGAGAGCATAGGGCACTTCCACTCATGGGCGTATAAATTGGGAAAACTAAAAATCAGCAAGACACAGGCACCCCAAAGTTTAGGGCTGCTCTCTTGACAAGAACCTGCACTTCGTTACGCCTTAAATATCCCAGGAAAGAGAAAAAAGGATAAAGAAGTTGTGGTCCTTATATACACTGGAATATCACTCAGCCATGAAATCAACGTCATAAGTCTAGTAGCAGCATGATGAGTGGATTTAGGTACGATGATTCGAAGTGAAAAAAGTCACACAGAAAGAGACACTTGTCATAAGATATCACTAATAGAGGGAATGTAAAAACCGCTACACTTGAACTGAATTACAAAACGGAACAGAGTCACACGTTTAGAAAACACACTATGGCTGCTCAACGGGAAAGGTGAGGTGGGGTGATGCATAAAACACGGGTTTCAAATTAGCTCAGATACCGTTCCATAAACCCAATATGTAATAGACAAGACCTACTCCTTGCTCAGGGAACTGGACTCAACACCCCTACTCACCGCCCAAGAATATATCTGACTAGTAAGAATCTTAAAACCTATGTATTGATATCTCTCTGTAAGTGAGTCAAGTGGGTGTAAAGCGGCATAAACACAGCAGTGAAAAGCAGCTAAACCCCATTATAAAAATCAATTACTTTTAAAAACCCGTGAAACAAAGACAGTGAAAGAGAGAGAAATTCTTACAAAATTCGTTCAGGGGCTGTGATGCCACCTGGACTGACCATATCTAGACCCACAGCTGATGGAGACATAAGGGTGGACACTCTTGGGGCTGAGAGGTTTGGTGAGGTTGGGTGAGCAAACGCAGACCCTTTAAAGTAATACTGCGTGGTACCCATCCCATGGGTCCGAAATCTCCAGGTTCAAGGGCATCTTCCTACATCGAAAACATGCATGAGAAACCCAGAAGCTGGTACACCGTGTGATCGGGAAAGGTTTCTAAAACGCATCTCATTTCTCATCTCCTTGTGCTCGGGTTCGCCATTCCAGCCGCTTTACTAGAAATCTCCCTCCTTGGAGACTCAGCACCTTTAACTTCCTGTTCCGTACAGGTTGCAATTTCTCCTGAGGATGAACGGGAAGAGGGGGAACCAATGAGAGACTATCTCTAGGTGTTGGGACTGGCACAGGTCACTATATTTTCCCATCAGGAAGAAGAATTAACCACAGGCTCAGCCTGCCGCCCGGGACCAGAATAGGGCCTGAAGCAATCCTGTGCTTTTGCGGCCAGCTCCCAAGAAAGCGAGTTGAACAATGGAGCTCAGGGGCACTGCAATTCACAAACCTGCAGAGTTATAAATGATAACTCTCGTCCACAAATATATTGAGGGAAGGCAACGAAGAGGATTTGAAAGCAAGGCAGAATTGCAGGAAACAGATTTCAGGAGGTGGATTTGAATCGCCTTGAAAGCACAGGAAAAGCGGCCAAACCTCGACAATCATGCCCTTGGCCAAAAAGGGCGTATGCGTTTTTTCCTGAATATATTCAGGAAAAAACGCATACGCCCTTTTTGGCCAACCAAGCAACCTGGAAAGGCAAATCAGCGCTACAAAGAAGTCTCGCTTCCCATCGGTCAAAAGGGCCATGCTGAATAAAGTGTCAAAACCAGAAATGCAGGACAGGTCATGGAGAAACGGGAGCCTTGCTACGCTGATGGGCGGGATGTAAATTGCCAACAGCCACTATGGAGAAGTGTACGGTGTGTCCTGAAACATCTAAAAAACTCAGCTTAGAGAGCATAGGGCACTTCCACTCATGGGCGTATAAATTGGGAAAACTAAAAATCAGCAAGACACAGGCACCCCAAAGTTTAGGGCTGCTCTCTTGACAAGAACCTGCACTTCGTTACGCCTTAAATATCCCAGGAAAGAGAAAAAAGGATAAAGAAGTTGTGGTCCTTATATACACTGGAATATCACTCAGCCATGAAATCAACGTCATAAGTCTAGTAGCAGCATGATGAGTGGATTTAGGTACGATGATTCGAAGTGAAAAAAGTCACACAGAAAGAGACACTTGTCATAAGATATCACTAATAGAGGGAATGTAAAAACCGCTACACTTGAACTGAATTACAAAACGGAACAGAGTCACACGTTTAGAAAACACACTATGGCTGCTCAACGGGAAAGGTGAGGTGGGGGGATGCATAAAACACGGGTTTCAAATTAGCTCAGATACCGTTCCATAAACCCAATATGTAATAGACAAGACCTACTCCTTGCTCAGGGAACTGGACTCAACACCCCTACTCACCGCCCAAGAATATATCTGACTAGTAAGAATCTTAAAACCTATGTATTGATATCTCTCTGTAAGTGAGTCAAGTGGGTGTAAAGCGGCATAAACACAGCAGTGAAAAGCAGCTAAACCCCATTATAAAAATCAATTACTTTTAAACACCCGTGAAACAAAGACAGTGAAAGAGAGAGAAATTCTTACAAAATTCGTTCAGGGGCTGTGATGCCACCTGGATTGACCATATCTAGACCCACAGCTGATGGAGACATAAGGGTGGACACTCTTGGGGCTGAGAGGTTTGGTGAGGTTGGGTGAGCAAACGCAGACCCTTTAAAGTAATACTGCGTGGTACCCATCCCATGGGTCCCAAATCTCCAGGTTCAAGGGCATCTTCCTACATCGAAAACATGCATGAGAAACCCAGAAGCTGGTACACCGTGTGATCGGGAAAGGTTTCTAAAACGCATCTCATTTCTCATCTCCTTGTGCTCGGGTTCGCCATTCCAGCCGCTTTACTAGCAATCTCCCTCCTTGGAGACTCAGCACCTTTAACTTCCTGTTCCGTACAGGTTGCAATTTCTCCTGAGGATGAACGGGAAGAGGGGGAACCAATGAGAGACTATCTCTAGGTGTTGCGACTGGCACAGGTCACTCTATTTTCCCATCAGGAAGAAGAATTAACCACAGGCTCAGCCTGCCGCCCGGGACCAGAATAGGGCCTGAAGCAATCCTGCGCTTTTGCGGCCAGCTCCCAAGAAAGCGAGTTGAACAATGGAGCTCAGGGGCACTGCAATTCACAAACCTGCAGAGTTATAAATGATAACTCTCGTCCACAAATATATTGAGGGAAGGCAACGAAGAGGATTTGAAAGCAAGGCAGAATTGCAGGAAACAGATTTCAGGAGGTAGATTTGAATCGCCTTGAAAGCACAGGAAAAGCGGCCAAACCTCGACAATCATGCCCTTGGCCAAAAAGGGCGTATGCGTTTTTTCCTGAATATATTCAGGAAAAAACGCATACGCCCTTTTTGGCCAACCAAGCAACCTGGAAAGGCAAATCAGCGCTACAAAGAAGTCTCGCTTCCCATCGGTCAAAAGGGCCATGCTGAATAAAGTGTCAAAACCAGAAATGCAGGACAGGTCATGGAGAAACGGGAGCCTTGCTACGCTGATGGGCGGGATGTAAATTGCCAACAGCCACTATGGAGAAGTGTACGGTGTGTCCTGAAACATCTAAAAAACTCAGCTTAGAGAGCATAGGGCACTTCCACTCATGGGCGTATAAATTGGGAAAACTAAAAATCAGCAAGACACAGGCACCCCAAAGTTTAGGGCTGCTCTCTTGACAAGAACCTGCACTTCGTTACGCCTTAAATATCCCAGGAAAGAGAAAAAAGGATAAAGAAGTTGTGGTCCTTATATACACTGGAATATCACTCAGCCATGAAATCAACGTCATAAGTCTAGTAGCAGCATGATGAGTGGATTTAGGTACGATGATTCGAAGTGAAAAAAGTCACACAGAAAGAGACACTTGTCATAAGATATCACTAATAGAGGGAATGTAAAAACCGCTACACTTGAACTGAATTACAAAACGGAACAGAGTCACACGTTTAGAAAACACACTATGGCTGCTCAACGGGAAAGGTGAGGTGGGGTGATGCATAAAACACGGGTTTCAAATTAGCTCAGATACCGTTCCATAAACCCAATATGTAATAGACAAGACCTACTCCTTGCTCAGTGAACTGGATTCAACACCCCTACTCACCGCCCAAGAATATATCTGACTAGTAAGAATCTTAAAACCTATGTATTGATATCTCTCTGTAAGTGAGTCAAGTGGGTGTAAAGCGGCATAAACACAGCAGTGAAAAGCAGCTAAACCCCATTATAAAAATCAATTACTTTTAAAAACCCGTGAAACAAAGACAGTGAAAGAGAGAGAAATTCTTACAAAATTCGTTCAGGGGCTGTGATGCCACCTGGATTGACCATATCTAGACCCACAGCTGATGGAGACATAAGGGTGGACACTCTTGGGGCTGAGAGGTTTGGTGAGGTTGGGTGAGCAAACGCAGACCCTTTAAAGTAATACTGCGTGGTACCCATCCCATGGGTCCCAATTCTCCAGGTTCAAGGGCATCTTCCTACATCAAAAACATGCATGAGAAACCCAGAAGCTGGTACACCGTGTGATCGGGAAAGATTTCTAAAACGCACCTCATTTCTCATCTCCTTGTGCTCGGGTTCGCCATTCCAGCCGCTTTACTAGCAATCTCCCTCCTTGGAGACTCAGCACCTTTAACTTCCTGTTCCGTACAGGTTGCAATTTCTCCTGAGGATGAACGGGAAGAGGGGGAACCAATGAGAGACTAGCTCTAGGTGTTGGGACTGGCACAGGTCACTCTATTTTCCCATCAGGAAGAAGAATTAACCACAGGCTCAGCCTGCCGCCCGGGACCAGAATAGGGCCTGAAGCAATCCTGCGCTTTTCCGGTCAGCTCCCAAGAAAGCGAGTTGAACAATGGAGCTCAGGGGCACTGCTATTCACAAACCTGCAGAGTTATAAATGATAACTCTCGTCCACAAATATATTGAGGGAAGGCAACGAAGAGGATTTGAAAGCAAGGCAGAATTGCAGGAAACAGATTTCAGGAGGTAGATTTGAATCGCCTTGAAAGCACAGGAAAAGCGGCCAAACCTCGACAATCATGCCCTTGGCCAAAAAGGGCGTATGCGTTTTTTCCTGAATATATTCAGGAAAAAACGCATACGCCCTTTTTGGCCAACCAAGCAACCTGGAAAGGCAAATCAGCGCTACAAAGAAGTCTCGCTTCCCTTCGGTCAAAAGGGCCTTGCTGAATAAAGTGTCAAAACCAGAAATGCAGGACAGGTCATGGAGAAACGGGAGCCTTGCTACGCTGATGGGCGGGATGTAAATTGCCAACAGCCACTCTGGAGAAGTGTACGGTGTGTCCTGAAACATCTAAAAAACTCAGCTTAGAGAGCATAGGGCACTTCCACTCATGGGCGTATAAATTGGGAAAACTAAAAATCAGCAAGACACAGGCACCCCAAAGTTTAGGGCTGCTCTCTTGACAAGAACCTGCACTTCGTTACGCCTTAAATATCCCAGGAAAGAGAAAAAAGGATAAAGAAGTTGTGGTCCTTATATACACTGGAATATCACTCAGCCATGAAATCAACGTCATAAGTCTAGTAGCAGCATGATGAGTGGATTTAGGTACGATGATTCGAAGTGAAAAAAGTCACACAGAAAGAGACACTTGTCATAAGATATCACTAATAGAGGGAATGTAAAAACCGCTACACTTGAACTGAATTACAAAACGGAACAGAGTCACACGTTTAGAAAACACACTATGGCTGCTCAACGGGAAAGGTGAGGTGGGGTGATGCATAAAACACGGGTTTCAAATTAGCTCAGATACCGTTCCATAAACCCAATATGTAATAGACAAGACCTACTCCTTGCTCAGGGAACTGGACTCAACACCCCTACTCACCGCCCAAGAATATATCTGACTAGTAAGAATCTTAAAACCTATGTATTGATATCTCTCTGTAAGTGAGTCAAGTGGGTGTAAAGCGGCATAAACACAGCAGTGAAAAGCAGCTAAACCCCATTATAAAAATCAATTACTTTTAAAAACCCGTGAAACAAAGACAGTGAAAGAGAGAGAAATTCTTACAAAATTCGTTCAGGGGCTGTGATGCCACCTGGACTGACCATATCTAGACCCACAGCTGATGGAGACATAAGGGTGGACACTCTTGGGGCTGAGAGGTTTGGTGAGGTTGGGTGAGCAAACGCAGACCCTTTAAAGTAATACTGCGTGGTACCCATCCCATGGGTCCGAAATCTCCAGGTTCAAGGGCATCTTCCTACATCGAAAACATGCATGAGAAACCCAGAAGCTGGTACACCGTGTGATCGGGAAAGGTTTCTAAAACGCATCTCATTTCTCATCTCCTTGTGCTCGGGTTCGCCATTCCAGCCGCTTTACTAGAAATCTCCCTCCTTGGAGACTCAGCACCTTTAACTTCCTGTTCCGTACAGGTTGCAATTTCTCCTGAGGATGAACGGGAAGAGGGGGAACCAATGAGAGACTATCTCTAGGTGTTGGGACTGGCACAGGTCACTATATTTTCCCATCAGGAAGAAGAATTAACCACAGGCTCAGCCTGCCGCCCGGGACCAGAATAGGGCCTGAAGCAATCCTGTGCTTTTGCGGCCAGCTCCCAAGAAAGCGAGTTGAACAATGGAGCTCAGGGGCACTGCAATTCACAAACCTGCAGAGTTATAAATGATAACTCTCGTCCACAAATATATTGAGGGAAGGCAACGAAGAGGATTTGAAAGCAAGGCAGAATTGCAGGAAACAGATTTCAGGAGGTGGATTTGAATCGCCTTGAAAGCACAGGAAAAGCGGCCAAACCTCGACAATCATGCCCTTGGCCAAAAAGGGCGTATGCGTTTTTTCCTGAATATATTCAGGAAAAAACGCATACGCCCTTTTTGGCCAACCAAGCAACCTGGAAAGGCAAATCAGCGCTACAAAGAAGTCTCGCTTCCCATCGGTCAAAAGGGCCATGCTGAATAAAGTGTCAAAACCAGAAATGCAGGACAGGTCATGGAGAAACGGGAGCCTTGCTACGCTGATGGGCGGGATGTAAATTGCCAACAGCCACTATGGAGAAGTGTACGGTGTGTCCTGAAACATCTAAAAAACTCAGCTTAGAGAGCATAGGGCACTTCCACTCATGGGCGTATAAATTGGGAAAACTAAAAATCAGCAAGACACAGGCACCCCAAAGTTTAGGGCTGCTCTCTTGACAAGAACCTGCACTTCGTTACGCCTTAAATATCCCAGGAAAGAGAAAAAAGGATAAAGAAGTTGTGGTCCTTATATACACTGGAATATCACTCAGCCATGAAATCAACGTCATAAGTCTAGTAGCAGCATGATGAGTGGATTTAGGTACGATGATTCGAAGTGAAAAAAGTCACACAGAAAGAGACACTTGTCATAAGATATCACTAATAGAGGGAATGTAAAAACCGCTACACTTGAACTGAATTACAAAACGGAACAGAGTCACACGTTTAGAAAACACACTATGGCTGCTCAACGGGAAAGGTGAGGTGGGGGGATGCATAAAACACGGGTTTCAAATTAGCTCAGATACCGTTCCATAAACCCAATATGTAATAGACAAGACCTACTCCTTGCTCAGGGAACTGGACTCAACACCCCTACTCACCGCCCAAGAATATATCTGACTAGTAAGAATCTTAAAACCTATGTATTGATATCTCTCTGTAAGTGAGTCAAGTGGGTGTAAAGCGGCATAAACACAGCAGTGAAAAGCAGCTAAACCCCATTATAAAAATCAATTACTTTTAAACACCCGTGAAACAAAGACAGTGAAAGAGAGAGAAATTCTTACAAAATTCGTTCAGGGGCTGTGATGCCACCTGGATTGACCATATCTAGACCCACAGCTGATGGAGACATAAGGGTGGACACTCTTGGGGCTGAGAGGTTTGGTGAGGTTGGGTGAGCAAACGCAGACCCTTTAAAGTAATACTGCGTGGTACCCATCCCATGGGTCCCAAATCTCCAGGTTCAAGGGCATCTTCCTACATCGAAAACATGCATGAGAAACCCAGAAGCTGGTACACCGTGTGATCGGGAAAGGTTTCTAAAACGCATGTCATTTCTCATCTCCTTGTGCTCGGGTTCGCCATTCCAGCCGCTTTACTAGCAATCTCCCTCCTTGGAGACTCAGCACCTTTAACTTCCTGTTCCGTACAGGTTGCAATTTCTCCTGAGGATGAACGGGAAGAGGGGGAACCAATGAGAGACTATCTCTAGGTGTTGGGACTGGCACAGGTCACTCTATTTTCCCATCAGGAAGAAGAATTAACCACAGGCTCAGCCTGCCGCCCGGGACCAGAATAGGGCCTGAAGCAATCCTGCGCTTTTGCGGCCAGCTCCCAAGAAAGCGAGTTGAACAATGGAGCTCAGGGGCACTGCAATTCACAAACCTGCAGAGTTATAAATGATAACTCTCGTCCACAAATATATTGAGGGAAGGCAACGAAGAGGATTTGAAAGCAAGGCAGAATTGCAGGAAACAGATTTCAGGAGGTAGATTTGAATCGCCTTGAAAGCACAGGAAAAGCGGCCAAACCTCGACAATCATGCCCTTGGCCAAAAAGGGCGTATGCGTTTTTTCCTGAATATATTCAGGAAAAAACGCATACGCCCTTTTTGGCCAACCAAGCAACCTGGAAAGGCAAATCAGCGCTACAAAGAAGTCTCGCTTCCCATCGGTCAAAAGGGCCATGCTGAATAAAGTGTCAAAACCAGAAATGCAGGACAGGTCATGGAGAAACGGGAGCCTTGCTACGCTGATGGGCGGGATGTAAATTGCCAACAGCCACTATGGAGAAGTGTACGGTGTGTCCTGAAACATCTAAAAAACTCAGCTTAGAGAGCATAGGGCACTTCCACTCATGGGCGTATAAATTGGGAAAACTAAAAATCAGCAAGACACAGGCACCCCAAAGTTTAGGGCTGCTCTCTTGACAAGAACCTGCACTTCGTTACGCCTTAAATATCCCAGGAAAGAGAAAAAAGGATAAAGAAGTTGTGGTCCTTATATACACTGGAATATCACTCAGCCATGAAATCAACGTCATAAGTCTAGTAGCAGCATGATGAGTGGATTTAGGTACGATGATTCGAAGTGAAAAAAGTCACACAGAAAGAGACACTTGTCATAAGATATCACTAATAGAGGGAATGTAAAAACCGCTACACTTGAACTGAATTACAAAACGGAACAGAGTCACACGTTTAGAAAACACACTATGGCTGCTCAACGGGAAAGGTGAGGTGGGGGGATGCATAAAACACGGGTTTCAAATTAGCTCAGATACCGTTCCATAAACCCAATATGTAATAGACAAGACCTACTCCTTGCTCAGGGAACTGGACTCAACACCCCTACTCACCGCCCAAGAATATATCTGACTAGTAAGAATCTTAAAACCTATGTATTGATATCTCTCTGTAAGTGAGTCAAGTGGGTGTAAAGCGGCATAAACACAGCAGTGAAAAGCAGCTGAACCCCATTATAAAAATCTATTACTTTTAAACACCCGTGAAACAAAGACAGTGAAAGAGAGAGAAATTCTTACAAAATTTGTTCAGGGGCTGTGATGCCACCTGGATTGACCATATCTAGACCCACAGCTGATGGAGACATAAGGGTGGACACTCTTGGGGCTGAGAGGTTTGGTGAGGTTGGGTGAGCAAACGCAGACCCTTTAAAGTAATACTGCGTGGTACCCATCCCATGGGTCCCAAATCTCCAGGTTCAAGGGCATCTTCCTACATCGAAAACATGCATGAGAAACCCAGAAGCTGGTACACCGTGTGATCGGGAAAGGTTTCTAAAACGCATCTCATTTCTCATCTCCTTGTGCTCGGGTTCGCCATTCCAGCCGCTTTACTAGCAATCTCCCTCCTTGGAGACTCAGCACCTTTAACTTCCTGTTCCGTACAGGTTGCAATTTCTCCTGAGGATGAACGGGAAGAGGGGGAACCAATGAGAGACTATCTCTAGGTGTTGGGACTGGCACAGGTCACTCTATTTTCCCATCAGGAAGAAGAATTAACCACAGGCTCAGCCTGCCGCCCGGGACCAGAATAGGGCCTGAAGCAATCCGGCGCTTTTGCGGCCAGCTCCCAAGAAAGCGAGTTGAACAATGGAGCTCAGGGGCACTGCAATTCACAAACCTGCAGAGTTATAAATGATAACTCTCGTCCACAAATATATTGAGGGAAGGCAACGAAGAGGATTTGAAAGCAAGGCAGAATTGCAGGAAACAGATTTCAGGAGGTAGATTTGAATCGCCTTGAAAGCACAGGAAAAGCGGCCAAACCTCGACAATCATGCCCTTGGCCAAAAAGGGCGTATGCGTTTTTTCCTGAATATATTCAGGAAAAAACGCATACGCCCTTTTTGGCCAACCAAGCAACCTGGAAAGGCAAATCAGCGCTACAAAGAAGTCTCGCTTCCCATCGGTCAAAAGGGCCATGCTGAATAAAGTGTCAAAACCAGAAATGCAGGACAGGTCATGGAGAAACGGGAGCCTTGCTACGCTGATGGGCGGGATGTAAATTGCCAACAGCCACTATGGAGAAGTGTACGGTGTGTCCTGAAACATCTAAAAAACTCAGCTTAGAGAGCATAGGGCACTTCCACTCATGGGCGTATAAATTGGGAAAACTAAAAATCAGCAAGACACAGGCACCCCAAAGTTTAGGGCTGCTCTCTTGACAAGAACCTGCACTTCGTTACGCCTTAAATATCCCAGGAAAGAGAAAAAAGGATAAAGAAGTTGTGGTCCTTATATACACTGGAATATCACTCAGCCATGAAATCAACGTCATAAGTCTAGTAGCAGCATGATGAGTGGATTTAGGTACGATGATTCGAAGTGAAAAAAGTCACACAGAAAGAGACACTTGTCATAAGATATCACTAATAGAGGGAATGTAAAAACCGCTACACTTGAACTGAATTACAAAACGGAACAGAGTCACACGTTTAGAAAACACACTATGGCTGCTCAACGGGAAAGGTGAGGTGGGGTGATGCATAAAACACGGGTTTCAAATTAGCTCAGATACCGTTCCATAAACCCAATATGTAATAGACAAGACCTACTCCTTGCTCAGGGAACTGGACTCAACACACCCTACTCACCGCCCAAGAATATATCTGACTAGTAAGAATCTTAAAACCTATGTATTGATATCTCTCTGTAAGTGAGTCAAGTGGGTGTAAAGCGGCATAAACACAGCAGTGAAAAGCAGCTAAACCCCATTATAAAAATCAATTACTTTTAAACACCCGTGAAACAAAGACAGTGAAAGAGAGAGAATTTCTTACAAAATTCGTTCAGGGGCTGTGATGCCACCTGGATTGACCATATCTAGACCCACAGCTGATGGAGACATAAGGGTGGACACTCTTGAGGCTGAGAGGTTTGGTGAGGTTGGGTGAGCAAACGCAGACCCTTTAAAGTAATACTGCGTGGTACCCATCCCATGGGTCCGAAATCTCCAGGTTCAAGGGCATCTTCCTACATCGAAAACATGCATGAGAAACCCAGAAGCTGGTACACCGTGTGATCGGGAAAGGTTTCTAAAACGCATCTCATTTCTCATCTCCTTGTGCTCGGGTTCGCCATTCCAGCCGCTTTACTAGCAATCTCCCTCCTTGGAGACTCAGCACCTTTAACTTCCTGTTCCGTACAGGTTGCAATTTCTCCTGAGGATGAACGGGAAGAGGGGGAACCAATGAGAGACTATCTCTAGGTGTTGGGACTGGCACAGGTCACTCTATTTTCCCATCAGGAAGAAGAATTAACCACAGGCTCAGCCTGCCGCCCGGGACCAGAATAGGGCCTGAAGCAATCCTGCGCTTTTGCGGCCAGCTCCCAAGAAAGCGAGTTGAACAATGGAGCTCAGGGGCACTGCAATTCACAAACCTGCAGAGTTATAAATGATAACTCTCGTCCACAAATATATTGAGGGAAGGCAACGAAGAGGATTTGAAAGCAAGGCAGAATTGCAGGAAACAGATTTCAGGAGGTAGATTTGAATCGCCTTGAAAGCACAGGAAAAGCGGCCAAACCTCGACAATCATGCCCTTGGCCAAAAAGGGCGTATGCGTTTTTTCCTGAATATATTCAGGAAAAAACGCATACGCCCTTTTACGCCAACCAAGCAACCTGGAAAGGCAAATCAGCGCTACAAAGAAGTCTCGCTTCCCATCGGTCAAAAGGGCCATGCTGAATAAAGTGTCAAAACCAGAAATGCAGGACAGGTCATGGAGAAACGGGAGCCTTGCTACGCTGATGGGCGGGATGTAAATTGCCAACAGCCACTATGGAGAAGTGTACGGTGTGTCCTGAAACATCTAAAAAACTCAGCTTAGAGAGCATAGGGCACTTCCACTCATGGGCGTATAAATTGGGAAAACTAAAAATCAGCAAGACACAGGCACCCCAAAGTTTAGGGCTGCTCTCTTGACAAGAACCTGCACTTCGTTACGCCTTAAATATCCCAGGAAAGAGAAAAAAGGATAAAGAAGTTGTGGTCCTTATATACACTGGAATATCACTCAGCCATGAAATCAACGTCATAAGTCTAGTAGCAGCATGATGAGTGGATTTAGGTACGATGATTCGAAGTGAAAAAAGTCACACAGAAAGAGACACTTGTCATAAGATATCACTAATAGAGGGAATGTAAAAACCGCTACACTTGAACTGAATTACAAAACGGAACAGAGTCACACGTTTAGAAAACACACTATGGCTGCTCAACGGGAAAGGTGAGGTGGGGTGATGCATAAAACACGGGTTTCAAATTAGCTCAGATACCGTTCCATAAACCCAATATGTAATAGACAAGACCTACTCCTTGCTCAGGGAACTGGACTCAACACACCCTACTCACCGCCCAAGAATATATCTGACTAGTAAGAATCTTAAAACCTATGTATTGATATCTCTCTGTAAGTGAGTCAAGTGGGTGTAAAGCGGCATAAACACAGCAGTGAAAAGCAGCTAAACCCCATTATAAAAATCAATTACTTTTAAAAACCCGTGAAACAAAGACAGTGAAAGAGAGAGAATTTCTTACAAAATTCGTTCAGGGGCTGTGATGCCACCTGGATTGACCATATCTAGACCCACAGCTGATGGAGACATAAGGGTGGACACTCTTGGGGCTGAGAGGTTTGGTGAGGTTGGGTGAGCAAACGCAGACCCTTTAAAGTAATACTGCGTGGTACCCATCCCATGGGTCCGAAATCTCCAGGTTCAAGGGCATCTTCCTACATCGAAAACATGCATGAGAAACCCAGAAGCTGGTACACCGTGTGATCGGGAAAGGTTTCTAAAACGCATCTCATTTCTCATCTCCTTGTGCTCGGGTTCGCCATTCCAGCCGCTTTACTAGCAATCTCCCTCCTTGGAGACTCAGCACCTTTAACTTCCTGTTCCGTACAGGTTGCAATTTCTCCTGAGGATGAACGGGAAGAGGGGGAACCAATGAGAGACTATCTCTAGGTGTTGGGACTGGCACAGGTCACTCTATTTTCCCATCAGGAAGAAGAATTAACCACAGGCTCAGCCTGCCGCCCGGGACCAGAATAGGGCCTGAAGCAATCCTGCGCTTTTGCGGCCAGCTCCCAAGAAAGCGAGTTGAACAATGGAGCTCAGGGGCACTGCAATTCACAAACCTGCAGAGTTATAAATGATAACTCTCGTCCACAAATATATTGAGGGAAGGCAACGAAGAGGATTTGAAAGCAAGGCAGAATTGCAGGAAACAGATTTCAGGAGGTAGATTTGAATCGCCTTGAAAGCACAGGAAAAGCGGCCAAACCTCGACAATCATGCCCTTGGCCAAAAAGGGCGTATGCGTTTTTTCCTGAATATATTCAGGAAAAAACGCATACGCCCTTTTAGGCCAACCAAGCAACCTGGAAAGGCAAATCAGCGCTACAAAGAAGTCTCGCTTCCCATCGGTCAAAAGGGCCATGCTGAATAAAGTGTCAAAACCAGAAATGCAGGACAGGTCATGGAGAAACGGGAGCCTTGCTACGCTGATGGGCGGGATGTAAATTGCCAACAGCCACTATGGAGAAGTGTACGGTGTGTCCTGAAACATCTAAAAAACTCAGCTTAGAGAGCATAGGGCACTTCTACTCATGGGCGTATAAATAGGGAAAATTAAAAATCAGCAAGACACAGGCACCCCAAAGTTTAGGGCTGCTCTCTTGACAAGAACCTGCACTTCGTTACGCCTTAAATATCCCAGGAAAGAGAAAAAAGGATAAAGAAGTTGTGGTCCTTATATACACTGGAATATCACTCAGCCATGAAATCAACGTCATAAGTCTAGTAGCAGCATGATGAGTGGATTTAGGTACGATGATTCGAAGTGAAAAAAGTCACACAGAAAGAGACACTTGTCATAAGATATCACTAATAGAGGGAATGTAAAAACCGCTACACTTGAACTGAATTACAAAACGGAACAGAGTCACACGTTTAGAAAACACACTATGGCTGCTCAACGGGAAAGGTGAGGTGGGGTGATGCATAAAACACGGGTTTCAAATTAGCTCAGATACCGTTCCATAAACCCAATATGTAATAGACAAGACCTACTCCTTGCTCAGGGAACTGGACTCAACACACCCTACTCACCGCCCAAGAATATATCTGACTAGTAAGAATCTTAAAACCTATGTATTGATATCTCTCTGTAAGTGAGTCAAGTGGGTGTAAAGCGGCATAAACACAGCAGTGAAAAGCAGCTAAACCCCATTATAAAAATCAATTACTTTTAAAAACCCGTGAAACAAAGACAGTGAAAGAGAGAGAAATTCTTACAAAATTCGTTCAGGGGCTGTGAGGCCACCTGGATTGACCATATCTAGACCCACAGCTGATGGAGACATAAGGGTGGACACTCTTGGGGCTGAGAGGTTTGGTGAGGTTGGGTGAGCAAACGCAGACCCTTTAAAGTAATACTGCGTGGTACCCATCCCATGGTTCCCAAATCTCCAGGTTCAAGGGCATCTTCCTACATCGAAAACATGCATGAGAAACCCAGAAGCTGGTACACCGTGTGATCGGGAAAGGTTTCTAAAACGCATCTCATTTCTCATCTCCTTGTGCTCGGGTTCGCCATTCCAGCCGCTTTACTAGCAATCTCCCTCCTTGGAGACTCAGCACCTTTAACTTCCTGTTCCGTACAGGTTGCAATTTCTCCTGAGGATGAACAGGAAGAGGGGGAACCAATGAGAGACTATCTCTAGGTGTTGGGACTGGCACAGGTCACTCTATTTTCCCATCAGGAAGAAGAATTAACCACAGGCTCAGCCTGCCGCCCGGGACCAGAATAGGGCCTGAAGCAATCCTGCGCTTTTGCGGCCAGCTCCCAAGAAAGCGAGTTGAACAATGGAGCTCAGGGGCACTGCAATTCACAAACCTGCAGAGTTATAAATGATAACTCTCGTCCACAAATATATTGAGGGAAGGCAACGAAGAGGATTTGAAAGCAAGGCAGAATTGCAGGAAACAGATTTCAGGAGGTAGATTTGAATCGCCTTGAATGCACAGGAAAAGCGGCCAAACCTCGACAATCATGCCCTTGGCCAAAAAGGGCGTATGCGTTTTTTCCTGAATATATTCAGGAAAAAACGCATACGCCCTTTTTGGCCAACCAAGCAACCTGGAAAGGCAAATCAGCGCTACAAAGAAGTCTCGCTTCCCATCGGTCAAAAGGGCCATGCTGAATAAAGTGTCAAAACCAGAAATGCAGGACAGGTCATGGAGAAACGGGAGCCTTGCTACGCTGATGGGCGGGATGTAAATTGCCAACAGCCACTATGGAGAAGTGTACGGTGTGTCCTGAAACATCTAAAAAACTCAGCTTAGAGAGCATAGGGCACTTCCACTCATGGGCGTATAAATTGGGAAAACTAAAAATCAGCAAGACACAGGCACCCCAAAGTTTAGGGCTGCTCTCTTGACAAGAACCTGCACTTCGTTACGCCTTAAATATCCCAGGAAAGAGAAAAAAGGATAAAGAAGTTGTGGTCCTTATATACACTGGAATATCACTCAGCCATGAAATCAACGTCATAAGTCTAGTAGCAGCATGATGAGTGGATTTAGGTACGATGATTCGAAGTGAAAAAAGTCACACAGAAAGAGACACTTGTCATAAGATATCACTAATAGAGGGAATGTAAAAACCGCTACACTTGAACTGAATTACAAAACGGAACAGAGTCACACGTTTAGAAAACACACTATGGCTGCTCAACGGGAAAGGTGAGGTGGGGTGATGCATAAAACACGGGTTTCAAATTAGCTCAGATACCGTTCCATAAACCCAATATGTAATAGACAAGACCTACTCTTGCTCAGGGAACTGGACTCAACACACCCTACTCACCGCCCAAGAATATATCTGACTAGTAAGAATCTTAAAACCGATGTATTGATATCTCTCTGTAAGTGAGTCAAGTGGGTGTAAAGCGGCATAAACACAGCAGTGAAAAGCAGCTAAACCCCATTATAAAAATCAATTACTTTTAAAAACCCGTGAAACAAAGACAGTGAAAGAGAGAGAAATTCTTACAAAATTCGTTCAGGGGCTGTGATGCCACCTGGATTGACCATATCTAAACCCACAGCTGATGGAGACATAAGGGTGGACACTCTTGGGGCTGAGAGGTTTGGTGAGGTTGGGTGAGCAAATGCAGACCCTTTAAAGTAATACTGCGTGGTACCCATCCCATGGGTCCCAAATCTCCAGGTTCAAGGGCATCTTCCTACATCGAAAACATGCATGAGAAACCCAGAAGCTGGTACACCGTGTGATCGGGAAAGGTTTCTAAAACGCATCTCATTTCTCATCTCCTTGTGCTCGGGTTCGCCATTCCAGCCGCTTTACTAGCAATCTCCCTCCTTGAAGACTCAGCACCTTTAACTTCCTGTTCCGTACAGGTTGCAATTTCTCCTGAGGATGAACGGGAAGAGGGGGAACCAATGAGAGACTATCTCTAGGTGTTGGGACTGGCACAGGTCACTCTATTTTCCCATCAGGAAGAAGAATTAACCACAGGCTCAGCCTGCCGCCCGGGACCAGAATAGGGCCTGAAGCAATCCTGCGCTTTTGCGGCCAGCTCCCAAGAAAGCGAGTTGAACAATGGAGCTCAGGGACACTGCAATTCACAAACCTGCAGAGTTATAAATGATAACTCTCGTCCACAAATATATTGAGGGAAGGCAACGAAGAGGATTTGAAAGCAAGGCAGAATTGCAGGAAACAGATTTCAGGAGGTAGATTTGAATCGCCTTGAAAGCACAGGAAAAGCGGCCAAACCTCGACAATCATGCCCTTGGCCAAAAAGGGCGTATGCGTTTTTTCCTGAATATATTCAGGAAAAAACGCATACGCCCTTTTTGGCCAACCAAGCAACCTGGAAAGGCAAATCAGCGCTACAAAGAAGTCTCGCTTCCCATCGGTCAAAAGGGCCATGCTGAATAAAGTGTCAAAACCAGAAATGCAGGACAGGTCATGGAGAAACGGGAGCCTTGCTACGCTGATGGGCGGGATGTAAATTGCCAACAGCCACTATGGAGAAGTGTACGGTGTGTCCTGAAACATCTAAAAAACTCAGCTTAGAGAGCATAGGGCACTTCCACTCATGGGCGTATAAATTGGGAAAACTAAAAATCAGCAAGACACAGGCACCCCAAAGTTTAGGGCTGCTCTCTTGACAAGAACCTGCACTTCGTTACGCCTTAAATATCCCAGGAAAGAGAAAAAAGGATAAAGAAGTTGTGGTCCTTATATACACTGGAATATCACTCAGCCATGAAATCAACGTCATAAGTCTAGTAGCAGCATGATGAGTGGATTTAGGTACGATGATTCGAAGTGAAAAAAGTCACACAGAAAGAGACACTTGTCATAAGATATCACTAATAGAGGGAATGTAAAAACCGCTACACTTGAACTGAATTACAAAACGGAACAGAGTCACACGTTTAGAAAACACACTATGGCTGCTCAACGGGAAAGGTGAGGCGGGGTGATGCATAAAACACGGGTTTCAAATTAGCTCAGATACCGTTCCATAAACCCAATATGTAATAGACAAGACCTACTCCTTGCTCAGGGAACTGGACTCAACACCCCTACTCACCGCCCAAGAATATATCTGACTAGTAAGAATCTTAAAACCTATGTATTGATATCTCTCTGTAAGTGAGTCAAGTGGGTGTAAAGCGGCATAAACACAGCAGTGAAAAGCAGCTAAACCCCATTATAAAAATCAATTACTTTTAAAAACCCGTGAAACAAAGACAGTGAAAGAGAGAGAAATTCTTACAAAATTCGTTCAGGGGCTGTGATGCCACCTGGAATGACCATATCTAGACCCACAGCTGATGGAGACATAAGGGTGGACACTCTTGAGGCTGAGAGGTTTGGTGAGGTTGGGTGAGCAAACGCAGACCCTTTAAAGTAATACTGCGTGGTACCCATCGCATGGTTCCCAAATCTCCAGGTTCAAGGGCATCTTCCTACATCGAAAACATGCATGAGAAACCCAGAAGCTGGTACACCGTGTGATCGGGAAAGGTTTCTAAAACGCATCTCATTTCTCATCTCCTTGTGCTCGGGTTCGCCATTCCAGCCGCTTTACTAGCAATCTCCCTCCTTGGAGACTCAGCACCTTTAACTTCCTGTTCCGTACAGGTTGCAATTTCTCCTGAGGATGAACGGGAAGAGGGGGAACCAATGAGAGACTATCTCTAGGTGTTGGGACTGGCACAGGTCACTCTATTTTCCCATCAGGAAGAAGAATTAACCACAGGCTCAGCCTGCCGCCCGGGACCAGAATAGGGCCTGAAGCAATCCTGCGCTTTTGCGGCCAGCTCCCAAGAAAGCGAGTTGAACAATGGAGCTCAGGGGCACTGCAATTCACAAACCTGCAGAGTTATAAATGATAACTCTCGTCCACAAATATATTGAGGGAAGGCAATGAAGAGGATTTGAAAGCAAGGCAGAATTGCAGGAAACAGATTTCAGGAGGTAGATTTGAATCGCCTTGAAAGCACAGGAAAAGCGGCCAAACCTCGACAATCATGCCCTTGGCCAAAAAGGGCGTATGCGTTTTTTCCTGAATATATTCAGGAAAAAACGCATACGCCCTTTTTGGCCAACCAAGCAACCTGGAAAGGCAAATCAGCGCTACAAAGAAGTCTCGCTTCCCATCGGTCAAAAGGGCCATGCTGAATAAAGTGTCAAAACCAGAAATGCAGGACAGGTCATGGAGAAACGGGAGCCTTGCTACGCTGATGGGCGGGATGTAAATTGCCAACAGCCACTATGGAGAAGTGTACGGTGTGTCCTGAAACATCTAAAAAACTCAGCTTAGAGAGCATAGGGCTCTTCCAATCATGGGCGTATAAATTGGGAAAACTAAAAATCAGCAAGACACAGGCACCCCAAAGTTTAGGGCTGCTCTCTTGACAAGAACCTGCACTTCGTTACGCCTTAAATATCCCAGGAAAGAGAAAAAAGGATAAAGAAGTTGTGGTCCTTATATACACTGGAATATCACTCAGCCATGAAATCAACGTCATTAGTCTACTAGCAGCATGATGAGTGGATTTAGGTACGATGATTCGAAGTGAAAAAAGTCACACAGAAAGAGACACTTGTCATAAGATATCACTAATAGAGGGAATGTAAAAACCGCTACACTTGAACTGAATTACAAAACGGAACAGAGTCACACGTTTAGAAAACACACTATGGCTGCTCAACGGGAAAGGTGAGGTGGGGTGATGCATAAAACACGGGTTTCAAATTAGCTCAGATACCGTTCCATAAACCCAATATGTAATAGACAAGACCTACTCCTTGCTCAGGGAACTGGACTCAACACCCCTACTCACCGCCCAAGAATATATCTGACTAGTAAGAATCTTAAAACCTATGTATTGATATCTCTCTGTAAGTGAGTCAAGTGGGTGTAAAGCGGCATAAACACAGCAGTGAAAAGCAGCTAAACCCCATTATAAAAATCAATTACTTTTAAAAACCCGTGAAACAAAGACAGTGAAAGAGAGAGAAATTCTTACAAAATTAGTTCAGGGGCTGTGATGCCACCTGGATTGACCATATCTAGACCCACAGCTGATGGAGACATAAGGGTGGACACTCTTGAGGCTGAGAGATTTGGTGAGGTTGGGTGAGCAAACGCAGAACCTTTAAAGTAATACTGCGTGGTACCCATCCCATGGGTCCCAAATCTCCAGGTTCAAGGGCATCTTCCTACATCGAAAACATGCATGAGAAACCCAGAAGCTGGTACACCGTGTGATCGGGAAAGGTTTCTAAAACGCATCTCATTTCTCATCTCCTTGTGCTCGGGTTCGCCATTCCAGCCGCTTTACTAGCAATCTCCCTCCTTGGAGACTCAGCACCTTTAACTTCCTGTTCCGTACAGGTTGCAATTTCTCCTGAGGATGAACGGGAAGAGGGGGAACCAATGAGAGACTATCTCTAGGTGTTGGGACTGGCACAGGTCACTCTATTTTCCCATCAGGAAGAAGAATTAACCACAGGCTCAGCCTGCCGCCCGGGACCAGAATAGGGCCTGAAGCAATCCTGCGCTTTTGCGGCCAGCTCCCAAGAAAGCGAGTTGAACAATGGAGCTCAGGGGCACTGCAATTCACAAACCTGCAGAGTTATAAATGATAACTCTCGTCCACAAATATATTGAGGGAAGGCAACGAAGAGGATTAGAAAGCAAGGCAGAATTGCAGGAAACAGATTTCAGGAGGTAGATTTGAATCGCCTTGAAAGCACAGGAAAAGCGGCCACACCTGGACAATCATGCCCTTGGCCAAAAAGGGCGTATGCGTTTTTTCCTGAATATATTCAGGAAAAAACGCATACGCCCTTTTTGGCCAACCAAGCAACCTGGAAAGGCAAATCAGCGCTACAAAGAAGTCTCGCTTCCCATCGGTCAAAAGGGCCATGCTGAATAAAGTGTCAAAACCAGAAATGCAGGATAGGCCATGGAGAAACGGGAGCCTTGCTTCGCTGATGGGCGCGATGTAAATTGCCAACAGCCACTCTGGAGAAGTGTACGGTGTGTCCTGAAACATCTAAAAAACTCAGCTTAGAGAGCATAGGGCACTTCCAATCATGGGCGTATAAATTGGGAAAACTAAAAATCAGCAAGACACAGGCACCCCAAAGTTTAGGGCTGCTCTCTTGACAAGAAGCTGCACTTCGTTACACCTTAAATATCCCAGGAAAGAGAAAAATGGATAAAGAAGTTGTGGTCCTTATGTACAGTGGAATATCACTCAGCCATGAAATCAACGTCATAAGGCTAGTAGCAGCATGATGAGTGGATTTAGGTACGACGATTCTAAGTGAAATAAGTCACACAGAAAAAGACACTTGTCATAAGATATCACTAATAGAGGGAATGTAAAAACCGCTACACTTGAATTGAATTACAAAACGGAACAGAGTCACACGTTTAGAAAACACACTATGGCTGCTTAACGGGAAATGTGAGGCGGGGTGATGCATAAAACACGGGTTTCAAATTAGCTCAGATACCGTTCCATAAACCCAATATGTAATAGACAAGACCCACTCCTTGCTCAGGGAACTGGACTCAACACCCCCTACTCACCGCCCAAGAATATATCTGACTAGTAAGAATCTTAAAACCTATGTACTGATATATCTCTGTAAGTGAGGCAAGTGGGTGTAAAGCGGCATAAACACAGCAGTGAAAAGCAGCTAAACCCCATTATAAAAATCAATTACTTTTAAAAACCCGTGAAACAAAGACAGTGAAAGGGAGAGAAATTCTTACAAAATTCGTTCAGGGGCTGTGATGCCACCTGGATTGACCATATCTAGACCCACAGCTGATGGAGACATAAGGGTGGACACTCTTGGGGCTGAGAGGTTCGGTGAGGTTGGGTGAGCAAACTCAGACTCTTTGAAGTAATACTGTGTGGTACCCATTCCATGGGTCCCAAATCTCCAGGTTAAAGGGCATCTTCCTACATCGAAAACATGCATGAGAAACCCAGAAGATGGTACACCGTGTGATCGGGAAAGGTTTCTCAAACGCACCTCATTTCTCATCTCCTTGTGCTCGGGTTCGCCATTCCAGCCGCTTTACTAGCAATCTCCATCCTTGGAGACTCAGCACCTTTAACCTCCTGTTCCGAACAGGTTGCAATTTGTCCTGAGGATGAACGGGAAGAGGGGAAACCAATGAGAGACTAGCTCTAGGTGTTGGGACTGGCACAGGTCACTCTATTTTCCCATCAGGAAGAAGAATTAACCACAGGCTCAGCCTGCCGCCCGGGACCAGAACAGGGCCTGAAGCAATCCTGCGCTTTTGCGGCCAGCTCCCAAGAAAGCGAGTTGAACAATGGAGCTCAGGGGCACTGCAATTCACAAACCTGCAGAGTTATAAATGATAACTCTCGTCCACAAATATATTGAGGGAAGGCAACGAAGAGGATTTGAAAGCAAGGCAGAATTGCAGGAAACAGATTTCAGGAGGTAGATTCGAATCGCCTTGAAAGCACAGGAAAAGCGGCCAAACCTCGACAATCATGCCCTTGGCATACGCCCTTTTTGGCCAACCAAGAAACCTGGAAAGGCAAATCAGCGCTATAAAGAAGTCTCGCTTCCCATCGGTCAAAAGGGCCATGCTGAATAAAGTGTCAATACCAGAAATGCAGGACAGGCCATGGAGAAAAGGGAGCCTTGCTACGCTGATGGGCGGGATGTAAATTGCCAACAGCCACTCTGGAGAAGTGTACGGTGTGTCCGGAAACAAATAAAAAACTCAGCTTAGAGAGCATAGGGCACTTCCACTCATGGGCGTATAAATTGGGAAAACTAAAAATCAGCAAGACACAGGCACCCCAAAGTTTAGGGCTGCTCTCTTGACAAGAAGCTGCACTTCGTTGCACCTTAAATATCCCAGGAAAGAGAAAAATGGATAAAGAAGTTGTGGTCCTTATGTACAGTGGAATATCACTCAGCCATGAAATGAACGTCATAAGGCTAGTAGCAGCATGATGAGTGGATTTAGGTACGACGATTCTAAGTGAAATAAGTCACACAGAAAAAGACACTTGTCATAAGATATCACTAATAGAGGGAATGTAAAAACCGCTACACTTGAATTGAATTACAAAACGGAACAGAGTCACACGTTTAGAAAACACACTATGGCTGCTTAAGGGGAAAGGTGAGGCGGGGTGATGCATAAAACACGGGTTTCAAATTAGCTCAGATACCGTTCCATAAACCCAATATGTAATAGACAAGACCTACTCCTTGCTCAGGGAACTGGACTCAACACACCCTACTCACCGCCCAAGAATATATCTGACTAGTAAGAATCTTAAAACCTATGTATTGACATCTCTCTGTAAGTGAGTCAAGTGGGTGTAAAGCGGCATAAACACAGCAGTGAAAAGCAGCTAAACCCCATTATAAAAATCAATTACTTTTAAAAACCCGTGAAACAAAGACAGTGAAAGAGAGAGAAATTCTTACAAAATTCGTTCAGGGGCTGTGATGCCACCTGGATTGACCATATCTAGACCCACAGCTGATGGAGACATAAGGGTGGACACTCTTGGGGCTGAGAGTTTCGGTGAGGTTGGGTGAGCAAACGCAGACCCTTTAAAGTAATACTGCGTGGTACCCATCCCATGGGTCCCAAATCTCCAGGTTCAATGGCATCTTCCTACATCGAAAACATGCATGAGAAACCCAGAAGATGGTACACCGTGTGATCGGGAAAGGTTTCTAAAACGCACCTCATTTCTCATCTCCTTGTGCTCGGGTTCGCCATTCCAGCCGCTTTACTAGCAATCTCCCTCCTTG
This sequence comes from Eschrichtius robustus, assembly GCF_028021215.1. Lineage (NCBI taxonomy): Eukaryota > Metazoa > Chordata > Mammalia > Artiodactyla > Eschrichtiidae > Eschrichtius > Eschrichtius robustus. The sequence goes on along the minus strand of NC_090831.1, from coordinate 31,329,387 downwards.
GAGACTCAGCACCTTTAACCTCCTGTTCCGAACAGGTTGCAATTTGTCCTGAGGATGAACGGGAAGAGGGGGAACCAATGAGAGACTAGCTCTCGGTGTTGGGACTGGCACAGGTCACTCTATTTTCCCATCAGGAAGAAGAATTAACCACAGGCTCAGCCTGCCGCCCGGGACCAGAATAGGGCCTGAAGCAATCCTGCGCTTTTGCGGCCAGCTCCCAAGAAAGCGAGTTGAACAATGGAGCTCAGGGGCCCTGCAATTCACAAACCTGCAGAGTTATAAATGATAATTCTCGTCCACAAATATATTGAGGGAAGGCAACGAAGAGGATTTGAAAGCAAGGCAGAATTGCAGGAAACAGATTTCAGGAGGTAGATTCGAATCGCCTTGAAAGCAAAGGATAAGCGGCCAAACCTCGACAATCATGCCCTTGGCCAAAAAGGGCGTATGCGTTTTTTCCTGAATATATTCAGGAAAAAACGCATACGCCCTTTTTGGCCAACCAAGAAACCTGGAAATGCAAATCAGCGCTACAAAGAATTCTCGCTTCCCATCGGTCAAAAGGGCCATGCTGAATAAAGTGTCAAAAGCAGACATGCAGGACAGGCCGTGGAGAACCGGGAGCCTTGCTACGCTGATGGGCGGGATGTAAATTGCCAACAGCCACTCTGGAGAAGTGTACGGTGTGTCCTGAAACATCTAAAAAACTCAGCTTAGAGAGCATAGGGCACTTGCACTCATTGGCGTATAAATTGGGAAAACTAAAAATCAGCAAGACACAGGCACCCCAAAGTTTAGGGCTGCTCTCTTGACAAGAACCTCCACTTCGTTATGCCTTAAATATCCCAGGAAAGAGAAAAATGGATAAAGAAGTTGTGGTCCTTATGTACAGTGGAATATCACTCAGCCATGAAATCAACGTCATAAGGCTAGTAGCAGCATGATGAGTGGATTTAGGTACGACGATTCTAAGTGAAATAAGTCACACAGAAAAAGACACTTGTCATAAGATATCACTAATAGAGGCAATGTAAAAACCGCTACACTTGAATTGAATTACAAAACGGAACAGAGTCACACGTTTAGAAAACACACTATGGCTGCTTAATGGGAAAGGTGAGGCGGGGTGATGCATAAAACACGGGTTTCAAATTAGCTCAGATACCGTTCCATAAACCCAATATGTAATAGACAAGACCTACTCCTTGCTCAGGGAACTGGACTCAACACCCCCTACTCACCGCCCAAGAATATATCTGTCTAGTAAGAATCTTAAAACCTATGTACTGATATATCTCTGTAAGTGAGGCAAGTGGGTGTAAAGCGGCATAAACACAGCAGTGAAAAGAAGCTAAACCCCATTATAAAAATCAATTACTTTTAAAAACCCGTGAAACAAAGACAGTGAAAGGGAGAGAAATTTTTAGAAAATTCGTCCAGGGGCTGTGATGCCACCTGGATTGACCATATCTAGACCCACAGCTGATGGAGACATAAGGGTGGACACTCTTGGGGCTGAGAGGTTTGGTGAGGTTGGGTGAGCAAACGCAGACCCTTTAAAGTAATACTGCGTGGTACCCATCCCATGGGTCCCAAATCTCCAGGTGCAAGGGCATCTTCCTACATCGAAAACATGCATGAGAAACCCAGAAGATGGTACACCGTGTGATCGGGAAAGGTTTCTAAAATGCACCTCATTTCTCATCTCCTTGTGCTCGGGTTCGCCATTCCAGCCGCTTTACTAGCAATCTCCCTCCTTGGAGACTCAGCACCTTTAACCTCCTGTTCCGTACAGGTAGCAATTTGTCCTGAGGATGAACGGGAAGAGGGGGAACCAATGAGAGACTAGCTCTAGGTGTTGGGACAGGCACAGGTCACTCTATTTTCCCATCAGGAAGAAGAATTAACCACAGGCTCAGCCTGCCGCCCGGGACCAGAACAGGGCCTGAAGCAATCCTGCGCTTTTGCGGCCAGCTCCCAAGAAAGCGAGTTGAACAATGGAGCTCAGGGGCACTGCAATTCACAAACCTGCAGAGTTAAAAATGATAACTCTCGTCCACAAATATATTGAGGGAAGGCAACGAAGAGGATTTGAAAGCAAGGCAGAATTGCAGGAAACAGATTTCAGGAGGTAGATTCGAATCGCCTTGAAAGCACAGGAAAAGCGGCCAAACCTCGACAATCATGCCCTTGGCATACGCCCTTTTTGGCCAACCAAGCAACCTGGAAAGGCAAATCAGCGCTATAAAGAAGTCTCGCTTCCCATCGGTCAAAAGGGCCATGCTGAATAAAGTGTCAATACCAGAAATGCAGGACAGGCCATGGAGAAAAGGGAGCCTTGCTACGCTGATGGGCGGGATGTAAATTGCCAACAGCCACTCTGGAGAAGTGTACGGTGTGTCCGGAAACAAATAAAAAACTCAGCTTAGAGAGCATAGGGCACTTCCACTCATGGGCGTATAAATTGGGAAAACTAAAAATCAGCAAGACACAGGCACCCCAAAGTTTAGGGCTGCTCTCTTGACAAGAAGCTGCACTTCGTTACACCTTAAATATCCCAGGAAAGAGAAAAATGGATAAAGAAGTTGTGGTCCTTATGTACAGTGGAATATCACTCAGCCATGAAATGAACGTCATAAGGCTAGTAGCAGCATGATGAGTGGATTTAGGTACGACGATTCTAAGTGAAATAAGTCACACAGAAAAAGACACTTGTCATAAGATATCACTAATAGAGGGAATGTAAAAACCGCTACACTTGAATTGAATTACAAAACGGAACAGAGTCACACGTTTAGAAAACACACTATGGCTGCTTAAGGGGAAAGGTGAGGCGGGGTGATGCATAAAACACGGGTTTCAAATTAGCTCAGATACCGTTCCATAAACCCAATATGTAATAGACAAGACCTACTCCTTGCTCAGGGAACTGGACTCAACACACCCTACTCACCGCCCAAGAATATATCTGACTAGTAAGAATCTTAAAACCTATGTATTGACATCTCTCTGTAAGTGAGTCAAGTGGGTGTAAAGCGGCATAAACACAGCAGTGAAAAGCAGCTAAACCCCATTATAAAAATCAATTACTTTTAAAAACCCGTGAAACAAAGACAGTGAAAGAGAGACAAATTCTTACAAAATTCGTTCAGGGGCTGTGATGCCACCTGGATTGACCATATCTAGACCCACAGCTGATGGAGACATAAGGGTGGACACTCTTGGGGCTGAGAGTTTTGGTGAGGTTGGGTGAGCAAACGCAGACCCTTTAAAGTAATACTGCGTGGTACCCATCCCATGGGTCCCAAATCTCCAGGTTCAAGGGCATCTTCCTACTTCGAAAACATGCATGAGAAACCCAGAAGATGGTACACCGTGTGATCGGGAAAGGTTTCTCAAACGCACCTCATTTCTCATCTCCTTGTGCTCGGGTTCGCCATTCCAGCCGCTTTACTAGCAATCTCCTTCCTTGGAGACTCACCAACTTTAACCTCCTGTTCCGAACAGGTTGCAATTTGTCCTGAGGATGAACGGGAAGAGGGGGAACCAATGAGAGACTAGCTCTAGGTGTTGGGACTGGCACAGGTCACTCTATTTTCCCATCAGGAAGAAGAATTAACCACAGGCTCAGCCTGCCGCCCGGGACCAGAATAGGGCCTGAAGCAATCCTGCGCTTTTGCGGCCAGCTCCCAAGAAAGCGAGTTGAACAATGGAGCTAAGGGGCCCTGCAATTCACAAACCTGCAGAGTTATAAATGATAATTCTCGTCCACAAATATATTGAGGGAAGGCAACGAAGAGGATTTGAAAGCAAGGCAGAATTGCAGGAAACAGATTTCAGGAGGTAGATTCGAATCGCCTTGAAAGCAAAGGATAAGCGGCCAAACCTCGACAATCATGCCCTTGGCCAAAAAGTGCAAATGCGTTTTTTCCTGAATATATTCAGGAAAAAACGCATACGCCCTTTTTGGCCAACCAAGCAACCTGGAAAGGCAAATCAGCGTTACAAAGAATTCTCGCTTCCCATCGGTCAAAAGGGCCATGCTGAATAAAGTGTCAAAAGCAGACATGCAGGACAGGCCGTGGAGAACCGGGAGCCTTGCTACGCTGATGGGCAGGATGTAAATTGCCAACAGCCACTCTGGAGAAGTGTACGGTGTGTCCTGAAACATCTAAAAAACTCAGCTTAGAGAGCATAGGGCACTTCCACTCATCGGCGTATAAATTGGGAAAACTAAAAATCAGCAAGACACAGGCACCCCAAAGTTTAGGGCTGCTCTCTTGACAAGAACCTCCACTTCGTTACGCCTTAAATATCCCAGGAAAGAGAAAAAAGGATAAAGAAGTTGTGGTCCTTATGTACAATGGAATATCACTCAGCCATGAAATCAAGGTCATAAGGCTAGTAGCAGCATGATGAGTGGATTTAGGTACGACAATTCTAATTGAAAAAAGTCACACAGAAAAAGACACTTGTCATAAGATATCACTAATAGAGGGAATGTAAAAACCGCTACACTTGAACTGAATTACAAAACGGAACAGAGAAACACGTTTAGAAAACACACTATGGCTGCTCAACGGGAAAGGTGAGGCGGGGGGATGTATAAAACACGGGTTTCAAATTAGCTCAGATACCGTTCCATAAACCCAATATGTAATAGACAAGACCTACTCCTTGCTCAGGGAACTGGACTCAACACCCCCTACTCACCGCCCAAGAATATATCTGACTAGTAAGAATCTTAAAACCTATGTATTGGTATCTCTCTGTAAGTGAGTCAGGTGGGTGTAAAGCGGCATAAACACAGCAGTGAAAAGCAGCTAAACCCCATTATAAAAATCAATTACTTTTAAAAACCCGTGAAACAAAGACAGTGAAAGAGAGAGAAATTCTTACAAAATTCGTTCAGGGGCTGTGATGCCACCTGGATTGACCATATCTAGACCCACAGCTGACGGAGACATAAGGGTGGACACTCTTGGGGCTGAGAGGTCTGGTGAGGTTGGGTGAGCAAACGCAGACCCTTTAAAGTAATACTGCGTGGTACCCATCCCATGGGTCCCAAATCTCCAGGTGCAAGGGCATCTTCCTACATCGAAAACATGCATGAGAAACCCAGAAGATGGTACACCGTGTGATCGGGAAAGGTTTCTAAAACGCACCTCATTTCTCATCTCCTTGTGCTCGGGTTCGCCATTCCAGCCGCTTTACTAGCAATCTCCCTCCTTGGAGACTCAGCACCTTTAACCTCCTGTTCCGTACAGGTTGCAATTTGTCCTGAGGATGAACGGGAAGAGGGGGAACCAATGAGAGACTAGCTCTAGGTGTTGGGACTGGCACAGGTCACTCTATTTTCCCATCAGGAAGAAGAATTAACCACAGGCTCAGCCTGCCGCCCGGGACCAGAACAGGGCCTGAAGCAATCCTGCGCTTTGGCGGCCAGCTCCCAAGAAAGCGAGTTGAACAATGGAGCTCAGGGGCACTGCAATTCACAAACCTGCAGAGTTATAAATGATAACTCTCGTCCACAAATATATTGAGGGAAGGCAACGAAGAAGATTTGAAAGCAAGGCAGAATTGCAGGAAACAGATTTCAGGAGGTTGATTCGAATCGCCTTGAAAGCACAGGAAAAGCGGCCACACCTCGACAATCATGCCCTTGGCCAAAAAGGGCGTATGCGTTTTTTCCTGAATATATTCAGGAAAAAACGCATACGCCCTTTTTGGCCAACCAAGCAACCTGGAAAGGCAAATCAGCGCTACAAAGAAGTCTCGCTTCCCATCGGTCAAAAGGGCCATGCTGAATAAAGTGTCAAAACCAGAAATGCAGGACAGGCCATGGAGAAACGGGAGCCTTGCTTCGCTGATGGGCGCGATGTAAATTGCCAACAGCCACTCTGGAGAAGTGTACGGTGTGTCCTGAAACATCTAAAAAACTCAGCTTAGAGAGCATAGGGCACTTACACTCATCGGCGTATAAATTGGGAAAACTAAAAATCAGCAAGACACAGGCACCCCAAAGTTTAGGGCTGCTCTCTTGACAAGAAGCTGCACTTCGTTACACCTTAAATATCCCAGGAAAGAGAAAAATGGATAAAGAAGTTGTGGTCCTTATGTACAGTGGAATATCACTCAGCCATGAAATCAACGTCATAAGGCTAGTAGCAGCATGATGAGTGGATTTAGGTACGACGATTCTAAGTGAAATAAGTCACACAGAAAAAGACACTTGTCATAAGATATCACTAATAGAGGGAATGTAAAAACCGCTACACTTGAATTGAATTACAAAACGGAACAGAGTCACACGTTTAGAAAACACACTATGGCTGCTTAATGGGAAAGGTGAGGCGGGGTGATGCATAAAACACGGGTTTCAAATTAGCTCAGATACCGTTCCATAAACCCAATATGTAATAGACAAGACCTACTCCTTGCTCAGGGAACTGGACTCAACACCCCCTACTCACCGCCCAAGAATATATCTGTCTAGTAAGAATCTTAAAACCTATGTACTGATATATCTCTGTAAGTGAGGCAAGTGGGTGTAAAGCGGCATAAACACAGCAGTGAAAAGAAGCTAAACCCCATTATAAAAATCAATTACTTTTAAAAACCCGTGAAACAAAGACAGTGAAAGGGAGAGAAATTTTTAGAAAATTCGTCCAGGGGCTGTGATGCCACCTGGATTGACCATATCTAGACCCACAGCTGATGGAGACATAAGGGTGGACACTCTTGGGGCTGAGAGGTTTGGTGAGGTTGGGTGAGCAAACGCAGACCCTTTAAAGTAATACTGCGTGGTACCCATCCCATGGGTCCCAAATCTCCAGGTGCAAGGGCATCTTCCTACATCGAAAACATGCATGAGAAACCCAGAAGATGGTACACTGTGTGATCGGGAAAGGTTTCTAAAATGCACCTCATTTCTCATCTCCTTGTGCTCGGGTTCGCCATTCCAGCCACTTTACTAGCAATCTCCCTCCTTGGAGACTCAGCACCTTTAACCTCCTGTTCCGTACAGGTAGCAATTTGTCCTGAGGATGAACGGGAAGAGGGGGAACCAATGAGAGACTAGCTCTAGGTGTTGGGACAGGCACAGGTCACTCTATTTTCCCATCAGGAAGAAGAATTAACCACAGGCTCAGCCTGCCGCCCGGGACCAGAACAGGGCCTGAAGCAATCCTGCGCTTTTGCGGCCAGCTCCCAAGAAAGCGAGTTGAACAATGGAGCTCAGGGGCACTGCAATTCACAAACCTGCAGAGTTAAAAATGATAACTCTCGTCCACAAATATATTGAGGGAAGGCAACGAAGAGGATTTGAAAGCAAGGCAGAATTGCAGGAAACAGATTTCAGGAGGTAGATTCGAATCGCCTTGAAAGCACAGGAAAAGCGGCCAAACCTCGACAATCATGCCCTTGGCATACGCCCTTTTTGGCCAACCAAGCAACCTGGAAAGGCAAATCAGCGCTATAAAGAAGTCTCGCTTCCCATCGGTCAAAAGGGCCATGCTGAATAAAGTGTCAATACCAGAAATGCAGGACAGGCCATGGAGAAAAGGGAGCCTTGCTACGCTGATGGGCGGGATGTAAATTGCCAACAGCCACTCTGGAGAAGTGTACGGTGTGTCCGGAAACAAATAAAAAACTCAGCTTAGAGAGCATAGGGCACTTCCACTCATGGGCGTATAAATTGGGAAAACTAAAAATCAGCAAGACACAGGCACCCCAAAGTTTAGGGCTGCTCTCTTGACAAGAAACTGCACTTCGTTACACCTTAAATATCCCAGGAAAGAGAAAAATGGATAAAGAAGTTGTGGTCCTTATGTACAGTGGAATATCACTCAGCCATGAAATGAACGTCATAAGGCTAGTAGCAGCATGATGAGTGGATTTAGGTACGACGATTCTAAGTGAAATAAGTCACACAGAAAAAGACACTTGTCATAAGATATCACTAATAGAGGGAATGTAAAAACCGCTACACTTGAATTGAATTACAAAACGGAACAGAGTCACACGTTTAGAAAACACACTATGGCTGCTTAAGGGGAAAGGTGAGGCGGGGTGATGCATAAAACACGGGTTTCAAATTAGCTCAGATACCGTTCCATAAACCCAATATGTAATAGACAAGACCTACTCCTTGCTCAGGGAACTGGACTCAACACACCCTACTCACCGCCCAAGAATATATCTGACTAGTAAGAATCTTAAAACCTATGTATTGACATCTCTCTGTAAGTGAGTCAAGTGGGTGTAAAGCGGCATAAACACAGCAGTGAAAAGCAGCTAAACCCCATTATAAAAATCAATTACTTTTAAAAACCCGTGAAACAAAGACAGTGAAAGAGAGACAAATTCTTACAAAATTCGTTCAGGGGCTGTGATGCCACCTGGATTGACCATATCTAGACCCACAGCTGATGGAGACATAAGGGTGGACACTCTTGGGGCTGAGAGTTTTGGTGAGGTTGGGTGAGCAAACGCAGACCCTTTAAAGTAATACTGCGTGGTACCCATCCCATGGGTCCCAAATCTCCAGGTTCAAGGGCATCTTCCTACTTCGAAAACATGCATGAGAAACCCAGAAGATGGTACACCGTGTGATCGGGAAAGGTTTCTCAAACGCACCTCATTTCTCATCTCCTTGTGCTCGGGTTCGCCATTCCAGCCGCTTTACTAGCAATCTCCTTCCTTGGAGACTCACCAACTTTAACCTCCTGTTCCGAACAGGTTGCAATTTGTCCTGAGGATGAACGGGAAGAGGGGGAACCAATGAGAGACTAGGTCTAGTTGTTGGGACTGGAACAGGTCACTCTATTTTCCCATCAGGAAGAAGAATTAACCACAGGCTCAGCCTGCCGCCCGGAAAAAAAATAGGGCCTGAAGCAATCTTGCGCTTTTGCGGCCAGCTCCCAAGAAAGCGAGTTGAACAATGGAGCTCAGGGGCACTGCAATTCACAAACCTGCAGAGTTATAAATGATAACTCTTGTCCACAAATATATTGAGGGAAGGCACCGAAGAGGATTTGAAAGCAAGGCAGAATTGCAGGAAACAGATTTCAGGAGGTAGATTCGAATCGCCTTGAAAGCACAGGAAAAGCGGCCAAACCTCGACAATCATGCCCTTGGCCAAAAAGGCCGTATGCGTTTTTTCCTGAATATATTCAGGAAAAAACGCATACGCCCTTTTTGTCCAACCAAGCAACCTGGAAAGGCAAATCAGCGCTACAAAGAAGTCTCGCTTCCCATCGGTCAAAAGGGCCATGCTGAATAAAGTGTCAAAACCAGAAATGCAGGACAGGCCATGGAGAACCGGGAGCCTTGCTAGGCTGATGGGCGGGATGTAAATTGCCAACAGCCACTCTGGAGAAGTGTACGGTGTGTCCTGAAACATCTAAAAAACTCAGCTTAGAGAGCATAGGGCACTTCCACTCATGGGCGTATACATTGGGAAAACTAAAAATCAGCAAGACACAGGCACCCCAAAGTTTAGGGCTGCTCTCTTGACAAAAACCTCCACTTCGTTACACCGTAAATATCCCAGGAAAGAGAAAAAAGGATAAAGAAGTTGTGGTCCTTATGTACAATGGAATATCACTCAGCCATGAAATCAAGGTCATAAGGCTAGTAGCAGCATGATGAGTGGATTTAGGTACGACGATTCTAAGTGAAAAAAGTCACACAGAAAAAGACACTTGTCATAAGATATCACTAATAGAGGGAATGTAAAAACCGCTACACTTGAACTGAATTACAAAACGGAACAGAGTCACACGTTTAGAAAACACACTAAGGCTGCTCAACGGGAAAGGTGAGGCGGGGGGATGCATAAAACACGGGTTTCAAATTAGCTCAGATACCGTTCCATAAACCCAATATGTAATAGACAAAACCTACTCCTTGCTCAGGGAACTGGACTCAACATCCCCTACTCACCGCCCAAGAATATATCTGACTAGTAAGAATCTTAAACCTATGTATTGATATCTCTCTGTAAGTGAGTCAAGTGGGTGTAAAGCGGCATAAACACAGCAGTGAAAAGCAGCTAAACCCCATTATAAAAATCAATTACTTTTAAAAACCCGTGAAACAAAGACAGTGAAAGAGAGAGAAATTCTTACAAAATTCGTTCAGGGGCTGTGATGCCACCTGGATTGACCATATCTACACCCACAGCTGACGGAGACATAAGGGTGGACACTCTTGGGGCTGAGAGGTTTGGTGAGGTTGGGTGAGCAAACGCAGACCCTTTAAAGTAGTACTGCGTGGTACCCATCCCATGGGTCCCAAATCTCCAGGTTCAAGGGCATCTTCCTACATCGAAAACATGCATGAGAAACCCAGAAGATGGTACACCGTGTGATCGGGAAAGGTTTCTAAAACGCACCTCATTTCTCACCTCCTTGTGCTCGGGTTCGCCATTCCAGCCGCTTTACTAGCAATCTCCCTCCTTGGAGACTCAGCACCTTTAACCTCCTGTTCCGTACAGGTTGCGATTTGTCCTGAGGATGAACGGGAAGAGGGGGAACCAATGAGAGAATAGCTCTAGGTGTTGGGACTGGCACAGGTCACTCTACTTTCCCATCAGGTAGAAGAATTAACCACAGGCTCAGCCTGCCGCCCGGGACCAGAATAGGGCCTGAAGCAATCCTGCGCTTTTGCGGGCAGCTCCCAAGAAATCGAGTTGAACAATGGAGCTCAGGGGCACTGCAATTCACAAACCTGCAGAGTTATAAATGATAACTCTCGTCCACAAATATATTGAGGGAAGGCAACGAAGAGGATTTGAAAGCATGGCAGAATTACAGGAAACAGATTTCAGGAGGTAGATTCGAATCGCCTTGAAAGCACAGGAAAAGCGGCCAAACCTGGACAATCATGCCCTTGGCCAAAAAGGGCGTATGCATTTTTTCCTGAATATATTCAGGAAAAAACGCATACGCCCTCTTTGGCCAACCAAGCAACCTGGAAAGGCAAATCAGCGCTAAAAAGAAGTCTCGCTTCCCATCGGTCAAAAGGGCCATGCTGAATAAAGTGTCAAAACCAGCAATGCAGCACAGGCCATGGTGAAAAGGGAGCCTTGCTACGCTGATGGGCGGGATGTAAATTGCCAACAGTCACTCTGGAGAAGTGTACGGTGTGTCCTGAAACATCTAAAAAACTCAGCTTAGAGAGCATAGGGCACTTCCACTCATGGGCGTATACATTGGTAAAACTAAAAATCAGCAAGACACAGGCACCCCAAAGTTTAGGGCTGCTCTCTTGACAAGAACCTCCACTTCGTTGCACCTTAAATATCCCAGGAAAGAGAAAAATGGATAAAGAAGTTGTGGTCCTTAGGTACAATGGAATATCACTCAGCCATTAAATCAACGTCATAAGGCTAGTAGCAGCATGATGAGTGGATTTAGGTACGACGATTCTAAGTGAAATAACTCACACAGATAAAGACACTTGTCATAAGATATTACTTATAGAGGGAATGTAAAAACCGCTACACTTAAACTGATTTACAAAACGGAACAGAGTCACACGTTTAGAAAACACACTATGGCTGCTCAACAGGAAAGGTGAGGTGGGATAATTTGAAACACGGGTTTCAAATTAGCTAAGATACCGTTCCATAAACACAATATGTAATAGACAAGACCTACTCCTTGCTCAGGGAACTGGACTCAACACCCCCTACTCACCGCCCAAGAATATATCTGACTAGTAAGAATCTTAAACCTATGTGTTGATATCTCTCTGTAAGTGAGTCAAGTGGGTGTAAAGCGGCATAAACACAGCAGTGAAAAGCAGCTAAACCCCATTATAAAAATCAATTACTTTTAAAAACCTGTGAAACAAAGACAGTGAAAGAGAGAGAAATTCTTACAAAATTCGTTCAGGGGCTGTGATGCCACCTGGATTGACCATATCTAGACCCACAGCTGATGGAGACATAAGGGTGGACACTCTTGGGGCTGAGAGATTTGGTGAGGTTGGGTGAGCAAACGCAGACCCTTTAAATAATACTGCGTGGTACCCATCCCATGGGTCCCAAATCTCCAGGTTCAAGGGCATCTTCCTACATCGAAAACATGCATGAGAAACCCAGTGGATGGTATACAGTGTGATCGGGACACATTTCTGAAACGCAGGTCATTTCTCATCTCCTGGTGCTCGGGTTCGCCATTCCAGCCGCTTGACTAACAATCTCCCCACTTGGAGAATCAGCACCTTTAACCTCCTGTTTTGTACAGGTTGCAATTTGTCCTGAGGATGAACGGGAAGAGGGGGAACCCATGAGAGGCTAGCTCTAGGTGTTGGGACAGGCACAGGTCACCCTATTTTCCCATCAGAAGAAGATTTAACCACAGGCTCAGCCTGCCCCCCGGAACCAGAATAGGGCCTGAAGCAATCCCGCGCTTTTGCGGCCAGCTCCCAAAAAAGCGATTTGGAGAATGGAGCTCAGGAGCACGGCAATTCACAAATCTGCAGATTTATAAATGATCACTCTCGTCTAAAAATGTATTGAGGTAAGGCAACGAAGAGGATTTCAAAGCAAGACAGAATTGCAGGAAACAGTTTTTCACAGGTAGATTCGACTCGCCTTTAAAGCACATGAAATTCCGCAGAACTTCGACAATGATGCAGTTGGCCAAAAAGGGCGTCTGCGTTCTTTCCTGAATAAATTTTGGAAAAAACGCAGATGCTCTTTTTAGCCAACTAAACAAGCGGGCAATGCAAATCAGCATTACAAAAATGTCTCACTTCGCATTGGTCAAAAGGCCCATGCTGAAAAAGTGTAAAACCCAGAAATGCAGGACAGGCCATGGAGAAAAGGGAGCCATGTTATGCTGATCGGCGGGATGTAAATTGCCACCGGCCACTCTTGAGAAGTGTATACTGTATCTTAAAACTTCTAAAAAACAGAGCTACAGAGCATACAGCACTTCCCCTCATGGGCGTATATCTTGGGAAAACCAAAAAATCGACAAGTCACAGGCACCCCAAAGTTTAGGGCTGCTCTGTTTAGAAATGCCTCGATTTGGGTACAACTTACATGTCCTTGGAAGGAAAAAATGGATAAAGAAGATGTGGTACTTATGTACAATGGAATATTACTCAGCAATCAATGAAATAAGGCCAGTGGCAGCAACTCGTGGAGACTGAGGTACGATCATTCTAAGTGACATAAGTCAGACATAAAGAGAGACTTATCATAAGGTATCACTTATAGATAGTATCTAAAAATGCCTTCACATGAACGCAATTACAAAACAGTAACGGCGTCACACATTTAGAAAACACACTTATGGCTGCTAAAGGAGAAAGGTGGGGCGGGGTGATGCATAAACCAGGAGGTTGAAATTAGCACAGATACGGTTCCATAAACAAAATAGGTATTCGACAGGACCTACTCTATAGCTCAAAGAGCTGGACTCAGCACACTGTTGTCACCAGAAAAGGATATATAAGACTGGTAAGAATCTGTAAAAGAATTTATTGATGTCTCTCTTTAAGTGAATCAAGTGGATAGATGTAGAGCAGGAAGAAACACAGTATTGAAAATCAGCTATACCCCATTATAAAATTAAATAACAAGTACAAAATAAAGGCAGTGAGAGAGAGAGAAATTCTTACAAAATTTGTTCAAGGGCTGTGATGCAACCTGGACTGACCATATCTAGACACAGAGCTGGATGGGACCTAAGGCTCTACACTCGTTGGTCTGAGAGGCTTCGTGAGGATGGGGCAGCAAATGCAGCACTTTTAGAGAAATACTGCCTGGCCCCCATTCCATGGGTCCCATACCTCCAGGTGCAGGGGACCCTTCCTACAGCTAAAACATGCATGGCACATCCAGAGGATGGTACACCGTCTGATCGGGAAGAGTTTGGAAAAGTCACCTCATGTCCATGTCTCCTGGTATTCGGGTTCCCCAGCTCCTTTCCTTAGAGTCCCCCCACTTTGGGAAGGCAGCACACTCAACAGCCGGTTTTGCACGGCTTGGAATTTTCCAGTGAAGAAGGGGAATGGCGGGATGGAATGAGACACAAGCCTTAGATGTTTGGACAGGCATATGCCACTCTAGTTTCCTACCTGGAAGAAGAATTTCCCTATCCTTCAGGTGCCCCAGTAACTGGAATGGGTCTGTAGAAATCCTGCCCCTTTGTGTCTGCTTCCCTAAACAAGTTGAAAACCGGTGCTCAGGGGCACTGCAATTCCCAAACATGCAGGGTTGTAATTGACACCTCTAATGGAGTCATTTCTTGAGCCAAGTATTCGTAAAGGCCTTGTAAGCAAGGCAGAATTGCAGGAAAGGGATTTCAAGGGGTAGTTTGCACTCGTCATTAAAGCACATGCAAAGCTGCTGAACATCGCCAATGATGCAGTTTGCCAAAAAGGCCGTATGCGTTATTCCTTAATATATTCAGGAAAAACCCTTACTCCATTTTTGGCCAACAAAACAGGCGGGCAATGTAAATTAATACTACAAAGAGATATCACTTCGCACCAGTCAGAATGGCCAACCTCACAAACTGTAAAACCTGAAATGCAGGACAGGGCATGGAGAAAAGGGAACGCTGACAAGCTGATGGTGGGAATGTAAATTGCTAACAGCCACTCTGGAGAAGTGGGTGGTGATTCCTTAAAAATCTAAAAACCAGAGCTTCAGAGCATATGGCGCTTCCACTCCTGGGCCTGTATCTTGGAAAAAACGTAAATTGACAGGACACAGGCACTCTAAAATTTATGCAGCCCTGTTTACAACAGCCTCTACTCGGAAGCTACCTAAAAGTCCTTGGAAGGAAGAATGGATAAAGAAATTATGGTAGATATGTACAATGGAATATTACTCAGCCATGAAGTGAATGAAATAAGGCCATTTAGGGCCACTCAGAAGGACCTACATACATTCATACTAAGTGTCATAAATCAGGCAATGAAAAATATCATATGATATTACTTATCGGTGGAATCTAAAAATTGATAGAAAGGTACTATCTTACAACACAGAAACAGAGTCCCAGACTTAGAACACAAACTTATGGTTACCAAACTGGAAAGGTGTGTTGGAGGCATAAATCATGAGGTTGGAGTTAGTATATACATATTTACAGAGAGAAAACTTGTAATCAACATGGACCTGCTGTAGAGCACTTGGAACTCTTCTCAACACCCTTTAGTAACCTCAATGGGAAAATAATTCTAAAAAGAATATATAGTTATCTCTGTATAAATGAATCATGTTGGTGTATGTCAAAAATGAACACAACATGATAAATCAACTATATACTCCATTATAAATTTAAAATTAAATTAAAGAAAAGAAAAATGATCACTAAATTTGTTTAGTCGTAGTGAACGTACTAGTGTCACATCCCTGGACACAGACACAATTTGGTCCCAAGGCTGGACTGTTGTGGGCCTGAGGACCTCGGGAGGATATGCCAGCTAATTCGCCCCCCTTGAACATGTAGTATCTGGTCCCCTCTGCATGGGATCACTATCTCCAGATCTAAGTGTGCCCTCATACTACTAAACCAACCCTCTGACACCCAAAGGATGGTGGACTCTCTGGGCTGGATGACATTTGGAAAATCACCTGCTCTCAACATATCCTGGTGTTTGGGTTCCGACCTCCCGACTCCTTCGTAAGGGTCATCCCACTCTACAAGACAGCACCCTCAACAGGTGATTTTGCAGGGGTTTATACTTGTTCGGGGGATGAAGGGTAAGGGGGAAGAAGGAATGGGACAGAAGCCCTTACATGTTTGGTCAGGCACATTCCACTCTAATTTAATACCCAAGAACAGGACTTGCCCTACATCTAAGGTTGTGTCAGTAACCAGAGAGGGACAGTAGAAATCCTGCCGCCTTCTGTTTACCATAACAACAATTCTAAAACTGGACCTTATACGCACTTCATATTCACAATGCCTGGGGAGCTGTAAATGACAACAGCCCTCAAAAAATGTCTTGGGGTAGGTAATCGAAGTAGACTTCAAAACAAGGCAACCTTTCAATAACCCTTTTTCAAGGGATAAATCTTACTGACACTGTTCAAAAAAAAAAATGCACATATGAAGATACTCACCATTGTTTTATGTTAGACAAATGCAAATCAGATGTACAAAGAAGTATCACCTGGAACCACTCAGAATAGCCATCATCACAATGTCTACAAACAAGAAATGCTTCAGAGGGTGTGGAAAAAAGAGAAACCTACTACTTACTTTTTTTTTTTTTTTTAATCTGCGTTGGGTCTTTGTTGCTGTGCGTGGCTTTTCTATAGTTGCAGCAAGCGGGGGCTACTCATCGTTGTGGTACGAAGCCTTCTCTTTGTGGTGGCTTCTCTTGTTGTGGAGCACAAGCTGTAGGCACACAGGCTTCAGTAGTTGTGGCTC
The DNA here is from genome assembly GCF_028021215.1 of Eschrichtius robustus. NCBI lineage: Eukaryota > Metazoa > Chordata > Mammalia > Artiodactyla > Eschrichtiidae > Eschrichtius > Eschrichtius robustus. The sequence continues at coordinate 31,312,981 of NC_090831.1, read as the reverse complement.
GTGGGCTCTAGAGCGCAGACTGAGTAGTTGTGGTGCATGGGCTTACTTGTTCTGTGGCATGTGAGATCTTCCCGGGCCAGGGCTCGAACCTGTGTCCCCTGAACTGGCAGGCAGATTCTTAACCACTGTGCCACCAATTCTATGCTATCGGTGGCAATGTCAATTGGTAACAGCCACTATGGAGCACAGAATGGAGGTTACCAGAGTAAGGGGAGGTGGGAGGGATAAATTGGAAATTGGGATTGACATATACACACCACTATATATAAAAGAGATAACAAATAAGGGCTTACTGTATAGCACAGGGAACTCTACTCAATACTCTGTAATGACCTGTATGGGAAAGGAATCCAAAACGGATTGGATATATGTATAACTGCTTCACTGTGCTGTGCAGCAGAAAGTAACACAACATTGTAAATCAACTCTATTCCAAAAAAATTGAAATTGAAATGAAATGAAGTAAAATAAAATAAAATAGAGCTACCAGATGATCCAGCAAGTTCACTCCTGTGTGCATATCTGGAGGAAAGCATAAATCGAAAAGACACATCTTCCCCAATGTTCACTGCAACACTCTTTACAATAGCGAAGACATGGAAGCAACCAAAATGTCCATCAACATATGAATATAGGTAAAGAATATGTGATACATATATATAATGGAATATGACTCAGCCATAAAATAGAAGAAAATAATGCCAGTTGCAGTAACATGGATGGACCTAGAAATGATTGTACTAAGTGAAGTAAGTCAGACAGAGTAAGACAAATATTGGATGATATCACTTCTAGGTGGAAGCTAAAAATTGATACAAATGAACTAACTTACAAAACAGAGGCAGACTCACAGACTTGGAAAACAAACTTACGGTTACCAAAGGGGAGAGGTGGGGGGTAAGGATAAATCAGGAGCTTGGGGTAAACATACGAATACTACTATATATAACAGATAAGCAACAGGACCTACTGTATAGCACAGGGAGCTCTACTCAGTATTCTGGGAATACCGTTATCAGAAAAGAATCTGAAAAAGAATGAATATATGCATATGTGTAACTGAATCACTTGCTGTGCAGCTGAAATGAACACAACATTGTAAATCAACTATACTCCAATAAAATTTAAATTTCAAAATAAAGAAAATCACCTATATTTCAAAAGAAAAAGAAAGAATTCCCGTCTCTTTATATGGCTTGATAGCTTACTTTTTTAGTGCTCAATATTATCCCATTCCCAGAATATATTAATACTATATCATTTCATTCACCTATTGGAGGACACCTTAGTTTCATTCACATTTTGGCAATATTGAATTAGGTGCTATAAATATCCATATGCAGGTTTTCCTCTGGAAGTATGTTTTAAACTACTTTCAGTAAATATCCATGAGAACACTTGACGGATTGTACAGTAAGGGAATGCTCAATATTCTAGCAAGTGTCAATCAGACTACCAAAGTAGCTGTATTATTTTTAATTTCCACCAATGACAAATGACATTTCCTATTGTTCCACATCTCCTACAGAATTTGTTCTTGTCATTGTTCACATTTTACCCATTCTAAGTGTTACATAGTGGTATGTAATTGTATTTTTAATTTGCTTTTTCATGGCAGCATGTAATCTGGATTATTCTTCTGTATACTTATATGCATAGTGTCTATTTTCTTTGGTGAGGTGTCCATAAAGTATATTGGTCCACATTTTATTTAGGTTGCTTTCATTTTTTTCTACCCAATCTTTATTTGTTTTATTTATTTGCGTGCCTTATTGCATTAGCAAGGACTTGGAGTAAAATATGGAAAAGGAGTCATGAAAGGGGACATCCTTGCTTTTACCTGAACTTAGTGGAAAAGCTTCATGGTTTTGACCATTAATCATGATGTAAGATAAAAGTTTCCTGTAAATCTTTGTTATCAACTTGAGAAAGCTCCAGTCTATTTCTTTAACTGAGAGTTTTTATGAAGAATGGGTGTTAGATTTTTTCAAAGGTCTTCTGAATCTATTGATATGCTAATGATTGTCTTTAAGGTGTTGATATGATGGATATAATTATTTGATTCTAGAATGTTGAACCAGCCTTTCATACCTGGGATTATTTCCTCTCATTCATGATATAAAATTCTCTCAAAATATTGTTGGATTCGATTTGGTAATATTTTGTTGAGGATTTTTGCATTGATGTACCTGAGAGATATTGGTCAGTTTTCTTTACTATTCATATGTTCTTCTAAGTTTGGATGTTGTGGATTTAGTGTCAGACATTCATTTGGGGAGATTCTCAGTCATTTTTAAAAAATATTTTCTGTTCTTTATTATCTTTATTCTCCTCCTGCTATACCCATTATGTATAGGTCACAGCATTTTTCATTGTTCCACAATTATTGATTACTCTGTTCTGTTGATTTCTTTCCTGCCCATTTTCTCTTTTCTTTTGAGATTTAAAGGTTTCTCCTGATATGTCTTCAAGCTCACAGATATTTCTCCTCAGCCAGCTCTTTGACTGCTAAAACAAAATACGAGAGACTTGGTATTTTATAAACAACAGAATATTTTTGTTTTCTCATAATTGCTGAGGCTGCAAAGTTCAAGAACAAGTAACCAGGGGCTTCCCTGGAGGTGCAGTGGTTAAGAATCTGCCTACCAATAAAGGGGACAAGGGTTCGAGCCCTGGTCCAGGAAGATCCCACATGCCATGGAACAACTAAGCCCGTGCACCACAAATACTGAGCCTGTGCTCTAGAGTCCACAGGCCACAACTACTGAGCCCGTGAGCCACAACTACTGAAACCCACACGCCTAGAGCCCGTGCTCCGCAACAAGAGAAGCCACTCAATGAGAAGCCCGCGCACCGCACCAAAGACCCAACACAGCCAAAAAATTAATTAATTAATTATCTAATTATTATTTTTTTTTTTTAAAAAGAACAAGTTGCCAGCTGACTTAGTGTCTGGCGAGGGACCAATTTCTGATTCATAATGTGGGCCTTCTCGCTCGGCAATGAAATCATGGAATGGGCATAAGATCTTCTGTGTGCTACATTTATTAGGTCACTAATCCCATGTTTGAGGTCTCTGGCCTCATAACCTAATCACCTCCCAAAAGCCCCACCTCCTAATACCATCAACATGGGAGCTGGGTTTCAAAATTTTAAAATTAGAGGTACAAAATATTTACACCATAACAGGGACCACAGAGTTAACTGTTTTTTCCTTTCATGTTAAAGGTTTGCACATTTATATTTATTATATAATCCCAAAACCCTTGTTTTTTTTTATAACATTCTTTTTCCGTATACGCCAGTACAGACCACTGAGTAGAGTTCCCTGTGCTATAAAGCAGGTCTTTATCAATACTTATCTATTTTATATATAGTAGTGTGTATAAGTCAGTCCCAATCTCCCAATGTATCCCTTCTCCACTTATCCCCTGGTAACCATAAGTTTGTTTTCTATATCCATGATTCTATTTCTGTTGTGTAAATAAGTTCATTTGTACCTTTTTTTTTTCTTTTTTAGATTCCTCATATAAGCAATATCATATGATATCTGTCTTTCTGTGTCTGACTTGCTTCACTCAGTATAACAATCTCTAGGTCCATCCATGTTGCTACAAAACCCTTAATTGTTAAGGATAACTCTCAATTTTTCCCAGTATCATCAGCAATTCTTTCTGGCAGACACGTGATAACACTTTTTAAACAGGGATATTGAGACCAAGACTCCTGACCTGCAAACAAACAAAACATCATTCATATAGTGAAAACTTTGCAAATCAAAGGATGAAAGCACTTGGTCTAAATCCCTTTGCACCCACTGCTGACAGAGGGCAGAGGAGTTTGACTCACTAATCTTCCTTACGTGCACTTCTTCCTAATGGGGTATTCCATCTAAAACTTATAAGAAGCGGGGATGTATCATGGAACACACCAATCGCTACTACAGATTCTGAAGCAGCAAAAAAAAAAAAAAAAAAAAAAACATGATGAATCCATCCAAAGGGTTCTGTCCACATTGTTACAATAGTTTCCCTCACACTGTGAACCCTTTTCAAACCCTATCACTTGAACCTATTTTTTATTTTTTTCAACAAAAATAATGTTAATCTGCAGTCAGACACTCCAGTAATATTACACTATCCCTTGTGCAAGTATGTAGGGATTTGAGGAGCTATGGGAGGCCACCATGAGAGGTTGCCTAGAGTAATTAGGACATTTCATTTAATGTTGGTTCTTCTCCTAAGATGTCTGCTATCCTCTTCTGTTTGTAGCTACTAGCATTGAGAAAGTGACCAAGATATGGCCCTTCTCTTTTACTGCCCATGAATGCAACTGTGATTAACCCCACAGAACTTGGTGCTTCCAGAATCCCCTGAACCTACTGACCCTCCATGCATGGCATGACATAGATAAGGATGGTGACGTGTATCCTTGTATAGAGTGTGTTATAAAATGTTTGACTCTTCCCTTCCTCATAATTCCAAAGAATAGATTTCTTTGGATTTCTGCTTAATGCTGCTGGAGTTGGTACATAAGTTGAGGGAGGTATCAGGGCACACCAAAAGAGAGGGTAACTGCACAGAAAATACAAGCAGGTACATTTCTGTGTAGTTTCAAGCAGCTTATTTGCTATATCAACCATGGTGACATGTTGACCCATCCTCTTTCTACTAGTAGTACAACAAACATAAAGGATATTTAGGCTGCTTGTTTTATCCCCACCTCTCACAATTGATCTGCATTAACATATAGGACAATGAAGGGCCCTTTCTACCATCTTAACCAATATTTGAGAACTAGAAAATGTCCAGATTTTTCTGGGGTTTATTTTCATATTCCCCAATCAGGCCTATGAAGGAATCTTACCTATTGTGTTTAATGAAGTCGTATCTCTGACGGCATCCCATCATCAAAAAAACTGGAAAGAAATTTGAAGGGTCTTCGATTTTACCATATTTGAAATAACAGTATTTTAGCCTGACAAGTTTTTGGATTTTAGAAAAAAAATATTTTAAATGAGACAAAAAATCATTTTTATGACACAAAAAGACAGCGATAGTTTTATATTTTTATCTGTTCCACTTGCACACAAGTGTCTCATGGGGTTATGTAAAGCTCTCCTGTTGGGTGCTGTGCATGGTGCAAGTATGGATTAAAGCTTAGGAATCTTAAGCTTCAGTCACCTGAAACATTTAAATTAGGGTGCAAGCAATCCTGTCCAACGTTTGAAAAGAGCAACACACTCTCTTTATTTTATTTGTTAGGTAATTAATCTGTCTTTTCCCCAAGGAGAGAAACAAGTGGCATCTTCCATCAATGTGTTGCACAAATATCTTTGAACAGAGAGTGCAAGCAGAGGCTGATACAGGATGTGAAAAAAAAAAAAATGAGAGACCCTTGTGGCATTTTCTCCTAACTTATTGCAATCTCCCATTTAAAATGTGGGAATAATCAATCTTCTGAGGAAAAAGGCCCAAGGAAGGTTTTTGCTTCTGTGGAATAATGGGATTGCTAAAGATTTCAGGAGGCAAGACGAATTAGTGAGAATGACCATGAGAAATCAGAGAAAAGTCAGATCCATGGATGAAGTGATTTTTACCACTGTGAATCAATGAGAAGTAGGAGCAAATGAAAAGAAAGCTGATACAACATTTTCTGAATAAATGTAACCTTTCAGCTGTCATAGAAAAATTAATACTCACTATGATACAACATATTTAGTTTAGAAAGTTAACTTAAATTTAAAGCTTAATAATTACATTTATTGAAGAAATGAAAACATATTTGTGGTTTAGAATAAATAATGTGTTCTGCTACAGGTAAGAAGACTACATAAATAAATAGAAATAAGACTAAATAAATAAAGAGGAAAATATCAAATTAGATGTTATTAACATTAAAAACTGACACTCATCTAAAGAAAGAGAAGGAGAGACAGAAAGAGAGAAGAACTCATCTCAAGCATGTATTAAAAACTCCTAAATAAGAAGTCTTCAGATGTTAAAAAAAAAGGAAGTCTTCAATAAGAAGATAATGGAATAGCAAAATGGGGGAAATATACCAAAAGATATTTCAAAAAAGAGAGTACAGAATGCTAAGTAAACATATCAAAAGATGCTTGGCTTCTTAGTAGTCAATTAAATGCAAAAGTGTGATACCTGGAATTATCACTCACCAACCAGAAAGTTCAAATGAAAATGACAGGTATTATCAAGTTTGACAAGAATGTGTATAATCCTTGAATCTCATTCACTGCTGCTGAAGATGAAAAATCATACAAATGTTTTGAAAATATTTAGAAATATCTAAAAAGATAAACACAAGAAAGCTATGACTCGAAAATTTTACTACTACGTGTATACTGAACAATAATTTATACACACACCACCAAAGCTCAAGTTCTAGAATTTATATACCAGTGCTGTTCTCAATAGACACAAACTGAAAATCACTCATATTGTAATACACATTGGAATAAATTAATTAATAGTTAAATATTTACATTATGGAATCCTATGCAACAGTGGCAATGCATGATCACAACAACAGGCAACCATATAGGCATATTCACAAACAACATAAAATAAAAAAGCCCAATCCAAAAGTGATTTTACTGTGCCATAACATTTATATAAAATACAAAATACAGGTAAAGTTATCTTTTTGTTAGATACCAGAACAATATTAAACCTTAAGGGGAGTCACTAGAATGGGACCAGGGGGCCTCTGAGTATCTGGCAATTTTCTGTGTCTTTATCTAGAAGCTATGTTTAGAGTGTATTCAGATGCTGAATTTTCTGAAATTTGTCATTTCCTTACAAACCATGCATATTTTTCTTTTTTTTTTATACATAACAAAAACTAAAAAAGATAGACCAGGGAAGGTAATTGTATTAGCACTTTAATATCCATGCTTTTCAAGGTGGAAGTGAAAAGTATTAAATACTTGACATTGTGATTACTTCTTAAAAGTAAGGTGAAAATTTGAGGTTAATAAATAAGACATACTTCTTCATATATAATCCTCAAAGAGGAGGGGTAGAAAGGAGTATTATGTTTTTTCTTTAATACAGAATCGTTAAGATAGAAAATAATGAAAACAGACTAGGTTTAAAAAAGAGCACACTGGACTTCCCTGGTGGCACAGTGGGTAAGAATTTGCCTGCCAATGCAGGGAACAGGGGTTCCATCCCTGGTCTGGGAAGATCCCACATGCCGCAGAACAACTAAGCCCGTGTGCCACAAGTACTGAGCCTGTGCTCTAGAGCCTGCAAGCAACAACTATTGAGCCTGCATGACACAACTACTGAAGCCCATGCACCTAGAGCCCATACTCCACAACAAGAGAAACCACCGCAAGGAGAAGCCCGTGCACCACAACGATGAGTAACCCCTGCTTCTCTAGTAACAACTGGAGAAACCCTGTGCAGCAACGGAGACCCAACACAACCAAAATTTTAAAAAATTAAATCTTTTGACTTCTGAGTTGACTCACTCACGTGGCTGTAGGTAAGAGGCCTCAGTTCCTTGCCACATGGATCTCTCCTTAGGGCTGCTTGAGTGTCCTCATGACATGGCAGCTGGCTTACCCCAGGATGAGTGATCTAGCAGAAACAAAGCAGAAGCTGCAATGTCTTTTATAACTTTGGAAGCTGCACTTTGTCATTTCTGCAATTTCTTATTACTTAAACAGTCAACTCTTTTCAAGTGCGAGGAGCCACACTGGTACATGGAGACTGGGAGATAATTAGGGGATAATTAGGTCCATCTTGGAGGCTGGCTACCAAAGTGGCTGACTAGCCAAAGTCTGAATTTTGTTTTCTTCACTTCTGGAGAGAAAATGGTCAGTGAACCTCATTGGTGGTCTTTGAGATGTACCAAAGCTACCTCTTGCTCTCACCCCCAGCTGTGTGGCTGACAGGGTCTTGGTGCTCCAGCCGGGTGTCAAGCCTGTGCCTCTGAGGTGGGAGAGCCGAGTTCAGGACATTGGTCTACCAGAGACCTCTGACACCTTGTAATATCAAATGGCGAAAGCTCTCCCAGAGATATCCGTCTCAACGCTAAGACCCAGCTCCACTCAGAGACCAGCAAGATCCAGTGCTGGACATCCCATGCCAAACAACTAGCAAGACAGGAATGCAGGCCTACCCATTAGCAGAGAGGCTGCCGAAAATCACAATAAGGTCTACAGACACCCCAAAACACACCACCAAATGCGGATCTGTCCACCAGAAAGACAAGATCCAGACACACACACCAGAACACAGGCACCAGTCCCCTCCATCAGAAAGCCTACACGACCCACTGAACCAACCTTAGCCACTGGGGGCAGACACCAAATACAACGGGAACTACGAATCTGCAGCCTCTGAAAAGGAGACCCCAAACACAGTCCCCAAAGCCAAATGAGAAGACACAGAAACACACAGCAGATGAAGGAGCAAGGTAAAAACCCACCAGACCAAACAAATGTGGAGGAAATAGGCAGTCTACCTGAAAAAGAATTCAGAGTAATGATAGTAAAGATGATTCCAAATCTTGGAACTGGAATGGAGAATAGACAAGAAACGTTTAACAAGGACCTAGAAGAACTAAAGAGCAAACAAACAATGATGAACAACACAATAAATGGAATTAAAAATTCTCTAGAAGAAAACAATAGCAGAATAACTGAGGCAGAAGAATGGATAAATGACCTGGAAGATAAAATAGTGGAAATAACTACTGCAAAGCAAAATAAAGAAAAAAGAATGAAAATAATTGAGGACAATCTGAGACATCTCTGGGAAAACATTAAATGCACCAACATTCGAATATAGGGGTCACAGAAGTAGAAGAGAAAAAGAAAGACACTGAGAAAATATTTAAAGAGATTATAGTTGAAAACTTCCCTAATATGGGGACGGAAATCGTTAGTCAAGTCCAGGAAGCCCAGGGAGTCCCATACAAGATAAACCCAAGGAGAAACATGCCAAAACATATATTAATCAAACTATCAAAAATTAAATACAAAGAAAAAATATTAAAAGCAGCAAGGGAAAAACAACAAATAACATACAAGGGAATCCCCATAAGGTTAACAGCTGAACTTTCAGCAGAAACTCTGCAAGCCAGAAGGGACTGGCAGGACATATTTAAAGTAATGAAAGGGGAAAAGCTACAACCAAGATTACTCGACCCACCAAGGATCTCGTTCAGATTCGACAGAGAAATTAAAACCTTTACAGACAAGCAAAAGCTAAGAGAATTCAGCACCACCAAACCCGCTTTACAACAAATGCTAAAGGAACTTCTCTAGGCAGGAAACACAAGAGAAGGGAAAGACCTACAATAAGAAACCCAAAACAATTAAGAAAATGGTAATAAGAACATACATATCAATAATTACCTTAAATGTAAATGGATTAAATGCTCCAACCAAAAGACATAGACTGGCTGAATGGATCCGAAAACACGACTGGTATGTATGTGGTCTACAAGAGACCCACTTCAGACATAGGGACACATAGAGATGGAAAGTGAGGGGATGGAATAAGATATTCCATGCAAATGGAAATCAAAAGAAAGCTAGAGTAGCAATTCTCATATCAGACAAAAAAGACTTTAAAATAAAGACTATTACAGGAGACAAAGAAGGACACTACATAATGACCAAGGGATCAATCCAAGAAGAAGATATAACAATTGTATATATTTATGCACCCAACATAGGAGCACCTCAATACATAAGGCAAATGCTAACAGCCATAAAAGGGGAAATCGACAGTAACACAATCATAGTAGGGGACTTTAGCACCCCTCTTTCACCAATGAACAGATCATCCACAATGAAAATAAATAAGGAAACACAAGCTTTAAATGATACATTAAACAAGATGGACTTAATTGATATTTATAGGACATTCTACCCCAAAACAACAGAATACACATTTTTCTCAAGTGCTCATGGAACATTCTCCAGGATAGATCATATCTTGGGTCATAAATCAAGCCTTGGTAAATTTAAGAAAATTGAAATCGTATCAAGTATCTTTTCCGACCACAACGCTATGAGACTAGATATCAATTACAGGAAAAGATCTGTAAAAAATACAAACACATGGAGGCTACACAATACACTACTTAATAACGAAGTGATTACTGAAGAAATCAAACGGGAAATCAAAAAATACCTAGAAACAAATGACAATGGAGATACGACGACCCAAAACCTATGGGACGCAGCAAAAGCAGTGCTAAGAGGGAAGTTTATAGCAATACAAGCCTACCTCAAGAAACAGGAAACATCTCGAATAAACAACCTAACCTTGCACCTGAAGCAATTAGAGAAAGAAGAACAAAAAAACCCCAAAGCCAGCAGAAGGAAAGAAATTATAAAGATCAGGTCAGAAATAAATGAAAAAGAAATGAAGGAAACAATAGCAAAAATCAATGAAACTAAAAGCTGGTTCTTTGAGAAGATAAACAAAATTGATAAACCATTAGCCAGACTCATCAAGAGAAAAAGGGAGAAGACTCAGATCAATAGAATTAGAAATGAAAAAGGAGAAGTAACCACTGACACTGAAGAAATACAAAAGATCATGAGAGATTACTACAAGCAACTCTATGCCAATAAAATGGGCAACCTGGAAGAAATGGACAGATTCTTAGAAATGCACAAACTGCCGAGACTGAACCAGGAAGAAATAGAAAATATGAACAGACCAATCACAAGCACTGAAATTGAAACTGTGATTAAAAACCTTCCAACAAACAAAAGCTCAGGACCAGATGGCTTCACAGGTGAATTCTATCAAACATTTAGAGACGAGCTAACACCTATCCTTCTCAAACTCTTCCAAAATATTGCAGAGGGAGGAACACTCCCAAACTCATTCTACGAGGCCACCATCACCCTGATACCAAAACCAGACAAAGATGTCACAAAGAAAGAAAACTACAGGCCAATATCACTGATGAACATAGATGCAAAAATCCTCAACAAAATACTAGCAAACAGAATCCAACAGCACATTAAAAGGATCATACACCATGATCAAGTGGGGTTTATCCCAGGAATGCAAGGATTCTTCAATATACGCAAATCAATCAATGTGATACACCATATTAACAAATTGAAGGAGAAAAACCATATGATCATCTCAATAGATGCAGAGAAAGCTTTTGACAAAATTCAACACCCATTTATGATAAAAGCCCTGCAGAAAGTAGGCATAGAGGGAACTTTCCTCAACATAATAAAGGCCATATATGACAAACCCACAGCCAACATTGTCCTCAATGGTGAAAAACTGAAACCATTTCCACTAAGATCAGGAACAAGACAAGGTTGCCCACTCTCACCACTATTATTCAACATAGTTTTGGAAGTGTTAGCCACAGCAATCAGAGAAGACAAAGAAATAAAAGGAATCCAAATCGGAAAAGAAGAAGTAAAGCTGTCACTATTTGCAGATGACATGATACTATACATAGAGAATCCTAAAGATGCTACCAGAAAACTCCTAGAGCTAATCAATGAATTTGGTAAAGTAGCAGGATACAAAATAAATGCACAGAAATCTCTTGCATTTCTATACACTAATGACGAAAAATCTGAAAGTGAAATTAAGAAAACACTCCCATTTACCATTGCAACAAAAAGAATAAAATATCTAGGAATAAACCTACCTAAGGAGACAAAAGACCTGTATGCAGAAAATTATAAGACACTGATGAAAGAAATTAAAGATGATACAAATAGATGGAGAGATATACCATGTTCCTGGATTGGAAGAATCAACATTGTGAAAATGACTCTACTACCCAAAGCAATCTACAGATTCAGTGCAATCCCTATCAAACTACCACTGGCATTTTTCACAGAACTAGAACAAAAAATTTCACAATTTGTATGGAAACACAAAAGACCCCGAATAGCCAAAGCAATCTTGAGAACGAAAAATGGAGCTGGGGGAATCAGGCTCCCTGACTTCAGACTATATTACAAAGCTTCAGTAATCAAGAGAGTTTGGTACTGGCACAAAAACAGAAATATAGATCAATGGAACAGGATAGAAAGCCCGGAGATAAACCCACACACATATGGTCACCTTACCTTTGATAAAGGTGGCAAGCATATACAGTGGAGAAAAGACAGCCTCTTCAATAAGTGGTGCTGGGAAAATTGGACAGGTACATGTAAAAGTATGAAATTAGAACACTCCCTGACACCATGCACAAAAATAAACTCAAAATGGATTAAAGACCTAAGTGTAAGGGCAGACACAATCAAACTCTTAGAGGAAAACATAGGCAGAACACTCTATGACATACATCACAGCAAGATTCTTTTTGACCCAGCTCCCAGAGAAATGGAAATAAGAACACAAATAAACAAATGGGACCTAATGAAGCTTAAAAGCTTTTGCACAGCAAAGGAAACCATAAACAAGACCAAAAGACAACCCTCAGAATGGGAGAAAATATTTGCAAATGAAGCAACTGACAAAGGATTAATCTCCAAGATTTACAAGCAGCTCATGCAGCTCAATAACAAAAAAACCAACAACCCAATCCAAAACTGGGCAGAAGACCTAAATAGACATTTCTCCAAAGAAGATATACAGATGGCCTACAGACACATGAAAGAATGCTCAACATCATTAATCATTAGAGAAATGCAAATCAAAACTACAATGAGATATCATCTCACACCAATCAGAGTGGCCATCATCAAAAAATCTAGAAACAATAAATGCTGGAGAGGGTGTGGAGGAAAGGGAACACTCTTGCACTGTTGGTGGGAATGTAAATTGATACAGCCACTATGGAGAACAGTATGGAGGTTCCTGAAAAAACTACAAATAGAGCTACCATATGACCCAGCAATCCCACTACTGGGCATATACCCTGAGAAAACCATAGGTCAAAAAGAGTCATGTACCAAAATGTTCATTGCAGCTCTATTTACAATAGCCAGGACATGGAAGCAACCTAAATGTCCATCGACAGATGAATGGATAAAGAAGATGTGGCACATATATACAATGGAATATTACTCAGCCATAAAAAGAAATGAAATGGAGGTATTTGTAATGAGGTGGATGGAGTTAGAGTCTGTCATACAGAGTGAAGTAAGTCAGAAAGAGAAAAACAAATACAGTATGCTAACACATATATACGGAATCTAAGGAAAAAAAAAAAAAGCCATGAAGAACCTAGTGGCAAGACGGGAATAAAGACACAGACCTACTAGAGAATGGACTTGAGGATATGGGGAGGGGGTGGGGTGAGATGTGACAGGGTAAGAGAGTGTCATGGACATATATACACTACCAAATGTAAAATAGATAACTAGTGTGAAGCAGCCGCATAGCACAGGGAGATCAGCTCGGTGCTTTGTGACCACCTAGAGGGGTGGGATGGGGAGGGTGGGAGGGAGGGAGATGCAAGAGGGAAGAGAAATGGGAACATATTGTATAACTGATTCACTTTGTTATAAAGCAGAAGCTAACACACCATTGTAAGGCAATTATACTTCAATAAAGATGTTTAAAAAAAAAAAAAAAAGAAAATTGAAATCGTATCAAGTATCTTTTCCGACCACAATGCTATCAGACTAGATATCAATTACAGGAAAAAAAATCTGTAAAAAATAGAAACACATGGACGCTCAACAATACACTACTTAATAACCAAGACATCACTGAAGAAATCAAAGAGGAAATAAAAAAAAATACCTAGAAACAAATGACAATGAAAACATGAAGACCCAAAACCTATGGGATGCAGCAAGAGCAGTTCTAAGACAGAAGTTTATAGAAATACAATCCTACCTCAAGAAACAAGAAATATCTCAAATAAACAAGTTAACCTTACACCTAAAGCAATTAGAGAAAGAAAGAAAAAAAAAAAAAAAAAAAAAAAACCAAAGTCAGCAGAGGAAAGACATCATAAAGATCAGACCAGAAATAAATGAAAAAGAAATGAAGGAAACAACAGCAAAGATCAAAAAAACTAAAAGCTGGTTCTTTGAGAAGATAAACAAAATTGATAAACCATTAGCCAGACTCATCAAGAAAAAAAGGGAGACGACTCAAATCAATAGAATTACAAATGAAAAAGGAGAAGTAACAACTGACACTGCAGACATACAAAGGATCATGAGAGATTACAGCAAGCAACTATATGCCAATAAAATGGACAACCTGGAAGAAATGGACAAATTCTTAGAAAAGCACAACCTTCCAATACTGAACCAGGAAGAAATAGAAACTACAAACAAACCAATCCCAAGCACTGAACTTGAGACTGTGATTAAAAATCTTCCAACAAACAAAAGCCCAGGACCAGATGGCTTCACAGGCAAATTCTATCAAACATTTAGAGAGGAGTTAACACCTATCCTTCTCAAACTCTTCCAAAATATAGCAGAGGGAGGAACTCTCCCAAACTTATTCTATGAGACCACCATCTCCCTGACACCAAAACCAGACAAAGATGTCACAAAGAAAGAAAACTACAGGTCAATATCACTGATGAACATAGCTGCAAAAATCCACTGCACAATACTAGCAAACAGAATCCAACAGCGCCTTAAAAGGATCATACACCATGATCAAGTGGGGTTTATCCCAGGGATGCAAGGATTCTTCAATACATGCAAATCCATGTGATACACCATATTAAAAAACTGAAGGATAAAAACCATATGGTCATCTCAATAGATGCAGAAAATGCTTTCGACAATATTAAACACCCATTTATCATAAAAACCCTCCAGAAAGTAGGCATAGAGGGAACTTTCCTCAACATAATAAAGGCCATATATGACAAACCCACAGCCAGCATCGTTCTCAATGGTGAAAAAGTGAAACCATTTCCACCAAGATCAGGAACAAGACAAGGTTGCCCACTCTCACCACTATTATTCCACACACTTTTGGAATTTTTAGCTACAGCAATCAGAGAAGAAAAAGAAATAAAAGGAATCCAAATCGGAAAAGAAGAAGTTAAGCTCTCACTGTTTGCAGATGACATGATACTATACATAGAGTATCCTAAAGATGCTACCAGAAACCTACTAGAGTTAATCAATGAACTGGTAAGGTTGCAGGATACAAAATTAATGTACAGATATCTCTTTCATTCCTATACACTAAAGATGAAAATTCTGAAAGAGAAATTAGGGAAACACTCCCATTTACCACTGCAACACAAAGAATAAAATACCTAGGAATAAACCTACCTAAGGAGACAAAAGACATTTACTCAACAAACTATAAGACACTGATGAAAGAAATCAAAGATGACACAAACAGATACAGAGATATACCATGTTCTTGGATTGGAAGAATCAACACTGTGAAAATGACTCTACTACCCAAAGCAATCTACAGATTCAATGCAATCCCTATCAAACTACCAATGGAATTTTTCAGAGAACTAGAACAAAAAAAAAAAAATCACAATTTGTATGGAAACACAAAAGACCCCGAACAGCCAAAGCAATCTTGAGAAGAAAAACAGAGCTGGAGGAATCAGGCTCCCTGACTTCAGACAATACTACAAAGCTACAGTAGTCAAGACAGTATGGTACTGGCACAAAAACAGAAATATAGAGCAATGGAACAGGAGAGAAAGCCCAGACATAAACCCATACACATATGGTCACCTTATTTTTGATAAAGGAGGCAAGAATATACAATGGAGAAATCACAGCCTCTTCAATAAGTGGTGCTGGGAAAACTGGACAGCTACTGGTAGAAGAATGAAATTAGAAGACTCCCTAACACCATACACAAAAATAAACTCAAAATGGATTAAAGACCTAAATGTAAGGCCAGACACTATCAAACTCTTAGAGGAAAACATAGGCAGAACACTCTATGACATCAATCACAGCAAGATCCTTTTTGACCCACCTCCTAGAAAACGGAAATTAAAAAGAAACATAAACAAATGAGACCTAAGGAGACTTAAAAGCTTTTGCACAGCAAAGGAAAACGTAAACAAGACGAAAAGGCCACCCTCAGAATGGGAGAAAATATTTGCCAACGAAGCAGCTGACAAAGGATTAATCTCCAAACTTTACAAGCAGCCCATGCAGCTCAATATCAAAAAAAAAAAAAAAAAAGAAACAAACAACCCAATCCACAAATGGGGAGAAGACCTAAATAGACATTTCTCCAAAGAAGATATACAGATTGCCAACAAACACATGAAAGAATGCTCAACATCACTGATCATTAGAGAAATGCAGCTCGAAATTACAATGAGGTATCACCACACACAGGTAAGAATGGCCATCATCAAAAAAAATCTATAAACAATAAATGCTGCAGAGGTGTGGAAAAAAGGGAACCCTCTTGCACCGTTGGTGGGAGTGTTAATTGACACAGCCACTATCGAGAACGGTATCGAGGTTCCTTAAAAAACTAAAAATAGAACTACCATATGACACAGCAATCCCACTACTGGGCATATACCTGGAGAAAACCATAATTCAAAAAGAGTCATGTTCCACAATGTTCATTGCAGCTCTATTTGCAATAGCCAGGACATGGAAGCAACCTAAGTGTCCATCAACTGATGAATGGGTAAAAAAGATGTTGCACATCTTCAATATAAAATGGAATATTACTCAGCCATAAAAAGAAATGAAATTGAGTTATTTGTAGTGAGATGGATGGACCTAGAGTCTGTCATACAGAGTGAAGTAAGTCAGAAAGAGAAAAACAAATACTGTATGCTAACACATATATGTGGAATCTAAAAAGAAAAGGAAAAGAAACGGTTGGGAAGAACATAGGGACAGGACAGGAATAAAGACGCAGACATAGAGAATGGACTTGAGGACATGGGGAGGGGGAAGGGTAAGCTGGGACGAAGTGAGAGAGTGGCATGGACTTATATATACTACCAAATGTAAAATAGCTAGCTCGTAGGAAACAGCTGCATAGAAGAGGGAGCTCAGCCCAGTGCTTTATGACCACTTAGAGGGGTGGGATAGGGAGAGTGGGAGGGAGACGCAACAGGGAGGAGATACGGGAATATATGGATATGTATGGCTGATTCACTTTGTTCTAAAGCAGAGACTAACACACCATTGTAAAGCAATTATAGTCCAATAAAGATGTTAAAATTAAATAAATAAATAAATGAATAATTTATGCCCCCCCCAAATTAAATCTTTTTTAAAAATAAATAAATAAAAAAGAGCACTCAATGACATGGAACGCTAAACCTAAGTGTTTTCAGTACTATAGTAAATGTAAATGGATTAATATCTCCTATTAAAGTGTAAGTTTTAATATTATGTGCAACTAATTTTTTTTTCACAATATACAGGTAAAATACAAGAATTACATTACAAAGGAGAAAACATTCCATGTATTTAAAAACAATAAAACAATAAGCATATAATATGCATCTTAGATATAAGTAGTCTTTAAGTTCAGAACAATTTGTCATTATTGTAATTAGTATTATTATACCAATTTCTTTAAAATATTTCAATACTTGTTGTATTTGAAAAAATATTTTAATATTTTTTCTTCTCTCTTTTGTGGTCTAATACATGGTAAGTATTTAGCTGCTAACATAAGTTAAAAATATATTTTCTTTTTTACAGCCGAACAAAACTGCATCAAGAAGAAATAGATAACTTGAACATACTGATCAGTAAAAGCAAAATAGAGGGCTTCCCTGGTGGCGCGGTGGTTGAGAATCTGCCTGCCAATGCAGGGGACACGGGTTCTAGCCCTGGTCTAGGAAGATCCCACATGCCGCGGAGCAACAGGGCCCAGGAGCCACAACTACTGAGCCTGAGTGTCTGGAGCCCGTGCTCCACAACAAGAGAGGTCACGATAGTGAGAGGCCCACGCACCGTGATGAAGAGTGGCCCCCGCTCGCTGCAACTAGAGAAAGCCCTCGCACAGAAACGAAGACCCAACACAGCCAATATAAATAAATAAATAAATACATACATAAATAAATAAATAAATAAATAAATAAATAAATAAATAGAATTAAAAAAAAAATAGAATCTGTAATTTTAAAAAACTCCCTACCAACAGAAGTCCAGGATCAGATGGTTTCACAGGCAAATTCTACCAAATATAAAAAGCAGAACTTACACTGATTCTTCTCAAACTCTTCGAAAACATTGAAGAGTAAGGAATACTTCCAAAGACATTCTATGAAGCCACTATCACGCTGATATCAAAAACAGATGGGGAGGGGGGACTTCCCTGGTGGCACAGTGGTTAAGAATCTGTCTGCCACTGCAGGGGACATAGGTTCGAGACCTGGTCTGGAAAGATCCCACATGCCATGGAGCAACTAAGCCTGTGTGCCACAACTACTGAGCCTGCGCTCTACAGCCCACGAGCCACAACTACTGAGCCAGATAGCCACAACTGCTGAAGCCCACGCACCTAGAGCCCATGATCTGCAACAAAAGAAGCCACCACAATGAACAGCCTGCGCACCACAATGAAGAGTAGCCCCCGCTCACCGCAACTAGAGAGAGCCCGAGCACAGCAACGAATGCCCAATGCATCCAAAAATAAATAAAGAAAGAAATTTACTTAAAAAAAAAAACCAAATAAAACAGTTGGGGACTTTTCTGGTGGTCCAGCAGTTAAGATTTCGCCTTCCAGTGCAGGGGCTGCGGGTTCGATCCCTGGTTTTGGAGCTAAGATCCCACATGCCTCACAAACAAGAAACCAAAACATAAAACAGAAGCAATATTGGAACAAATTCAATAAATACTTAAAAAAAACACACAGAGAAAGACACTACCAAAAAAGAAAACTGCAGGCCAATATCATTGATAAATATAGATGCAAAAATTCTCAACTGAATATTAGAAAACCGAATCCGACAACACATAAGAGGATCGTACACCATGACCAAATTTGATTCACCCCAGTTTAACAAAGCTGTTTCAACATATGCAAATCAATCAACATGATACACCCCATCGACAAAGGAAAAACAAGAAACAAACGATCATCTCAATAGATGGCGAAAAAGCATTTGAAAAGCTTCAACATCCATTCATGGTAAAAACACTTACCAACGTGGGTACAGAGGAAACATATCTCAACATAATAAAAGCTATTTATGACAAACCCGCAGCCAATATAATACTCAACGTTCATAAGCTGAAAGCCTTCCCGCTAAAATCTGGAACAAGACAAGGATGCCCACTCTCACGTCTTCTCTTCAACATAATATTGGAAGTCCTAGCCACAACAATCAGACAAGAAAAAGAAATAAAATCTAACCAAATTGGAAGGGAAGAGGTAAAGTTGTCATTATATGCAGATGACATGATAATATATATAAAGGAAACCCTAAAAATTCCACACAAACACTACTAGGACTGATAAACAAATTCAGCAAAGTAGCAGGATACAAGATTAACATATATAAATTGGTTGCATTTCCTGGTTTTTCCTTTTTTTTTTAAAATTTATTTTGGCTGCATTGGGTCTTCATTGTTGTGCACGGGCTTTCTCTAGTTGTGGCCAGTGGGGACTAGACTTTCTCGTGGTGCGCAGGCTTCTCATTGCGGTGGCTTCTCTTGTTGTGGAGCACGGGCTCTAGGCATGCAGGCTTAAGTAGTTGTGGCACATGGGCTGAGTATCTGTGGCTCACTGGCTCTAGAGTGCAGGCTAAGTAGTTGTGGCACTCAGGTTTAGTTACTCCACGGCATGTGAGATCTTCCTGCATCAGGGCTCAAACCCGTGTCCCCTGTATTGGCAGGCGGATTCGCAACCACGGAGCCACCAGGGAAGTCCCTGGTTGCATTTCTTTACACTAACAATGAAATATCAGAAAGGAAATGTAAACAAGCAATCCTTTTTTTAATGGCATCAAAAAAAAATAAAATGCTTAGGAATAAACCTCACCAAGGAGGTGAAAGACTTATATACTGAGAACTACAAAACATTAGTAAAGGAAGCTGAAGATGATTCAAAGAAATGGAAAGACATCCCACGCTCTTGGATGGGAGGGATTAATACTGTTAAAGTGGCTATACTACCCAAAGCAATCTACAGATTTAATGTGATCCCTATCAAATTACCCATGACATTTTCCCCAGAACTAGAACAAATAATCCTAAAATGTATCTGGAACCATAAAAAGTCAGAAATGTGAACACAATGCCCAGGAAAAAGAACAAAGCAGGAGGCATAACCCTCCTAAACTTCAGAAAATACTACAAAGTTACAGTAATCAAAGCCGCATTGTATTGGCACAGAAAGAGATACATGGATCAATGGAATAGAATAGAGAGCTAAGAAATAAACCCACACACCTATGGTCAATTAACCTCTGACAAAGGAGGCAAGAATATACAATGGGGAAAAGACAGTCTCTTCAGCAAGTGGTGTTTTGAAAGTTGGAGAGCCGTATGCAAATCAGTGAAGTCAGAACATACCCTCACACCATACACAAAAATAAACTCAAAACGGCTTATATGCTTAAATATAAGATAGGACACCTTATAACTCCTAGAAGAGAACATAAGCAAAACATTCTCTGACATAAGTCATACCAAAATTTTCCTAGGTAGTTCTCCCTAGGCAGTACAAATACAGTAAGTCACCTACATACGAACCTTCAAGTTGCAAACTTTCAAAGATGCAAACGTCCATTCGCGTGTCCAATCGTGTAAGTTAGTTCACGTGTCTGGCATACATTGTCACGTGCGTGCTTCCTCTATATGTGGTTGTGCTTTTGTGTACTTTACAGTACTGTATAGAGTACAGTAGTACAGTACCTTTATTTCAAGCCCAAGATGTCTGGAAGCAAGCGGAAAAGCAGAGGTGATGTAGCTGGTACTGTTAAGAAGCGCCAAGCGATAATGACGGAAGCAAAAGTGAAAGTAATTGAGAGAGTGGAGCGAGGCAAAAAGATGTTAGACATCGCTCATTCTTATAATATGAATCATTCAATCATTGGCACGAATCTAAAGAACAAGGACAAGATCATGGAACATGTGAAGTCTGCTGTGCCGACGATGTTGACACAATATCCAAGAAGCATGGAAAAGTGATGGAGGAGATGGAGAAACTTCTCAGTGTGCGGATGCAGGATCAACATCAGCGCTGAGTCCTGCTCAACTTAACGCTGATTCAAGAGAAAGCTAAAAGCCTTTATGAAGACTTGAAGAAGAAACACGGCAAAGAATCAGAGGGCACATCTTTTAATGCCAGCCATGGCTGGTTTCATCGGTTCAAGGCTAGAGCCAGCCTTCACAATGTAAAAGTAAGTGGAGAGACAGCAAGTGCAGATAGGGTAGCTGTCCAGGAACTTCCAGAAACACTTTGAGAAATTATTGATGATGGTGTGTATTTACCCAACCAGGTTTTTAATGTGGATGAGACACAACTGTACTGGAAGAGGATGCCAGACCGAAGTTACGTCAGTAAGGAGGAAAAGTTGATGCCGGGCTGTAAAGCAGCAAAGGATAGGCTAACTGTTGTTTGGTGGCAATGCTTCCGGTGAATTGAAGCTGAAACCTCTCTTAGTTTATCATTCACAGAACCCAAGAACCCTTAAAAACATAGCCAAGGGCTCTCTTCCTGTTGTGTGGAAGCGTAACCCCAAATCCCGGATTACACAGGCTACGTTCCAGGACTGGTTTTGCCACCACTTTATCCCAGATGTAGAGAAATATTGCTTGGAGAAGGACGTTCCAGCAAAACATTCTTTTGCTGCTCGACTATGCTCTGGGCCACCCCCCATTCATGGATGACTTTCATCCCAACGTCAAAGTACTGCAGCTGTCACCAAATACTACGTTGCTCATCCAACCTATGGACCAGGGCGTTATAGCGACTTTCAAGAAATATTATTTATGTCACACTTTTCGTCAGGCAGTAAAGGTAAGTGTCAAATCAGGAACAACCTAGGGACAACTTTGGGAGGACTATAACATCTACAAGACCATAAAAAACATTGACTTTGCATGGTGTGAGGGTATGGCGGTCACGATGAATGGGGTTTGGAAGAACCTTTGCCCACAGTTTGTTCATGATTTTTGTGGATTTGAGAAGGTAGATCAGAAGTCCGAAGAGGCCTTCAGCAACGTAGTGACCCTCAGCGAGAAGCTGGAGCTAGATCTGCAAGAGGACGATTTCGCTGAACTCCTTGCTGTGCAACATGAGGAGCTTACTGATGGAATTGGAGGCCCAGAGAAAGGATGAAGAGGGACAGGAGGAAGAAAAAGTAACTGAAGAACTGAAGAGATTCACGACACAGAAAATGGCAAGGGAATCTTCGTTATTTGAGGAAGCACTGTTAGTTTTTGAGGCACAGGACCCGAACCTAGAATGGGACCCAAAGGTGGCAGCAGCCATTCAGATTGCAATCCAGTGTTACCTTGTCATCTATGATGAGAAAAAAAGAGCTACTACCCAGACATCAATGGATCATTCTTTCAAGAGGGTAGATAGAATTAAATCCAGCAAGGAACCAGAACCTTTGCCATCAACGTCAGGTATGAGTGAAATTGCAGTTTGCCCTCTGTCTCCTACTGCTGATAATCCTTCACCCCTACCATCTCCCACCTCCCCTCCCTCCTCCAATCAGTAACTCTGCTCGCCTGTTCCCTCGATGCCAGCCCGAGTATCCCAGCTGTTGTACTGTATTACTGTACTTTTCAAGTTACTGTACTGTAAGATTAAAAATGCTTTCTTTGTTTTTGTGCTTGTTTTTTATGTATTGTTTGCGTGAAAAGTATTATAAACCTATTACGGTACAATACCATATAGCCGACTGTGTAAGTTGGGTACCTAGGCGAACTTTGTTGGACTTACAAACAAATTGAACTTACAAACGCACTCTTGGAACAGAACTTGTTCATATGTAGGGGACTTACTGTAAAAGCAAAAAAGAAACAGGAACTAATCAAACTTATAAGCTTTTGCACAGCAAAGGAAACCATAATCAAAATGAAAATACAACCTATGGACTGGGAGAAAATATTAGCAAATGATGAGACTGACAAGGGCTTAATTTCCAAACTATACAAACAGCTCATACAACTCAATAACAAAATAACAAATAACTCAATGGAAAAATGGGTAGAAGACCTAAATAAACATTTCTCCAAAGAAGACATACAGACAGCCAATAGGCACATGAAAAGATGCTCATCATCACTAATTATTAGATAAATGCAAATCCAAATTACAATGAGGTATCACTTCACACTGATCAGAATGGCCATCATTAAAAAAAAAAAATCTACAATTAACAAATGCTGGAGGGGGTATGGAGAAAAGGGAACCCTTCTACACTGTCGGTGGCCATGTAAGTTGGTGCAGCCACTATGGAAAACAGTATGGAGGTTCCACAAAAAAACTATAAAGAGAGTTGCCATATGAATTAGCAATCCCACTTGTGGACATATATCTAGACAAAACTATAATTCAAAAAGATGCATGAAACCCTATGTTCATAGCAGCACTATTTATAACAGCCAAGACATGGAAACAACCTAAATGTTCATTGAAAAATGAGTGTATAAAGAAGGTGTGGTATACGTATACAAAAGATATTACTCAGACATAAAAAAGAATGAAATAATGTCATTTGCAGCAACATGGATGGACCTAGAGATAATGATACTAAGTGAAGTAAGTCAGAGAGAGAAAGACAAATACCATATAATATCACTTATATGTGGAATCGAAAACAGGACACAAATGAGCATGTCAGCGAAACAGAAACAAACACACAGATATAGAAAAGAGAGTTGTGGTTGCCAAGGAGAGAGTGAAGGAAAGATTGGGAGTTTTGGAATAGCAGAAGCAAATTATTCTACATAGGATGGACAACCCACCAAGACCTACTGTATAGCACAGGAAACTATATTCAATATCCTGTGATAAACCATAATGGAAAAGAATATATATAGATATATAGATATAGATATATAGATATAGATAGATATATAGATAGATATAAAACTGAATCACTTTGCTGCACAGCAGAAATTAATACAACAATGTGTAAAGGCTGCAGAGGGTGTGGAGAAAAGGGAACCCTCCTGAACTGTTGGTGGGAATGTAAACTGATACAGCCACTATGGAGAACAGTATGGAGATTCCTTAAAAGCTAAAAAATAGAACTACCATATGACTCAGCAATCCCACTACTGGGCATATACCCAGAGAAAACCATAATTCAAAAAGATACATGTACCACAATGTTCACTGTAGCACTATTTACAATAGCCAGGACATAGAAGCAACCTAAATGTCCATCGACAGATGAATATATAAAGAAGATGTGGCACATCTATACAATGGAGTATTACTCAGCCATAAAAAGGAACAAAATTGAGTTATTTGCAGTGAGGTGGTTGGACCTAGAGTCTGTCATACAGAGTGAAGTAAGTCAGAAAGAGAAAAACAAATACCGTACGCTAACACATATATATGGAATCTAGAAAAATGGTACTGACGAACCTAGTGACAGGGCAGGAATAAAGACACAGATGTAGAGAACGGACTTAAGGACACAGGGGGCAAGGGGAGACAGGGACGTAGTGAGAGAGTAGCACTGACATATATACACTACCAAATGTAAAATAGCTAGTGGTAAGCTGCCACATAGCACAGGGAGGTCAGCTCGGTGCTTTATGTCCCCCAGAGGGGTGGGATAGGGAGTGTGGGAGGGAGGCTCAAGGGGGGGGGGGGATATGGGGATTATATGTATACATATAGCTGATTCACTTTGTTGTAAAGCAGAAACTAATACAGTGTTATAAAGTAAGTATACTCCAATAAACATGTATTTAAAAAACCCACAACATTGTAAATCAACTACACTTGAAAATATTTCTTAAGTGCAAACAATTTTCTGAATGTAAGGTTTACTGTGTGTGTGTGTACCACAGGTTCAATATATATGAATTATGTCAAATTGATTACATTGCTTTTCAAAATAAAGAATTTTTGATATTTTACATCAGCCTCATGTTATAAATGCAGAAAAACTATATTATTTTTTTCTAAAGTTCAGAAATAGCCATTTTGCTCATTCGGTATGCTATAAACCATTAACTATTAAAAAGGGATTCGTGACCTCTTACTTCCAAAGAAATATTTCTCCACTCACACAAGTTTAATAGAATGTTCCACCATGAACTGACTTCCCACCTTAGAGACACGAGATTTGCATCCTGAAATCTCTTTCTTGCAAAAATGTCCAATTATCATCCTAGCATTACAGAAAAGAAATGCTTTTTTCCAGATCTCAAATTCCATACAACTTTAGTCAAGACATCATGTATGTTTTTTTTCACACACACACAGACTGTATTTTATTTTTACAAGAGATAAATCAACTGACACCAAACACTGTAAATGGATGACCACAACAAAAGCAACAATGATTGCAATTACCAAACACGAAACACACTCATACTATGTCATAATATTGACATTCAGTCCAGTAATCCTCCACTGTAACAGCTCCTTTACTTTGCAGTGAAAGACATCATGCATTTTTAAATAATCAGCACTCACCTGAGGT
The DNA here is from genome assembly GCF_028021215.1 of Eschrichtius robustus. NCBI lineage: Eukaryota > Metazoa > Chordata > Mammalia > Artiodactyla > Eschrichtiidae > Eschrichtius > Eschrichtius robustus. The sequence continues at coordinate 31,287,436 of NC_090831.1, read as the reverse complement.
CTTTAAAAATCAACATAAACATAATTTTGTGTTCTCTTTCATTTACTCTGGTTCTAAGTGGTCATTTCTAAACGAAAGTATTTAAGTATGTTAACATCATCTTATAACATCATATTTCAAATGACTACCGTGTCTCCAAAGATGAAATATGAGGAACTCACAATTAGGCTCTCCAAAGTTTTGCTCTCTGAATGTGTATGACCCTTCTGCTGAACTCCGCACTGTTCATCATTCTCTGAGAATATTATTTTTCTTGTACGGCCATCTCACATGCTCTTTCATTTCATGAAGTTTTTTCCTACAATGTTATGCCTAGTTTATTTCTGAGAATATGCATTATTTCAGAATGATATTTATAGACACAAAGACTTCTCTATAATTCCCTGAGAGTTTCAAGAACTCCTTCTTTTTTTTTTTTTTTTTAATACCTAGATTCTGAAGCTCTCCACAAAGCATTACTAAACTTGCATTTACATAAGTATCTACATATTAATCACACATTAATGCATTCACAATTGTATTATGATTTATTGCTAATTTTGGAGCTGTCTTCTTTACCACCCTCTTGGAAATCACTTTAATATTTGCACTTAGGACTTGAAAGAGAATGGATAAATAAAAACCTGAAGAATATGCAAATACAATTTATATATTTCTCATAAAATTAGGTGATTATCTAACCTTTATCCAGAAAAAAAGAAGAGCCCAGATACTCTGCAGGCATGATCCTCGAGAATGTGTGGTCTTCCAGCAGGAAAACATGCAGTAATCCATGTGGCAGAGTTTACCTGTGACCAGCTGGGGTTAGTGACCTATGCATTCCTTACATGCAACATATCAGGAGTGGAAAAAGGGAATTTGTCCGTTGTGGCAATAAGTATAATGAAGATTTGTAGCAGGTCATGCTCATATGTTCAACACAGGTACAATCAAAAGTTTGCTCAATTCTGGTAGATCTAAGTCTGTATCTGTTACCTTGTCTTTAACGAGGAAATGTCAGAACTGACTTACCAAAAAAAAAAAAAAAAGTGTTTTGTTTGTTTGTTTGTTTTAATTAGAGTCACGGTGAGTAAGGCAGAGTTCAGAACAGCTAATGTGACTTAGTGATTCTCTCATCACGAAATACAGTTTTTACTTCCCTGCTTATTCTCCACATCCTGTAGTAAGTAAAGTTTCAATGAAAGATAAATCTACAGCGTGAAAAGAAAAGAAAACTTACATGTGTTGATAAGGTCATTTTGACAGGTTTTACCACGTATGTCAGTGTTTCTGGGGATGGACACAAGCCAGAGCTCCCTGCTCTGACATTTTCACTGATGTCATTCCCCTTGATCCTCAATTTGAAAGTGGATAAAAATGTTTTCTATGCTTTCTTCTTTAAGAAATTAAATAAAGAATGCTTTCTAGACATGATCCTCTAATGATTTGCAGTCAGTGGTCATCAACAGAGGAAAAGCACAGAATCTCATCCCCACAGAAGGGTGACATTCAGTCAGGTAAGAAAATTCTCCCCGAAATCAGAGCTTCATCTTTAACATGCAATCAAAGGCTTTCACAGGTTCTTCATCACTCTGCACTCAGCCCTACCATATGGGATTGGCTCTGAGAATCTCACATCAGATGACTGACAAACATGTCATAGTACACTGATCTGGTACCAGATCCTGCCTCTCTTAATGGTCTCCCACAGGGACATTGGAATATTCTAGGATATTTCCTGGAGCCCTCTATTCTACACAGGTACACTTCCAAGTAGAAACAGAAGCTTGGATTCTCACTGGGACCCCTGCTCTGTCCAACCAACCTCTCTAGAAATATGATGTTCTAATCTCTCCTGATTAGAACATTTCAAGGTCTCTCCCTGTGCTAATTTAGTAAAGGTAAAAGAGAAACAAGAAAGAGCAAACTATGCAGGGGGCAATATATAAGATTCCTTTACTTAACGTATATATCTGATATACCCAAATACTGAGAAATATAGATTCATTTCATAATGTTCAAGAAAAGAGGAGGAGGAACCTCCATGCCAACAGTATATATAAAATGGAATCAATATTGCATAATCTCCAGCTTAAGCTTAGCTACGAGGTACTAATCCTTCTCATAAAGAAGCAATAGTTCTCCATCATTTGAAGCGCACTGAGGACTCAGACAGCTGGACACTGAAGGTGTAGCCTCCTCACTCGAATTCTGTACCTGCATCACAGAGCAGTGAAATATTCCCAAAGAATTATTAAGGATGAGGGGGGGAGGCGAAATAAAAAAGATGAATCCATAGTCTGTCCTACCGTCTGTTCTGTTGGATATTACCACCATCTTGGCCCAATATGACCTTCCCACTTTTCTCTGGGTCTCCCTACTTTCCACCTCCATCCTCTCATTATATCTTACCTATACTTGGGAACGACTCTAGTTTTTCCCCTTATCTTTATCGACAAGTAATCCAAATAGCAACTGTGTATATAACTCCTTAGAAACCTCAGGTCTGACTCAGTAATAATACATGACCTTCAAAGTCCAAAGTTTTCCTAATTCCCTTTATTATTATTATTTTTTTTTCTAATTTCCATGTACTTACACTGTTAAGACCTCCACTGTTCTCAGGTTCGTCTTTCCTGCAAAATCTGTCAACCTAGACATAGACTTAAGTACCACCCTCTAATTATCTCCTAGGGAATCCAGTTTTTAAAAAAGCCTCAGCAAGCCTTATGGACTTTATTAAAGACTCTTTAAGATAACCCATGGGAGATAGCAGCACACCCACAGATATCTATCTAATACACCCTCAGAGTAATTTTTTTTTCTCTTTTATAAAGTCTCTTCTGGCCAATGAAGACTCTCAGCTCTTCTTCTTCAACATATGCAGTGTCTCACCCTTCTGATTACTCTCTGCTCTATCCCAGGTCCACTCCCTTTCCTGATATTACATTCTTTCCCAATTTTGTATGTTGGTAAAATCAAATAACATAAAATATAACATGTTAGTTATTATAAAGTGCACCGTTCAGTGATATTAAATGCATTCATATTATTGGGCGATCAACATCACCATTTATCTTTCTAATTCTTTTCTACGTTTTAAAACTGTAACTCTATATCCTTTAAATATAACTTTCCTTTTTGTTCCATAACCACCTGAAAAGCGTCATTACCCTCCCAATTTCTGTGGTTTTGACTACACTAAGTACCCCCATATAATTGAAATAAGTAGTTGTATTGTTATGACTCACTAAAAGTCACAAAAATGACATTTTTGGTAGCTAAATTTCCTCAAGATTCATCCATGTTGTAGCATATTCCTAGATCTTTTCCTTTTTAACTCTGAATAATATTGTATTATATGGGTATACCACACTTTGCTTATCCAGGAACTAGTGGATGAACACTTAGGTTGCTTTCATATTTTAGCCACTGTGATTATTACTGCTCTAAACACTGGAGTACAAATATTTCTTTAAGACCCTGATTTCAATACCTTTGGGTATACCTCATAGTAAAATTCCTGGATCATGTAGTAATTCTATTTTTCAATATCTGAAAAATTGCCATACTCTTTTGCAAAGCAGCTGTATCATTCTGCATTCCCTCTGACATAGCACAATGGTTCCAACTCCCTCACATCCTCACCAATAGTTGTTTTCTGCTTGTGTATGTGTGTGTGTGCTTGTGTGTGTATGCATGCACACAAATATATAAACATGCATTTAGTGATATGGAGCATCTATTCAAGTGCTTAGTCATTTGTACATCTTTTTGAAGAACCATCTATTCAAGTCTTTTATCCATTTTTGAATCAGGGTGTTTGCTTTTTGTTCAGTTGTAGGAGTTCTCTGTATATTCTGAATAGAAATCTCTTGTCAGATAGATGGCTCTGAAATATTTTCTCCCATCTTGTGGGTTGCCATTTTATTCTGTTTACATTTCTTTGATACACATTTTTTTTAACTTATGTACTGCAAATTGTTTATTTTTTTGTTAGCTGTACCTTTGTTGTTCCTTCGTTTCAAAGGGAGGAAAACACTGCCAAATCCAATATCATGAAGCTCTTGTCCTGTATCTTCTTCTAAGACTTTTTTATATTATTAGGTCTTATATTTAGTTTCTTGATACGTTTTCATTAATTTTTGCATATGATGTTAGGTAAGGGTCCACCTTCCTTCTTTTGCATGTTGCCCACAAGACTTCTCAGCACCATGTGTTGAAAATACTATCCTTTCTAGTTTGAAAAGTCTTGGCAACTTGTCAAAAATCATTTGGCCATATATCAGGGTTTATTTCTGGGTGTTGTATTCTAGTCTATTCTATTGGTCTTGAATAAGGGAGAAAATAGTATAACCTATCCAGGTTGATGAAGAACATAAAGAAAGACCAGGACTGAGAATTAGGAGGGCAATATAAAACAGCAGGGAGTAAAAGACAGTGTGAGAGAAGATCTTGTATTTGCGAGTTCATGGAAATAGGATCATGCTAAAACCACTAAACGCCTGACTTTGAACAATACGGTAAATGTGCCAGCAAGAAACATAACACTTACCCATCTCTGGGAAATATAGTATGGGCATAAAGATAAACTACACACAAATATATTAAAAAGGGAAGGGTTTTCATGGTGTGAGAATATTGTGGCATTTGAAATACAATTTACTTCTGTTCTACCATTGTCTCTAAAATTTATCAAAGTGTATATACAAAAGCAATTCTAATTCTGGTAATGTGCTTGACAGGTTTATATATGAACTTCAGTAGAGCAGTAAATGTACATTCATAGTAGGACTGTTCCCTAAACCAAAAAAACAAAACACAAAAACTGCAAAGACTAGAGTTCACTTTGTCAACACACATACAGATGCAATGATGGTTAACGGTCCGAAAACAGAAGGTGAGCATGGGTGCAAGAGGTTAATCCCCAGGCTGGGTTGGGGTGCAGAGTTTGAGGGTAACACAAGTAGAAAAGGCTTTTGTCCTATCCTTGATTTTTGAGGCATGGAAATTCACAGGTCACTACCTTCATTTCAAACTGAATGAATGCACTATTCAATTTTTTTAAACAGGCGAAGTAAACATGAGTGATAATAAATTTCAAACTGTCGCTAATCAAATAAGATACTAAGAAAACTTAAATAATATGATTTAAGAATGAAGTAGAGAGATTGTCCAACATGGTAGCATTCAAAGACCCAGAGCTTGATGCCTCTGATGGGCACACCAAAGTCACAACTGTTTACAGAACAGCAATTGATGAAAAAGGCCGGGACCTACCATAAAAGATATTTTACAGCTAAAGATATAAGGAAGGCACCTCGACAAGACAGAAAGGAAGGGCAAAATCTCAATAGAGTCAAGACCCATACCACCAAGTGGGTGGCCCACAAATGGGAGAATAATTACAATTTCAGAGGTGCTCCCAGGTAGCAAGGGGTATGAAGCCAACATCAGGCTCCCAAGCCCAGGGATCCTGTTGTGGAAAGAAGAGTTCCTAGAGTGTTGTGCTTTGAAGACCAGTAGTGCTTATTTTCCAGAGAGCCAGAGGGTTGTGGGAAATAGAGATTCCACTCTTAAAAGATGCTCACAAAATCCCACATGATCTGAGAATCAGAACAGAAGCAGTCATTTGAAAGGATCCCGGGTCACACCTACCTCCTGATCTTGGAGAGTCTCCCAGAGAGGCAAGAGGCAACTACAGCACAGCCTCAGGGACAGAGACACTGGCAGCAGCCATTCGGGGGAGCTCCTTCTACCTCGTGGACGCTGGTACCAGCAAGCATAATTTCAGAATCTTCCCTGTAGCTTATCAGCCTCAGGACCGAGCCCCACCCATTTCCACCAGACTACAGACACAAGTACTAGGATGCTGCAGGCCAAGCAACTAACTGAGCAGGGGCATAGCCCCATCCACCAGCAAACAGGCTGCCTTCAGATCCTCTCAGTGCACAGCTGCCCCTGGACATGGGTCCAGCCACCAAAAGCCCCAGGACCAGCCTCCACACCTCAGTGGACAGGCACCAGCCCCAGAGTCCCTGGGCCCTCTGACAAGTGAGCCTGCTCTGGCCTTGGAGTCAGCCTCACCATCGGCAGGTGGTAACTGCACACGGACTGGATGGAGCTTGGACCTACCCAACAGCAAACCTGCTTTAGCAGTGGGGTCAGCCTCATACACCAACAGGCACACACCAGCTCCAGGAATACCACAGCCCAGCAGCCTGTGTAACCAGGCCACTTAATTGCAGGCCAGAAGCAGCCATGGACTCAGCTGGGTCCTGACCCTGCCCATCAGAATGCCAACACAAGATTAGGGATACCCCCGGCCCTGCAGAGAGCTGTGTCAGGAACAGTGATCCAACACCAACTCTGTGGCTCCTGGGCCCTGCAGCCAGAACGCAGAACCTGTCTCTTCCTCCCAGTAGCCAGCATAGCCCCAGAACCAGTGACTGGGCACTAGCCCTGATATCACCTGGACTGCAATTCTACCCATAAGTGAACCAGCACCAGATTTGGTGTCCCCCAGAGTTGTGCAGCCAGCTGCCTTATGATTTAGTCTCACCAAGCAGCACAGGCAGCCTCCATACAAGGCAGAGCCTGGCAAACAAGCAGTCTGGGGGCAGCCAAGCCTACCAGACTACCCACAGTAGTCAGCCCACCACAGCAGAAGAGCCCAAGCAGCCCACATAGGGGGTACACCTAGAATATATAGCTCTAGTGACCAGGGGAGAGGCGGCTGCTGGGACCCATAGGACGGCTCCTACAAAAGGCCACTTCCCCAAGGTCAGGAAATGTAACGAACCTACTACACACATAGCAATAAAAACAGGAAGTTAAGAAAAATGAGGTAACACAGAAACACGATCCAAATGAAGGACCAAGATAAGAATTCAGAAGAAGATCTAAGTGAAGTGGAGATAGCCAATCTCCTCAACAAAGGGTTCAAGGTAATGACTGTAAAGATGATCAAAGAACTCAGGAGAAGAATGGACGGCCAGAGCAAGAAGTTAGAATTTTTTTAAAAAGAGTTAGGCCATTAAAGAACAACAAAACAGAGATGAGGAATACAATAACTGAAATGAAAAATACATTAAAGGAAACTACTGTAGACTAAATGATACAGAGGAATGAATCAGAAAACTGAAGGACAGAGTACTGGCAATCACTGAAGATGAACGGTAAAACAATAGATTAAAATGAAATGAGGAAAGTTGAACAGACTTGTGAAACAACATCAAGTGTACTAATATTTGCATTATACTGGTCCCAGAAGCAAAAAGGAAAGACAAAGCAGTGTAGAACATACCTGAAGACATAAGAGTTGAAAACTTCCCTAACCTGGGAAAGAAAACAGACATCCAAGTCCAGTAAACACAGTGAGGCCAAAACAGGATCAACCCAAAGAGGACCACACCAAGACTCATTGTAATTAAAATGGAAAAAAAAAAAATAAAGATGAAAAGACACTATTAAAAGGAGCAAAGGAAAAGCAACAAGTTACAAACATGGGAAATTGCATAAAGTTATCTGCTGACTTTTCAGGATAACCTCTGCATGCCAGAAGGGAGTGGCATGGTATATTTAAAGTCATGAAAGGGAAAAGCCTATAAGCAAAAATACTCTACCCAGCAAGGCTCTCCTTCAGATTTGATGGTGAGATCTAAAGTTTTACAGAGAAGCAAAACTAAAAGAGCTCAGCATCGCCAAACCAGCTTTATGAGAAATCTTAAAGGGGCTTTTCTAAGTGAAAAAGAAAAGGTCACGATTGAAACATAAAAATTAGGAAAGGAAACTTACTAAAGGAAAAACCTCATTGGTTAAGGCAAATATTCAACAAAGGTAGTAAATCAACCATGGACACAGCTAATAGGAAGGATGAAAAAAAAAAAAAAACAGTAATAAAATCATCTATATTCACAATAAGAAGTTAAGGGACACACAAAACAAGTAGATGTAAAATATAAGGTCAAATTCAGTAACTGTGGGGGAGCAGAGTAACAATGCAAGGTTGTTAGTGTCCATGTGAAATTAAGAGCTCAGCAACTTAAATAATCACACACACACACACACACACACACACACACACACACACAAAACTGAAAGAAATCCAAACATAATATTAAAGATAGTCCTCACATCACAGATGAAGGGAATAAAAGGGGAAGAAAGGAACACTGAAGAAATTAAAGAGGGATTCTAAAAATACCCCAGACAAATGAAAATGAACACACAATGATCCAAAATCTATGGGACACAGCCAACGCAGTTCACAGGGGGACGTTATAGTGATACAAGCTTATTCTTAGGAATCAAGAAAAATATCAAATAAACAACCTAACATTACACCTGAAGGAATTAGAAAAAGAAGAAAAAACAAAACTCAAAGCTGTCAGAAAGAAAAATTAAGAAAACTATACCATATGCAATGACATCAAAAAGAATAAGATACCTAGGAATAAACACACCTAAGCAGGTAAAAGACATGTGCTCAGAAATCTATCAGCCATTGGTGAAAGAAGTTGAAGACAACACAAAAAGATGGAAAAATATAGCATGTGCATTGACTGGAAGAATTAATACTGTTAAAATAACCATACTACCAAAGACAATCTACAGATTTAATGCAATCCCTATCAGAATACCAAAGCATTTTCACAGAACTTGAAAAAGTAATTTTAAAATTTGTATAGAAACACAAAGACCCCAAATAGCCAAACAATCTTGAGAAAGAACACAGCTGGAGGCATCACGCACCTTGACTTCAGACTATACTGCAAAGCGACAGTAATCAAAGAGAAAGGTACCAGAGCAAAAACAGACACAAAGATCACTGGAATAGAATAGAGATCCCAGAAATAAGCCCACACACTTATATTTAATTGATTTATGGCAAAGCAGGCAATATGGAGAAAAAACTGTCTCTTCAATAAGTGGTACTGGGAAAACTGGTCAGCTACATGGAAAAGAATAAAATTAGATTATTTTAGCACACCATATATAAAATAAATGCAAAACTGAATAAAGACCTAAATGTAGGACCAGAAACCATAAAACCCCTAGAGGAAAATATAGAACATTCTTCAACATAAATGATAGCAACAGTTTTAGGTTCAGTCTACTAAGGCAAATGAAACAAAAGCAAAAATAAACAAATGGGACTTCACTAAACTTAAAAGATTTTGCACAGCAAAGGAAACCAAAGACAAAATGAAAAGACAACCTGCTGAGGGAGAGACAATATTTGCACATGATAAGAGGTTAACATCAAAAAAGATGACCAAGCAAGGGTTCATACCTAAACTACAGAAACAGCACATACAACTCAATATCAAAAAAAAACACCCAAAATCTTTTTTAAAAAAATGAGAAGACCTAAATAGACATTTTTTCCAAGGAAAAACTACATATAGACAGCCAGAACTCACAAAGATGCTAAACATAGCTAATCAGCAGTAAAATGCAAATCAAAACTATGAGATATATCACCTCAGTCTTGTCAGAATGGCTGTCATCCAAAAGATCACAAATAACAAAGGTTAGTGAGGATGTGGAGAAAGGGAAACTCTTGTACACCCTTGATGTGAATGTGAAGTAGTGCAGCTACTGTGGAAAGCAGAATGGAGGTTCCACAAAAAACTAAAAATAGAACTACCATACTATCCAGCAATTTCACTGCTGGGTATATCAGAAGAAAACAAAAACACTATTTCAAAAAAAAATAACTGCACACCAATGTTCATAACAGTGTTATTTGCCATAGCCAAGATATAGAGTCAAACTAAGTGTTCATCAATAGCTTAGTGGATAAAAAAAGATTTTTTTATGATGACTTCAGCCAAAAATGAAATTTTGCCATTTGCAAGAACATGGATGGATTTGGAGGGTATTATGCTTGGTAAAATAAGCCGCAGAGAAAACAAGCATGGCATGGTATGAGAAAAAAAGCATGGCATGGTATGAGAAAACAAGCATGGTATGTTATCACTTACACGTGGCATCTAAAAAATGGAATACAATAACAACAAAAAAACAGACTCACAGATTAAAGAACAGACTAGTGGTTACCAGCAGGGAGAGATAGGGTGGAGGAGCAAAATAGTGGTAGGAGATTTTGAGGTACAATCCACTATGTATAAAATCAATAATCTACAGTGATGTACTGTATAGCATGGGGAATATAGCCACTCTTTTATAATAACTGTAAGTGGAGAAGAACCTAAACATTTATGAATCACTATGCTGTACCTCTGAAACTAATATAATAATGTAAATTAACTATACATCAATAAAATATAAAGTAAGAAACAATAAAGGGGAGACACAGATTATTAGATAGAAATCAATTAAATATACACAAGTTTTGGAAATCAAGGAATTAAAAAACAACACGTAAGACACAACATTGGCATTTAAAGTGTACAATCTATTCATTTAAAAGAAATCATTTCAGTGGTAAAAAATGGTACCCATTCTCACAATTTTGTATATCTAGGATAAATTATTATCTACAAAAATATGTTACAAATATTCACTCAAAAAGAAAGAGAAAATTGGGATAAACCCATTTTAATATACAAATTTAATATCAAAGTCTCTATGCAAAATTGATTTGAATAAGTTCTGTTAGCCACTTCTAGTTTCTTTGTGATGTAAAATCTTTTAAAGCATAAAAATCAGCCTTTCTACATTATTCCATTAGACATACATAGAAGTTAAAAGAAATGAGAAGACAGAACAATCAACCAGGAAGGTGAATTTACTGAGAAACAGTCATTCGTTCTCCCTCCTCCTTTTCTTTTCCTCCTTTTCCAGGTCTCTTTCGGTTCCGATCAAGAGAAATCTTGAGAGTTCTGAGAATATTTCTTTGAGGGCTTCAAATCACCATACCTACATCCTCTGCCACAACTACACACACGGGAACAAAAATAAACCTCTGCTATCTACTCACGTAGGAGGGATTCATGCAAAATAAACTCCTACATGGAGACCAACAGGTGAGTTTTCTACCTGTTCTTTCTAATGTCCTTCCATTATAGTAAATCCCACACATTATGAGGAAGAAACGGTTATGTGAGCTTTTCCTTGAAGTCAAAGAACTTGCATTCATTTCAAGTACCTGGTGATCATAGGGTACAGCCAGGGAAGGTGCCATCCCCCTTGGGGGGAGGGGCGGTGGATGGGCTCCCACACCCATGCACCTCCTGATGCACAGATTCTGGAGAAACACAGGGCGGTCACACCGCAGTCAGCCTGTCAGGCTGTCGGGCCACTGGGCAACCCGACCAGCCTGGAAGTGCCCCATCAGTTTGCTGAAAGCAAAACCCTGTCCCCCCTGTGAAGCCAGGCAATTTGAGTCAGAGAGTCAGAGGAGACCGGTAATCAACTCCTCCTCTCTGCTCACCTCCTTGGGGTTACAGCAACCCCAACTCCAAACCCAAATCTGACCCTGGAGTGCCAAACTGGGAGTGGCAGGTGGGCTCTGCCGGTGCTTCAGCGCCCTCTGGAGGTTGTCTGCTCTAATGGCAACTCTCAGCCCTTCCTCCTCCTCCTTCCCTAGTCCTGGGGGCTGCCTTGGCCTCCTGCAGCTGCTGGCCTGAATTCATTCTTCTTTTTTCTCCAATTACAATGAAGTGTCTTACAGAGGTTTGGAATCTCTTCAAGAAGGAAGGAAGATCTTTTAGCCAATACACCTTAACCGTGAGAAGTTGGTTTCAAGAATGAACCTGAAATACTGTATTTTTCTCCTGATGATTCCAAGGAGAGACAGCTCAAGTTTTCTAAATCATAAGAAAAACCAAGGTAAATATGATATTCTGAGCCAGAGATGAAAAAGCAGTTTTTAGCACCCCCTCCTCATGTCATATGACCGGGATTTAAATCAATCAACTGCCACTGGTTTTTAAATCAAGTGACCCAACTTTAAATCCATCAGCTGCTTCCCTGTAACTCACGTGACTTGGCTTTGAATAGTAAGAAATGCAGAGGTATAAAAATGATGTTCTGAACAATAAATGGAAAGACAACATTTTAGAAAGTTTTTTCCTTTTCGAATGGACCATTCATTGCCTACAGAATAAAGGATTCCCTTGTGGATTTCTTGAACTGTAAACACATACATTGTCTCCGTTGGCTTGATTGACTTAGATTTTGGGTGTTGTTGTTGTTGTTGTTGTTGTTGTTGTTAACATCTTTATTGGAGTATAATTGCTTTACCTTGTTGTGTTAGCTTCTGCTGTATAACAAAGTGAATCAACTATTCGTATACATATATCCCCATATCCTCTCCCTCTTGTGTCTCCCTCCCACCTTCCCTATCCCACCCCTCTAGGTGGTCACAAAGCACTGAGCTGATCTCCCTGTGCTATATGCAGCTGCTTCCCAATAGCTATCTATTTCACCTTTGGTAGTGTATATATGTCCATGCCACTCTCTCACTTCATCCCAGCTTACCCTTCCCCCTCCCTGTGTCCTCAGGTCCGTTCTCTACATCTACGTCTTTATTCCTCTGCAGCGACTCCTGCTAGGGACGGATACTTCCTTTTATGCTCAGGGAAATCCCCTAGTTTGAATATGATTTGAGTTTGATCCTGTGAAACCATCAGAACTTCCCACCAGAGATAAATGAGGAGATTCTGGCCTTTATTAGTATGCATGATGAACACGGGTGTCCTGGCTGTACTTGCCAACCCTCCTATTTTACCCACCTATTTTTATCCACCTTCCTCCCTGTGAGTACCTTTGACCAACCCTGAGTTCAGACTCCTGACCTATTACAGTGACTTTGTCAGCCTTTCTTTAAAAATGGACAGGTAATAAAACGAATTTAACCTAGAAGCAGCAGCTCAGTAAGGGAAATAAAATCATCAGAAGTTATCTAATCACAGCCACAGCCATCCAGGGCTCTGTCTTACCTGCTGGGTCATAAGAATGGGACCTTCCTAAACTTGAAGGGCATCCAATCAAATAAGTAAAGGTCTGCTCACCTCTGGCTCTTGGAGGGATTGCTAGGCACTCTACCCAGTGTATACTAACTGCAAAACCCTGTCATGGTTGTGAAACACCTATGTTCCAGGAAAGCTTTTTGGGGTGCATGGGGAAGGTTTCTTTTTGACATCAAGCAAAAAATAAATCACCAAGCTCTTTGAGCACAGGGGTTCTTAAGAGGGCAGTAGAAGGAAGGAATGGGCAGAAAAGACGATCTCCAGTGAAGTGAAGGCCGTTTTTCCAAAAGAGTAGGATTTAGTCTCAGTTTAAGGAGAACACTTTTAAATAGCTGGGACAGCTCCAAACTGCAGTTTAGGGAACGAGTGCTTCAAAAGAACAGTGCTTTAAAAGTCCTGGCAAGGCAGCAAGAGGATGAAGAGTTGGTTTTGCATAGTTTTGAACACAGGAGTAAAGAAGCAGAGGCATCTCTGACTAAAAGGCCCTGAGATCCTATGGCATCAATGGGTCAGTTGCAGGGGCAGGGGGTGTGGGGGGCGATATTTCTCTCTCAACGTCTCCCAGGGCAGCCACCCCTCCCGACCCCACCCCCCCACTCCCTCCACCCTTCCTCCCTCCACTGTTGGGTCCCCAGGAACAGCACTTTTCAAGCTGGAGCCCTCAGGCACCATCTCTGCTGTCTGGATTCTTCCTGGAGCCTGGCAAGTTCTGGGACAGGAAGGCGGGTCTGCAAGGCCGCTGCGGTGCAGTCGGACCTGGAGGCCTGGAGGGGAACTGGAGCCCTGAAGCCCACCCACGTCCTTGAAGCCGAGGGAGGAACACATCCTCCTAACAGTACTTCTCAGGGGTCAGCGTGCTCCCCACCCGACGGTGATCCATACTCACTTGAGGCAGCAAGGACTGCCTCTAACTGGCCCCCTCGATTCCGCCTTAAGGGTCCTCGCACATGTGTGATAGCGCAGGCCCCCGGATCTCTTTAGTCAGCTGAGGCCAGTGCTGCCGGCATCCCTCCAGTCCCATCCCCCAGCCCCTCCCTCTGGGACTGTATCTAATAGAAGAAAGAGCACAGAGGAATTAGCTGAATCAAGGGACCTGGGAGCCTGGGGATGAGTTTGAAGACCGAGAACCTAAGGCGCAATTACATATTATTGGAAACTCTTGTGGAGTGTGTGGGGGGGAGGTTAGGAGGCTGAGAGGCTGAGTCGACCTGGTGAGTCCAGCCCCAGGACACCACACAGCCCTGTCCCCCTCTCCCTGCCGTCAGACAAGTGGTGCCGCAACTCCAGCCGGGACTCTGCACTTCCCCCTCCCTGATTCTCCAGAAGAGCAGGTGGCCCCCCTCTGAGGGCAGGGGCAAGACAACAGACCAAGTCCCCCTGCACTAAGGCGCTACTGGAATCTCTTCCTGAACAGCAGTGCTGGCTTGGAGCTAACCCGTGCACCGCCGAAGTTGGTCTCGTCCTGCAGCTGAGGGACGCAGGCTTTAAGTCAGCTGCCTTGGCTTTAAATCAGTCAGTCCCCCCTTTAAGTCAGGTGACCCGACTTTAAATCACTGTGTGCCCCTCAAGCCTGCCACTTCAAAAGTTGGGAACTTCACTTTGATCCCAGCACCTCACACAGCTGAATGCACACTGTAGTCACCCCCAAGCCTGGCTTAGAGGCAGGATATAAGGTAAGGGGATGGGCTGCACACCTGGTGAGGAGGGTGCACTTCATGTACCAGAAGGGTCCAGGTACTCTGGGTACAGCAAGCAGTGCACGATACAGCAGCTCCCTGGCAAAGCTGGTGATGCACAGGGGGAGCAGGCACACCCAGGCACGCAGAGGTTCCAGGCCGGGAGCTGGGGCACAGCCAGCCGGGAGAGTGTGAAAGCCGAGGATCTGAGCCTTCTTGAGAAAGGCAGACACAGAGGATGGATGAGAAACAAAGACCAGATGAAACATGGATTTGAAAAGCACACCCTGCTCTTGAAATTGGGGTGGGGTCACCCCAGATTTGAGTCTTCTTACGCCCCAGTACCTAGTGCTTTGGCATTTGCCCAATTACTTATAAAATGTGACTGATAATATCTAAACCATAGAATACTGCATTTGGAGTAGTTTTGCGTGTTTATGTTTCTATAGTGGAATAATCTTTTCTACACGAAAAATGTACACAATCTGAAATAAATTCAAACCCCTCTTTAAAAAGTACTATATCGGACTTCCCTGGTGGCGCAGTGGTTAAGAATCTGCCTGCCAAGGCAGGGGACATGGGTTCGAGCCCTGGTCAGGGAAGATCCCACATGCCACGGAGCAGCTAAGCCCATGGGCCACAACTACTGAGCCTGCAGACCACAACTACTGAAGCCCACGCGCCTAGAACCGGTGCTCCACAACAAGCGCAGCAAGAGAAGCCACCGCAATGAGAGGGCCGCGCACCGCCACAAAGAGTAGCCCCCGCTTGCCGCAGCTAGAGAAAGCCTGCGCATAGCAACGAAGACCCAACGCAGCCAAAAACAAATTAATTAATTAATTAGTTAACTATTTTAAAAAAGTACTATGTCCTTCTGTACAGCTTCTCTGGGAAGAACAGAGAGATGGCGTAGGAGAGTGAGAAAGACCAATATTTAGTGCACATCTCTCATGCAGGTGCTCTGCTGGCTCAGATACATTTATCCCCACTTTACAAAGGAGGAAATAGTCTCAGAGAGGTTTAGTAATTTTCCCAAAGCCAAACAGCTATGGAGTGGCAGAACCAAGATCTGAACCAAGTCTGTTACCTTCAAAGCCTAAGTCCTCATCACAGCAAAACTCAATTAATATTTACATTTATCGAATTACATTGCAACCTGGGGAGTTCTTGGCACAATCCTGAATAAGAGTGAGAAAGAAAGAAATAGCATTGTTCCTACAGTCAACCCAAATTTTTGGAGCAGCTCCTAGATGCCTGGCCCTTTTTGGGGTTCAGCAGTGATCAAGACAGGAAGAGTCCTGCTTTCATGAACCACGTAGTGGGGAGGAGAGACGGGTGCAACTTGGGTGAGGGATTTCACCTTGCTGGACCTCTGTTTTCTCATCTGGAAAATGGGATGGCTGTTCCTCATTTTCTGGGATTGTCCAGCCCTCACATTCTCTGATTCCATAAGAAGCATTTGTTTTCCTGTCTCTTTAAAATTCATTCAGGCCGTGAGCTGTGATGAATGTTGTTAGCTGCTCCCCAAAGCACTCTATTCCCACCCTTTTCCTGTGATCAGGTCTTTCCCGAAACATGACTCACAGTCAGTCAGTCAAGTCACAGAACCTAAGGGGCACCCAGCAGAAAAATTCCAACCCTTGCTTCCCAGGAGCTCTGCGGTCTACCTGCCAGGTAAACTTAACTCACCTGGCACAAGGTGGCCATCCCTGGTTTCACATCAACATGATCTCAGGCACAAACCTCCTTGTTTTTCCATTTTGTCTTTAAGTTACTTGTTGAAACAACTGCACAAATATGACAAAGGTATAAAATCAGGCATCTTCTGCCCCGAGTGCCTACTAATAAATGATTTTCTGCCACTTTAATGATAAAGATAGAACATTTCAACATTCTGCTACCCTTATTATTTGTCATTTTTGTTGATATTTCTATTGAATACATCTTTCAATATTTTAACAATGGAACATTTATTTAGGTTGTTCCACACCCAGCCTTTAGTGGTAAAGGTTTTGTTGTTATATTTCTATTATGTTTCCTTTAAAAATCATTATCCTATCTAAATGGATTAAGTCAATTCTATAAGCATTTATCTTATGATATTGATGAAATTGATACATAGAGGGCAGTAGTACAAGTTGATTGGACTTGAGAACCTCTATTAGCACAGTTAAGTATAAATATTGTCTATAGGTAAACCAAAGTACATGCCGAGTGAGATTCTCCGACTTTTTTTCACTGTCTGCCCCTCAAGCCTGTGGGAAATGGAATATTTCTTGCCCTATCAGTAAACAAAGGATGTCACAGTCTTCAGCACTTGCGGCCCTCCAATGTGAGCCGGCAGGCCCTGAGGCACTCAGGATATGCAAATACAGAATGCAGGCCCCAGAGAGCTGAGGTGCATATCAAAGGAAGGATTTCAGTGAGCCCAAGCAAAGAAAAGCGCCGCATTCCTCACCTCGGGAGAGCTGGTTTTCCTCAGTTAACAATCACCTTTTGATGTTCCCCATTACCTGCGCCAGTCCCCTGCCCTGTCCCCTCCCCCCGGTACTTTAGCTCAGGGAGGAAGGAGCGCAGAGGGACTCGGCTGAATAAGGGGTCTGCGCGCCTCAGGAGGAGTTTTCAGCCGCTTTCCCCGCAGTCGGGAGGAGGGGCGCTGACGCTGCAGCCGGACCCTGCGCCTCCCTTGCCCCGTTTCCCCTCAGGACGCTCAGGCCGACCCCCTCCCCACGCCCACCAGGCCTCGCGAGCCAGGCCAAGGGCAGGGGCGAGAGGAGGGACCGAAGTTCCCGGGGACCAGACGCTGGAGGCCGCTCTTTCTGCACAGCAGTGGCGGGTGACAGCGAACCCCTGCCCTTCAGAAGCTGGTCTTGTGCTGCCGCCCGGGCACCGGACCAGGCCGAGGGTCGGCGCCCACTTACCCGGCCCGCCGTCCCCGCGACTGTCACGGCTTCGGCCGCCAGGGCACCTCCAGAGCCGGCAGCCTCAGTGAGGTCGCCCTCCCCTCGGGCTCCGGGGCAGTTCCGTGAAGGCGGAGGGAAGAGACCCCGCCCGAGCCGGGAGTTCCAGCTCTGAGGAAACGCGGGCTCTGTTCAGCGCGCAGTGGGTGGGACCGCCCTGCCCCGAGGCCTTCCGGGAGGGAGCGGGGCGGCGGGGGAGGGAGCCGCCAGGAGCGCAGGGCCCCGTCGGGGCTCCTGGAGGGGCGGCCCGGCCTGGGGGCCACGCCCACTGTGGCCGCAGCCCAGGTCTTTTTCCTGGAATCCTACACGAAAAAGTTAGAAAGATACACATTCTATAGTAAATATTCACAAATGATTGTTGCTGCTGTGCTCACTATTCTATTAAAGGTGTAAAATCCATAAAACACTTTAAGTTCAAAATTAAATATGAATTTTTACCTTTCTAATTATGTCTCTGATATTCACAGTTGTGGTTAATGAATCAGAGACTGTGGCATCACTAGTTAAAAATGAGCTTGCTAAAAAAATAGAACTCAGGCCCGCCGGACCTACTGAATCACAATCTGCACTTTTACAATCTCCCCAGTGTACTTGTGTACCCATGAATAGTTGAAAGGTACATTTCTACCTCGACATGTCTTTTCTGTATGAGAAATACACACATTTTATCCAGTTTGATATACATAAAACACTCAAAAATGCATATGCCTGTGTTGAAACCATCATTTTATCATTTCTTTTCCAGACAAGTATAGTCTCTATACTGGTTTTGTGGATCACATGCCATACTCTTTTCTTGTAGTTAGAAATAAGGTAGAGAAAGTTACTTTGTAAAAAAAAAAATATATATATATTATATATATATATATATATTTATATATATATATGTATGTGTGTATATATATATACATATATATATATATATATATATATATATATATATGTATATATATATTAGTGGATAATTGAAGACACTCTTCTAAATTGAAAGCAGTTCTCTTAACTTGTTGTTTTCTTCTTGGGTCACATTATGAACTCTTCCCGTGGCCACATGGCATGTGTACTTTTAATTTCAGGGACTGCTGACATTCCAGGATGTGGCCATAGATTTCTCTCAAGAGGAGTGAGAATGCCTGGACCAAGATCAATGAGAATTGTACAGGGATGTGATGTTAGAGAAGTATAGGAACCTGCTCTCCTTGGGTGAGGATACCTTCCTTCCAGAATTCCTTATCCAACCACAGGGTTTGGAGTCCTTCATCTGTAGAATGTCTCCTGAAATCTTCTGCTTCCTACAATAGGGTTTCAGATTGCAACGTTTCAGGAAAGATTGGGAGTTTGTGGGTATAATTTTTCTTATTCTTTTAAAATTGCAGCCTCCCTTTTAATAGACTTTGTAACTGCTTGGGATGTGTCTATATGAACTGTGCACTATATACTTCTGTTATAGTCCTTACAATATTTTATTGTCTTCTTGTCTGTAACAATTTTCCATGGATTCTTTGGGCTTAAGGTATATTAAAAGGGAGACTGCGATTCTCCCTTTAAAAGGGGACTTATTAAAAGGGGACTTCCCTGGTGATGCAGTGATTAAGAATTCGCCTGCCAATGCAGGGGACCCGGTTCGATCCCCGGCCAGGGAAGATCTCACATGCCATGGAACAACTAAGCCAGTGGGCCACAACTACTGAGTCTGCACGCCACAACTACTGAAGCCGGTGTGTCTTGAGCCCGTGCGCCATTTATTTTTTGGAGAATAAAACCACTTCTGAGTGATTAAAATTTAGGCCAGCTAGTCAAAATGCTTTATCACCTGCTCTTCTAAAACACTGATCAATGGAACAAGTTTTACTAGGGATAACAGTGTAATTGTATTCTGGAGTTCATCTGGGCAATATGGTTTATGACCTTGATGCTGGATCACGACATTTCAACGGTATAACTGCTATTAATTGTCTGTTTGTTCAACGATTAAAGTCTCACGTGATCTGAGTGCAGACTGGAGTCATCCTGGTTGGTTTCTGTCTATTGCAGATTTCTTCCAGTATGAAAGGACAAGAGCAATACGGCTTACTTTACAAAATGTCTTCAAACTAAATGATGATATACACTACATTCAATTAATTTATACATACCCTACTGTAGAACAGGGTTCCTTACGCTGGCAGAGCCCGGTAATTATGTAAAACTGAAACTTTTTCTGCACTGGTTCAAGTCCTCTTCCTAAGAATATGTTTATAATCAAGATTCTTTCACAAATTACCCAATTTAATTCACCATAGCATTCCTCATATTAACTAAATGGAAAATCCTAGGCTATATACAAATCCAGAAAGGGCCAAAGATCATCAGCCCCCATGGATGATTACAACCCATTGCTGAGGCATTCAAATTACTTATTAAAGAACCACTATGTCCATCAACATCATCAATTTATATATTATTGCCCCAATGCTAGCCTTAACCCTGGCTCTCACAACGTGAATTCCTCTTCCCATATCTTATCCACTAATTAGTATAAATGTAGGCATATTATTTATATTAGCCATATCACACCTAGCCATTTATTCCATCCGCAGATCTGGATGAACTTCACATTCAAAATACTCACTCACTCGAGCTCTAGGAACAATAGCACAGACAATCATCTCATATGAAGTAATGTAGCAGTTATTCTATTCTCAGTCTTACTGATAAATGGATCATTTACACTTTCAACAGTAATTATTACACAAGAACACCTATGACTAATTTTCTCCTGACCCCTATCCAGAATTTGATTATCTCCGCAGTAGCAGAAATCCAATGAAGCCCCACTTGATTTAACAGAAGTAGCATCAAAACCTGTATATGTCTTCAATGTAGAAAATGTAGCAGGCCCATTCACCCCGTCCCTCCTAGAGAATATGTCAATATCCCTATAATAAACATTTCCACAGCAATCTATTTTTAGGAGCATTCGACAATCCCTAGGTGCCAGAATTGTATACAGCCCAAGTCATCATTAAAACACATCTAACAATCTCCTTTCTATGAGTTTGAGCCTCCTACCTACAATTTTGATATGATCAACGCATACATCTCTTATAAAAAGTTTCTTTACGACTAACATTAACCCTATGTGTATGAGAGTTTTCACTACTTGTCATCATACCAGGCAACCCACCACAAATTTAAGAAATATGTCTGACAAAAGAGTTACTTTGATAGAGTAAATCATAGAGGTTTCAATGCTCTTATTCCTGGAATTGAATTCTTCCTAATAATTTTACATTCTCCATGTTACCTACCACATTACACCACATGCTATATAGTAAAGTTCTCTAAGTAAGCTTCAGGCCCATACCCCCAAAATATTTTTGTATATCCTTCCTGTGCTAATAAACTCTCATTGTTTTTACCATCATTCTACTGACCATTTTCTCAGGAAATATAATTGTATAACAAGCTCACACTGGTTAATGGTATCCCCATTCTAATAAAAAAACATGAACCCATAAGCTACAGAAGCATCCAACAAATATTTCCTAAAACAGTCCACCACATCAATACTACTTATAATGGTTATTATCATTAATCTACTATACTCTGGTCAAAGAGCACACTGAATAACAAAAATCTTTAATCCAGCAGCATCCACCCTCATGACAATCGCCCTTGTCACAAAAGTAGGACTTTCCCCATTTCACTTCTGAGTGCCTGAAGTCACACAAGGCATCCCATAAACAGCAGACCTGATGCTATCAACATGACAAAATTGCACCCCTATCAGTTTTATACCACATGTCACCATCCATCAACCTAAATATACTATTAATCATAGTGATATTATAAATCATAGCTGGAGGCTGAGGCAGACTTCGCCATACTCACCTGGAAAATATTACACCCTCCTCATCAATCGCCCATATAGGATGAATAACAGCTATTATAATGTATATTCAGATTATAACAATCCTAAACATACTAATTTATATCATAACAACACTATCTTCTTCTTATTTATGCCCAGATCATGTACTACAAGAGTATCATTATCATGCACATGAGATAAAACACCTCCCATCACAATCATTTTCCTCACCATTATAGTATCATTAGGACATCGCCCATCACTATCAGGGTTTCTACCCAAATGAATAATTATCCAAGAGATAACAAAAACGACAACATCATTCTACCAACACTAATAGCCATCATAGCAGTCCTCAGCATATATTTCTACTTGCAGCTAACATACTCCACATCACTAACTATATTCCCTTCATTAAACAACACAAACACAAAACAATTTGAACATACAAAGAAATAACCTTCCTATCATTACCAATCATAATACCCACACGATTACTACACACAACACCCATTCTATCGGTGCTGGACTAGGAATTTAGTTTAGTTCAGACCAAGAGCTTTCAAAACCCTAAACAAGTGAAATTTACTTAATTCCTAGAAATAAGGATTGCAAGACTTTATTCTACATCAATTGAATGTAAAGCCAACACTGTATTTAAGCCAAATCTTTACGAGATTGATGAGTTTTAACCCCAGGAAACTTTAGTTAACAGGCCAATCCTCTCGTCAACTGGCTTCAGTCTACTTCTCCTTCATTTGAGAAAGAAAAAAAGAAAAAAAAAAAAAAAGGCAGGAAAATCACTGGCAGAATTGAAGCTGCTTCTCTGAAGTTACAATTCAATTTGTTGATTCACCACAGGGTTTGCCAGAAAGAGGGCTCAATCTCTGTCTTTAGATTTACAGTCTAATGTTAACTCAGTCATTTGACCTCTGTTCATACACTGCTGATTATTTTCAACAAATCACAAAGATATCGGCATTTTATATTTACTATTTGGTGCTTGAGCTGGAGTAGCAGGCAGCACCTTAATTATATTAATCCAGGCTGAGCTATGCTGACCTGGACCGCTACTTGGAGATGCCCAAATCTGTAAGGTAGTCATAACAGTCCCTGCACTTGTAATAATTTTCTTTACAGCTGTACCCGTTATGATTGCAGGCTTTGAAAACTGACTTGGGCCACTAATAACTCAGACACCTGAAGTAGCATTTCCCCCAATAAATCACATAAACTTTTGACTACTTCCCCCATCATTCTTACTCCTACTCATATCACCAATAGTAGAAGCTGGTTCTGGTACCAGTGGAACCGTGTATTCAGCTCTAGCCTGCAATCTGGCCCATGCAGGAGCCTCTGTCGACCTAACTGTTTTCTCCTTACATTTAGCAGGTGTCTCCTCAATTCTTGGTATTATTACTTTTATTACTACAGTCTTTAATACAAAACCAGCAGTCATATCCCAATACCAAACACCATTATTTGTTTAATCTTCCCCAACTATAGCCATATTACTATAATTACCAATCTCAGTCCAAGCAGCCAGAATTGCCATGCTGTTAAGAGATAGAAATCTAAACACTACTTTCTTTGACCCTGCAGGAGGAGACCGAATCCTATACCAACACCTATTTTGATACTTTGCTCACCCTGAAGTCTGTATTCATGGCCTAACAGGGTTTGTTATAAACTCACATATCATTACATACTATTTAGGACAAAAATTGCCTTTCAGCTATCTGGGAATAGTATGAGTCATGTCCACTGGTTTTTTAGGAGTTCTCTTGTGGGCCCATCATATGTTTACCATAGGGATAGCTGTGGACTCAGGAGCATACTTTGCATCAGCTACCGTAATTACTTCTATCCCTACAGGAGTAAAAGTATCTAGCTGATTAGCAACTCTTTATTTAATTTTTCTTTTTCTTTTCTTTTTTTTTTTTTTTTTTTTTGGCTGAGTTGGGTCTTGGTTGCTGCGCATGGGCCTTCTCTGGTTGCGGTGAGCGGCAGCTACTCTTCGTTGCGGTGTGCGGCCCTTTCATTGCAGTGGCTTCTCTTGTTGCAGAGCACGGCCTCTAGGCGCGTGGGCTTCAGTAGTTGTGGCTTGCGGGCTCTAGAGGGCAGGCTCAGTAGTTGTGGCACACGGGCTTTTTGCTCCGCGGCATGTGGAATCTTCCCAGACAAGGGCTCGAACCCGTGTCCCCTGCATTGGCAGGCGAATTCTTAACCACTGCGTCACCAGGGAAGTCCCTGGTTAGCAACTGTTCACGGAGGTAATACTATATGACCTCCCACTATATTATGAGTTTTAGGCTTTAGTTTTTCTTTTTACAGTAGGTGGCTTGACAGGAATCATCTTAGCCAACTCATCCCCAGACATTGTCCTCCAGGATACATACTATGTAGTAGCACACTTCCATGACCTAATGTCCATGGGAGCAGTCTTCACTATTATAGGAGGCTTCCTACACTGATTCCCACTATTCTCAGGTTATACAGTTAACTCAGCATGAGCAAAAATTCACTTCACAAGTACATTTGTAGTAGTAAATATGACTTCCTGCAGCACTTTCGTGGCCTCTCAGGGATGTCACTACGTTAGTCTGAGTACCCTGAGGCACACACAACATGAAATATTTTGTCTTTAGGCTCATTCATCTCAGTAGCAGCAGTAATGCTAATAATCTTCATACTTTGAAAAGCATTTGTGTCTAAACAAGAAGTCTTAGCAGTGGAAATTGCTACTCCTAACCTAGAATGGTTACACGGATGTCCTCCACCATATCGTATGTTTCAAGATCCTACCTGTGTAAATGTAAAATAAGGAAGGACTCAAGTCCTTTTCAACCAGTTTCAAGCCAACACCATAACAATTATGTCTTCCTCAATAAATGAGATAAAAGTAAAAAGTGATGTAGCTTTGTCAAAGTTAAATGATAGGCTAAAATCCTGTATATCACTAAGGCATATCAATTTCATCTAGGCTCTCAAGATACAACATCACCGATTATGGAAGAACTTTTACATTTTCTTCATCACACATTAATAGTGATTTTTAAAATAAGTTCTCTAGTCCTCTATATCATTTCACTAATATTGACATCTAAACTCATATGCATACAATAGATGCACAGGTAGAGAAAATGTGAACAATTTACTAGCTATTATTGTAATCTTAATTGCCCTATCATCATTGTGAATCCTTTACATGATACATGAAATCAATAACTCTTCCCAAACCATAAAAAACTATGGGTCAGTAATGATACTGAAGCTACAAATACACAGATTATGAAGATTTAAATGCTGACTCCTCTGTAATCCCCACATCAGAGCTAAAACCAGGAGAATAATGACTAATAGAAGTCAACAACCGAGTAGTTAGGGATAGTCATTGAATATTAGTTTCATCTGAAATTGTTGTACACTCCGGAGTTGTTCCTTCTCAGGCCTAAAAAGAGCTGCTATCCCAGGACGCCTAACTTAAAGAATCCTAATATCAACAGGACCAGGCCTATGTTGTGGACAAGAGAGCTCGTTTTCCTGAGTTCAAAGACAGGACAGAGGGATATGGCTGAGATATGGGGTGAATCTGGAGCCCATGGGGATGCAGTCTCCAAGCTCCAGTATAGGAATGGGGCCTCTATGGTCCCAGGCCACCCACCACGCCCTCTCGAGCAGGATCTGGGCAACATTCCCTGTCAGTGATGAGGCAGCCCTAGCACTTGTCACGCCCCGATGTCGTGTCCTATGTGGGCCCCATGCTCTTGGGACCACACCCCACACTCTGCAGGTCCATGCTACAGGGTCCTTCATGCCTCAGGAGTAGAGACCACACAGCAAGCAGTTCCCTCCCCAACCAGCAGGAGGAGGGGAGGAGAGCAGGGGCACCAGGGGAATCTCACTCAGACAACAACACCCCAGCGGTGCCAGCGGGGACAGTGATGATGCAGATGAGGCACAGACCAAGAGATGGGACCAGAGGACCCAAAAGGCAGCTGGTCAGGTCCTGGCTCACCTGTACCCCGGACACCTTTGTCCCGCATACACCCCCTTCCTCATACACCCTCTCCTTAAATGCAGATTCTTCAGATGCAAACAGGCAGAGCTTCAGACTGAAAGTCAGCTCGTCCAAACTGACCCGTCAGCAAACACTGCAGGATTCCACTCCAGTGGGTGCCCTGGAGTCGACAACTCAGGGACTGAAGTGGATATCGGTGCCAGGGGCAGTGGGAGGGAATGGGGAATGAGACTTTCATGGTTGTGGAATTTTGGTTTTGCAAGATGAAAAGTTCTAGGGATGGTGGTGATGGCTCCACGAGAAAGTGAATATATCTCATGCCTCAGAAACGTGCACTTAAAATGGTGATGATGGTAAAGGGTATGTGACGTGTGTTTTATTTCACTTAAAATAAATTCTTAAAATAATGTCTTGTTAATTGAGATTCCATTTCGACTCCCCTTCATCACAAATGTCGGAGGCCCAGACACAGTCCCCTACCTTAGGGGCCATCACGGTACCCTCACAGAGCACGTGGGAGACCATTCTTAGGGGGGGGGCTAGTCTGTGCTCACCTGACCTCTGTCCAGGGGGACCCAGGCAGTGATGACCCCCATAGATTAGACATATGATATGCTATAGTATTAATATGATACCACCAAGTGTTGTCACTCACCGGAACACAGAGCAGCAACCCACTCAAACATGCCTGACCTCATATGATTGTGACAAGATTAAGAGAAGAAAAGGAACCACAGGTTAATCAGGACAACACCCTTAATGCAGAGGTTGGAAATCTCAAAGGGGACAGGACACACTGCAGGCAAAGAGCACATATGCGGTCTCCCCATACATGTGATCCTGACCCATGCAGGTATGGTGAGACCCACACAGTCCCCGCACCGTATACCTGGGGCCACACATCCACACTCACCAGGGTGACCCACCTCCCCAGACCCCTCCACCTGGGTCACATGTCCACAGTCCCAGGGTGACCTCACCTCCCCAGACCCTGCACCTGGGGTCACACGTCCCCTTGGTCAGGACACCATGGCTCTGCAGGGGGCTCCCCCAATGTGGAAACAAGCTGGGTGCCTGAGACCTCCTGGGATGGGAAAAAGTGTCAGGTGGGTCTCCTTTCCCCACACTTGTCCCAGAGGAGCCCTCCTCTTCTCACTTTGGTTCTGTGTGATTTTAACTGTTTTTAAAGCTTTCATACTAGAGTTGAACACACGACCCTGGTGCTGGCATGCTCAGTCCTTTCTCGTCTCACTTACACGTTGAGAAAACCCACAGGACAGCAGGGCTGAAAGCCGAGGGGCAGCTCTGGACTCTGCTGAGTAGGGACGGTAGACTGGAGGGAGAGCTCAGCAGCAGCCTCAGCTGTCACCCATCGGCCTTTTGCCCGATCTGCGTGCCCTGCAATCAATTCACCAGCTAAACCTGTTTCCCTATGCACCATGCACATGCTGGTAAATTGGAATTATTGCCAGGTAGTCCTCCTGAGGATTCTCCATGAGCCCCAGGGAAGGTGAACCTTGCAGGGATTAAGACTAAGGCCCCGACCATAGCACTGACCCTTGGGAGGACCAGATCACCACACTCAGAAGAGAGGCTGTTACGTAGACAAGCCCACCTCAGCTCCAGACCCCAGACATCTAAGCACTGACATTCAGATGCAGGCACGGAGCTTCCCAGTACTGAGGCCAGGCCGGGTCTCTACCCAGGTCCCCATAGTCCTAGCGTACACAGAACATGGTCAGGTCTAAATCTTCTTATTATAGACAACACATGGTCAGCTCTAAAGATAATCAGTAGACAGGACATGCAGAGGTCTAAATCTACCATGTAGACACAACTGGATCATGTTTAAACTAGCTTAGGGCTGATCTCATAGGAGGTACAGATCACACACATGGGTCTCTCATCTTTGGACACCCACATCAGGAAACTGAACAAAATCTTTGTCATTAAACATTTCAACAGGCAAAACAGAAATGTTCCCAATTTCTCTGGCCACCTGATGGTCAGGATCCACGGGCGAGCCACGAACTTCTTAGAGTGCAGCCCAGTCTGCTGCCAGGACAGACAAGAAGTGGCCTGATTCCAGCCTCCCAGGCTTCCAGAAGGAGGCGGCCACACTGGAAGCCCAGGCAGGAGAGTCCTGCATGGTCCGGGCCGGGAGATCCGGTCTGTCCATTCGGCTGGCCGATTCCGGGCGGGGCGCTCAGGGCCGCTGAGAGCCCTGCACTCAGGTCCTGCTTCCCTGCAGCGTGTGCGTGTGCGTGTGCGTGTGCGTGCGCGTGTGCGTGTGCGTGTGTGTGTGTGTGTGTGTGTGTGTGTAGAGGGGGCGGTGGCTGACGGCTCCCATGGCCCCCGTCCCGGGCACCGCGCTGTCTTCGAGGGGAGGCACGGGGAGAGGTAGGGGCACAGAAGCCGTTGGAGAGGAGAACCCACCGCGGAACTCCTTGCACACTGGCTCGCCCCACCCGGAAACCCGCCTGCCCATCGTGGGCCGCATGTCACCCCCCAGCCCCCCACCCCCGAGGGCAGGGTGCCTGCTCTTTCAACAGCACAGGGTCTCACATGAAGGAGACCCAGTGGGGACTGTCACACCCCCCCACTCCTGATGCTGTGTTTGGGGAGAATGAACCCCCTTGACTGGGCGATGGGACCCTGTGTGGAAAGAGGTGGCGGCCCCATCCAAGTCGGGGCCTGGCTGAGAGATGGGAACACAGGAGCCAAGTGCAGGGCCTGGAGGCCAGGCCAACAGGAGGGGCACCCCCAGCCTTGGCCGGGCTCTCCAACGGTGACATTGTTGCTTTAGGGGACCTGGGGCAGGCGACTGAATGTCATGGGAGTCTAAACTGGACCCTGAATGGGCCTTAAAGAAGGTGTGAAGGATGTAACTGAGACAGTGACAGTCATTGGAAGACAAACTCTGTGTCAGGATATCCTGCTCCATCCATTTAAATCCCTGAGATCTGTGACCTTTACGTGGCTACGCAGGATTGTTAGAGCAGCTGCGTGCGGATATATCTGGGGCACAATTCAGTCTGCAACCAACTTGCAAGTGGTCCCAGCAAACACACAGGTGTGCGCACAGGCAGGCACAGCACACACACAAACATATGCATGTGCACAGCACAAATATATTCACACACTAGCATGTGAACACACATGCACCCATATGCCCATGCACACACTAATGTGTGCAAGTGCACATACCTATGCACATGCACAGCATATGTATGCAAACAGGCACATGCACACGCATAGCACACACACAGGGAATAAAGTGAATCCGTAAAGCATTCATTCCTGAACACAAGTGAAGCTGACATGTATTTTTCCCTTTTCTTAGCCTTGATGTTTTCCACAACAAAAAGTTTAAGAAAAAAGTTAATGGCAAATGACTTTTGATTCATAGGACATTCTGATGTTATTCCACAAATATTATGACAGGAGAAATGAATGTAGATATTACATGTGTCCACTAATGGATGAATGGAGAAGAAAAACACGGTCCATCAATACAAGGGGATGCTATTCAGCCTAAAAAGGAAGGCAATTCTGACACAGGCTGCAGCAGGGATGAACCTTGAGGGCATTATGCTCAGTGATGTAAGCTAGACACAAAAAAACAAACAGTGCTTGATCCACTCATACAAGGCCCCTAGAGCAGTCGGAAACATAGAGACATAAAGTAGGATGTTGAGTGCCAGGGGCTGAGGGAGGGACAATGGGGAGTGAGTGTTTAATGGGGACTGTTTCAATTTTGCAAGATGAAAAAGTTCTGGAGGATGATGGTGGTCAGGTTTGCACAACAGTGTGAATTACTTCTTGACCCTGAAATGTGCACTTAAAAATGGTTAAGATAGTAAATTTTATGTTCTGTATATCTGACCACAATTTTTAAAACTTTTTAAAAAACAACAGGAATTAGTCCATGAATACCACAAGATGCACAACTTCACTAACAACAGAGGGATTAAAGCCATAAGAAAAATACTGTGCATACACCTACCAGAATGGCAGACATGAAAGACATAGTATCAAATATCAGCAGGATGTGGAGCAATGGAAAGCCTGGTACGCAACGGGGGGATGCAACCACTTCTGAAACAATCGG
Organism: Eschrichtius robustus; assembly: GCF_028021215.1. Classification (NCBI taxonomy): domain Eukaryota; kingdom Metazoa; phylum Chordata; class Mammalia; order Artiodactyla; family Eschrichtiidae; genus Eschrichtius; species Eschrichtius robustus. The sequence goes on along the minus strand of NC_090831.1, from coordinate 31,257,895 downwards.
GCCTCAGATAGCGAAGTCCGTGCACAGAGACCCACAGTGCTCCTCCCAGTTGAACACAAACCCACCAGCCCTGCACCAGGACACACGGACATGGACTCGCAGCCACAGGAGCCAAATCTGAAAGAACCTGAAGGCCATCACAGACGGATGCAGAAATGAACCATGCACGCTCCTATGAAGGAATGTTCCACAGCAATGGAGTACATTTTGTTTAAAGATAGTAAAATTATAAAAATTATTTTTTTTAAAAAACTATATTTACAAGATGAAAGAATCTATAATTCTGGCACCTAGGGATTGTCGAATGCTCCTAAAAATAGATTGCTGTGGAAATGTTTATTATAGGGAAATTGACATATTCTCTAGGAGGGACGGGGTGAATGGGCCTGCTACATTTTCTACATTGAAGACATATACAGGTTTTGATGCTACTTCTGTTAAATCAAGTGGGGCTTCATTGGATTTCTGCTACTGCGGAGATAATCAAATTCTGGATAGGGGTCAGGAGAAAATTAGTCATAGGTGTTCTTGTGTAATAATTACTGTTGAAAGTGTAAATGATCCATTTATCAGTAAGACTGAGAATAGAATAACTGCTACATTACTTCATATGAGATGATTGTCTGTGCTATTGTTCCTAGAGCTCGAGTGAGTGAGTATTTTGAATGTGAAGTTCATCCAGATCTGCGGATGGAATAAATGGCTAGGTGTGATATGGCTAATATAAATAATATGCCTACATTTATACTAATTAGTGGATAAGATATGGGAAGAGGAATTCACGTTGTGAGAGCCAGGGTTAAGGCTAGCATTGGGGCAATAATATATAAATTGATGATGTTGATGGACATAGTGGTTCTTTAATAAGTAATTTGAATGCCTCAGCAATGGGTTGTAATCATCCATGGGGGCTGATGATCTTTGGCCCTTTCTGGATTTGTATATAGCCTAGGATTTTCCATTTAGTTAATATGAGGAATGCTATGGTGAATTAAATTGGGTAATTTGTGAAAGAATCTTGATTATAAACATATTCTTAGGAAGAGGACTTGAACCAGTGCAGAAAAAGTTTCAGTTTTACATAATTACCGGGCTCTGCCAGCGTAAGGAACCCTGTTCTACAGTAGGGTATGTATAAATTAATTGAATGTAGTGTATATCATCATTTAGTTTGAAGACATTTTGTAAAGTAAGCCGTATTGCTCTTGTCCTTTCATACTGGAAGAAATCTGCAATAGACAGAAACCAACCAGGATGACTCCAGTCTGAACTCAGATCACATGAGACTTTAATCGTTGAACAAACAGACATTTAAGAGCAGTTATACCGTTGAAATGTCGTGATCCAGCATCAAGGTCATAAACCATATTGCCCATATGAACTCCAGAATACAATTACACTGTTATCCCTAGTAAAACTTGTTCCATTGATCAGTGTTTTAGAAGAGCAGGTGATAAAGCATTTTGACTAGCTGGCCTAAATTTTAATCACTCAGAAGTGGTTTTATTCTCCAAAAAATAAATGGCGCACGGGCTCAAGACACACCGGCTTCAGTAGTTGTGGCGTGCAGACTCAGTAGTTGTGGCCCACTGGCTTAGTTGTTCCATGGCATGTGAGATCTTCCCTGGCCGGGGATCGAACCGGGTCCCCTGCATTGGCAGGCGAATTCTTAATCACTGCATCACCAGGGAAGTCCCCTTTTAATAAGTCCCCTTTTAAAGGGAGAATCGCAGTCTCCCTTTTAATATACCTTAAGCCCAAAGAATCCATGGAAAATTGTTACAGACAAGAAGACAATAAAATATTGTAAGGACTATAACAGAAGTATATAGTGCACAGTTCATATAGACACATCCCAAGCAGTTACAAAGTCTATTAAAAGGGAGGCTGCAATTTTAAAAGAATAAGAAAAATTATACCCACAAACTCCCAATCTTTCCTGAAACGTTGCAATCTGAAACCCTATTGTAGGAAGCAGAAGATTTCAGGAGACATTCTACAGATGAAGGACTCCAAACCCTGTGGTTGGATAAGGAATTCTGGAAGGAAGGTATCCTCACCCAAGGAGAGCAGGTTCCTATACTTCTCTAACATCACATCCCTGTACAATTCCCATTGATCTTGGTCCAGGCATTCTCACTCCTCTTGAGAGAAATCTATGGCCACATCCTGGAATGTCAGCAGTCCCTGAAATTAAAAAGTACACATGCCATGTGGCCACGGGAAGAGTTCATAATGTGACCCAAGAAGAAAACAGCAAGTTAAGAGAACTGCTTTCAATTTAGAAGAGTGTCTTCAATTATCCACTAATATATATATATATATATATATATATATACATATACACATACATATATATAAATATATAGATATAATATATATATATATTTATATTATATATATATATATATATATATATATTTTTTTTTTTTTTTTACAAAGTAACTTTCTGTACCTTATTTCTAACTACAAGAAAAGAGTATGGCATGTGATCCACAAAACCAGTATAGAGACTATACTTGTCTGGAAAAGAAATGATAAAATGATGGTTTCAACACAGGCATATGCATTTTTGAGTGTTTTATGTATATCAAACTGGATAAAATGTGTGTATTTCTCATACAGAAAAGACATGTCGAGGTAGAAATGTACCTTTCAACTATTCATGGGTACACAAGTACACTGGGGAGATTGTAAAAGTGCAGATTGTGATTCAGTAGGTCCGGCGGGCCTGAGTTCTATTTTTTTAGCAAGCTCATTTTTAACTAGTGATGCCACAGTATCTGATTCATTAACCACAACTGTGAATATCAGAGACATAATTAGAAAGGTAAAAATTCATGTTTAATTTTGAACTTAAAGTGTTTTATGGATTTTACACCTTTAATAGAATAGTGAGCACAGCAGCAACAATCATTTGTGAATATTTACTATAGAATGTGTATCTTTCTAACTTTTTCGTGTAGGATTCCAGGAAAAAGACCTGGGCTGCGGCCACAGTGGGCGTGGCCCCCAGGCCGGGCCGCCCCTCCAGGAGCCCCGACGGGGCCCTGCGCTCCTGGCGGCTCCCTCCCCCGCCGCCCCGCTCCCTCCCGGAAGGCCTCGGGGCAGGGCGGTCCCACCCACTGCGCGCTGAACAGAGCCCGCGTTTCCTCAGAGCTGGAACTCCTGGCTCGGGCGGGGTCTCTTCCCTCCGCCTTCACGGAACTGCCCCGGAGCCCGAGGGGAGGGCGACCTCACTGAGGCTGCCGGCTCTGGAGGTGCCCTGGCGGCCGAAGCCGTGACAGTCGCGGGGACGGCGGGCCGGGTAAGTGGGCGCCGACCCTCGGCCTGGTCCGGTGCCCGGGCGGCAGCACAAGACCAGCTTCTGAAGGGCAGGGGTTCGCTGTCACCCGCCACTGCTGTGCAGAAAGAGCGGCCTCCAGCGTCTGGTCCCCGGGAACTTCGGTCCCTCCTCTCGCCCCTGCCCTTGGCCTGGCTCGCGAGGCCTGGTGGGCGTGGGGAGGGGGTCGGCCTGAGCGTCCTGAGGGGAAACGGGGCAAGGGAGGCGCAGGGTCCGGCTGCAGCGTCAGCGCCCCTCCTCCCGACTGCGGGGAAAGCGGCTGAAAACTCCTCCTGAGGCGCGCAGACCCCTTATTCAGCCGAGTCCCTCTGCGCTCCTTCCTCCCTGAGCTAAAGTACCGGGGGGAGGGGACAGGGCAGGGGACTGGCGCAGGTAATGGGGAACATCAAAAGGTGATTGTTAACTGAGGAAAACCAGCTCTCCCGAGGTGAGGAATGCGGCGCTTTTCTTTGCTTGGGCTCACTGAAATCCTTCCTTTGATATGCACCTCAGCTCTCTGGGGCCTGCATTCTGTATTTGCATATCCTGAGTGCCTCAGGGCCTGCCGGCTCACATTGGAGGGCCGCAAGTGCTGAAGACTGTGACATCCTTTGTTTACTGATAGGGCAAGAAATATTCCATTTCCCACAGGCTTGAGGGGCAGACAGTGAAAAAAAGTCGGAGAATCTCACTCGGCATGTACTTTGGTTTACCTATAGACAATATGTATACTTAACTGTGCTAATAGAGGTTCTCAAGTCCAATCAACTTGTACTACTGCCCTCTATGTATCAATTTCATCAATATCATAAGATAAATGCTTATAGAATTGACTTAATCCATTTAGATAGGATAATGATTTTTAAAGGAAACATAATAGAAATATAACAACAAAACCTTTACCACTAAAGGCTGGGTGTGGAACAACCTAAATAAATGTTCCATTGTTAAAATATTGAAAGATGTATTCAATAGAAATATCAACAAAAATGACAAATAATAAGGGTAGCAGAATGTTGAAATGTTCTATCTTTATCATTAAAGTGGCAGAAAATCATTTATTAGTAGGCACTCGGGGCAGAAGATGCCTGATTTTATACCTTTGTCATATTTGTGCAGTTGTTTCAACAAGTAACTTAAAGACAAAATGGAAAAACAAGGAGGTTTGTGCCTGAGATCATGTTGATGTGAAACCAGGGATGGCCACCTTGTGCCAGGTGAGTTAAGTTTACCTGGCAGGTAGACCGCAGAGCTCCTGGGAAGCAAGGGTTGGAATTTTTCTGCTGGGTGCCCCTTAGGTTCTGTGACTTGACTGACTGACTGTGAGTCATGTTTCGGGAAAGACCTGATCACAGGAAAAGGGTGGGAATAGAGTGCTTTGGGGAGCAGCTAACAACATTCATCACAGCTCACGGCCTGAATGAATTTTAAAGAGACAGGAAAACAAATGCTTCTTATGGAATCAGAGAATGTGAGGGCTGGACAATCCCAGAAAATGAGGAACAGCCATCCCATTTTCCAGATGAGAAAACAGAGGTCCAGCAAGGTGAAATCCCTCACCCAAGTTGCACCCGTCTCTCCTCCCCACTACGTGGTTCATGAAAGCAGGACTCTTCCTGTCTTGATCACTGCTGAACCCCAAAAAGGGCCAGGCATCTAGGAGCTGCTCCAAAAATTTGGGTTGACTGTAGGAACAATGCTATTTCTTTCTTTCTCACTCTTATTCAGGATTGTGCCAAGAACTCCCCAGGTTGCAATGTAATTCGATAAATGTAAATATTAATTGAGTTTTGCTGTGATGAGGACTTAGGCTTTGAAGGTAACAGACTTGGTTCAGATCTTGGTTCTGCCACTCCATAGCTGTTTGGCTTTGGGAAAATTACTAAACCTCTCTGAGACTATTTCCTCCTTTGTAAAGTGGGGATAAATGTATCTGAGCCAGCAGAGCACCTGCATGAGAGATGTGCACTAAATATTGGTCTTTCTCACTCTCCTACGCCATCTCTCTGTTCTTCCCAGAGAAGCTGTACAGAAGGACATAGTACTTTTTTAAAATAGTTAACTAATTAATTAATTAATTTGTTTTTGGCTGCGTTGGGTCTTCGTTGCTATGCGCAGGCTTTCTCTAGCTGCGGCAAGCGGGGGCTACTCTTTGTGGCGGTGCGCGGCCCTCTCATTGCGGTGGCTTCTCTTGCTGCGCTTGTTGTGGAGCACCGGTTCTAGGCGCGTGGGCTTCAGTAGTTGTGGTCTGCAGGCTCAGTAGTTGTGGCCCATGGGCTTAGCTGCTCCGTGGCATGTGGGATCTTCCCTGACCAGGGCTCGAACCCATGTCCCCTGCCTTGGCAGGCAGATTCTTAACCACTGCGCCACCAGGGAAGTCCGATATAGTACTTTTTAAAGAGGGGTTTGAATTTATTTCAGATTGTGTACATTTTTCGTGTAGAAAAGATTATTCCACTATAGAAACATAAACACGCAAAACCACTCCAAATGCAGTATTCTATGGTTTAGATATTATCAGTCACATTTTATAAGTAATTGGGCAAATGCCAAAGCACTAGGTACTGGGGCGTAAGAAGACTCAAATCTGGGGTGACCCCACCCCAATTTCAAGAGCAGGGTGTGCTTTTCAAATCCATGTTTCATCTGGTCTTTGTTTCTCATCCATCCTCTGTGTCTGCCTTTCTCAAGAAGGCTCAGATCCTCGGCTTTCACACCCTCCCGGCTGGCTGTGCCCCAGCTCCCGGCCTGGAACCTCTGCGTGCCTGGGTGTGCCTGCTCCCCCTGTGCATCACCAGCTTTGCCAGGGAGCTGCTGTATCGTGCACTGCTTGCTGTACCCAGAGTACCTGGACCCTTCTGGTACATGAAGTGCACCCTCCTCACCAGGTGTGCAGCCCATCCCCTTACCTTATATCCTGCCTCTAAGCCAGGCTTGGGGGTGACTACAGTGTGCATTCAGCTGTGTGAGGTGCTGGGATCAAAGTGAAGTTCCCAACTTTTGAAGTGGCAGGCTTGAGGGGCACACAGTGATTTAAAGTCGGGTCACCTGACTTAAAGGGGGGACTGACTGATTTAAAGCCAAGGCAGCTGACTTAAAGCCTGCGTCCCTCAGCTGCAGGACGAGACCAACTTTGGCGGTGCACGGGTTCGCTCCAAGCCAGCACTGCTGTTCAGGAAGAGATTCCAGTAGCGCCTTAGTGCAGGGGGACTTGGTCCGTTGTCTTGCCCCTGCCCTCAGAGGGGGGCCACCTGCTCTTCTGGAGAATCAGGGAGGGGGAAGTGCAGAGTCCCGGCTGGAGTTGCGGCACCGCTTGTCTGATGGCAGGGAGAGGGGGACAGGGCTGTGTGGTGTCCTGGGGCTGGACTCACCAGGTCGACTCAGCCTCTCAGCCTCCTAACCTCCCCCCCACACACTCCACAAGAGTTTCCAATAATATGTAATTGCGCCTTAGGTTCTCGGTCTTCAAACTCATCCCCAGGCTCCCAGGTCCCTTGATTCAGCTAATTCCTCTGTGCTCTTTCTTCTATTAGATACAGTCCCAGAGGGAGGGGCTGGGGGATGGGACTGGAGGGATGCTGGCAGCACTGGCCTCAGCTGACTAAAGAGATCCGGGGCCTGCGCTATCACACATGTGCGAGGACCCTTAAGGCGGAATCGAGGGGGCCAGTTAGAGGCAGTCCTTGCTGCCTCAAGTGAGTATGGATCACCGTCGGGTGGGGAGCACGCTGACCCCTGAGAAGTACTGTTAGGAGGATGTGTTCCTCCCTCGGCTTCAAGGACGTGGGTGGGCTTCAGGGCTCCAGTTCCCCTCCAGGCCTCCAGGTCCGACTGCACCGCAGCGGCCTTGCAGACCCGCCTTCCTGTCCCAGAACTTGCCAGGCTCCAGGAAGAATCCAGACAGCAGAGATGGTGCCTGAGGGCTCCAGCTTGAAAAGTGCTGTTCCTGGGGACCCAACAGTGGAGGGAGGAAGGGTGGAGGGAGTGGGGGGGTGGGGTCGGGAGGGGTGGCTGCCCTGGGAGACGTTGAGAGAGAAATATCGCCCCCCACACCCCCTGCCCCTGCAACTGACCCATTGATGCCATAGGATCTCAGGGCCTTTTAGTCAGAGATGCCTCTGCTTCTTTACTCCTGTGTTCAAAACTATGCAAAACCAACTCTTCATCCTCTTGCTGCCTTGCCAGGACTTTTAAAGCACTGTTCTTTTGAAGCACTCGTTCCCTAAACTGCAGTTTGGAGCTGTCCCAGCTATTTAAAAGTGTTCTCCTTAAACTGAGACTAAATCCTACTCTTTTGGAAAAACGGCCTTCACTTCACTGGAGATCGTCTTTTCTGCCCATTCCTTCCTTCTACTGCCCTCTTAAGAACCCCTGTGCTCAAAGAGCTTGGTGATTTATTTTTTGCTTGATGTCAAAAAGAAACCTTCCCCATGCACCCCAAAAAGCTTTCCTGGAACATAGGTGTTTCACAACCATGACAGTGTTTTGCAGTTAGTATACACTGGGTAGAGTGCCTAGCAATCCCTCCAAGAGCCAGAGGTGAGCAGACCTTTACTTATTTGATTGGATGCCCTTCAAGTTTAGGAAGGTCCCATTCTTATGACCCAGCAGGTAAGACAGAGCCCTGGATGGCTGTGGCTGTGATTAGATAACTTCTGATGATTTTATTTCCCTTACTGAGCTGCTGCTTCTAGGTTAAATTCGTTTTATTACCTGTCCATTTTTAAAGAAAGGCTGACAAAGTCACTGTAATAGGTCAGGAGTCTGAACTCAGGGTTGGTCAAAGGTACTCACAGGGAGGAAGGTGGATAAAAATAGGTGGGTAAAATAGGAGGGTTGGCAAGTACAGCCAGGACACCCGTGTTCATCATGCATACTAATAAAGGCCAGAATCTCCTCATTTATCTCTGGTGGGAAGTTCTGATGGTTTCACAGGATCAAACTCAAATCATATTCAAACTAGGGGATTTCCCTGAGCATAAAAGGAAGTATCCGTCCCTAGCAGGAGTCGCTGCAGAGGAATAAAGACGTAGATGTAGAGAACGGACCTGAGGACACAGGGAGGGGGAAGGGTAAGCTGGGATGAAGTGAGAGAGTGGCATGGACATATATACACTACCAAAGGTGAAATAGATAGCTATTGGGAAGCAGCTGCATATAGCACAGGGAGATCAGCTCAGTGCTTTGTGACCACCTAGAGGGGTGGGATAGGGAAGGTGGGAGGGAGACACAAGAGGGAGAGGATATGGGGATATATGTATACGAATAGTTGATTCACTTTGTTATACAGCAGAAGCTAACACAACAAGGTAAAGCAATTATACTCCAATAAAGATGTTAACAACAACAACAACAACAACAACAACAACACCCAAAATCTAAGTCAATCAAGCCAACGGAGACAATGTATGTGTTTACAGTTCAAGAAATCCACAAGGGAATCCTTTATTCTGTAGGCAATGAATGGTCCATTCGAAAAGGAAAAAACTTTCTAAAATGTTGTCTTTCCATTTATTGTTCAGAACATCATTTTTATACCTCTGCATTTCTTACTATTCAAAGCCAAGTCACGTGAGTTACAGGGAAGCAGCTGATGGATTTAAAGTTGGGTCACTTGATTTAAAAACCAGTGGCAGTTGATTGATTTAAATCCCGGTCATATGACATGAGGAGGGGGTGCTAAAAACTGCTTTTTCATCTCTGGCTCAGAATATCATATTTACCTTGGTTTTTCTTATGATTTAGAAAACTTGAGCTGTCTCTCCTTGGAATCATCAGGAGAAAAATACAGTATTTCAGGTTCATTCTTGAAACCAACTTCTCACGGTTAAGGTGTATTGGCTAAAAGATCTTCCTTCCTTCTTGAAGAGATTCCAAACCTCTGTAAGACACTTCATTGTAATTGGAGAAAAAAGAAGAATGAATTCAGGCCAGCAGCTGCAGGAGGCCAAGGCAGCCCCCAGGACTAGGGAAGGAGGAGGAGGAAGGGCTGAGAGTTGCCATTAGAGCAGACAACCTCCAGAGGGCGCTGAAGCACCGGCAGAGCCCACCTGCCACTCCCAGTTTGGCACTCCAGGGTCAGATTTGGGTTTGGAGTTGGGGTTGCTGTAACCCCAAGGAGGTGAGCAGAGAGGAGGAGTTGATTACCGGTCTCCTCTGACTCTCTGACTCAAATTGCCTGGCTTCACAGGGGGGACAGGGTTTTGCTTTCAGCAAACTGATGGGGCACTTCCAGGCTGGTCGGGTTGCCCAGTGGCCCGACAGCCTGACAGGCTGACTGCGGTGTGACCGCCCTGTGTTTCTCCAGAATCTGTGCATCAGGAGGTGCATGGGTGCGGGAGCCCATCCACCGCCCCTCCCCCCAAGGGGGATGGCACCTTCCCTGGCTGTACCCTATGATCACCAGGTACTTGAAATGAATGCAAGTTCTTTGACTTCAAGGAAAAGCTCACATAACCGTTTCTTCCTCATAATGTGTGGGATTTACTATAATGGAAGGACATTAGAAAGAACAGGTAGAAAACTCACCTGTCGGTCTCCATGTAGGAGTTTATTTTGCATGAATCCCTCCTACGTGAGTAGATAGCAGAGGTTTATTTTTGTTCCCGTGTGTGTAGTTGTGGCAGAGGATGTAGGTATGGTGATTTGAAGCCCTCAAAGAAATATTCTCAGAACTCTCAAGATTTCTCTTGATCGGAACCGAAAGAGACCTGGAAAAGGAGGAAAAGAAAAGGAGGAGGGAGAACGAATGACTGTTTCTCAGTAAATTCACCTTCCTGGTTGATTGTTCTGTCTTCTCATTTCTTTTAACTTCTATGTATGTCTAATGGAATAATGTAGAAAGGCTGATTTTTATGCTTTAAAAGATTTTACATCACAAAGAAACTAGAAGTGGCTAACAGAACTTATTCAAATCAATTTTGCATAGAGACTTTGATATTAAATTTGTATATTAAAATGGGTTTATCCCAATTTTCTCTTTCTTTTTGAGTGAATATTTGTAACATATTTTTGTAGATAATAATTTATCCTAGATATACAAAATTGTGAGAATGGGTACCATTTTTTACCACTGAAATGATTTCTTTTAAATGAATAGATTGTACACTTTAAATGCCAATGTTGTGTCTTACGTGTTGTTTTTTAATTCCTTGATTTCCAAAACTTGTGTTTATTTAATTGATTTCTATCTAATAATCTGTGTCTCCCCTTTATTGTTTCTTACTTTATATTTTATTGATGTATAGTTAATTTACATTATTATATTAGTTTCAGAGGTACAGCATAGTGATTCATAAATGTTTAGGTTCTTCTCCACTTACAGTTATTATAAAAGAGTGGCTATATTCCCCATGCTATACAGTACATCACTGTAGATTATTGATTTTATACATAGTGGATTGTACCTCAAAATCTCCTACCACTATTTTGCTCCTCCACCCTATCTCTCCCTGCTGGTAACCACTAGTCTGTTCTTTAATCTGTGAGTCTGTTTTTTTGTTGTTATTGTATTCCATTTTTTAGATGCCACGTGTAAGTGATAACATACCATCCTTGTTTTCTCATACCATGCCATGCTTTTTTTCTCATACCATGCCATGCTTGTTTTCTCTGTGGCTTATTTTACCAAGCATAATACCCTCCAAATCCATCCATGTTCTTGCAAATGGCAAAATTTCATTTTTGGCTGAAGTCATCATAAAAAAATCTTTTTTATCCACTAAGCTATTGATGAACACTTAGTTTGACTCTATATCTTGGGTATGGCAAATAACACTGTTATGAACATTGGTGTGCAGTTATTTTTTTTTGAAATAGTGTTTTTGTTTTCTTCTGATATACCCAGCAGTGAAATTGCTGGATAGTATGGTAGTTCTATTTTTAGTTTTTTGTGGAACCTCCATTCTGCTTTCCACAGTAGCTGCACTACTTCACATTCACATCAAGGGTGTACAAGAGTTTCCCTTTCTCCACATCCTCACTAACCTTTGTTATTTGTGATCTTTTGGATGACAGCCATTCTGACAAGACTGAGGTGATATATCTCATAGTTTTGATTTGCATTTTACTGCCGATTAGCTATGTTTAGCATCTTTGTGAGTTCTGGCTGTCTATATGTACTTTTTCCTTGGAAAAAATGTCTATTTAGGTCTTCTCATTTTTTTAAAAAAGATTTTGGGTGTTTTTTTTTGATATTGAGTTGTATGTGCTGTTTCTGTAGTTTAGGTATGAACCCTTGCTTGGTCATCTTTTTTGATGTTAACCTCTTATCATGTGCAAATATTGTCTCTCCCTCAGCAGGTTGTCTTTTCATTTTGTCTTTGGTTTCCTTTGCTGTGCAAAATCTTTTAAGTTTAGTGAAGTCCCATTTGTTTATTTTTGCTTTTGTTTCATTTGCCTTAGTAGACTGAACCTAAAACTGTTGCTATCATTTATGTTGAAGAATGTTCTATATTTTCCTCTAGGGGTTTTATGGTTTCTGGTCCTACATTTAGGTCTTTATTCAGTTTTGCATTTATTTTATATATGGTGTGCTAAAATAATCTAATTTTATTCTTTTCCATGTAGCTGACCAGTTTTCCCAGTACCACTTATTGAAGAGACAGTTTTTTCTCCATATTGCCTGCTTTGCCATAAATCAATTAAATATAAGTGTGTGGGCTTATTTCTGGGATCTCTATTCTATTCCAGTGATCTTTGTGTCTGTTTTTGCTCTGGTACCTTTCTCTTTGATTACTGTCGCTTTGCAGTATAGTCTGAAGTCAAGGTGCGTGATGCCTCCAGCTGTGTTCTTTCTCAAGATTGTTTGGCTATTTGGGGTCTTTGTGTTTCTATACAAATTTTAAAATTACTTTTTCAAGTTCTGTGGAAATGCTTTGGTATTCTGATAGGGATTGCATTAAATCTGTAGATTGTCTTTGGTAGTATGGTTATTTTAACAGTATTAATTCTTCCAGTCGATGCACATGCTATATTTTTCCATCTTTTTGTGTTGTCTTCAACTTCTTTCACCAATGGCTGATAGATTTCTGAGCACATGTCTTTTACCTGCTTAGGTGTGTTTATTCCTAGGTATCTTATTCTTTTTGATGTCATTGCATATGGTATAGTTTTCTTAATTTTTCTTTCTGACAGCTTTGAGTTTTGTTTTTTCTTCTTTTTCTAATTCCTTCAGGTGTAATGTTAGGTTGTTTATTTGATATTTTTCTTGATTCCTAAGAATAAGCTTGTATCACTATAACGTCCCCCTGTGAACTGCGTTGGCTGTGTCCCATAGATTTTGGATCATTGTGTGTTCATTTTCATTTGTCTGGGGTATTTTTAGAATCCCTCTTTAATTTCTTCAGTGTTCCTTTCTTCCCCTTTTATTCCCTTCATCTGTGATGTGAGGACTATCTTTAATATTATGTTTGGATTTCTTTCAGTTTTGTTTGTGTGTGTGTGTGTGTGTGTGTGTGTGTGTGTGTGTGATTATTTAAGTTGCTGAGCTCTTAATTTCACATGGACACTAACAACCTTGCATTGTTACTCTGCTCCCCCACAGTTACTGAATTTGACCTTATATTTTACATCTACTTGTTTTGTGTGTCCCTTAACTTCTTATTGTGAATATAGATGATTTTATTACTGTTTTTTTTTTTTTCATCCTTCCTATTAGCTGTGTCCATGGTTGATTTACTACCTTTGTTGAATATTTGCCTTAACCAATGAGGTTTTTCCTTTAGTAAATTTCCTTTCCTAATTTTTATGTTTCAATCGTGACCTTTTCTTTTTCACTTAGAAAAGCCCCTTTAAGATTTCTCATAAAGCTGGTTTGGCGATGCTGAGCTCTTTTAGTTTTGCTTCTCTGTAAAACTTTAGATCTCACCATCAAATCTGAAGGAGAGCCTTGCTGGGTAGAGTATTTTTGCTTATAGGCTTTTCCCTTTCATGACTTTAAATATACCATGCCACTCCCTTCTGGCATGCAGAGGTTATCCTGAAAAGTCAGCAGATAACTTTATGCAATTTCCCATGTTTGTAACTTGTTGCTTTTCCTTTGCTTCTTTTAATAGTGTCTTTTCATCTTTATTTTTTTTTTTTCCATTTTAATTACAATGAGTCTTGGTGTGGTCCTCTTTGGGTTGATCCTGTTTTGGCCTCACTGTGTTTACTGGACTTGGATGTCTGTTTTCTTTCCCAGGTTAGGGAAGTTTTCAACTCTTATGTCTTCAGGTATGTTCTACACTGCTTTGTCTTTCCTTTTTGCTTCTGGGACCAGTATAATGCAAATATTAGTACACTTGATGTTGTTTCACAAGTCTGTTCAACTTTCCTCATTTCATTTTAATCTATTGTTTTACCGTTCATCTTCAGTGATTGCCAGTACTCTGTCCTTCAGTTTTCTGATTCATTCCTCTGTATCATTTAGTCTACAGTAGTTTCCTTTAATGTATTTTTCATTTCAGTTATTGTATTCCTCATCTCTGTTTTGTTGTTCTTTAATGGCCTAACTCTTTTTAAAAAAATTCTAACTTCTTGCTCTGGCCGTCCATTCTTCTCCTGAGTTCTTTGATCATCTTTACAGTCATTACCTTGAACCCTTTGTTGAGGAGATTGGCTATCTCCACTTCACTTAGATCTTCTTCTGAATTCTTATCTTGGTCCTTCATTTGGATCGTGTTTCTGTGTTACCTCATTTTTCTTAACTTCCTGTTTTTATTGCTATGTGTGTAGTAGGTTCGTTACATTTCCTGACCTTGGGGAAGTGGCCTTTTGTAGGAGCCGTCCTATGGGTCCCAGCAGCCGCCTCTCCCCTGGTCACTAGAGCTATATATTCTAGGTGTACCCCCTATGTGGGCTGCTTGGGCTCTTCTGCTGTGGTGGGCTGACTACTGTGGGTAGTCTGGTAGGCTTGGCTGCCCCCAGACTGCTTGTTTGCCAGGCTCTGCCTTGTATGGAGGCTGCCTGTGCTGCTTGGTGAGACTAAATCATAAGGCAGCTGGCTGCACAACTCTGGGGGACACCAAATCTGGTGCTGGTTCACTTATGGGTAGAATTGCAGTCCAGGTGATATCAGGGCTAGTGCCCAGTCACTGGTTCTGGGGCTATGCTGGCTACTGGGAGGAAGAGACAGGTTCTGCGTTCTGGCTGCAGGGCCCAGGAGCCACAGAGTTGGTGTTGGATCACTGTTCCTGACACAGCTCTCTGCAGGGCCGGGGGTATCCCTAATCTTGTGTTGGCATTCTGATGGGCAGGGTCAGGACCCAGCTGAGTCCATGGCTGCTTCTGGCCTGCAATTAAGTGGCCTGGTTACACAGGCTGCTGGGCTGTGGTATTCCTGGAGCTGGTGTGTGCCTGTTGGTGTATGAGGCTGATCCCACTGCTAAAGCAGGTTTGCTGTTGGGTAGGTCCAAGCTCCATCCAGTCCGTGCGCAGTTACCACCTGCCGATGGTGAGGCTGACTCCAAGGCCAGAGCAGGCTCACTTGTCAGAGGGCCCAGGGACTCTGGGGCTGGTGCCTGTCCACTGAGGTGTGGAGGCTGGTCCTGGGGCTTTTGGTGGCTGGACCCATGTCCAGGGGCAGCTGTGCACTGAGAGGATCTGAAGGCAGCCTGTTTGCTGGTGGATGGGGCTATGCCCCTGCTCAGTTAGTTGCTTGGCCTGCAGCATCCTAGTACTTGTGTCTGTAGTCTGGTGGAAATGGGTGGGGCTCGGTCCTGAGGCTGATAAGCTACAGGGAAGATTCTGAAATTATGCTTGCTGGTACCAGCGTCCACGAGGTAGAAGGAGCTCCCCCGAATGGCTGCTGCCAGTGTCTCTGTCCCTGAGGCTGTGCTGTAGTTGCCTCTTGCCTCTCTGGGAGACTCTCCAAGATCAGGAGGTAGGTGTGACCCGGGATCCTTTCAAATGACTGCTTCTGTTCTGATTCTCAGATCATGTGGGATTTTGTGAGCATCTTTTAAGAGTGGAATCTCTATTTCCCACAACCCTCTGGCTCTCTGGAAAATAAGCACTACTGGTCTTCAAAGCACAACACTCTAGGAACTCTTCTTTCCACAACAGGATCCCTGGGCTTGGGAGCCTGATGTTGGCTTCATACCCCTTGCTACCTGGGAGCACCTCTGAAATTGTAATTATTCTCCCATTTGTGGGCCACCCACTTGGTGGTATGGGTCTTGACTCTATTGAGATTTTGCCCTTCCTTTCTGTCTTGTCGAGGTGCCTTCCTTATATCTTTAGCTGTAAAACATCTTTTATGGTAGGTCCCAGCCTTTTTCATCAATTGCTGTTCTGTAAACAGTTGTGACTTTGGTGTGCCCATCAGAGGCATCAAGCTCTGGGTCTTTGAATGCTACCATGTTGGGCAATCTCTCTACTTCATTCTTAAATCATATTATTTAAGTTTTCTTAGTATCTTATTTGATTAGCGACAGTTTGAAATTTATTATCACTCATGTTTACTTCGCCTGTTTAAAAAAATTGAATAGTGCATTCATTCAGTTTGAAATGAAGGTAGTGACCTGTGAATTTCCATGCCTCAAAAATCAAGGATAGGACAAAAGCCTTTTCTACTTGTGTTACCCTCAAACTCTGCACCCCAACCCAGCCTGGGGATTAACCTCTTGCACCCATGCTCACCTTCTGTTTTCGGACCGTTAACCATCATTGCATCTGTATGTGTGTTGACAAAGTGAACTCTAGTCTTTGCAGTTTTTGTGTTTTGTTTTTTTGGTTTAGGGAACAGTCCTACTATGAATGTACATTTACTGCTCTACTGAAGTTCATATATAAACCTGTCAAGCACATTACCAGAATTAGAATTGCTTTTGTATATACACTTTGATAAATTTTAGAGACAATGGTAGAACAGAAGTAAATTGTATTTCAAATGCCACAATATTCTCACACCATTAAAACCCTTCCCTTTTTAATATATTTGTGTGTAGTTTATCTTTATGCCCATACTATATTTCCCAGAGATGGGTAAGTGTTATGTTTCTTGCTGGCACATTTACCGTATTGTTCAAAGTCAGGCGTTTAGTGGTTTTAGCATGATCCTATTTCCATGAACTCGCAAATACAAGATCTTCTCTCACACTGTCTTTTACTCCCTGCTGTTTTATATTGCCCTCCTAATTCTCAGTCCTGGTCTTTCTTTATGTTCTTCATCAACCTGGATAGGTTATACTATTTTCTCCCTTATTCAAGACCAATAGAATAGAATAGAATACAACACCCAGAAATAAACCCTGATATATGGCCAAATGATTTTTGACAAGTTGCCAAGACTTTTCAAACTAGAAAGGATAGTATTTTCAACACATGGTGCTGAGAAGTCTTGTGGGCAACATGCAAAAGAAGGAAGGTGGACCCTTACCTAACATCATATGCAAAAATTAATGAAAACGTATCAAGAAACTAAATATAAGACCTAATAATATAAAAAAGTCTTAGAAGAAGATACAGGACAAGAGCTTCATGATATTGGATTTGGCAGTGTTTTCCTCCCTTTGAAACGAAGGAACAACAAAGGTACAGCTAACAAAAAAATAAACAATTTGCAGTACATAAGTTAAAAAAAATGTGTATCAAAGAAATGTAAACAGAATAAAATGGCAACCCACAAGATGGGAGAAAATATTTCAGAGCCATCTATCTGACAAGAGATTTCTATTCAGAATATACAGAGAACTCCTACAACTGAACAAAAAGCAAACACCCTGATTCAAAAATGGATAAAAGACTTGAATAGATGGTTCTTCAAAAAGATGTACAAATGACTAAGCACTTGAATAGATGCTCCATATCACTAAATGCATGTTTATATATTTGTGTGCATGCATACACACACAAGCACACACACACATACACAAGCAGAAAACAACTATTGGTGAGGATGTGAGGGAGTTGGAACCATTGTGCTATGTCAGAGGGAATGCAGAATGATACAGCTGCTTTGCAAAAGAGTATGGCAATTTTTCAGATATTGAAAAATAGAATTACTACATGATCCAGGAATTTTACTATGAGGTATACCCAAAGGTATTGAAATCAGGGTCTTAAAGAAATATTTGTACTCCAGTGTTTAGAGCAGTAATAATCACAGTGGCTAAAATATGAAAGCAACCTAAGTGTTCATCCACTAGTTCCTGGATAAGCAAAGTGTGGTATACCCATATAATACAATATTATTCAGAGTTAAAAAGGAAAAGATCTAGGAATATGCTACAACATGGATGAATCTTGAGGAAATTTAGCTACCAAAAATGTCATTTTTGTGACTTTTAGTGAGTCATAACAATACAACTACTTATTTCAATTATATGGGGGTACTTAGTGTAGTCAAAACCACAGAAATTGGGAGGGTAATGACGCTTTTCAGGTGGTTATGGAACAAAAAGGAAAGTTATATTTAAAGGATATAGAGTTACAGTTTTAAAACGTAGAAAAGAATTAGAAAGATAAATGGTGATGTTGATCGCCCAATAATATGAATGCATTTAATATCACTGAACGGTGCACTTTATAATAACTAACATGTTATATTTTATGTTATTTGATTTTACCAACATACAAAATTGGGAAAGAATGTAATATCAGGAAAGGGAGTGGACCTGGGATAGAGCAGAGAGTAATCAGAAGGGTGAGACACTGCATATGTTGAAGAAGAAGAGCTGAGAGTCTTCATTGGCCAGAAGAGACTTTATAAAAGAGAAAAAAAAAATTACTCTGAGGGTGTATTAGATAGATATCTGTGGGTGTGCTGCTATCTCCCATGGGTTATCTTAAAGAGTCTTTAATAAAGTCCATAAGGCTTGCTGAGGCTTTTTTAAAAACTGGATTCCCTAGGAGATAATTAGAGGGTGGTACTTAAGTCTATGTCTAGGTTGACAGATTTTGCAGGGAAGACGAACCTGAGAACAGTGGAGGTCTTAACAGTGTAAGTACATGGAAATTAGAAAAAAAAAAAAATAATAATAAAGGGAATTAGGAAAACTTTGGACTTTGAAGGTCATGTATTATTACTGAGTCAGACCTGAGGTTTCTAAGGAGTTATATACACAGTTGCTATTTGGATTACTTGTCGATAAAGATAAGGGGAAAAACTAGAGTCGTTCCCAAGTATAGGTAAGATATAATGAGAGGATGGAGGTGGAAAGTAGGGAGACCCAGAGAAAAGTGGGAAGGTCATATTGGGCCAAGATGGTGGTAATATCCAACAGAACAGACGGTAGGACAGACTATGGATTCATCTTTTTTATTTCGCCTCCCCCCCTCATCCTTAATAATTCTTTGGGAATATTTCACTGCTCTGTGATGCAGGTACAGAATTCGAGTGAGGAGGCTACACCTTCAGTGTCCAGCTGTCTGAGTCCTCAGTGCGCTTCAAATGATGGAGAACTATTGCTTCTTTATGAGAAGGATTAGTACCTCGTAGCTAAGCTTAAGCTGGAGATTATGCAATATTGATTCCATTTTATATATACTGTTGGCATGGAGGTTCCTCCTCCTCTTTTCTTGAACATTATGAAATGAATCTATATTTCTCAGTATTTGGGTATATCAGATATATACGTTAAGTAAAGGAATCTTATATATTGCCCCCTGCATAGTTTGCTCTTTCTTGTTTCTCTTTTACCTTTACTAAATTAGCACAGGGAGAGACCTTGAAATGTTCTAATCAGGAGAGATTAGAACATCATATTTCTAGAGAGGTTGGTTGGACAGAGCAAGGGTCCCAGTGAGAATCCAAGCTTCTGTTTCTACTTGGAAGTGTACCTGTGTAGAATAGAGGGCTCCAGGAAATATCCTAGAATATTCCAATGTCCCTGTGGGAGACCATTAAGAGAGGCAGGATCTGGTACCAGATCAGTGTACTATGACATGTTTGTCAGTCATCTGATGTGAGATTCTCAGAGCCAATCCCATATGGTAGGGCTGAGTGCAGAGTGATGAAGAACCTGTGAAAGCCTTTGATTGCATGTTAAAGATGAAGCTCTGATTTCGGGGAGAATTTTCTTACCTGACTGAATGTCACCCTTCTGTGGGGATGAGATTCTGTGCTTTTCCTCTGTTGATGACCACTGACTGCAAATCATTAGAGGATCATGTCTAGAAAGCATTCTTTATTTAATTTCTTAAAGAAGAAAGCATAGAAAACATTTTTATCCACTTTCAAATTGAGGATCAAGGGGAATGACATCAGTGAAAATGTCAGAGCAGGGAGCTCTGGCTTGTGTCCATCCCCAGAAACACTGACATACGTGGTAAAACCTGTCAAAATGACCTTATCAACACATGTAAGTTTTCTTTTCTTTTCACGCTGTAGATTTATCTTTCATTGAAACTTTACTTACTACAGGATGTGGAGAATAAGCAGGGAAGTAAAAACTGTATTTCGTGATGAGAGAATCACTAAGTCACATTAGCTGTTCTGAACTCTGCCTTACTCACCGTGACTCTAATTAAAACAAACAAACAAACAAAACACTTTTTTTTTTTTTTTTGGTAAGTCAGTTCTGACATTTCCTCGTTAAAGACAAGGTAACAGATACAGACTTAGATCTACCAGAATTGAGCAAACTTTTGATTGTACCTGTGTTGAACATATGAGCATGACCTGCTACAAATCTTCATTATACTTATTGCCACAACGGACAAATTCCCTTTTTCCACTCCTGATATGTTGCATGTAAGGAATGCATAGGTCACTAACCCCAGCTGGTCACAGGTAAACTCTGCCACATGGATTACTGCATGTTTTCCTGCTGGAAGACCACACATTCTCGAGGATCATGCCTGCAGAGTATCTGGGCTCTTCTTTTTTTCTGGATAAAGGTTAGATAATCACCTAATTTTATGAGAAATATATAAATTGTATTTGCATATTCTTCAGGTTTTTATTTATCCATTCTCTTTCAAGTCCTAAGTGCAAATATTAAAGTGATTTCCAAGAGGGTGGTAAAGAAGACAGCTCCAAAATTAGCAATAAATCATAATACAATTGTGAATGCATTAATGTGTGATTAATATGTAGATACTTATGTAAATGCAAGTTTAGTAATGCTTTGTGGAGAGCTTCAGAATCTAGGTATTAAAAAAAAAAAAAAAAAGAAGGAGTTCTTGAAACTCTCAGGGAATTATAGAGAAGTCTTTGTGTCTATAAATATCATTCTGAAATAATGCATATTCTCAGAAATAAACTAGGCATAACATTGTAGGAAAAAACTTCATGAAATGAAAGAGCATGTGAGATGGCCGTACAAGAAAAATAATATTCTCAGAGAATGATGAACAGTGCGGAGTTCAGCAGAAGGGTCATACACATTCAGAGAGCAAAACTTTGGAGAGCCTAATTGTGAGTTCCTCATATTTCATCTTTGGAGACACGGTAGTCATTTGAAATATGATGTTATAAGATGATGTTAACATACTTAAATACTTTCGTTTAGAAATGACCACTTAGAACCAGAGTAAATGAAAGAGAACACAAAATTATGTTTATGTTGATTTTTAAAGACCTCAGGTGAGTGCTGATTATTTAAAAATGCATGATGTCTTTCACTGCAAAGTAAAGGAGCTGTTACAGTGGAGGATTACTGGACTGAATGTCAATATTATGACATAGTATGAGTGTGTTTCGTGTTTGGTAATTGCAATCATTGTTGCTTTTGTTGTGGTCATCCATTTACAGTGTTTGGTGTCAGTTGATTTATCTCTTGTAAAAATAAAATACAGTCTGTGTGTGTGTGAAAAAAAAACATACATGATGTCTTGACTAAAGTTGTATGGAATTTGAGATCTGGAAAAAAGCATTTCTTTTCTGTAATGCTAGGATGATAATTGGACATTTTTGCAAGAAAGAGATTTCAGTATGCAAATCTCGTGTCTCTAAGGTGGGAAGTCAGTTCATGGTGGAACATTCTATTAAACTTGTGTGAGTGGAGAAATATTTCTTTGGAAGGAAGAGGTCACGAATCCCTCTTTAATAGTTAATGGTTTATAGCATACCGAATGAGCAAAATGGCTATTTTTGAACTTTAGAAAAAAATAATATAGTTTTTCTGCATTTATAACATGAGGCTGATGTAAAATATCAAAAATTCTTTATTTTGAAAAGCAATGTAATCAATTTGACATAATTCATATATATTGAACCTGTGGTACACACACACACAGTAAAACTTACATTCAGAAAATTGTTTGCACTTAAGAAATATTTTCAAGTGTAGTTGATTTACAATGTTGTGGGTCTTGTAAATACATGTTTATTGGAGTATACTTACTTTATAACACTGTATTAGTTTCTGCTTTACAACAAACTGAATCAGCTATATGTATACATATATTCCCCATATCCCCCCCTCCTTGAGCCTCCCTCCCACACTCCCTATCCCACCCCTCTGGGGGACATAAAGCACCGAGCTGATCTCCCTGTGCTATGTGGCAGCTTACCACTAGCTATTTTACATTTGGTAGTGTATATATGTCAGTGCTACTCTCTCACTACGTCCCTGTCTCCCCTTGCCCCCTGTGTGCTTAAGTCCGTTCTCTACATCTGTGTCTTTATTCCTGCCCTGTCACTAGGTTCGTCAGTACCATTTTTCTAGATTCCATATATATGTGTTAGCGTACGGTATTTGTTTTTCTCTTTCTGACTTACTTCACTCTGTATGACAGACTCTAGGTCCAACCACCTCACTGCAAATAACTCAATTTTGTTCCTTTTTATGGCTGAGTAATACTCCATTGTATAGATGTGCCACATCTTCTTTATATATTCATCAGTCGATGGACATTTAGGTTGCTTCTATGTCCTGGCTATTGTAAATAGTGCTACAGTGAACATTGTGGTACATGTATCTTTTTGAATTATGGTTTTCTCCGGGTATATGCCCAGTAGTGGGATTGCTGAGTCATATGGTAGTTCTATTTTTTAGCTTTTAAGGAATCTCCATACTGTTCTCCATAGTGGCTGTATCAGTTTACATTCCCACCAACAGTTCAGGAGGGTTCCCTTTTCTCCACACCCTCTGCAGCCTTTACACATTGTTGTATTAATTTCTGCTGTGCAGCAAAGTGATTCAGTTTTATATCTATCTATATATCTATCTATATCTATATATCTATATCTATATATCTATATATATTCTTTTCCATTATGGTTTATCACAGGATATTGAATATAGTTTCCTGTGCTATACAGTAGGTCTTGGTGGGTTGTCCATCCTATGTAGAATAATTTGCTTCTGCTATTCCAAAACTCCCAATCTTTCCTTCACTCTCTCCTTGGCAACCACAACTCTCTTTTCTATATCTGTGTGTTTGTTTCTGTTTCGCTGACATGCTCATTTGTGTCCTGTTTTCGATTCCACATATAAGTGATATTATATGGTATTTGTCTTTCTCTCTCTGACTTACTTCACTTAGTATCATTATCTCTAGGTCCATCCATGTTGCTGCAAATGACATTATTTCATTCTTTTTTATGTCTGAGTAATATCTTTTGTATACGTATACCACACCTTCTTTATACACTCATTTTTCAATGAACATTTAGGTTGTTTCCATGTCTTGGCTGTTATAAATAGTGCTGCTATGAACATAGGGTTTCATGTATCTTTTTGAATTATAGTTTTGTCTAGATATATGTCCACAAGTGGGATTGCTAATTCATATGGCAACTCTCTTTATAGTTTTTTTGTGGAACCTCCATACTGTTTTCCATAGTGGCTGCACCAACTTACATGGCCACCGACAGTGTAGAAGGGTTCCCTTTTCTCCATACCCCCTCCAGCATTTGTTAATTGTAGATTTTTTTTTTAATGATGGCCATTCTGATCAGTGTGAAGTGATACCTCATTGTAATTTGGATTTGCATTTATCTAATAATTAGTGATGATGAGCATCTTTTCATGTGCCTATTGGCTGTCTGTATGTCTTCTTTGGAGAAATGTTTATTTAGGTCTTCTACCCATTTTTCCATTGAGTTATTTGTTATTTTGTTATTGAGTTGTATGAGCTGTTTGTATAGTTTGGAAATTAAGCCCTTGTCAGTCTCATCATTTGCTAATATTTTCTCCCAGTCCATAGGTTGTATTTTCATTTTGATTATGGTTTCCTTTGCTGTGCAAAAGCTTATAAGTTTGATTAGTTCCTGTTTCTTTTTTGCTTTTACAGTAAGTCCCCTACATATGAACAAGTTCTGTTCCAAGAGTGCGTTTGTAAGTTCAATTTGTTTGTAAGTCCAACAAAGTTCGCCTAGGTACCCAACTTACACAGTCGGCTATATGGTATTGTACCGTAATAGGTTTATAATACTTTTCACGCAAACAATACATAAAAAACAAGCACAAAAACAAAGAAAGCATTTTTAATCTTACAGTACAGTAACTTGAAAAGTACAGTAATACAGTACAACAGCTGGGATACTCGGGCTGGCATCGAGGGAACAGGCGAGCAGAGTTACTGATTGGAGGAGGGAGGGGAGGTGGGAGATGGTAGGGGTGAAGGATTATCAGCAGTAGGAGACAGAGGGCAAACTGCAATTTCACTCATACCTGACGTTGATGGCAAAGGTTCTGGTTCCTTGCTGGATTTAATTCTATCTACCCTCTTGAAAGAATGATCCATTGATGTCTGGGTAGTAGCTCTTTTTTTCTCATCATAGATGACAAGGTAACACTGGATTGCAATCTGAATGGCTGCTGCCACCTTTGGGTCCCATTCTAGGTTCGGGTCCTGTGCCTCAAAAACTAACAGTGCTTCCTCAAATAACGAAGATTCCCTTGCCATTTTCTGTGTCGTGAATCTCTTCAGTTCTTCAGTTACTTTTTCTTCCTCCTGTCCCTCTTCATCCTTTCTCTGGGCCTCCAATTCCATCAGTAAGCTGCTCATGTTGCACAGCAAGGAGTTCAGCGAAATCGTCCTCTTGCAGATCTAGCTCCAGCTTCTCGCTGAGGGTCACTACGTTGCTGAAGGCCTCTTCGGACTTCTGATCTACCTTCTCAAATCCACAAAAATCATGAACAAACTGTGGGCAAAGGTTCTTCCAAACCCCATTCATCGTGACCGCCATACCCTCACACCATGCAAAGTCAATGTTTTTTATGGTCTTGTAGATGTTATAGTCCTCCCAAAGTTGTCCCTAGGTTGTTCCTGATTTGACACTTACCTTTACTGCCTGACGAAAAGTGTGACATAAATAATATTTCTTGAAAGTCGCTATAACGCCCTGGTCCATAGGTTGGATGAGCAACGTAGTATTTGGTGACAGCTGCAGTACTTTGACGTTGGGATGAAAGTCATCCATGAATGGGGGGTGGCCCAGAGCATAGTCGAGCAGCAAAAGAATGTTTTGCTGGAACGTCCTTCTCCAAGCAATATTTCTCTACATCTGGGATAAAGTGGTGGCAAAACCAGTCCTGGAACGTGGCCTGTGTAATCCGGGATTTGGGGTTACGTTTCCACACAACAGGAAGAGAGCCCTTGGCTATGTTTTTAAGGGTTCTTGGGTTCTGTGAATGATAAACTAAGAGAGGTTTCAGCTTCAATTCACCGGAAGCATTGCCACCAAACAACAGTTAGCCTATCCTTTGCTGCTTTACAGCCCGGCATCAACTTTTCCTCCTTACTGACGTAACTTCGGTCTGGCATCCTCTTCCAGTACAGTTGTGTCTCATCCACATTAAAAACCTGGTTGGGTAAATACACACCATCATCAATAATTTCTCAAAGTGTTTCTGGAAGTTCCTGGACAGCTACCCTATCTGCACTTGCTGTCTCTCCACTTACTTTTACATTGTGAAGGCTGGCTCTAGCCTTGAACCGATGAAACCAGCCATGGCTGGCATTAAAAGATGTGCCCTCTGATTCTTTGCCGTGTTTCTTCTTCAAGTCTTCATAAAGGCTTTTAGCTTTCTCTTGAATCAGCGATAAGTTGAGCAGGACTCAGCGCTGATGTTGATCCTGCATCCGCACACTGAGAAGTTTCTCCATCTCCTCCATCACTTTTCCATGCTTCTTGTTTATTGTGTCAACATCGTCGGCCCAGCAGACTTCACATGTTCCATGATATTGTCCTTGTTCTTTAGATTCGTGCCAATGATTGAATGATTCATATTATAAGAATGAGCAATGTCTAACATCTTTTTGCCTCGCTCCACTCTCTCAATTACTTTCACTTTTGCTTCCGTCATTATCGCTTGGCGCTTCTTAACAGTACCAGCTACATCACCTCTGCTTTTCCGCTTGCTTCCAGACATCTTGGGCTTGAAATAAAGGTACTGTACTACTGTACTCTATACAGTACTGTAAAGTACACAAAAGCACAACCACATATAGAGGAAGCACGCACGTGACAATGTATGCCAGACACGTGAACTAACTTACATGATTGGACACGCGAATGGACGTTTGCATCTTTGAAAGTTTGCAACTTGAAGGTTCGTATGTAGGTGACTTACTGTATTTGTACTGCCTAGGGAGAACTACCTAGGAAAATTTTGGTATGACTTATGTCAGAAAATGTTTTGCTTATGTTCTCTTCTAGGAGTTATAAGGTGTCCTATCTTATATTTAAGCATATAAGCCGTTTTGAGTTTATTTTTGTGTATGGTGTGAGGGTATGTTCTGACTTCACTGATTTGCATACGGCTCTCCAACTTTCAAAACACCACTTGCTGAAGAGACTGTCTTTTCCCCATTGTATATTCTTGCCTACTTTGTCAAAGGTTAATTGACCATAGGTGTGTGGGTTTATTTCTTAGCTCTCTATTCTATTCCATTGATCCATGTATCTCTTTCTGTGCCAATACAATGCGGCTTTGATTACTGTAACTTTGTAGTATTTTCTGAAGTTTAGGAGGGTTATGCCTCCTGCTTTGTTCTTTTTCCTGGGCATTGTGTTCACATTTCTGACTTTTTATGGTTCCAGATACATTTTAGGATTATTTGTTCTAGTTCTGGGGAAAATGTCATGGGTAATTTGATAAGGATCACATTAAATCTGTAGATTGCTTTGGGTAGTATAGCCACTTTAACAGTATTAATTCCTCCCATCCAAGAGCGTGGGATGTCTTTCCATTTCTTTGAATCATCTTCAGCTTCCTTTACTAATGTTTTGTAGTTCTCAGTATATAAGTCTTTCACCTCCTTGGTGAGGTTTATTCCTAAGCATTTTATTTTTTTGATGCCATTAAAAAAAGGATTGCTTGTTTACATTTCCTTTCTGATATTTCATTGTTAGTGTAAAGAAATGCAACCAGGGACTTCCCTGGTGGCTCCGTGGTTGCGAATCCGCCTGCCAATACAGGGGACACGGGTTTGAGCCCTGATGCAGGAAGATCTCACATGCCGTGGAGTAACTAAACCTGTGTGCCACAACTACTTAGCCTGCACTCTAGAGCCAGTGAGCCACAGATACTCAGCCCATGTGCCACAACTACTTAAGCCTGCATGCCTAGAGCCCGTGCTCCACAACAAGAGAAGCCACCGCAATGAGAAGCCTGCGCACCACAAGAAAGTCTAGTCCCCACTGGCCACAACTAGAGAAAGCCCGTGCACAACAATGAAGACCCAATGCAGCCAAAATAAATTTAAAAAAAAAGAAAGAAAGACCAGGAAATGCAACCAATTTATATATGTTAATCTTGTATCCTGCTAGTTTGCTGAATTTGTTTATCAGTTCTAGTAGTGTTTGTGTGGAATTTTTAGGGTTTCCTTTATATATATTATCATGTCATCTGCATATAATGACAACTTTACCTCTTCCCTTCCAATTTGGTTAGATTTTATTTCTTTTTCTTGACTGATTGTTGTGGCTAGGACTTCCAATATTATGTTGAAGAGAAGACGTGAGAGTGGGCATCCTTGTCTTGTTCCAGATTTTAGCGGGAAGGCTTTCAGCTTATGAACGTTGAGTATTATATTGGCTGCGGGTTTGTCATAAATAGCTTTTATTATGTTGAGATATGTTTCCTCTGTACCCACGTTGGTAAGTGTTTTTACCATGAATGGATGTTGAAGCTTTTCAAATGCTTTTTCGCCATCTATTGAGATGATCGTTTGTTTCTTGTTTTTCCTTTGTCGATGGGGTGTATCATGTTGATTGATTTGCATATGTTGAAACAGCTTTGTGAAACTGGGGTGAATCAAATTTGGTCATGGTGTACGATCCTCTTATGTGTTGTCGGATTCGGTATTCTAATATTCAGTTGAGAATTTTTTCATCTATATTTATCAATGATATTGGCCTGCAGTTTTCTTTTTTGGTAGTGTCTTTCTCTGTGTCTTTTTTTAAAGTCTTTATTGAATTTGTTCCAATTTTGCTTCTGTTTTATGTTTTGGTTTCTTGTTTGTGAGGCATGTGGGATCTTAGCTCCAAAACCAGGGATCGAACCCGCAGCCCCTGCACTGGAAGGCAAAATCTTAACTGCTGGACCACCAGAAAAGTCCCCATCTGTTTTATTTGGTTTTTTTTTAAGTAAATTTCTTTCTTTATTTATTTTTGGATGCATTGGGCATTCGTTGCTGTGCTCGGGCTCTCTCTAGTTGCGGTGAGCAGGGGCTACTCTTCGTTGTGGTGCGCAGGCTGCTCATTGTGGTGGCTTCTTTTGTTGCAGATCATGGGCTCTAGGTGCTTGGGCTTCAGCAGTTGTGGCTATCTGGCTCAGTAGTTGTGGCTCGTGGGCTGTAGAGCGCAGGCTCAGTAGTTGTGGCACACAGGCTTAGTTGCTTCATGGCATGTGGGATCTTTCCAGACCAGGTCTCGAACCTATGTCCCCTGCAGTGGCAGACAGATTCTTAACCACTGTGCCACCAGGGAAGGCCCCCTCCCCATCTGTTTTTGATATCAGCGTGATAGTGGCTTCATAGAATGTCTTTGGAAGTATTCCTTACTCTTCAATCTTTTCGAAGAGTTTGAGAAGAATCAGTGTAAGTTCTGCTTTTTATATTTGGTAGAATTTGCCTGTGAAACCATCTGATCCTGGACTTCTGTTGGTAGGGAGTTTTTTTAAAATTACAGATTCTATTTTTTTTTAAATTCTCTTTATTTATTTATTTATTTATTTATTTATTTATTTATTTATTTATTTATTTATTTAGGCTGTGTTGGGTCTTCCTTTCTGTGTCAGGGCTTTCTCTAGTTGCAGCGAGCGGGGGCCACTCTTCATCACGGTGCGTGGGCCTCTCACTACCGTGACCTCTCTTGTTGTGGAGCACGGGCTCCAGACAGTCAGGCTCAGTAGTTGTGGCTTATGGGCCCAGTTGCTCCGTGGCATGTGGGATCTTCCTAGACCAGGGCTCGAACCCGTGTCCCCTGCATTGGCAGGCAGATTCTCAACCACCGCGCCACCAGGGAAGCCCTCTATTTTGCTTTTACTGATCAGTATGTTCAAGTTATCTATTTCTTCTTGATTCAGTTTTGTTCAGCTGTAAAAAAACAAAATATATTTTTAAGTTATTTTAGCAGCTAAATACTTACCATGTATTAGACCACAAAAGAGAGGAGAAAAAATATTAAAATATTTTTTCAAATACAAGTATTGAAATGTTTTAAAGAAATTGGTATAATAATACTAATTACAATAATGACAAATTGTTCTGAACTTAAAGACTACTTATATCTAAGATGCATATTATATGCTTATTGTTTTATTGTTTTTAAATACATGGAATGTTTTCTCCTTTGTAATGTAATTCTTGTATTTTACCTGTATATTGTGAAAAAAAAATTAGTTGCACATAATATTAAAACTTACACTTTAATAGGAGATATTAATCCATTTACATTTACTATAGTACTGAAAACACTTAGGTTTAGCGTTCCATGTCATTGAGTGCTCTTTTTTATTTATTTATTTTTAAAAAAGATTTAATTTGGGGGGGGCATAAATTATTCATTTATTTATTTATTTAATTTTAACATCTTTATTGGACTATAATTGCTTTACAATGGTGTGTTAGTCTCTGCTTTAGAACAAAGTGAATCAGCCATACATATCCATATATTCCCGTATCTCCTCCCTGTTGCGTCTCCCTCCCACTCTCCCTATCCCACCCCTCTAAGTGGTCATAAAGCACTGGGCTGAGCTCCCTCTTCTATGCAGCTGTTTCCTACGAGCTAGCTATTTTACATTTGGTAGTATATATAAGTCCATGCCACTCTCTCACTTCGTCCCAGCTTACCCTTCCCCCTCCCCATGTCCTCAAGTCCATTCTCTATGTCTGCGTCTTTATTCCTGTCCTGTCCCTATGTTCTTCCCAACCGTTTCTTTTCCTTTTCTTTTTAGATTCCACATATATGTGTTAGCATACAGTATTTGTTTTTCTCTTTCTGACTTACTTCACTCTGTATGACAGACTCTAGGTCCATCCATCTCACTACAAATAACTCAATTTCATTTCTTTTTATGGCTGAGTAATATTCCATTTTATATTGAAGATGTGCAACATCTTTTTTACCCATTCATCAGTTGATGGACACTTAGGTTGCTTCCATGTCCTGGCTATTGCAAATAGAGCTGCAATGAACATTGTGGAACATGACTCTTTTTGAATTATGGTTTTCTCCAGGTATATGCCCAGTAGTGGGATTGCTGTGTCATATGGTAGTTCTATTTTTAGTTTTTTAAGGAACCTCGATACCGTTCTCGATAGTGGCTGTGTCAATTAACACTCCCACCAACGGTGCAAGAGGGTTCCCTTTTTTCCACACCTCTGCAGCATTTATTGTTTATAGATTTTTTTGATGATGGCCATTCTTACCTGTGTGTGGTGATACCTCATTGTAATTTCGAGCTGCATTTCTCTAATGATCAGTGATGTTGAGCATTCTTTCATGTGTTTGTTGGCAATCTGTATATCTTCTTTGGAGAAATGTCTATTTAGGTCTTCTCCCCATTTGTGGATTGGGTTGTTTGTTTCTTTTTTTTTTTTTTTTTTGATATTGAGCTGCATGGGCTGCTTGTAAAGTTTGGAGATTAATCCTTTGTCAGCTGCTTCGTTGGCAAATATTTTCTCCCATTCTGAGGGTGGCCTTTTCGTCTTGTTTACGTTTTCCTTTGCTGTGCAAAAGCTTTTAAGTCTCCTTAGGTCTCATTTGTTTATGTTTCTTTTTAATTTCCGTTTTCTAGGAGGTGGGTCAAAAAGGATCTTGCTGTGATTGATGTCATAGAGTGTTCTGCCTATGTTTTCCTCTAAGAGTTTGATAGTGTCTGGCCTTACATTTAGGTCTTTAATCCATTTTGAGTTTATTTTTGTGTATGGTGTTAGGGAGTCTTCTAATTTCATTCTTCTACCAGTAGCTGTCCAGTTTTCCCAGCACCACTTATTGAAGAGGCTGTGATTTCTCCATTGTATATTCTTGCCTCCTTTATCAAAAATAAGGTGACCATATGTGTATGGGTTTATGTCTGGGCTTTCTCTCCTGTTCCATTGCTCTATATTTCTGTTTTTGTGCCAGTACCATACTGTCTTGACTACTGTAGCTTTGTAGTATTGTCTGAAGTCAGGGAGCCTGATTCCTCCAGCTCTGTTTTTCTTCTCAAGATTGCTTTGGCTGTTCGGGGTCTTTTGTGTTTCCATACAAATTGTGATTTTTTTTTTTTTTGTTCTAGTTCTCTGAAAAATTCCATTGGTAGTTTGATAGGGATTGCATTGAATCTGTAGATTGCTTTGGGTAGTAGAGTCATTTTCACAGTGTTGATTCTTCCAATCCAAGAACATGGTATATCTCTGTATCTGTTTGTGTCATCTTTGATTTCTTTCATCAGTGTCTTATAGTTTGTTGAGCAAATGTCTTTTGTCTCCTTAGGTAGGTTTATTCCTAGGTATTTTATTCTTTGTGTTGCAGTGGTAAATGGGAGTGTTTCCCTAATTTCTCTTTCAGAATTTTCATCTTTAGTGTATAGGAATGAAAGAGATATCTGTACATTAATTTTGTATCCTGCAACCTTACCAGTTCATTGATTAACTCTAGTAGGTTTCTGGTAGCATCTTTAGGATACTCTATGTATAGTATCATGTCATCTGCAAACAGTGAGAGCTTAACTTCTTCTTTTCCGATTTGGATTCCTTTTATTTCTTTTTCTTCTCTGATTGCTGTAGCTAAAAATTCCAAAAGTGTGTGGAATAATAGTGGTGAGAGTGGGCAACCTTGTCTTGTTCCTGATCTTGGTGGAAATGGTTTCACTTTTTCACCATTGAGAACGATGCTGGCTGTGGGTTTGTCATATATGGCCTTTATTATGTTGAGGAAAGTTCCCTCTATGCCTACTTTCTGGAGGGTTTTTATGATAAATGGGTGTTTAATATTGTCGAAAGCATTTTCTGCATCTATTGAGATGACCATATGGTTTTTATCCTTCAGTTTTTTAATATGGTGTATCACATGGATTTGCATGTATTGAAGAATCCTTGCATCCCTGGGATAAACCCCACTTGATCATGGTGTATGATCCTTTTAAGGCGCTGTTGGATTCTGTTTGCTAGTATTGTGCAGTGGATTTTTGCAGCTATGTTCATCAGTGATATTGACCTGTAGTTTTCTTTCTTTGTGACATCTTTGTCTGGTTTTGGTGTCAGGGAGATGGTGGTCTCATAGAATAAGTTTGGGAGAGTTCCTCCCTCTGCTATATTTTGGAAGAGTTTGAGAAGGATAGGTGTTAACTCCTCTCTAAATGTTTGATAGAATTTGCCTGTGAAGCCATCTGGTCCTGGGCTTTTGTTTGTTGGAAGATTTTTAATCACAGTCTCAAGTTCAGTGCTTGGGATTGGTTTGTTTGTAGTTTCTATTTCTTCCTGGTTCAGTATTGGAAGGTTGTGCTTTTCTAAGAATTTGTCCATTTCTTCCAGGTTGTCCATTTTATTGGCATATAGTTGCTTGCTGTAATCTCTCATGATCCTTTGTATGTCTGCAGTGTCAGTTGTTACTTCTCCTTTTTCATTTGTAATTCTATTGATTTGAGTCGTCTCCCTTTTTTTCTTGATGAGTCTGGCTAATGGTTTATCAATTTTGTTTATCTTCTCAAAGAACCAGCTTTTAGTTTT
This sequence comes from Eschrichtius robustus, assembly GCF_028021215.1. Classification (NCBI taxonomy): domain Eukaryota; kingdom Metazoa; phylum Chordata; class Mammalia; order Artiodactyla; family Eschrichtiidae; genus Eschrichtius; species Eschrichtius robustus. Next base: position 31,225,539 of record NC_090831.1, on the reverse strand, counting down.
TTTGATCTTTGCTGTTGTTTCCTTCATTTCTTTTTCATTTATTTCTGGTCTGATCTTTATGATGTCTTTCCTCTGCTGACTTTGTTTTTTTTTTTTTTTCTTTCTTTCTCTAATTGCTTTAGGTGTAAGGTTAACTTGTTTATTTGAGATATTTCTCGTTTCTTGAGGTAGGATTGTATTTCTATAAACTTCTGTCTTAGAACTGCTCTTGCTGCATCCCATAGGTTTTGGGTCTTCATGTTTTCATTGTCATTTGTTTCTAGGTATTTTTTTTTATTTCCTCTTTGATTTCTTCAGTGATGTCTTGGTTATTAAGTAGTGTATTGTTGAGCGTCCATGTGTTTCTATTTTTTACAGATTTTTTTTCCTGTAATTGATATCTAGTCTGATAGCATTGTTGTCGGAAAAGATACTTGATACGATTTCAATTTTCTTATATTTACCAAGGCTTGATTTGTGACCCAAGATATGATCTATCCTGGAGAATGTTCCAGGAGCACTTGAGAAAAAGTGTATTCTGTTGTTTTTGGATGGAATGCCCTATAAATATCAATTAAGTCCATCTTGTTTAATGTATCATTTAAGGCTTGTGTTTCCTTATTTATTTTCATTGTGGATGATCTGTTCATTGGTGAAAGAGGGGTGCTAAAGTCCCCTACTATGATTGTGTTACTGTCAATTTCCCCTTTTATGGCTGTTAGCATTTGCCTTATGTATTGAGGTGCTCCTATGTTGGGTGCATAAATATATACAATTGTTATATCTTCTTCTTGGATTGATCCCTTGGTCATTATGTAGTGTCCTTCTTTGTCTCCTGTAATAGTCTTTATTTTAAAGTCTTTTTTGTCTGATATGAGAATTGCTACTCTAGCTTTCTTTTGATTTCCATTTGCATGGAATATCTTATTCCATCCCCTCACTTTCCATCTGTATGTGTCCCTATGTCTGAAGTGGGTCTCTTGTAGACCACATACATACCAGTCGTGTTTTCGGATCCATTCAGCCAGTCTATGTCTTTTGGTTGGAGCATTTAATCCATTTACATTTAAGGTAATTATTGATATGTATGTTCTTATTACCATTTTCTTAATTGTTTTGCGTTTCTTATTGTAGGTCTTTCCCTTCTCTTGTGTTTCCTGCCTAGAGAAGTTCCTTTAGCATTTGTTGTAAAGCGGGTTTTGTGGTGCTGAATTCTCTTAGCTTTTGCTTGTCTGTAAAGGTTTTAATTTCTCTGTCGAATCTGAACGAGATCCTTGGTGGGTCGAGTAATCTTGGTTGTAGCTTTTCCCCTTTCATTACTTTAAATATGTCCTGCCAGTCCCTTCTGGCTTGCAGAGTTTCTGCTGAAAGTTCAGCTGTTAACCTTATGGGGATTCCCTTGTATGTTATTTGTTGTTTTTCCCTTGCTGCTTTTAATATTTTTTCTTTGCATTTAATTTTTGATAGTTTGATTAATATATGTTTTGGCATGTTTCTCCTTGGGTTTATCTTGTATGGGACTCCCTGGGCTTCCTGGACTTGACTAACGATTTCCTTTCCCATATTAGGGAAGTTTTCAACTATAATCTCTTTAAATATTTTCTCAGTGTTTTTCTTTTTCTCTTCTACTTCTGTGACCCCTATATTCGAATGTTGGTGCATTTAATGTTTTCCCAGAGATGTCTCAGATTGTCCTCAATTATTTTCATTCTTTTTTCTTTATTTTGCTTTGCAGTAGTTATTTCCACTATTTTATCTTCCAGGTCATTTATCCATTCTTCTGCCTCAGTTATTCTGCTATTGTTTTCTTCTAGAGAATTTTTAATTCCATTTATTGTGTTGTTCATCATTGTTTGTTTGCTCTTTAGTTCTTCTAGGTCCTTGTTAAACGTTTCTTCTCTATTCTCCATTCCAGTTCCAAGATTTGGGATCATCTTTACTATCATTACTCTGAATTCTTTTTCAGGTAGACTGCCTATTTCCTCCACATTTGTTTGGTCTGGTGGGTTTTTACCTTGCTCCTTCATCTGCTGTGTGTTTCTGTGTCTTCTCATTTGGCTTTGGGGACTGTGTTTGGGGTCTCCTTTTCAGAGGCTGCAGATTCATAGTTCCCGTTGTATTTGGTGTCTGCCCCCAGTGGCTAAGGTTGGTTCAGTGGGTCGTGTAGGCTTTCTGATGGAGGGGACTGGTGCCTGTGTTCTGGTGTGTGTGTCTGGATCTTGTCTTTCTGGTGGACAGATCCGCATCTGGTGGTGTGTTTTGGGGTGTCTGTAGACCTTATTGTGATTTTCGGCAGCCTCTCTGCTAATGGGTAGGCCTGCATTCCTGTCTTGTTAGTTGTTTGGCATGGGATGTCCAGCACTGGATCTTGCTGGTCTCTGAGTGGAGCTGGGTCTTAGCGTTGAGACGGATATCTCTGGGAGAGCTTTCGCCATTTGATATTACAAGGTGTCAGAGGTCTCTGGTAGACCAATGTCCTGAACTCGGCTCTCCCACCTCAGAGGCACAGGCTTGACACCCGGCTGGAGCACCAAGACCCTGTCAGCCACACAGCTGGGGGTGAGAGCAAGAGGTAGCTTTGGTACATCTCAAAGACCACCAATGACTGACCATTTTCTCTCCAGAAGTGAAGAAAACAAAATTCAGACTTTGGCTAGTCAGCCACTTTGGTAGCCAGCCTCCAAGATGGACCTAATTATCCCCTAATTATCTCCCAGTCTCCATGTACCAGTGTGGCTCCTCGCACTTGAAAAGAGTTGACTGTTTAAGTAATAAGAAATTGCAGAAATGACAAAGTGCAGCTTCCAAAGTTATAAAAGACATTGCAGCTTCTGCTTTGGTTTCTGCTAGATCACTCATCCTGGGGTAAGCCAGCTGCCATGTCATGAGGACACTCAAGCAGCCCTAAGGAGAGATCCATGTGGCAAGGAACTGAGGCCTCTTACCTACAGCCACGTGAGTGAGTCATCTCAGAAGTCAAAAGATTTATTTTTTTAAAATTTTGGTTGTGTTGGGTCTTCGTTGCTGCACAGGGTTTCTCCAGTTGTTACTAGAGAAGCAGGGGTTACTCATCGTTGTGGTGCACGGGCTTCTCCTTGCGGTGGTTTCTCTTGTTGTGGAGTATGGGCTCTAGGTGCATGGGCTTCAGTAGTTGTGTCATGCAGGCTCAATAGTTGTTGCTTGCAGGCTCTAGAGCACAGGCTCAGTACTTGTGGCACACGGGCTTAGTTGTTCTGCGGCATGTGGGATCTTCCCAGACCAGGGATGGAACCCCTGTTCCCTTCATTGGCAGGCAAATTCTTACCCACTGTGCCACCAGGGAAGTCCAGTGTGCTCTTTTTTAAACCTAGTCTGTTTTCATTATTTTCTATCTTAACGATTCTGTATTAAAGAAAAAACATAATACTCCTTTCTACCCCTCCTCTTTGAGGATTATATATGAAGAAGTATGTCTTATTTATTAACCTCAAATTTTCACCTTACTTTTAAGAAGTAATCACAATGTCAAGTATTTAATACTTTTCACTTCCACCTTGAAAAGCATGGATATTAAAGTGCTAATACAATTACCTTCCCTGGTCTATCTTTTTTAGTTTTTGTTATGTATAAAAAAAAAAGAAAAATATGCATGGTTTGTAAGGAAATGACAAATTTCAGAAAATTCAGCATCTGAATACACTCTAAACATAGCTTCTAGATAAAGACACAGAAATTTGCCAGATACTCAGAGGCCCCCTGGTCCCATTCTAGTGACTCCCCTTAAGGTTTAATATTGTTCTGGTATCTAACAAAAAGATAACTTTACCTGTATTTTGTATTTTATGTAAATGTTATGGCACAGTAAAATCACTTTTGGATTGGGCTTTTTTATTTTATGTTGTTTGTGAATATGCCTATATGATTGCCTGTTGTTGTGATCATGCATTGCCACTGTTGCATAGGATTCCATAATGTAAATATTTAACTATTAGTTAATTTATTCCAATGTGTATTACAATATGAGTGATTTTCAGTTTGTGTCTATTGAGAACAGCACTGGTATATAAATTCTAGAACTTGAGCTTTGGTGGTGTGTGTATAAATTATTGTTCAGTATACACGTAGTAGTAAAATTTTCGAGTCATAGCTTTCTTGTGTTTATCTTTTTAGATATTTCTAAATATTTTCAAAACATTTGTATGATTTTTCATCTTCAGCAGCAGTGAATGAGATTCAAGGATTATACACATTCTTGTCAAACTTGATAATACCTGTCATTTTCATTTGAACTTTCTGGTTGGTGAGTGATAATTCCAGGTATCACACTTTTGCATTTAATTGACTACTAAGAAGCCAAACATCTTTTGATATGTTTACTTAACATTCTGTACTCTCTTTTTTGAAATATCTTTTGGTATATTTCCCCCATTTTGCTATTCCATTATCTTCTTATTGAAGACTTCCTTTTTTTTAACATCTGAAGACTTCTTATTTAGGAGTTTTTAATACATGCTTGAGATGAGTTCTTCTCTCTTTCTGTCTCTCCTTCTCTTTCTTTAGATGAGTGTCAGTTTTTAATGTTAATAACATCTAATTTGTTATTTTCCTCTTTATTTATTTAGTCTTATTTCTATTTATTTATGTAGTCTTCTTACCTGTAGCAGAACACATTATTTATTCTAAACCACAAATATGTTTTCATTTCTTCAATAAATGTAATTATTAAGCTTTAAATTTAAGTTAACTTTCTAAACTAAATATGTTGTATCATAGTGAGTATTAATTTTTCTATGACAGCTGAAAGGTTACATTTATTCAGAAAATGTTGTATCAGCTTTCTTTTCATTTGCTCCTACTTCTCATTGATTCACAGTGGTAAAAATCACTTCATCCATGGATCTGACTTTTCTCTGATTTCTCATGGTCATTCTCACTAATTCGTCTTGCCTCCTGAAATCTTTAGCAATCCCATTATTCCACAGAAGCAAAAACCTTCCTTGGGCCTTTTTCCTCAGAAGATTGATTATTCCCACATTTTAAATGGGAGATTGCAATAAGTTAGGAGAAAATGCCACAAGGGTCTCTCATTTTTTTTTTTTTCACATCCTGTATCAGCCTCTGCTTGCACTCTCTGTTCAAAGATATTTGTGCAACACATTGATGGAAGATGCCACTTGTTTCTCTCCTTGGGGAAAAGACAGATTAATTACCTAACAAATAAAATAAAGAGAGTGTGTTGCTCTTTTCAAACGTTGGACAGGATTGCTTGCACCCTAATTTAAATGTTTCAGGTGACTGAAGCTTAAGATTCCTAAGCTTTAATCCATACTTGCACCATGCACAGCACCCAACAGGAGAGCTTTACATAACCCCATGAGACACTTGTGTGCAAGTGGAACAGATAAAAATATAAAACTATCGCTGTCTTTTTGTGTCATAAAAATGATTTTTTGTCTCATTTAAAATATTTTTTTTCTAAAATCCAAAAACTTGTCAGGCTAAAATACTGTTATTTTAAATATGGTAAAATCGAAGACCCTTCAAATTTCTTTCCAGTTTTTTTGATGATGGGATGCCGTCAGAGATACGACTTCATTAAACACGATAGGTAAGATTCCTTCATAGGCCTGATTGGGGAATATGAAAATAAACCCCAGAAAAATCTGGACATTTTCTAGTTCTCAAATATTGGTTAAGATGGTAGAAAGGGCCCTTCATTGTCCTATATGTTAATGCAGATCAATTGTGAGAGGTGGGGATAAAACAAGCAGCCTAAATATCCTTTATGTTTGTTGTACTACTAGTAGAAAGAGGATGGGTCAACATGTCACCATGGTTGATATAGCAAATAAGCTGCTTGAAACTACACAGAAATGTACCTGCTTGTATTTTCTGTGCAGTTACCCTCTCTTTTGGTGTGCCCTGATACCTCCCTCAACTTATGTACCAACTCCAGCAGCATTAAGCAGAAATCCAAATAAATCTATTCTTTGGAATTATGAGGAAGGGAAGAGTCAAACATTTTATAACACGCTCTATACAAGGATACACGTCACCATCCTTATCTATGTCATGCCATGCATGGAGGGTCAGTAGGTTCAGGGGATTCTGGAAGCACCAAGTTCTGTGGGGTTAATCACAGTTGCATTCATGGGCAGTAAAAGAGAAGGGCCTTATCTTGGTCACTTTCTCAATGCTAGTAGCTACAAAAAGAAGAGGATAGCAGACATCTTAGGGAGAAGAACCAACATTAAATGAAATGTCCTAATTACTCTAGGCAACCTCTCATGGTGGCCTCCCATAGCTCCTCAAATCCCTACATACTTGCACAAGGGATAGTGTAATATTACTGGAGTGTCTGACTGCAGATTAACATTATTTTTGTTGAAAAAAATAAAAATAGGTTCAAGTGATAGGGTTTGAAAAGGGTTCACAGTGTGAGGGAAACTATTGTAACAATGTGGACAGAACCCTTTGGATGGATTCATCATGTTTGTTTTTTTTTTTTTTTTGCTGCTTCAGAATCTGTAGTAGCGATTGGTGTGTTCCATGATACATCCCCGCTTCTGATAAGTTTTAGATGGAATGCCCATTAGGAAGAAGTGCACGTAAGGAAGATTAGTGAGTCAAACTCCTCTGCCCTCTGTCAGCAGTGGGTGCAAAGGGATTTAGACCAAGTGCTTTCATCCTTTGATTTGCAAAGTTTTCACTATATGAATGATGTTTTGTTTGTTTGCAGGTCAGGAGTCTTGGTCTCAATATCCCTGTTTAAAAAGTGTTATCACGTGTCTGTCAGAAAGAATTGCTGATGATACTGGGAAAAATTGAGAGTTATCCTTAACAATTAAGGGTTTTGTAGCAACATGGATGGACCTAGAGATTGTTATACTGAGTGAAGCAAGTCAGACACAGAAAGACAGATATCATATGATATTGCTTATATGAGGAATCTAAAAAAGAAAAAAAAAAGGTACAAATGAACTTATTTACACAACAGAAATAGAATCATGGATATAGAAAACAAACTTATGGTTACCAGGGGATAAGTGGAGAAGGGATACATTGGGAGATTGGGACTGACTTATACACACTACTATATATAAAATAGATAAGTATTGATAAAGACCTGCTTTATAGCACAGGGAACTCTACTCAGTGGTCTGTACTGGCGTATACGGAAAAAGAATCTTATAAAAAAAACAAGGGTTTTGGGATTATATAATAAATATAAATGTGCAAACCTTTAACATGAAAGGAAAAAACAGTTAACTCTGTGGTCCCTGTTATGGTGTAAATATTTTGTACCTCTAATTTTAAAATTTTGAAACCCAGCTCCCATGTTGATGGTATTAGGAGGTGGGGCTTTTGGGAGGTGATTAGGTTATGAGGCCAGAGACCTCAAACATGGGATTAGTGACCTAATAAATGTAGCACACAGAAGATCTTATGCCCATTCCATGATTTCATTGCCGAGCGAGAAGGCCCACATTATGAACCAGAAATTGGTCCCTCGCCAGACACTAAGTCAGCTGGCAACTTGTTCTTTTAAAAAAAAAAAAAATAATTAGATAATTAATTAATTAATTTTTTGGCTGTGTTGGGTCTTTGGTGCGGTGCGCGGGCTTCTCATTGAGTGGCTTCTCTTGTTGCGGAGCACGGGCTCTAGGCGTGTGGGTTTCAGTAGTTGTGGCTCACGGGCTCAGTAGTTGTGGCCTGTGGACTCTAGAGAACAGGCTCAGTATTTGTGGTGCACGGGCTTAGTTGTTCCATGGCATGTGGGATCTTCCTGGACCAGGGCTCGAACCCTTGTCCCCTTTATTGGTAGGCAGATTCTTAACCACTGCACCTCCAGGGAAGCCCCTGGTTACTTGTTCTTGAACTTTGCAGCCTCAGCAATTATGAGAAAACAAAAATATTCTGTTGTTTATAAAATACCAAGTCTCTCGTATTTTGTTTTAGCAGTCAAAGAGCTGGCTGAGGAGAAATATCTGTGAGCCTGAAGACATATCAGGAGAAACCTTTAAATCTCAAAAGAAAAGAGAAAATGGGCAGGAAAGAAATCAACAGAACAGAGTAATCAATAATTGTGGAACAATGAAAAATGCTGTGACCTATACATAATGGGTATAGCAGGAGGAGAATAAAGATAATAAAGAACAGAAAATATTTTTTAAAAATGACTGAGAATCTCCCCAAATGAATGTCTGACACTAAATCCACAACATCCAAACTTAGAAGAACATATGAATAGTAAAGAAAACTGACCAATATCTCTCAGGAACATCAATGCAAAAATCCTCAACAAAATATTACCAAATCGAATCCAACAATATTTTGAGAGAATTTTATATCATGAATGAGAGGAAATAATCCCAGGTATGAAAGGCTGGTTCAACATTCTAGAATCAAATAATTATATCCATCATATCAACACCTTAAAGACAATCATTAGCATATCAATAGATTCAGAAGACCTTTGAAAAAATCTAACACCCATTCTTCATAAAAACTCTCAGTTAAAGAAATAGACTGGAGCTTTCTCAAGTTGATAACAAAGATTTACAGGAAACTTTTATCTTACATCATGATTAATGGTCAAAACCATGAAGCTTTTCCACTAAGTTCAGGTAAAAGCAAGGATGTCCCCTTTCATGACTCCTTTTCCATATTTTACTCCAAGTCCTTGCTAATGCAATAAGGCACGCAAATAAATAAAACAAATAAAGATTGGGTAGAAAAAAATGAAAGCAACCTAAATAAAATGTGGACCAATATACTTTATGGACACCTCACCAAAGAAAATAGACACTATGCATATAAGTATACAGAAGAATAATCCAGATTACATGCTGCCATGAAAAAGCAAATTAAAAATACAATTACATACCACTATGTAACACTTAGAATGGCTAAAATGTGAACAATGACAAGAACAAATTCTGTAGGAGATGTGGAACAATAGGAAATGTCATTTGTCATTGGTGGAAATTAAAAATAATACAGCTACTTTGGTAGTCTGATTGACACTTGCTAGAATATTGAGCATTCCCTTACTGTACAATCCGTCAAGTGTTCTCATGGATATTTACTGAAAGTAGTTTAAAACATACTTCCAGAGGAAAACCTGCATATGGATATTTATAGCACCTAATTCAATATTGCCAAAATGTGAATGAAACTAAGGTGTCCTCCAATAGGTGAATGAAATGATATAGTATTAATATATTCTGGGAATGGGATAATATTGAGCACTAAAAAAGTAAGCTATCAAGCCATATAAAGAGATGGGAATTCTTTCTTTTTCTTTTGAAATATAGGTGATTTTCTTTATTTTGAAATTTAAATTTTATTGGAGTATAGTTGATTTACAATGTTGTGTTCATTTCAGCTGCACAGCAAGTGATTCAGTTACACATATGCATATATTCATTCTTTTTCAGATTCTTTTCTGATAACGGTATTCCCAGAATACTGAGTAGAGCTCCCTGTGCTTTACAGTAGGTCCTGTTGCTTATCTGTTATATATAGTAGTATTCGTATGTTTACCCCAAGCTCCTGATTTATCCTTACCCCCCACCTCTCCCCTTTGGTAACCGTAAGTTTGTTTTCCAAGTCTGTGAGTCTGCCTCTGTTTTGTAAGTTAGTTCATTTGTATCAATTTTTAGCTTCCACCTAGAAGTGATATCATCCAATATTTGTCTTACTCTGTCTGACTTACTTCACTTAGTACAATCATCTCTAGGTCCATCCATGTTACTGCAACTGGCATTATTTTCTTCTATTTTATGGCTGAGTCATATTCCATTATATATATGTATCACATATTCTTTACCTATATTCATATGTTGATGGACATTTTGGTTGCTTCCATGTCTTCGCTATTGTAAAGAGTGTTGCAGTGAACATTGGGGAAGATGTGTCTTTTCGATTTATGCTTTCCTCCAGATATGCACACAGGAGTGAACTTGCTGGATCATCTGGTAGCTCTATTTTATTTTATTTTACTTCATTTCATTTCAATTTCAATTTTTTTGGAATAGAGTTGATTTACAATGTTGTGTTACTTTCTGCTGCACAGCACAGTGAAGCAGTTATACATATATCCAATCCGTTTTGGATTCCTTTCCCATACAGGTCATTACAGAGTATTGAGTAGAGTTCCCTGTGCTATACAGTAAGCCCTTATTTGTTATCTCTTTTATATATAGTGGTGTGTATATGTCAATCCCAATTTCCAATTTATCCCTCCCACCTCCCCTTACTCTGGTAACCTCCATTCTGTGCTCCATAGTGGCTGTTACCAATTGACATTGCCACCGATAGCATAGAATTGGTGGCACAGTGGTTAAGAATCTGCCTGCCAGTTCAGGGGACACAGGTTCGAGCCCTGGCCCGGGAAGATCTCACATGCCACAGAACAAGTAAGCCCGTGCACCACAACTACTCAGTCTGCGCTCTAGAGCCCACGAGCCACAACTACTGAAGCCTGTGTGCCTACAGCTTGTGCTCCACAACAAGAGAAGCCACCACAAAGGGAAGGCTTCGTACCACAACGATGAGTAGCCCCCGCTTGCTGCAACTACAGAAAAGCCACGCACAGCAACAAAGACCCAACGCAGATTAAAAAAAAAAAATAAGTAGTAGGTTTCTCTTTTTTCCACACCCTCTGAAGCATTTCTTGTTTGTAGACATTGTGATGATGGCTATTCTGAGTGGTTCCAGGTGATACTTCTTTGTACATCTGATTTGCATTTGTCTAACATAAAGCAATGGTGAGTATCTTCATATGTGCATTTTTTTTTTTTTTTGAACAGTGTCAGTAAGATTTATCCCTTGAAAAAGGGTTATTGAAAGGTTGCCTTGTTTTGAAGTCTACTTCGATTACCTACCCCAAGACATTTTTTGAGGGCTGTTGTCATTTACAGCTCCCCAGGCATTGTGAATATGAAGTGCGTATAAGGTCCAGTTTTAGAATTGTTGTTATGGTAAACAGAAGGCGGCAGGATTTCTACTGTCCCTCTCTGGTTACTGACACAACCTTAGATGTAGGGCAAGTCCTGTTCTTGGGTATTAAATTAGAGTGGAATGTGCCTGACCAAACATGTAAGGGCTTCTGTCCCATTCCTTCTTCCCCCTTACCCTTCATCCCCCGAACAAGTATAAACCCCTGCAAAATCACCTGTTGAGGGTGCTGTCTTGTAGAGTGGGATGACCCTTACGAAGGAGTCGGGAGGTTGGAACGCAAACACTAGGATATGTTGAGAGCAGGTGATTTTCCAAATGTCATCCAGCCCAGAGAGTCCACCATACTTTGGGTGTCAGAGGGTTGGTTTAGTAGTATGAGGGCACACATAGATCTGGAGATAGTGATCCCATGCAGAGGGGACCAGATACTATATGTTCAAGGGGGGCAAATTAGCTGGCATATCCTCCCGAGGTCCTCAGGCCCACAACAGTCCAGCCTTGGGACCAAATTGTGTCTGTGTCCAGGGATGTGACACTAGTACATTCACTGCGACTAAACAAATTTAGTGATCATTTTTCTTTTCTTTAATTTAATTTTAAATTTATAATGGAGTATATAGTTGATTTATCATGTTGTGTTCATTTTTGACATACACCAACATGATTCATTTATACAGAGATAACTATATATTCTTTTTAGAATTATTTTCCCATTGAGGTTACTAAAGGGTGTTGAGAAGAGTTCCAAGTGCTCTACAGCAGGTCCATGTTGATTACAAGTTTTCTCTCTGTAAATATGTATATACTAACTCCAACCTCATGATTTATGCCTCCAACACACCTTTCCAGTTTGGTAACCATAAGTTTGTGTTCTAAGTCTGGGACTCTGTTTCTGTGTTGTAAGATAGTACCTTTCTATCAATTTTTAGATTCCACCGATAAGTAATATCATATGATATTTTTCATTGCCTGATTTATGACACTTAGTATGAATGTATGTAGGTCCTTCTGAGTGGCCCTAAATGACCTTATTTCATTCACTTCATGGCTGAGTAATATTCCATTGTACATATCTACCATAATTTCTTTATCCATTCTTCCTTCCAAGGACTTTTAGGTAGCTTCCGAGTAGAGGCTGTTGTAAACAGGGCTGCATAAATTTTAGAGTGCCTGTGTCCTGTCAATTTACGTTTTTTCCAAGATACAGGCCCAGGAGTGGAAGCGCCATATGCTCTGAAGCTCTGGTTTTTAGATTTTTAAGGAATCACCACCCACTTCTCCAGAGTGGCTGTTAGCAATTTACATTCCCACCATCAGCTTGTCAGCGTTCCCTTTTCTCCATGCCCTGTCCTGCATTTCAGGTTTTACAGTTTGTGAGGTTGGCCATTCTGACTGGTGCGAAGTGATATCTCTTTGTAGTATTAATTTACATTGCCCGCCTGTTTTGTTGGCCAAAAATGGAGTAAGGGTTTTTCCTGAATATATTAAGGAATAACGCATACGGCCTTTTTGGCAAACTGCATCATTGGCGATGTTCAGCAGCTTTGCATGTGCTTTAATGACGAGTGCAAACTACCCCTTGAAATCCCTTTCCTGCAATTCTGCCTTGCTTACAAGGCCTTTACGAATACTTGGCTCAAGAAATGACTCCATTAGAGGTGTCAATTACAACCCTGCATGTTTGGGAATTGCAGTGCCCCTGAGCACCGGTTTTCAACTTGTTTAGGGAAGCAGACACAAAGGGGCAGGATTTCTACAGACCCATTCCAGTTACTGGGGCACCTGAAGGATAGGGAAATTCTTCTTCCAGGTAGGAAACTAGAGTGGCATATGCCTGTCCAAACATCTAAGGCTTGTGTCTCATTCCATCCCGCCATTCCCCTTCTTCACCGGAAAATTCCAAGCCGTGCAAAACCGGCTGTTGAGTGTGCTGCCTTCCCAAAGTGGGGGGACTCTAAGGAAAGGAGCTGGGGAACCCGAATACCAGGAGACATGGACATGAGGTGACTTTTCCAAACTCTTCCCGATCAGACGGTGTACCATCCTCTGGATGTGCCATGCATGTTTTAGCTGTAGGAAGGGTCCCCTGCACCTGGAGGTATGGGACCCATGGAATGGGGGCCAGGCAGTATTTCTCTAAAAGTGCTGCATTTGCTGTCCCATCCTCACGAAGCCTCTCAGACCAACGAGTGTAGAGCCTTAGGTCCCATCCAGCTCTGTGTCTAGATATGGTCAGTCCAGGTTGCATCACAGCCCTTGAACAAATTTTGTAAGAATTTCTCTCTCTCTCACTGTCTTTATTTTGTACTTGTTATTTAATTTTATAATGGGGTATAGCTGATTTTCAATACTGTGTTTCTTCCTGCTCTACATCTATCCACTTGATTCACTTAAAGAGAGACATCAGTAAATTCTTTTACAGATTCCTACCAGTCTTATATATCCTTTTCTGGTGACAACAGTGTGCTGAGTCCAGCTCTTTGAGCTATAGAGTAGGTCCTGTCGAATACCTATTTTGTTTATGGAACCGTATCTGTGCTAATTTCAACCTCCTGGTTTATGCATCACCCCGCCCCACCTTTCTCCTTTAGCAGCCATAAGTGTGTTTTCTAAATGTGTGACGCCGTTTCTGTTTTGTAATTGCGTTCATGTGAAGGCATTTTTAGATACTATCTATAAGTGATACCTTATGATAAGTCTCTCTTTATGTCTGACTTATGTCACTTAGAATGATCGTACCTCAGTCTCCACGAGTTGCTGCCACTGGCCTTATTTCATTAATTGCTGAGTAATATTCCATTGTACATAAGTACCACATCTTCTTTATCCATTTTTTCCTTCCAAGGACATGTAAGTTGTACCCAAATCGAGGCATTTCTAAACAGAGCAGCCCTAAACTTTGGGGTGCCTGTGACTTGTCGATTTTTTGGTTTTCCCAAGATATACACCCATGAGGGGAAGTGCTGTATGCTCTGCAGCTCTGTTTTTTAGAAGTTTTAAGATACAGTATACACTTCTCAAGAGTGGCCGGTGGCAATTTACATCCCGCCGATCAGCATAACATGGCTCCCTTTTCTCCATGGCCTGTCCTGCATTTCTGGGTTTTACACTTTTTCAGCATGGGCCTTTTGACCAATGCGAAGTGAGACATTTTTGTAATGCTGATTTGCATTGCCCGCTTGTTTAGTTGGCCAAAAAGAGCATCTGCGTTTTTTCCAAAATTTATTCAGGAAAGAACGCAGACGCCCTTTTTGGCCAACTGCATCATTGTCGAAGTTCTGCGGAATTTCATGTGCTTTAAAGGCGAGTCGAATCTACCTGTGAAAAACTGTTTCCTGCAATTCTGTCTTGCTTTGAAATCCTCTTCGTTGCCTTACCTCAATACATTTTTAGACGAGAGTGATCATTTATAAATCTGCAGATTTGTGAATTGCCGTGCTCCTGAGCTCCATTCTCCAAATCGCTTTTTTGGGAGCTGGCCGCAAAAGCGCGGGATTGCTTCAGGCCCTATTCTGGTTCCGGGGGGCAGGATGAGCCTGTGGTTAAATCTTCTTCCTGATGGGAAAATAGGGTGACCTGTGCCTGTCCCAACACCTAGAGCTAGCCTCTCATGGGTTCCCCCTCTTCCCGTTCATCCTCAGGACAAATTGCAACCTGTACAAAACAGGAGGTTAAAGGTGCTGATTCTCCAAGTGGGGAGATTGTTAGTCAAGTGGCTGGAATGGCAAACCCGAGCACCAGAAGATGAGAAATGACCTGCGTTTCAGAAATGTGTCCCGATGACACTGTATACCATCCACTGGGTTTCTCATGCATGTTTTCGATGTAGGAAGATGCCCTTGAACCTGAGATTTGGGACCCATGGGATGGGTACCACGCAGTATTACTTTAAAGGGTCTGCGTTTGCTCACCCAACCTCACCAAATCTCACAGCCCCAAGAGTGTCCACCCTTATGTCTCCACCAGCTGTGGGTCTAGATATGGTCAATCCAGGTGGCATCACAGCCCCTGAACGAATTTTGTAAGAATTTCTCTCTCTTTCACTGTCTTTGTTTCACGGGTTTTTAAAAGTAATTGATTTTTATAATGGGGTATAGCTGCTTTTCACTGCTGTGTTTATGCCGCTTTACACCCACTTGACTCACTTACAGAGAGATATCAATACATAGGTTTTAAGATTCTTACTAGTCAGATATATTCTTGGGCGTTGAGTAGGGGGTGTTGAGTCCAGTTCCCTGAGCAAGGAGTAGGTCTTGTCTATTACATATTGTGTTTATGGAACGGTATCTTAGCTAATTTGAAACCCGTGTTTCAAATTACCCCACCTCACCTTTCCCGTTGAGCAGCCATAGTGTGTTTTCTAAACGTGTGACTCTGTTCCGTTTTGTAATTCAGTTCAAGTGTAGCGGTTTTTACATTCCCTCTATTAGTGATATCTTATGACAAGTGTCTTTTTCTGTGTGACTTTTTTCACTTAGAATCGTCGTACCTAAATCCACTCATCATGCTGCTACTAGCCTTATGACCTTGATTTCATGACTGAGTGATATTCCATTGTACATAAGGACCACAACTTCTTTATCCTTTTTTCTCTTTCCTGGGATATTTAAGGTGTAACGAAGTGGAGGTTCTTGTCAAGAGAGCAGCCCTAAACTTTGGGGTGCCTGTGTCTTGCTGATTTTTAGTTTTCCCAATGTATACGCCCATGAGTGGAAGTGCCCTATGCTCTCTAAGCTGAGTTTTTTAGATGTTTCAGGACACACCGTACACTTCTCCAGAGTGACTGTTGGCAATTTACATCCCGCCAATCAGCGTAGCAAGGCTCCCTTTTCACCATGGCCTGTGCTGCATTGCTGGTTTTGACACTTTATTCAGCATGGCCCTTTTGACCGATGGGAAGCGAGACTTCTTTGTAGCGCTGATTTGCCTTTCCAGGTTGCTTGGTTGGCCAAAGAGGGCGTATGCGTTTTTTCCTGAATATATTCAGGAAAAAACGCATACGCCCTTTTTGGCCAAGGGCATGATTGTCCAGGTTTGGCCGCTTTTCCTGTGCTTTCAAGGCGATTCGAATCTACCTCCTGAAATCTGTTTCCTGTAATTCTGCCTTGCTTTCAAATCCTCTTCGTTGCCTTCCCTCAATATATTTGTGGACGAGAGTTATCATTTATAACTTTGCAGGTTTGTGAATTGCAGTGCCCCTGAGCTCCATTGTTCAACTCGATTTCTTGGGAGCTGCCCGCAAAAGCGCAGGATTGCTTCAGGCCCTATTCTGGTCCCGGGCGGCAGGCTGAGCCTGTGGTTAATTCTTCTTCCTGACGGGAAAATAGAGTGACCTGTGCCAGTCCCAACACCTAGAGCTAGTCTCTCATTGGTTCCCCCTCTTCCCGTTCATCCTCAGGACAAATTGCAACCTGTACGGAACAGGAGGTTAAAGGTGCTGAGTCTCCAAGGAGGGAGATTGCTAGTAAAGCGGCTGGAATGGCGAACCCGAGCACAAGGAGATGAGAAATGAGGTGCGTTTTAGAAACCTTTCCCGATCACACGGTGTACCATCTTCTGGGTTTCTTATGCATGTTTTCGAAGTAGGAAGATGCCCTTGCACCTGGAGATTTGGGACCCATGGGATGGGTACCACGCAGTATTACTTTAAAGGGTCTGCGTTTGCTCACCCAACCTCACCAAACCTCTCAGCCCCAAGAGTGTCCACCCTTATGTCTCCAACAGCTGTGGGTCTAGATATGGTCAATCCAGGTGGCATCACAGCCCCTGATCGAATTTTGTAAGAATTTCTCTCTCTTTCACTGTCTTTGTTTCACGGGTTTTTAAAAGTAATTGATTTTTATAATGGGGTTTAGCTGCTTTCACTGCTGTGTTTATGCCTCTTTACACCCATTTGACTCACTTATAGAGAGATATCAATACATAAGTTTTAAGATTCTTACTAGTCAGATATATTCTTGGGCGGTGACTAGGGGGTGTTGAGTCCAGTTCACTGAGCAAGGAGTAGGTCTTGTCTATTACATATTGAGTTTATGGAACGGTATCTGAGCTAATTTGAAACCCGTGTTTTATTCATCACCCCGCCTCACCTTTCCCGTTAAGCAGCCATAGTGTGTTTTCTAAACGTGTGACTCTGTTCCGTTTTGTAATTCAGTTCAAGTGTAGCGGTTTTTACATTTCCTCTATTAGTGATATCTTATGACAAGTGTCTTTTTCTGTGTGACTTTTATCACTTAGAATCGTCGTACCTAAATCCACTCATCATGCTGCTACTAGCCTTATGACGTTGATTTCATGGCTGAGTGATATTCCATTGTACATAAGGACCACAACTTCTTTATCCATTTTTCTCTTTCCTGGGATATTTAAGGTGTAACGAAGTGGAGGTTCTTGTCAAGAGAGCGGCCCTAAACTTTGGGGTGCCTGTGTTTTGCTGATTTTTAGTTTTCCCAATTTATACGCCCATGAGTGGAAGTGCCCTATGCTCTCTAAGCTGAGTTTTTTAGATGTTTCAGGACACACCGTACACTTCTCCAGAGTGGCTGTTGGCAATTTACATCTCGCCCATCAGCATAGCAAGGCTCCCGTTTCTCCATGGCCTGTCCTCCATTTCTGTTTTTTTTTTTTTTTTTTATGTATAATTTCTATTTTTAATAAACGCCGTAGGAGTGTTCCTGCTCTTCCATGGTCGTGAGTCACTGCTTTTTTTTTTTTTTTTCACACACACACACTGTATTTTATTTTTACAAGGTATAAATAGACTGACAGCAAGTATTGTACATGGATAACCACAACAAAAGCAACTATGATTGCAATTACCAAACATGAAACACACTCATACTATGTCATAATATTGACATTCAGTAATCCTCCACTGTAACAGCTCCTTTACTTTGCAGTGAAAATTGATTTGTATATTCTTTGCCTCTGAGTCTTTGTGGGATTTTTTTTTTTTTAATTCAGACAGAAAGTCACAAAAATTATACTCATCCTCATCAGTTCACTCAGTCCCATGTAATTATTTTTTTTTTATCTTGATCTTTTGTTAGCACTTTTATGATTTCATCAGTTTTTCATTAGAGTTCTGAAAATGCTTATTCATTCAGTTCAGCAGTACAGTCAGTTACCAGAAACCTGTACTTGTCAGAGTGTTTTCCATGAATTTCTTGAAGATGAAACCCTTTTATAGGAACATATTTGCAAAATCATCAGAGTACACTCAGAACTGTCTGTAAATGACAAAAAACTTAAAAATGACCACGGTTAAAGATTTGACGAAAGTTCATAATAATGCAGTTGACAAGAAAATTAGTTATTTCTGAGATATACATTTTAAAGTAATAACTAGGATTATTACTTATAACATTATACCAGAACATATAAGATTTTTAGATCTTTCATGTAATGTCTGAAACATTTATATTAACATATTTCCATACATATTTCCATACAAATACAAATATAAGATTTTTAGAAATTTCATGTAATGTCTGAAACATTTATATTAACATATTTCCATACATATTTCCATACAAATACAAATATAAGATTTTTAGAAATTTCATGTAATGTCTGAAACATTTATATTAACATATTTCCATACAAATAACCCAATGAAAGTTTAGTATTAGTTGTTTTGTTTGTTTTTTTATACTGCAGGTTCTTATTAGGCATCAATTTTATACACATCAGTGTATACATGTCAATCCCAATCGCCCAATTCAGCACACCACCATCCCCACCTCACCGCAGTTTTCCCCCCTTGGTGTCCATATGTCCATTCTCTACATCTGTGTCTAAACTTCTGCCCTGCAAACTGGCTCATCTGTACCATTTTTCTAGGTTCCACATACATGCATTAATATACGATATTTGTTTTTCTCTTTCTGACTTACTTCACTCTGTATGACAGTCTCTAGATCCATCCACGTCTCAACAAATGACTCAATTTTGTTCCTTTTTATGGCTGAGTAATATTCCATTGTATATATGTACCACAACTTCTTTATCCATTCGTCTGCTGATGGGCATTTAGGTTGCTTCCATGACCTGGCTATTGTAAATAGTGCTGCAATGAACATTCGGGTGCATGTGTCTTTTTGAATTACGGTTTTCTCTGGGTATATGCCCAGTAGTGGGATTGCTGGGTCATATGGTAATTCTATTTTTAGTTTTTTAAGGAACCTCCATATTGTTCTCCATAGTGGCTGTATCAATTTACATTCCCACCAACAGTGCAAGAGGGTTCCCTTTTCTCCACACCCTCTCCAGCATTTGTTGTTTGTAGATTTTCTGATGATGCCCATTCTAACAGGAGTGAGGTGATACCTCATTGTAGTTTTGATTTGCATTTCTCTAATAATTAGTGATGTTGAGCATCTTTTCATGTGCTTCGTGGCCGTCTGTATGTCTTCTTTGGAGAAATGTCTATTTAGGTCTTCTGCCCATTTTTGTATTGGGGTGTTTGTTTCTTTGATATTGAGCTGAATGAGCTGTTTATATATTTTGGAGGTTAATCCTTTGTCCGTTGATTCATTTGCAAATATTTTCTCCCATTCTGAGGGTTGTCTTTTCGTCTTGTTTATGGTTTCCTTTGCTGTGCAAAAGCTTTGAAGTTTCATTAGGTCCCACTTGTTTATTTTTGTTTTTATTTCCATTACTCTAGGAGGTGGACCAAAAAAGATCTTGCTGTGATTTATGTCAAAGAGTGTTCTTCCTATGTTTTCCTCTAAGAGTTTGATAGTGTCCAGTCTTATATTTAGGTCTCTAATCCATTTTGAGTTTATTTTTGTGTATGGTGTTAGGGAGTATTCTAATTTCATTCTTTTACATGTAGCTGTCCAGTTTTCCCAGCACCACTTATTGAAGAGACTGTCTTTTCTCCATTGTATATCTTTGCCTCCTTTGTCATAGATTAGTTGACCATAGGTGCGTGGGTTAATCTCTGGGCTTTCTATCTTGTTCCATTGATCTATGTTTCTGTTTTTGTGTCAGTACCATATTGTCTTGATTACTGTAGCTTTGTAGTATAGTCTGAAGTCAGGGAGTCTGATTCCTCCAGCTCCATTTTTTTGCCTCAAGACTGCTTTGGCTATTCGGGGTCTTTTGTGTCTCCATACAAATTTTAAGATGATTTGTTCTAGCTCCATAAAAAGTGCCATTGGTAATTTGATAGGGATTGCATTGAATCTGTAGATTGCTTTGGGTAGTATACTCATTTTCACAATGTTGATTCTTCCAATCCAAGAACATGGTATATCTCTCCATCTGTTGGTATCATCTTTAATTTCTTTCATCAGTGTCTTATAGTTTTCTGCATACAGGTCTTTTGTCTCCCTAGGTAGGTTTATTCCTAAGTATTTTATTCTTTTTGTTGCAATGGTAAATGGGAGTGTTTCCATAATTTATCTTTCAGATTTTTCATCATTAGTGTATAGGAATGCAAGAGATTTCTGTGCATTAATTTTGTATCCTGCAACTTTACCATATTCATTAATTAGTTCTAGCAGTTTTCTGGTGGCAGTTTTAGGATTCTCTATGTATAGTATCATGTCATCCGCAAACAGTGACAGTTTTACTTCTTCTTTTCCAATTTGTATTCCTTTTATTTCTTTTTCTTCTCTGATTGCCGTGGCTAGGACTTCCAGAACTATGTTGAATAATAGTGGTGAGAGTGGACATCCTTGTCTCATTCCTGATCTTAGAGGAAATGCTTTCAGTTTTTCACCATTGAGAATGATGTTTGCTGTGGGTTTGTCATATGTGGCCTTTATTATGTTGAGGTAGGTTCCCTCTATGCCCACTTTCTGGAGAGTTTTTATCAGAAATGGTGTTGAATTTTGTCAAAAGCTTTTTCTGCATCTATTGAGATGATCATATGGTTTTTATTCTTCAATTTGTTAATATGGTGTATCACATTGATTGATTTGCATATATTGAAGAATCCTTGCATCCCTGGGATAAATCCCACTTGATCGTGGTGTATGATCCTTTTAATGTGTTGTTGGATTCTGTTTGCTAGTATTTTGTTGAGGATTTTTGCATCTATATTCATCAGTGATATTGGTCTGTAATTTTCTTTTTTTGTAGTGTCTTTGTCTGGTTTTGGTATCAGGGTGATGGTGGCCTCATAGAATGATTTTGGGAGTGTTCCTTCCTCTGCAATTTTTTGGAAGAGTTTGAGAAGGATGGGTGTTAGCTCTTCTCTAAATGTTTGATAGAATTCACCTGTGAAGCCATCTGGTCCTGGACTTTTGTTTGTTGGAAGATTTTTAATCACAGTTTCAATTTCATTACTTGTGATTGGTCTGTTCATATTTTCTATTTCTTCCTGATTCAGTCTTGGAAGGTTATACCTTTCTAAGAATTTGTCCATTTCTTCCAGGTTGTCCATTTTGTTGGCATAAAGTTGCTTGTAGTAGTCTCTTAGGATGCTTTGTATTTCTGTGGTGTCTGTTGTAACTTCTCCTTTTTCATTTCTGATTTTATTGATTTGAGTCCTCTCCCTCTTTTTTTTGATGAGTCTGGCTAATGCCTTATCAATTTTGTTTATCTTCTCAAAGAACCAACTTTTAGTTTTATTGATCTTTGCTATTGTTTTCTTTGTTTCTATTTCATTTATTTCTGCTCTGATCTTTATGATTTCTTTCCTTCTGCTAACTTTGGGTTTTGTTTGTTCTTCTTTCTCTAGTTTCTTTAGGTGTAAGGTTAGATTGTTTACTTGAGATTTTTCTTGTTTCTTTAGGTAGGCTTGTATAGCTATAAACTTCCCTCTTAGAACCGCTTTTGCTGCATCCCATAGGTTTTGGGTCGTCGTGTTTTCATTGTCATTTGTCTCTAGGTATTTTTTTTTATTTCCTCTTTGATTTCTTCAGTGATCTCTTGGTTATTTAGTAACGTATTGTTTAGCCTCCATGTGTTTGTCTTTTTTTACGTTTTTTTCCCTGTAATTCAATTCTAATCTCATAGTGTTGTGGTCAGAAAAGATGCTTGATATGATTTCAATTTTCTTAAATTTACTGAGGCTTGATTTGTGACCCAAGATGTGATCTATCCTGGAGAATGTTCCGTGTGCACTTGAGAAGAACGTGTAATCTGCTGTTTTTGGATGGAATGTCCTATATATATCAATTAAATCTATCTGGTCTATTGTGTCATTTAAAGCTTCTGTTTCCTTATTTATTTTCATTTTGGATGATCTGTCCATTGGTGTAAGTGAAGTGTTAAAGTCCCCCACTATTATTGTGTTACTGTCGATTTCCTCTTTTATAGCTGTTAGCAGTTGTCTTATGTATTGAGGTGCTCCTATGTTGGGTGCATATATATTTATAATTGTTATATCTTCTTCTTGGATTGATCCCTGGATCATTATGTAGTGTCCTTCCGTGTCTCTTGTAACATTCTTTATTTTAAAGTCTATTTTATCTGATATGAGTATAGCTACTCCAGCTTTCTTTTGATTTCCATTTGCATGGAATATCTTTTTCCATCCCCTCACTTTCAGTCTGTATGTGTCCCTAGGTCTAAAGTGGGTCTCTTGTAGACAGCATATATATGGGTCTTGTTTTTGTATCCATTCAGCCAGTCTATGTCTTTTGGTTGGAGCATTTAATCCATTCACGTTTAAGGTAATTATCGATATGTATGTTCCTATGACCATTTTCTTAATTGTTTTGGGTTTGTTTTTGTAGGTCTTTTTCTTCTCTTGTGTTTCCCACTTAGAGAAGTTCCTTTAGCATTTGTTGTAGAGCTGGTTTGGTGGTGCTGAATTCTCGTAGCTTTTGCTTGTCTGTAAAGCTTTTGATTTCTCCATCGAATCTAAATGAGATCCTTGCCGGGTAGAGTAATCTTGGTTGTAGGTTATTCCCTTTCATCACTTTAAGTATATCATGCCACTCCCTTCTGGCTTGCAGAGTTTCTGCTGAGAAATCAGCTGTTAACCTTATGGGAGTTCCCTTGTATGTTATTTGTCGTTTTTCCCTTGCTGCTTTCAATAATTTTTCTTTGTCTTTAATTTTTGCCACTTTGATTACTATGTGTCTCGGCGTGTTTCTCCTTGGGTTTATTCTGTATGGGACTATCTGCGCTTCCTGGACTTGGGTGGCTATTTCCTTTCCCATGTTAGGGAAGTTTTCGAGTATAATCTCTTCAAATATTTTCTCTGGTCCTTTCTCTCTCTCTTCTCCTTCTGGGACCCCTATAATGCGAATGTTGTTGCGTTTAATGTTGTCCCAGAGGTCTCTTAGGCTGCCTTCATTTCTTTTCATTCTTTTTTCTTTAGTCTGTTCCGCAGCAGTGAATTCCACCATTCTGTCTTCCAGGTCGCTTATCTGTTCTTCTTCCTCAGTTATTCTGCTATTGATTCCTTCTAGTGTAGTTTTCATTTCAGTTATTGTATTGGTCATCTCTGTTTGTTTGTTCTTTAATTCTTCTAGGTCTTTGTTAATCATTTCTTGCATCTTCTCAATCTTTGCCTCCATTCTTATTCCGAGGTCCTGGATCATCTTCACTATCATTATTCTGAATTCTTTTTCTGGAAGGTTGCCTATCTCCACTTCATTTAGTTGTTTTTCTGGGGTTTTTTCTTGTTCCTTCATCTGGTACATAGCCCTCTGCCTTTTCATCTTCTCTATCTTTCTGTAACTGTGGTTTTTGGTCCACAGGCTGCAGGGTTGTAGTTTTTCTTGCTTCTGTTGTCTGCCCTCTGGTGGTTGAGGCTATCTAAGAGGCTTGATGGGAGGCTCTGGTGGTGGGTAGAGCTGACTGTTGCTGTGGCAGTCAGAGCACAGTAAAACCTTAATCCACTTGACTGTTGATGGGTGGGGCTGGGTTCCCTCCCTGTTGCTGTGGCGGTCAGAGCTCAGTAAAACCTTAATCCACTTGACTGTTGATGGGTGGGGCTGGGTTCCCTCCCTGTTGGTTGTTTTGCCTGAGGCAACCCAACACTGGAGCCTACCCGTGCTCTTTGGTGAGGTTAATGGCAGACTCTGGGAGGGCTAACGCCAAGGAGAACTTCCCAGAACCTCTGCTGCCAGTGTCCTTATCCCCACGGTGAAACAGAGCCACCACTCGCCTCTGCAGGAGACCCCCCAACACCAGCAGGTAGGTCTGGTTCAGTCTCCCCCAGGGTCACTGCTCCTTCCCCTGGATCCCGATGCACACATTACTTTGTGTGTGCCCTCCAAGAGTGGGGTCTCTGTTTCCCCCAGTCCTGTCAAAGTCCTGCAATCAATTCCCACTAGGCTTCAAAGTCTGATTCTCTAGGAATTCCTCCTCCCGTAGCCGGACCCCCAGGTTGGGAAGCCTGACGTGGGGCTCAGAACCTTCACTCCAGTGGGTGGAATTCTGTGGTATAAGTGTTCGCCAGTCTGTGAGCCACCCACCCAGCAGTTATGGGATTTCATTTTACTCTGATTGTGCCCCTTCTACCGTCTCACTGTGGCTTCTCTTCTGTCCTTGGACGTGGGGTATCCTCCTTGGTTAAGTCCAGGGTCTTCCTGTCAATGATTGTCCAGCAGCCAGTTGTGATTCTGGTGCTCTCGCAAGAGGGAGTGAGAGCATGTCCTTCTACTCCGCCATCTTGGTTAATCCTCCTATTTCTTCAACTTTCAACTTCTACTTTTTTCAGTAATTGATTTTTATAAAGGGGTTTAGCTGCTTTTCACTGCTGTCTTTATGCCGCTTTACACCCACTTGACTCACTTACAGAGAGATATCAGTAGATAGGTTTTAAGATTCTTACTAGTCAAATATATCCTTGGGCGGTGAGTAGGGGGTGTTGAGTCCAGTTCACTGAGCTAGGAGTAGGTCTTGTCTATTACATATTGGGTTTATGGAACGGTATCTGAGCTAATTTGAAACCCGTGTTTATGCATCACCCCGCCTCACCTTTCCCGTTAAGCAGCCATAGTGTGTTTTCTATACGTGTGACTCTGTTCCGTTTTGTAATTCAGTTCAAGTGTAGCGGTTTTTACATTCCCTCTATTAGTGATATTTATGACAAGTGTCTTTTTCTGTGTGAATTTTTTCACTTAGAATCGTCGTACCTAAATCCACTCATCATGCTGCTACTAGCCTTATGACGTTGATTTCATGGCTGAGTGATATTCCATTGTACATAAGGACCACAACTTCTTTATCCATTTTTCTCTTTCCTGGGATATTTAAGGTGTAACGAAGTGGAGGTTCTTATCAAGAGAGTCCCTAAACTTTGGGGTGCCTGTGTTTGCTGATTTTAATTTTCCCAATTTTTACTCCCATGAGTGGAAGTGCCCTATGCTCTCTAAGCTGAGTTTTTTAGATGTTTCAGGACACACCGTACACTTCTCCAGAGTGGCTGTTGGCAATTTACATCGCGCCCATCAGCGAAGCAAGGCTCCCGTTTCTCCATGGCCTGTCCTGCATTTCTGGTTTTGACACTTTATTCAGCATGGCCCTTTTGACCGATGGGAAGCGAGACTTCTTTGTAGCGCTGATTTGCCTTTCCAGGTTGCTTGGTTGGCCAAAAAGGGCGTATGCGTTATTTCCTGAATATATTCAGGAAAAAACGCATACGCCCTTTTTGGCCAAGGGCATGATTGTCGAGGTGTGGCCGCTTTTCCTGTGCTTTCAAGGCGATTCGAATCAACCTCCTGACATCTGTTTCCTGCAATTCTGCCTTGCTTTCAAATCTTCTTCGTTGCCTTCCCGCAATATATTTGTGGACGAGAGTTATCATTTATAACTCTGCAGGTTTGTGAATTGCAGTGCCCCTGAGCTCCATTGTTCAACTCGCTTTCTTGGGAGCTGGCCGCAAAAGCGCAGGATTGCTTCAGGCCCTGTTGTGGTCCCGGGCGGCAGGCTGAGCCTGTGGTTAATTCTTCTTCCTGATGGGAAAATAGAGTGACCTGTGCCAGTCCCAACACCTAGAGCTAGTCTCTCATTGGTTCCCCCTCTTCCCGTTCATCCTCAGGACAAATTGCAACCTGTACGGAACAGGAGGTTAAAGGTGCTGAGTCTCCAAGGAGGGAGATTGCTAGTAAAGCGGCTGGAATGGCGAACCCGAGCACAAGGAGATGAGAAATGAGGTGCGTTTGAGAAATCTTTCCCGATCACACGGTGTACCATCTTCTGGGTTTCTCATGCATGTTTTCGATGTAGGAAGATGCCCTTGCACCTGGAGATTTGGGACCCATGGGATGGGTACCACGCAGTATTACTTTAAAGGGTCTGCGTTTGCTCACCCAACCTCACCAAACCTCTCAGCCCCAAGAGTGTCCACCCTTATGTCTCCATCAGCTGTGGGTCTAGATATGGTCAATCCAGGTGGCATCACAGCCCCTGAACGAATTTTGTAAGAATTTCTCTCCCTTTCACTGTCTTTGTTTCACGGGTTTTTAAAAGTAATTGATTTTTATAATGGGTTTAGCTGCTTTTCACTGCTGTGTTTATGCCGCTTTACACCCACTTGCCTCACTTACAGAGATATATCAGTACATAGGTTTTAAGATTCTTACTAGTCAGATATATTCTTGGGCGGTGAGTAGGGGGTGTTGAGTCCAGTTCCCTGAGCAAGGAGTAGGTCTTGTCTATTACATATTGGGTTTATGGAACGGTATCTGAGCTAATTTGAAACCCGTGTTTTATGCATCACCCCGCCTCACCTTTCCCGTTAAGCAGCCATAGTGTGTTTTCTAAACGTGTGACTCTGTTCCGTTTTGTAATTCAATTCAAGTGTAGCGGTTTTTACCTTCCCTCTATTAGTGATATCTTATGACAAGTGTCTTTTTCTGTGTGACTTATTTCACTTAGAATCGTCGTACCTAAATCCACTCATCATGCTGCTACTAGCCTTATGACGTTGATTTCATGGCTGAGTGATATTCCACTGTACATAAGGACCACAACTTCTTTATCCATTTTTCTCTTTCCTGGGATATTTAAGGTGTAACGAAGTGGAGGTTCTTGTCAAGAGAGCCGCCCTAAACTTTGGGGTGCCTGTGTCTTGCTGATTTTTAGTTTTCCCAATTTATACGCCCATGAGTGGAAGTGCCCTATGCTCTCTAAGCTGAGTTTTTTAGATGTTTCAGGACACACCGTACACTTCTCCAGAGTGGCAGTTGGCAATTTACATCGCGCCCATCAGCGAAGCAAGGCTCCCGTTTCTCCATGGCCTGTCCTGCATTTCTGGTTTTGACACTTTATTCAGCATGGCCCTTTTGACCGATGGGAAGCGAGACTTCTTTGTAGCGCTGATTTGCCTTTCCAGGTTGCTTGGTTGGCCAAAAAGGGCGTATGCGTTTTTTCCTGAATATATTCAGGAAAAAACGCATACGCCCTTTTTGGCCAAGGGCATGATTGTCGAGGTGTGGCCGCTTTTCCTGTGCTTTCAAGGCGATTCGAATCAACCTCCTGACATCTGTTTCCTGCAATTCTGCCTTGCTTTCAAATCTTCTTCGTTGCCTTCCCTCAATATATTTGTGGACGAGAGTTATCATTTATAACTCTGCAGGTTTGTGAATTGCAGTGCCCCTGAGCTCCATTGTTCAACTCGCTTTCTTGGGAGCTGGCCGCAAAAGCGCAGGATTGCTTCAGACCCTGTTCTGGTCCCGGGCGGCAGGCTGAGCCTGTGGTTAATTCTTCTTCCTGATGGGAAAATAGAGTGACCTGTGCCAGTCCCAACACCTAGAGCTAGTCTCTCATTGGTTCCCCCTCTTCCCGTTCATCCTCAGGACAAATTGCAACCTGTACGGAACAGGAGGTTAAAGGTGCTGAGTCTCCAAGGAGGGAGATTGCTAGTAAAGCGGCTGGAATGGCGAACCCGAGCACAAGGAGATGAGAAATGAGGTGCGTTTTAGAAACCTTTCCCGATCACACGGTGTACCATCTTCTGGGTTTCTCATGCATGTTTTCGATGTAGGAAGATGCCCTTGCACCTGGAGATTTGGGTCCCATGGGATGGGTACCACGCAGTATTACTTTAAAGGGTCTGCGTTTGCTCACCCAACCTCACCAAACCTCTCAGCCCCAAGAGTCTCCACTCTTATGTCTCCATCAGCTGTGGGTCTAGATATGGTCAATCCAGGATGCATCACAGCCCCTGAACGAATTTTGTAAGAATTTCTCTCCCTTTCACTGTCTTTGTTTCACGGGTTTTTAAAAGTAATTGATTTTTATAATGGGGTTTAGCTGCTTTTCACTGCTGTGTTTATGCCGCTTTACACCCACTTGCCTCACTTACAGAGATATATCAGTACATAGGTTTTAAGATTCTTACTAGTCAGATATATTCTTGGGCGGTGAGTAGGGGGTGTTGAGTCCAGTTCCCTGAGCAAGGAGTAGGTCTTGTCTATTACATATTGGGTTTATGGAACGGTATCTGAGCTAATTTGAAACCCGTGTTTTATGCATCACCCCGCCTCACCTTTCCCGTTAAGCAGCCATAGTGTGTTTTCTAAACGTGTGACTCTGTTCCGTTTTGTAATTCAGTTCAAGTGTAGCGGTTTTTACATTCCCTCTATTAGTGATATCTTATGACAAGTGTCTTTTTCTGTGTGACTTATTTCACTTAGAATCGTCGTACCTAAATCCACTCATCATGCTGCTACTAGCCTTATGACGTTGATTTCATGGCTGATTGATATTCCACTGTACATAAGGACCACAACTTCTTTATCCATTTTTCTCTTTCCTGGGATATTTAAGGTGTAACGAAGTGGAGGTTCTTGTCAAGAGAGCAGCCCTAAACTTTGGGGTGCCTGTGTCTTGCTGATTTTTAGTTTTCCCAATTTATACGCCCATGAGTGCAAGTGTCCTATGCTCTCTAAGCTGAGTTTTTTAGATGTTTCAGGACACACCGTACACTTCTCCAGAGTGGCTGTTGGCAATTTACATCGCGCCCATCAGCGAAGCAAGGCTCCCGTTTCTCCATGGCCTGTCCTGCATTTCTGGTTTTGACACTTTATTCAGCATGGCCCTTTTGACCGATGGGAAGCGAGACTTCTTTGTAGCGCTGATTTGCCTTTCCAGGTTGCTTGGTTGGCCAAAAAGGGCGTATGCGTTTTTTCCTGAATATATTCAGGAAAAAACGCATACGCCCTTTTTGGGCAAGGGCATGATTGTCGAGGTGTGGCCGCTTTTCCTGTGCTTTCAAGGCGATTCGAATCAACCTCCTGACATCTGTTTCCTGTAATTCTGCCTTGCTTTCAAATCTTCTTCGTTGCCTTCCCTCAATATATTTGTGGACGAGAGTTATCATTTATAACTCTGCAGGTTTGTGAATTGCAGTGCCCCTGAGCTCCATTGTTCAACTCGCTTTCTTGGGAGCTGGCCGCAAAAGCGCAGGATTGCTTCAGGCCCTGTTCTGGTCCCGGGCGGCAGGCTGAGCCTGTGGTTAATTCTTCTTCCTGATGGGAAAATAGAGTGACCTGTGCCAGTCCCAACACCTAGAGCTAGTCTCTCATTGGTTCCCCCTCTTCCCGTTCATCCTCAGGACAAATTGCAACCTGTACGGAACAGGAGGTTAAAGGTGCTGAGTCTCCAAGGAGGGAGATTGCTAGTAAAGCGGCTGGAATGGTGAACCCGAGCACAAGGAGATGAGAAATGAGGTGCGTTTTAGAAACCTTTCCCGATCACACGGTGTACCATCTTCTGGGTTTCTCATGCATGTTTTCGATGTAGGAAGATGCCCTTGCACCTGGAGATTTGGGACCCATGGGATGGGTACCACGCAGTATTACTTTAAAGGGTCTGCGTTTGCTCACCCAACCTCACCAAACCTCTCAGCCCCAAGAGTGTCCACCCTTATGTCTCCATCAGCTGTGGGTCTAGATATGGTCAATCCAGGTGGCATCACAGCCCCTGAACGAATTTTGTAAGAATTTCTCTCCCTTTCACTGTCTTTGTTTCACGGGTTTTTAAAAGTAATTGATTTTTATAATGGGGTTTAGCTGCTTTTCACTGCTGTGTTTATGCCGCTTTACACCCACTTGCCTCACTTACAGAGATATATCAGTACATAGGTTTTAAGATTCTTACTAGTCAGATATATTCTTGGGCGGTGAGTAGGGGGTGTTGAGTCCAGTTCCCTGAGCAAGGAGTAGGTCTTGTCTATTACATATTGGGTTTATGGATCGGTATCTGAGCTAATTTGAAACCCGTGTTTTATGCATCACCCCGCCTCACCTTTCCCGTTAAGCAGCCATAGTGTGTTTTCTAAACGTGTGACTCTGTTCCGTTTTGTAATTCAGTTGAAGTGTAGCGGTTTTTACATTCCCTCTATTAGTGATATCTTATGACAAGTGTCTTTTTCTGTGTGACTTATTTCACTTAGAATCGTCGTACCTAAATCCACTCATCATGCTGCTACTAGCCTTATGACGTTGATTTCATGGCTGAGTTATATTCCACTGTACATAAGGACCACAACTTCTTTATCCATTTTTCTCTTTCCTGGGATATTTAAGGTGTAACGAAGTGGAGGTTCTTGTCAAGAGAGCAGCCCTAAACTTTGGGGTGCCTGTGTCTTGCTGATTTTTAGTTTTCCCAATTTATACGCCCATGAGTGCAAGTGTCCTATGCTCTCTAAGCTGAGTTTTTTAGATGTTTCAGGACACACCGTACACTTCTCCAGAGTGGCTGTTGGCAATTTACATCGCGCCCATCAGCGAAGCAAGGCTCCCGTTTCTCCATGGCCTGTCCTGCATTTCTGGTTTTGACACTTTATTCAGCATGGCCCTTTTGACCGATGGGAAGCGAGACTTCTTTGTAGCGCTGATTTGCCTTTCCAGGTTGCTTGGTTGGCCAAAAAGGGCGTATGCGTTTTTTCCTGAATATATTCAGGAAAAAACGCATACGCCCTTTTTGGCCAAGGGCATGATTGTCGAGGTGTGGCCGCTTTTCCTGTGCTTTCAAGGCGATTCGAATCAACCTCCTGACATCTGTTTCCTGCAATTCTGCCTTGCTTTCAAATCTTCTTCGTTGCCTTCCCTCAATATATTTGTGGACGAGAGTTATCATTTATAACTCTGCAGGTTTGTGAATTGCAGTGCCCCTGAGCTCCATTGTTCAACTCGCTTTCTTGGGAGCTGGCCGCCAAAGCGCAGGATTGCTTCAGGCCCTGTTCTGGTCCCGGGCGGCAGGCTGAGCCTGTGGTTAATTCTTCTTCCTGATGGGAAAATAGAGTGACCTGTGCCAGTCCCAACACCTAGAGCTAGTCTCTCATTGGTTCCCCCTCTTCCCGTTCATCCTCAGGACAAATTGCAACCTGTACGGAACAGGAGGTTAAAGGTGCTGAGTCTCCAAGGAGGGAGATTGCTAGTAAAGCGGCTGGAATGGTGAACCCGAGCACAAGGAGATGAGAAATGAGGTGCGTTTTAGAAACCTTTCCCGATCACACGGTGTACCAGCTTCTGGATTTCTCATGCATGTTTTCGATGTAGGAAGATGCCCTTGCACCTGGAGATTTGGGACCCATGGGATGGGTACCACGCAGTATTACTTTAAAGGGTCTGCGTTTGCTCACCCAACCTCACCAAACCTCTCAGCCCCAAGAGTGTCCACCCTTATGTCTCCATCAGCTGTGGGTCTAGATATGGTCAATCCAGGTGGCATCACAGCCCCTGAACGAATTTTGTAAGAATTTCTCTCCCTTTCACTGTCTTTGTTTCACGGGTTTTTAAAAGTAATTGATTTTTATAATGGGGTTTAGCTGCTTTTCACTGCTGTGTTTATGCCGCTTTACACCCACTTGCCTCACTTACAGAGATATATCAGTACATAGGTTTTAAGATTCTTACTAGTCAGATATATTCTTGGGCGGTGAGTAGGGG
Organism: Eschrichtius robustus; assembly: GCF_028021215.1. NCBI lineage: Eukaryota > Metazoa > Chordata > Mammalia > Artiodactyla > Eschrichtiidae > Eschrichtius > Eschrichtius robustus. Next base: position 31,193,809 of record NC_090831.1, on the reverse strand, counting down.
GTGTTGAGTCCAGTTCCCTGAGCAAGGAGTAGGTCTTGTCTATTACATATTGGGTTTATGGATCGGTATCTGAGCTAATTTGAAACCCGTGTTTTATGCATCACCCCGCCTCACCTTTCCCGTTAAGCAGCCATAGTGTGTTTTCTAAACGTGTGACTCTGTTCCGTTTTGTAATTCAGTTCAAGTGTAGCGGTTTTTACATTCCCTCTATTAGTGATATCTTATGACAAGTGTCTTTTTCTGTGTGACTTATTTCACTTAGAATCGTCGTACCTAAATCCACTCATCATGCTGCTACTAGCCTTATGACGTTGATTTCATGGCTGAGTGATATTCCACTGTACATAAGGACCACAACTTCTTTATCCATTTTTCTCTTTCCTGGGATATTTAAGGTGTAACGAAGTGGAGGTTCTTGTCAAGAGAGCAGCCCTAAACTTTGGGGTGCCTGTGTCTTGCTGATTTTTAGTTTTCCCAATTTATACGCCCATGAGTGCAAGTGTCCTATGCTCTCTAAGCTGAGTTTTTTAGATGTTTCAGGACACACCGTACACTTCTCCAGAGTGGCTGTTGGCAATTTACATCGCGCCCATCAGCGAAGCAAGGCTCCCGTTTCTCCATGGCCTGTCCTGCATTTCTGGTTTTGACACTTTATTCAGCATGGCCCTTTTGACCGATGGGAAGCGAGACTTCTTTGTAGCGCTGATTTGCCTTTCCAGGTTGCTTGGTTGGCCAAAAAGGGCGTATGCGTTTTTTCCTGAATATATTCAGGAAAAAACGCATACGCCCTTTTTGGCCAAGGGCATGATTGTCGAGGTGTGGCCGCTTTTCCTGTGCTTTCAAGGCGATTCGAATCAACCTCCTGACATCTGTTTCCTGCAATTCTGCCTTGCTTTCAAATCTTCTTCGTTGCCTTCCCTCAATATATTTGTGGACGAGAGTTATCATTTATAACTCTGCAGGTTTGTGAATTGCAGTGCCCCTGAGCTCCATTGTTCAACTCGCTTTCTTGGGAGCTGGCCGCCAAAGCGCAGGATTGCTTCAGGCCCTGTTCTGGTCCCGGGCGGCAGGCTGAGCCTGTGGTTAATTCTTCTTCCTGATGGGAAAATAGAGTGACCTGTGCCAGTCCCAACACCTAGAGCTAGTCTCTCATTGGTTCCCCCTCTTCCCGTTCATCCTCAGGACAAATTGCAACCTGTACGGAACAGGAGGTTAAAGGTGCTGAGTCTCCAAGGAGGGAGATTGCTAGTAAAGCGGCTGGAATGGTGAACCCGAGCACAAGGAGATGAGAAATGAGGTGCGTTTTAGAAACCTTTCCCGATCACACGGTGTACCATCTTCTGGGTTTCTCATGCATGTTTTCGATGTAGGAAGATGCCCTTGCACCTGGAGATTTGGGACCCATGGGATGGGTACCACGCAGTATTACTTTAAAGGGTCTGCGTTTGCTCACCCAACCTCACCAAACCTCTCAGCCCCAAGAGTGTCCACCCTTATGTCTCCATCAGCTGTGGGTCTAGATATGGTCAATCCAGGTGGCATCACAGCCCCTGAACGAATTTTGTAATAATTTCTCTCCCTTTCACTGTCTTTGTTTCACGGGTTTTTAAAAGTAATTGATTTTTATAATGGGGTTTAGCTGCTTTTCACTCCTGTGTTTATGCCGCTTTACACCCACTTGCCTCACTTACAGAGATATATCAGTACATAGGTTTTAAGATTCTTACTAGTCAGATATATTCTTGGGCGGTGAGTAGGGGGTGTTGAGTCCAGTTCCCTGAGCAAGGAGTAGGTCTTGTCTATTACATATTGGGTTTATGGAACGGTATCTGAGCTAATTTGAAACCCGTGTTTTATGCATCACCCCGCCTCACCTTTCCCGTTAAGCAGCCATAGTGTGTTTTCTAAACGTGTGACTCTGTTCCGTTTTGTAATTCAATTCAAGTGTAGCGGTTTTTACATTCCCTCTATTAGTGATATCTTATGACAAGTGTCTTTTTCTGTGTGACTTATTTCACTTAGAATCGTCGTACCTAAATCCACTCATCATGCTGCTACTAGCCTTATGACGTTGACTTCATGGCTGAGTGATATTCCACTGTACAGAAGAACCACAACTTCTTTATCCATTTTTCTCTTTCCTGGGATATTTAAGGTGTAACGAAGTGGAGGTTCTTGTCAAGAGAGCAGCCCTAAACTTTGGGGTGCCTGTGTCTTGCTGATTTTTAGTTTTCCCAATTTATACGCCCATGAGTGCAAGTGTCCTATGCTCTCTAAGCTGAGTTTTTTAGATGTTTCAGGACACACCGTACACTTCTTCAGAGTGGCTGTTGGCAATTTACATCGCGCCCATCAGCGAAGCAAGGCTCCCGTTTCTCCATGGCCTGTCCTGCATTTCTGGTTTTGACACTTTATTCAGCATGGCCCTTTTGACCGATGGGAAGCGAGACTTCTTTGTAGCGCTGATTTGCCTTTCCAGGTTGCTTGGTTGGCCAAAAAGGGCGTATGCGTTTTTTCCTGAATATATTCAGGAAAAAACGCATACGCCCTTTTTGGCCACGGGCATGATTGTCGAGGTGTGGCCGCTTTTCCTGTGCTTTCAAGGCGATTCGAATCAACCTCCTGACATCTGTTTCCTGCAATTCTGCCTTGCTTTCAAATCTTCTTCGTTGCCTTCCCTCAATATATTTGTGGACGAGAGTTATCATTTATAACTCTGCAGGTTTGTGAATTGCAGTGCCCCTGAGCTCCATTGTTCAACTCGCTTTCTTGGGAGCTGGCCGCCAAAGCGCAGGATTGCTTCAGGCCCTGTTCTGGTCCCGGGCGGCAGGCTGAGCCTGTGGTTAATTCTTCTTCCTGATGGGAAAATAGAGTGACCTGTGCCAGTCCCAACACCTAGAGCTAGTCTCTCATTGGTTCCCCCTCTTCCCGTTCATCCTCAGGACAAATTGCAACCTGTACGGAACAGGAGGTTAAAGGTGCTGAGTCTCCAAGGAGGGAGATTGCTAGTAAAGCGGCTGGAATGGTGAACCCGAGCACAAGGAGATGAGAAATGAGGTGCGTTTTAGAAACCTTTCCCGATCACACGGTGTACCATCTTCTGGGTTTCTCATGCATGTTTTCGATGTAGGAAGATGCCCTTGCACCTGGAGATTTGGGACCCATGGGATGGGTACCACGCAGTATTACTTTAAAGGGTCTGCGTTTGCTCAACCAACCTCACCAAACCTCTCAGCCCCAAGAGTGTCCACCCTTATGTCTCCATCAGCTGTGGGTCTAGATATGGTCAATCCAGGTGGCATCACAGCCCCTGAACGAATTTTGTAAGAATTTCTCTCCCTTTCACTGTCTTTGTTTCACGGGTTTTTAAAAGTAATTGATTTTTATAATGGGGTTTAGCTGCTTTTCACTGCTGTGTTTATGCCGCTTTACACCCACTTGCCTCACTTACAGAGATATATCAGTACATAGGTTTTAAGATTCTTACTAGTCAGATATATTCTTGGGCGGAGAGTAGGGGGTGTTGAGTCCAGTTCCCTGAGCAAGGAGTAGGTCTTGTCTATTACATATTGGGTTTATGGAACGGTATCTGAGCTAATTTGAAACCCGTGTTTTATGCATCACCCCACCTCACCTTTCCCGTTAAGCAGCCATAGTGTGTTTTCTAAACGTGTGACTCTGTTCCGTTTTGTAATTCAATTCAAGTGTAGCGGTTTTTACATTCCCTCTATTAGTGATATCTTATGACAAGTGTCTTTTTCTGTGTGACTTATTTCACTTAGAATCGTCGTACCTAAATCCACTCATCATGCTGCTACTAGCCTTATGACGTTGACTTCATGGCTGAGTGATATTCCACTGTACATAAGAACCACAACTTCTTTATCCATTTTTCTCTTTCCTGGGATATTTAAGGTGTAACGAAGTGGAGGTTCTTGTCAAGAGAGCAGCCCTAAACTTTGGGGTGCCTGTGTCTTGCTGATTTTTAGTTTTCCCAATTTATACGCCCATGAGTGCAAGTGTCCTATGCTCTCTAAGCTGAGTTTTTTAGATGTTTCAGGACACACCGTACACTTCTCCAGAGTGGCTGTTGGCAATTTACATCGCGCCCATCAGCGAAGCAAGGCTCCCGTTTCTCCATGGCCTGTCCTGCATTTCTGGTTTTGACACTTTATTCAGCATGGCCCTTTTGACCGATGGGAAGCGAGACTTCTTTGTAGCGCTGATTTGCCTTTCCAGGTTGCTTGGTTGGCCAAAAAGGGCGTATGCGTTTTTTCCTGAATATATTCAGGAAAAAACGCATACGCCCTTTTTGGCCAAGGGCATGATTGTCAAGGTGTGGCCGCTTTTCCTGTGCTTTCAAGGCGATTCGAATCAACCTCCTGACATCTGTTTCCTGCAATTCTGCCTTGCTTTCAAATCTTCTTCGTTGCCTTCCCTCAATATATTTGTGGACGAGAGTTATCATTTATAACTCTGCAGGTTTGTGAATTGCAGTGCCCCTGAGCTCCATTGTTCAACTCGCTTTCTTGGGAGCTGGCCGCCAAAGCGCAGGATTGCTTCAGGCCCTGTTCTGGTCCCGGGCGGCAGGCTGAGCCTGTGGTTAATTCTTCTTCCTGATGGGAAATTAGAGTGACCTGTGCCAGTCCCAACACCTAGAGCTAGTCTCTCATTGGTTCCCCCTCTTCCCGTTCATCCTCAGGACAAATTGCAACCTGTACGGAACAGGAGGTTAAAGGTGCTGAGTCTCCAAGGAGGGAGATTGCTAGTAAAGCGGCTGGAATGGTGAACCCGAGCACAAGGAGATGAGAAATGAGGTGCGTTTTAGAAACCTTTCCCGATCACACGGTGTACCATCTTCTGGGTTTCTCATGCATGTTTTCGATGTAGGAAGATGCCCTTGCACCTGGAGATTTGGGACCCATGGGATGGGTACCACGCAGTATTACTTTAAAGGGTCTGCATTTGCTCACCCAACCTCACCAAACCTCTCAGCCCCAAGAGTGTCCACCCTTATGTCTCCATCAGCTGTGGGTCTAGATATGGTCAATCCAGGTGGCATCACAGCCCCTGAACGAATTTTGTAAGAATTTCTCTCCCTTTCACTGTCTTTGTTTCACGGGTTTTTAAAAGTAATTGATTTTTATAATGGGGTTTAGCTGCTTTTCACTGCTGTGTTTATGCCGCTTTACACCCACTTGCCTCACTTACAGAGATATATCAGTACATAGGTTTTAAGATTCTTACTAGTCAGATATATTCTTGGGCGGTGAGTAGGGGGTGTTGAGTCCAGTTCCCTGAGCAAGGAGTAGGTCTTGTCTATTACATATTGGGTTTATGGATCGGTATCTGAGCTAATTTGAAACCCGTGTTTTATGCATCACCCCGCCTCACCTTTCCCGTTAAGCAGCCATAGTGTGTTTTCTAAACGTGTGACTCTGTTCCGTTTTGTAATTCAATTCAAGTGTAGCGGTTTTTACATTCCCTCTATTAGTGATATCTTATGACAAGTGTCTTTTTCTGTGTGACTTATTTCACTTAGAATCGTCGTACCTAAATCCACTCATCATGCTGCTACTAGCCTTATGACGTTGATTTCATGGCTGAGTGATATTCCACTGTACATAAGAACCACAACTTCTTTATCCATTTTTCTCTTTCCTGGGATATTTAAGGTGCAACGAAGTGGAGGTTCTTGTCAAGAGAGCAGCCCTAAACTTTGGGGTGCCTGTGTCTTGCTGATTTTTAGTTTTCCCAATTTATACGCCCATGAGTGCAAGTGTCCTATGCTCTCTAAGCTGAGTTTTTTAGATGTTTCAGGACACACCGTACACTTCTCCAGAGTGGCTGTTGGCAATTTACATCGCGCCCATCAGCGAAGCAAGGCTCCCGTTTCTCCATGGCCTGTCCTGCATTTCTGGTTTTGACACTTTATTCAGCATGGCCCTTTTGACCGATGGGAAGCGAGACTTCTTTGTAGCGCTGCTTTGCCTTTCCAGGTTGCTTGGTTGGCCAAAAAGGGCGTATGCGTTTTTTCCTGAATATATTCAAGAAAAAACGCATACGCCCTTTTTGGCCAAGGGCATGATTGTCGAGGTGTGGCCGCTTTTCCTGTGCTTTCAAGGCGATTCGAATCAACCTCCTGACATCTGTTTCCTGCAATTCTGCCTTGCTTTCAAATCTTCTTCGTTGCCTTCCCTCAATATATTTGTGGACGAGAGTTATCATTTATAACTCTGCAGGTTTGTGAATTGCAGTGCCCCTGAGCTCCATTGTTCAACTCGCTTACTTGGGAGCTGGCCGCAAAAGCACAGGATTGCTTCAGGCCCTATTCTGGTCCCGGGCGGCAGGCTGAGCCTGTGGTTAATTCTTCTTCCTGATGGGAAAATAGAGTGACCTGTGCCAGTCCCAACACCTAGAGATAGTCTCTCATTGGTTCCCCCTCTTCCCGTTCATCCTCAGGACAAATCGCAACCTGTACGGAACAGGAGGTTAAAGGTGCTGAGTCTCAAAGGAGGGAGATTGCTAGTAAAGCGGCTGGAATGGCGAACCCGAGCACAAGGAGGTGAGAAATGAGGTGCGTTTTAGAAACCTTTCCCGATCACACGGTGTACCATCTTCTGGGTTTCTCATGCATGTTTTCGATGTAGGAAGATGCCCTTGAACCTGGAGATTTGGGACCCATGGGATGGGTACCACGCAGTACTACTTTAAAGGGTCTGCGTTTGCTCACCCAACCTCACCAAACCTCTCAGCCCCAAGAGTGTCCACCCTTATGTCTCCGTCAGCTGTGGGTCTAGATATGGTCAATCCAGGTGGCATCACAGCCCCTGAACGAATTGTGTAAGAATTTCTCTCTCTTTCACTGTCTTTGTTTCACGGGTTTTTAAAAGTAATTGATTTTTATAATGGGGTTTAGCTGCTTTTCACTGCTGTGTTTATGCGGCTTTACACCCACTTGACTCAGTTACAGAGAGATATCAATACATAGGTTTAAGATTCTTACTAGTCAGATATATTCTTGGGCGGTGAGTAGGGGGTGTTGAGTCCAGTTCCCTGAGCAAGGAGTAGGTCTTGTCTATTACATATTGGGTTTATGGAACGGTATCTGAGCTAATTTGAAACCCGTGTTTTATGCATCCCCCCGCCTCACCTTTCCCGTTGAGCAGCCATAGTGTGTTTTCTAAACGTGTGACTCTGTTCCGTTTTGTAATTCAGTTCAAGTGTAGCGGTTATTACATTCCCTCTATTAGTGATATCTTATGACAAGTGTGTCTTTCTGTGTGAATTTTTTCACTTAGAATCGTCGTACCTAAATCCACTCATCATACTGCTACTAGCCTTATGACGTTGATTTCATGGCTGAGTGATATTCCATTGTATATAAGGATCACAACTTCTTTATCCATTTTTCTCTTTCCTGGGATATTTAAGGTGTAACGAAGTGGAGGTTCTTGTCAAGAGAGCAGCCCTAAACTTTGGGGTGCCTTTGTCTTGCTGATTTTTTATTTTTCCCAATTTATACGCCCATGAGTGGAAGTGCCCTATGCTCTCTAAGCTGAGTTTTTTAGATGTTTCAGGACACACCGTACACTTCTCCAGAGTGGCTGTTGGCAATTTACATCCCGCCCATCAGCGTAGCAAGGCTCCCGGTTCTCCATGGCCTGTCCTGCATTTCTGGTTTTGACACTTTATTCAGCATGGCCCTTTTGACCGATGGGAAGCGAGACTTCTTTGTAGCGCTGATTTGCCTTTCCAGGTTGCTTGGTTGGCCAAAAAGGGCGTATGCGTTTTTTCCTGAATATATTCAGGAAAAAACGCATACGCCCTTTTTGGCCAAGGGCATGATTGTCGAGGTTTGGCCGCTTTTCCTGTGCTTTCAAGGCGATTCGAATCTACCTCCTGAAATCTGTTTCCTGCAATTCTGCCTTGCTTTCAAATCCTCTTCGGTGCCTTCCCTCAATATATTTGTGGACAAGAGTTATCATTTATAACTCTGCAGGTTTGTGAATTGCAGTGCCCCTGAGCTCCATTGTTCAACTCGCTTACTTGGGAGCTGGCCGCAAAAGCACAGGATTGCTTCAGGCCCTATTCTGGTCCCGGGCGGCAGGCTGAGCCTGTGGTTAATTCTTCTTCCTGATGGGAAAATAGAGTGACCTGTGCCAGTCCCAACAGCTAGAGCTAGTCTCTCATTGGTTCCCCCTCTTCCCGTTCATCCTCAGGACAAATCGCAACCTGTACGGAACAGGAGGTTAAAGGTGCTGAGTCTCCAAGGAGGGAGATTGCTAGTAAAGCGGCTGGAATGGCGAACCCGAGCACAAGGAGGTGAGAAATGAGGTGCGTTTTAGAAACCTTTCCTGATCACACGGTGTACCATCTTCTGGGTTTCTCATGCATGTTTTCGATGTAGGAAGATGCCCTTGAACCTGGAGATTTGGGACCCATGGGATGGGTACCACGCAGTACTACTTTAAAGGGTCTGCGTTTGCTCACCCAACCTCACCAAACCTCTCAGCCCCTAGAGTGTCCACCCTTATGTCTCCATCAGCTGTGGGTCTAGATATGGTCAATCCAGGTGGCATCACAGCCCCTGAACGAATTGTGTAAGAATTTCTCTCTCTTTCACTGTCTTTTTTTCACGGGTTTTTAAAAGTAATTGATTTTTATAATGTGGTTTAGCTGCTTTTCACTGCTGTGTTTATGCCGCTTTACACCCACTTGACTCACTTACAGAGAGATATCAATACATAGGTTTAAGATTCTTACTAGTCAGATATATTCTTGGGTGGTGTGTAGGGGGTGTTGAGTCCAGTTCCCTGAGCAAGGAGTAGGTCTTGTCTATTACATATTGGGTTTATGGAACGGTATCTGAGCTAATTTGAAACCCGTGTTTTATGCATCCCCCCGCCTCACCTTTCCCGTTGAGCAGCCATAGTGTGTTTTCTAAACGTGTGACTCTGTTCCGTTTTGTAATTCAGTTCAAGTGTAGCGGTTTTTACATTCCCTCTATTAGTGATATCTTATGACAAGTGTCTTTTTCTGTGTGACTTTTTTCACGTAGAATCGTCGTACCTAAATCCACTCATCATGCTGCTACTAGCCTTATGACCTTGATTTCATGGCTGAGTGATATTCCATTGTACATAAGGACCACAACTTCTTTATCCTTTTTTCTCTTTCCTGGGATATTTAAGGTGTAACGAAGTGGAGGTTCTTGTCAAGAGAGCAGCCCTAAACTTTGGGGTGCCTGTGTCTTGCTGATTTTTAGTTTTCCCAATGTATACGCCCATGAGTGGAAGTGCCCTATGCTCTCTAAGCTGAGTTTTTTAGATGTTTCAGGACACACCGTACACTTCTCCAGAGTGGCTGTTGGCAATTTACATCCCGCCCATCAGCGTAGCAAGGCTCCCGGTTCTCCATGGCCTGTCCTGCATTTCTGGTTTTGACACTTTATTCAGCATGGCCCTTTTGACCGATGGTAAGCGAGACTTCTTTGTAGCGCTGATTTGCCTTTCCAGGTTGCTTGGTTGGCCAAAAAGGGCGTATGCGTTTTTTCCTGAATATATTCAGGAAAAAACGCATACGCCCTTTTTGGCCAAGGGCATGATTGTCGAGGTTTGGCCGCTTTTCCTGTGCTTTCAAGGCGATTCGAATCTACCTCCTGAAATCTGTTTCCTGCAATTCTGCCTTGCTTTCAAATCCTCTTCTGTGCCTTCCCTCAATATATTTGTGGACAAGAGTTATCATTTATAACTCTGCAGGTTTGTGAATTGCAGTGCCCCTGAGCTCCATTGTTCAACTCGCTTACTTGGGAGCTGGCCGCAAAAGCACAGGATTGCTTCAGGCCCTATTCTGGTCCCGGGCGGCAGGCTGAGCCTGTGGTTAATTCTTCTTCCTGATGGGAAAATAGAGTGACCTGTGCCAGTCCCAACACCTAGAGATAGTCTCTCATTGGTTCCCCCTCTTCCCGTTCATCCTCAGGACAAATCGCAACCTGTACGGAACAGGAGGTTAAAGGTGCTGAGTCTCCAAGGAGGGAGATTGCTAGTAAAGCGGCTGGAATGGCGAACCCGAGCACAAGGAGGTGAGAAATGAGGTGCGTTTTAGAAACCTTTCCCGATCACACGGTGTACCATCTTCTGGGTTTCTCATGCATGTTTTCGATGTAGGAAGATGCCCTTGAACCTGGAGATTTGGGACCCATGGGATGGGTACCACGCAGTACTACTTTAAAGGGTCTGCGTTTGCTCACCCAACCTCACCAAACCTCTCAGCCCCAAGAGTGTCCACCCTTATGTCTCCGTCAGCTGTGGGTCTAGATATGGTCAATCCAGGTGGCATCACAGCCCCTGAACTAATTGTGTAAGAATTTCTCTCTCTTTCACTGTCTTTGTTTCACGGGTTTTTAAAAGTAATTGATTTTTATAATGGGGTTTAGCTGCTTTTCACTGCTGTGTTTATGCGGCTTTACACCCACTTGACTCAGTTACAGAGAGATATCAATACATAGGTTTAAGATTCTTACTAGTCAGATATATTCTTGGGCGGTGAGTAGGGGGTGTTGAGTCCAGTTCCCTGAGCAAGGAGTAGGTCTTGTCTATTACATATTGGGTTTATGGAACGGTATCTGAGCTAATTTGAAACCCGTGTTTTATGCATCCCCCCGCCTCACCTTTCCCGTTGAGCAGCCATAGTGTGTTTTCTAAACGTGTGACTCTGTTCCGTTTTGTAATTCAGTTCAAGTGTAGCGGTTATTACATTCCCTCTATTAGTGATATCTTATGACAAGTGTGTCTTTCTGTGTGAATTTTTTCACTTAGAATCGTCGTACCTAAATCCACTCATCATACTGCTACTAGCCTTATGACGTTGATTTCATGGCTGAGTGATATTCCATTGTATATAAGGATCACAACTTCTTTATCCATTTTTCTCTTTCCTGGGATATTTAAGGTGTAACGAAGTGGAGGTTCTTGTCAAGAGAGCAGCCCTAAACTTTGGGGTGCCTTTGTCTTGCTGATTTTTTATTTTTCCCAATGTATACGCCCATGAGTGGAAGTGCCCTATGCTCTCTAAGCTGAGTTTTTTAGATGTTTCAGGACACACCGTACACTTCTCCAGAGTGGCTGTTGGCAATTTACATCCCGCCCATCAGCGTAGCAAGGCTCCCGGTTCTCCATGGCCTGTCCTGCATTTCTGGTTTTGACACTTTATTCAGCATGGCCCTTTTGACCGATGGGAAGCGAGACTTCTTTGTAGCGCTGATTTGCCTTTCCAGGTTGCTTGGTTGGCCAAAAAGGGCGTATGCGTTTTTTCCTGAATATATTCAGGAAAAAACGCATACGCCCTTTTTGGCCAAGGGCATGATTGTCGAGGTTTGGCCGCTTTTCCTGTGCTTTCAAGGCGATTCGAATCTACCTCCTGAAATCTGTTTCCTGCAATTCTGCCTTGCTTTCAAATCCTCTTCGGTGCCTTCCCTCAATATATTTGTGGACAAGAGTTATCATTTATAACTCTGCAGGTTTGTGAATTGCAGTGCCCCTGAGCTCCATTGTTCAACTCGCTTACTTGGGAGCTGGCCGCAAAAGCACAGGATTGCTTCAGGCCCTATTCTTTTCCCGGGCGGCAGGCTGAGCCTGTGGTTAATTCTTCTTCCTGATGGGAAAATAGAGTGACCTGTGCCAGTCCCAACAGCTAGAGCTAGTCTCTCATTGGTTCCCCCTCTTCCCGTTCATCCTCAGGACAAATCGCAACCTGTACGGAACAGGAGGTTAAAGGTGCTGAGTCTCCAAGGAGGGAGATTGCTAGTAAAGCGGCTGGAATGGCGAACCCGAGCACAAGGAGGTGAGAAATGAGGCGCGTTTTAGAAACCTTTCCCGATCACACGGTGTACCAGCTTCTGGGTTTCTCATGCATGTTTTCGATGTAGGAAGATGCCCTTGAACCTGGAGATTTGGGACCCATGGGATGGGTACCACGCAGTACTACTTTAAAGGGTCTGCGTTTGCTCACCCAACCTCACCAAACCTCTCAGCCCCAAGAGTGTCCACCCTTATGTCTCCGTCAGCTGTGGGTCTAGATATGGTCAATCCAGGTGGCATCACAGCCCCTGAACGTATTGTGTAAGAATTTCTCTCTCTTTCACTGTCTTTGTTTCACGGGTTTTTAAAAGTAATTGATTTTTATAATGGGGTTTAGCTGCTTTTCACTGCTGTGTTTATGCCGCTTTACACCCACTTGACTCACTTACAGAGAGATATCAATACATAGGTTTAAGATTCTTACTAGTCAGATATATTCTTGGGCGGTGAGTAGGGGGTGTTGAGTCCAGTTCCCTGAGCAAGGAGTAGGTCTTGTCTATTACATATTGGGTTTATGGAACGGTATCTGAGCTAATTTGAAACCCGTGTTTTATGCATCCCCCCGCCTCACCTTTCCCGTTGAGCAGCCATAGTGTGTTTTCTAAACGTGTGACTCTGTTCCGATTTGTAATTCAGTTCAAGTGTAGCGGTTATTACATTCCCTCTATTAGTGATATCTTATGACAAGTGTGTCTTTCTGTGTGACTTTTTTCACTTAGAATCGTCGTACCTAAATCCACTCATCATACTGCTACTAGCCTTATGACGTTGATTTCATGGCTGAGTGATATTCCATTGTATATAAGGATCACAACTTCTTTATCCATTTTTCTCTTTCCTGGGATATTTAAGGTGTAACGAAGTGGAGGTTCTTGTCAAGAGAGCAGCCCTAAACTTTGGGGTGCCTTTGTCTTGCTGATTTTTAGTTTTCCCAATGTATACACCCATGAGTGGAAGTGCCCTATGCTCTCTAAGCTGAGTTTTTTAGATGTTTCAGGACACACCGTACACTTCTCCAGAGTGGCTGTTGGCAATTTACATCCCGCCCATCAGCGTAGCAAGGCTCCCGGTTCTCCATGGCCTGTCCTGCATTTCTGGTTTTGACACTTTATTCAGCATGGCCCTTTTGACCGATGGGAAGCGAGACTTCTTTGTAGCGCTGATTTGCCTTTCCAGGTTGCTTGGTTGGCCAAAAAGGGCGTATGCGTTTTTTCCTGAATATATTCAGGAAAAAACGCATACGCCCTTTTTGGCCAAGGGCATGATTGTCGAGGTTTGGCCGCTTTTCCTGTGCTTTCAAGGCGATTCGAATCTACCTCCTGAAATCTGTTTCCTGCAATTCTGCCTTGCTTTCAAATCCTCTTCGGTGCCTTCCCTCAATATATTTGTGGACAAGAGTTATCATTTATAACTCTGCAGGTTTGTGAATTGCAGTGCCCCTGAGCTCCATTGTTCAACTCGCTTACTTGGGAGCTGGCCGCAAAAGCACAGGATTGCTTCAGGCCCTATTCTGGTCCCGGGCGGCAGGCTGAGCCTGTGGTTAATTCTTCTTCCTGATGGGAAAATAGAGTGACCTGTGCCAGTCCCAACACCTAGAGATAGTCTCTCATTGGTTCCCCCTCTTCCCGTTCATCCTCAGGACAAATCGCAACCTGTACGGAACAGGAGGTTAAAGGTGCTGAGTCTCCAAGGAGGGAGATTGCTAGTAAAGCGGCTGGAATGGCGAACCCGAGCACAAGGAGGTGAGAAATGAAGTGCGTTTTAGAAACCTTTCCCGATCACACGGTGTACCATCTTCTGGGTTTCTCATGCATGTTTTCGATGTAGGAAGATGCCCTTGCACCTGGAGATTTGGGACCCATGGGATGGGTACCACGCAGTACTACTTTAAAGGGTCTGCGTTTGCTCACCCAACCTCACCAAACCTCTCAGCCCCAAGAGTGTCCACCCTTATGTCTCCGTCAGCTGTGGGTCTAGATATGGTCAATCCAGGTGGCATCACAGCCCCTGAACGAATTGTGTAAGAATTTCTCTCTCTTTCACTGTCTTTGTTTCACGGGTTTTTAAAAGTAATTGATTTTTATAATGGGGTTTAGCTGCTTTTCACTGCTGTGTTTATGCCGCTTTACACCCACTTGACTCACTTACAGAGAGATATCAATACATAGGTTTAAGATTCTTACTAGTCAGATATATTCTTGGGCGGTGAGTAGGGGGTGTTGAGTCCAGTTCCCTGAGCAAGGAGTAGGTCTTGTCTATTACATATTGGGTTTATGGAACGGTATCTGAGCTAATTTGAAACCCGTGTTTTATGCATCCCCCCGCCTCACCTTTCCCGTTGAGCAGCCATAGTGTGTTTTCTAAACGTGTGACTCTGTTCCGCTTTGTAATTCAGTTCAAGTGTAGCGGTTATTACATTCCCTCTATTAGTGATATCTTATGACAAGTGTGTCTTTCTGTGTGACTTTTTTCACTTAGAATCGTCGTACCTAAATCCACTCATCATACTGCTACTAGCCTTATGACGTTGATTTCATGGCTGAGTGATATTCCATTGTATATAAGGATCACAACTTCTTTATCCATTTTTCTCTTTCCTGGGATATTTAAGGTGTAACGAAGTGGAGGTTCTTGTCAAGAGAGCAGCCCTAAACTTTGGGGTGCCTTTGTCTTGCTGATTTTTAGTTTTCCCAATGTATACACCCATGAGTGGAAGTGCCCTATGCTCTCTAAGCTGAGTTTTTTAGATGTTTCAGGACACACCGTACACTTCTCCAGAGTGGCTGTTGGCAATTTACATCCCGCCCATCAGCGTAGCAAGGCTCCCGGTTCTCCATGGCCTGTCCTGCATTTCTGGTTTTGACACTTTATTCAGCATGGCCCTTTTGACCGATGGGAAGCGAGACTTCTTTGTAGCGCTGATTTGCCTTTCCAGGTTGCTTGGTTGGCCAAAAAGGGCGTATGCGTTTTTTCCTGAATATATTCAGGAAAAAACGCATACGCCCTTTTTGGCCAAGGGCATGATTGTCGAGGTTTGGCCGCTTTTCCTGTGCTTTCAAGGCGATTCGAATCTACCTCCTGAAATCTGTTTCCTGCAATTCTGCCTTGCTTTCAAATCCTCTTCGGTGCCTTCCCTCAATATATTTGTGGACAAGAGTTATCATTTATAACTCTGCAGGTTTGTGAATTGCAGTGCCCCTGAGCTCCATTGTTCAACTCGCTTACTTGGGAGCTGGCCGCAAAAGCACAGGATTGCTTCAGGCCCTATTCTGGTCCCGGGCGGCAGGCTGAGCCTGTGGTTAATTCTTCTTCCTGATGGGAAAATAGAGTGACCTGTGCCAGTCCCAACACCTAGAGATAGTCTCTCATTGGTTCCCCCTCTTCCCGTTCATCCTCAGGACAAATCGCAACCTGTACGGAACAGGAGGTTAAAGGTGCTGAGTCTCCAAGGAGGGAGATTGCTAGTAAAGCGGCTGGAATGGCGAACCCGAGCACAAGGAGGTGAGAAATGAGGTGCGTTTTAGAAACCTTTCCCGATCACACGGTGTACCATCTTCTGGGTTTCTCATGCATGTTTTCGATGTAGGAAGATGCCCTTGCACCTGGAGATTTGGGACCCATGGGATGGGTACCACGCAGTACTACTTTAAAGGGTCTGCGTTTGCTCACCCAACCTCACCAAACCTCTCAGCCCCAAGAGTGTCCACCCTTATGTCTCCGTCAGCTGTGGGTCTAGATATGGTCAATCCAGGTGGCATCACAGCCCCTGAACGAATTGTGTAAGAATTTCTCTCTCTTTCACTGTCTTTGTTTCACGGGTTTTTAAAAGTAATTGATTTTTATAATGGGGTTTAGCTGCTTTTCACTGCTGTGTTTATGCCGCTTTACACCCACTTGACTCACTTACAGAGAGATATCAATACATAGGTTTAAGATTCTTACTAGTCAGATATATTCTTGGGCGGTGAGTAGGGGGTGTTGAGTCCAGTTCCCTGAGCAAGGAGTAGGTCTTGTCTATTACATATTGGGTTTATGGAACGGTATCTGAGCTAATTTGAAACCCGTGTTTTATGCATCCCCCCGCCTCACCTTTCCCGTTGAGCAGCCATAGTGTGTTTTCTAAACGTGTGACTCTGTTCCGTTTTGTAATTCAGTTCAAGTGTAGCGGTTATTACATTCCCTCTATTAGTGATATCTTATGACAAGTGTGTCTTTCTGTGTGAATTTTTTCACTTAGAATCGTCGTACCTAAATCCACTCATCATACTGCTACTAGCCTTATGACGTTGATTTCATGGCTGAGTGATATTCCATTGTATATAAGGATCACAACTTCTTTATCCATTTTTCTCTTTCCTGGGATATTTAAGGTGTAACGAAGTGGAGGTTCTTGTCAAGAGAGCAGCCCTAAACTTTGGGGTGCCTTTGTCTTGCTGATTTTTTATTTTTCCCAATGTATACGCCCATGAGTGGAAGTGCCCTATGCTCTCTAAGCTGAGTTTTTTAGATGTTTCAGGACACACCGTACACTTCTCCAGAGTGGCTGTTGGCAATTTACATCCCGCCCATCAGCGTAGCAAGGCTCCCGGTTCTCCATGGCCTGTCCTGCATTTCTGGTTTTGACACTTTATTCAGCATGGCCCTTTTGACCGATGGGAAGCGAGACTTCTTTGTAGCGCTGATTTGCCTTTCCAGGTTGCTTGGTTGGCCAAAAAGGGCGTATGCGTTTTTTCCTGAATATATTCAGGAAAAAACGCATACGCCCTTTTTGGCCAAGGGCATGATTGTCGAGGTTTGGCCGCTTTTCCTGTGCTTTCAAGGCGATTCGAATCTACCTCCTGAAATCTGTTTCCTGCAATTCTGCCTTGCTTTCAAATCCTCTTCGGTGCCTTCCCTCAATATATTTGTGGACGAGAGTTATCATTTATAACTCTGCAGGTTTGTGAATTGCAGTGCCCCTGAGCTCCATTGTTCAACTCGCTTACTTTGGATCTGGCCGCAAAAGCACAGGATTGCTTCAGGCCCTATTCTGGTCCCGGGCGGCAGGCTGAGCCTGTGGTTAATTCTTCTTCCTGATGGGAAAATAGAGTGACCTGTGCCAGTCCCAACAGCTAGAGCTAGTCTCTCATTGGTTCCCCCTCTTCCCGTTCATCCTCAGGACAAATTGCAACCTGTACGGAACAGGAGGTTAAAGGTGCTGAGTCTCCAAGGAGGGAGATTGCTAGTAAAGCGGCTGGAATGGCGAACCCGAGCACAAGGAGGTGAGAAATGAGGTGCGTTTTAGAAACCTTTCCTGATCACACGGTGTACCATCTTCTGGGTTTCTCATGCATGTTTTCGATGTAGGAAGATGCCCTTGAACCTGGAGATTTGGGACCCATGGGATGGGTACCACGCAGTACTACTTTAAAGGGTCTGCGTTTGCTCACCCAACCTCACCAAACCTCTCAGCCCCTAGAGTGTCCACCCTTATGTCTCCATCAGCTGTGGGTCTAGATATGGTCAATCCAGGTGGCATCACAGCCCCTGAACGAATTGTGTAAGAATTTCTCTCTCTTTCACTGTCTTTTTTTCACGGGTTTTTAAAAGTAATTGATTTTTATAATGTGGTTTAGCTGCTTTTCACTGCTGTGTTTATGCCGCTTTACACCCACTTGACTCACTTACAGAGAGATATCAATACATAGGTTTAAGATTCTTACTAGTCAGATATATTCTTGGGTGGTGTGTAGGGGGTGTTGAGTCCAGTTCCCTGAGCAAGGAGTAGGTCTTGTCTATTACATATTGGGTTTATGGAACGGTATCTGAGCTAATTTGAAACCCGTGTTTTATGCATCCCCCCGCCTCACCTTTCCCGTTGAGCAGCCATAGTGTGTTTTCTAAACGTGTGACTCTGTTCCGTTTTGTAATTCAGTTCAAGTGTAGCGGTTTTTACATTCCCTCTATTAGTGATATCTTATGACAAGTGTCTTTTTCTGTGTGACTTTTTTCACGTAGAATCGTCGTACCTAAATCCACTCATCATGCTGCTACTAGCCTTATGACCTTGATTTCATGGCTGAGTGATATTCCATTGTACATAAGGACCACAACTTCTTTATCCTTTTTTCTCTTTCCTGGGATATTTAAGGTGTAACGAAGTGGAGGTTCTTGTCAAGAGAGCAGCCCTAAACTTTGGGGTGCCTGTGTCTTGCTGATTTTTAGTTTTCCCAATGTATACGCCCATAAGTGGAAGTGCCCTATGCTCTCTAAGCTGAGTTTTTTAGATGTTTCAGGACACACCGTACACTTCTCCAGAGTGGCTGTTGGCAATTTACATCCCGCCCATCAGCGTAGCAAGGCTCCCGGTTCTCCATGGCCTGTCCTGCATTTCTGGTTTTGACACTTTATTCAGCATGGCCCTTTTGACCGATGGGAAGCGAGACTTCTTTGTAGCGCTGATTTGCCTTTCCAGGTTGCTTGGTTGGCCAAAAAGGGCGTATGCGTTTTTTCCTGAATATATTCAGGAAAAAACGCATACGCCCTTTTTGGCCAAGGGCATGATTGTCGAGGTTTGGCCGCTTTTCCTGTGCTTTCAAGGCGATTCGAATCTACCTCCTGAAATCTGTTTCCTGCAATTCTGCCTTGCTTTCAAATCCTCTTCGGTGCCTTCCCTCAATATATTTGTGGACAAGAGTTATCATTTATAACTCTGCAGGTTTGTGAATTGCAGTGCCCCTGAGCTCCATTGTTCAACTCGCTTACTTGGGAGCTGGCCGCAAAAGCACAGGATTGCTTCAGGCCCTATTCTGGTCCCGGGCGGCAGGCTGAGCCTGTGGTTAATTCTTCTTCCTGATGGGAAAATAGAGTGACCTGTGCCAGTTCCAACACCTAGAGCTAGTCTCTCATTGGTTCCCCCTCTTCCCGTTCATCCTCAGGACAAATCGCAACCTGTACGGAACAGGAGGTTAAAGGTGCTGAGTCTCCAAGGAGGGAGATTGCTAGTAAAGCGGCTGGAATGGCGAACCCGAGCACAAGGAGGTGAGAAATGAGGTGCGTTTTAGAAACCTTTCCCGATCACACGGTGTACCATCTTCTGGGTTTCTCATGCATGTTTTCGATGTAGGAAGATGCCCTTGAACCTGGAGATTTGGGACCCATGGGATGGGTACCACGCAGTACTACTTTAAAGGGTCTGCGTTTGCTCACCCAACCTCACCAAACCTCTCAGCCCCAAGAGTGTCCACCCTTATGTCTCCGTCAGCTGTGGGTCTAGATATGGTCAATCCAGGTGGCATCACAGCCCCTGAACGAATTGTGTAAGAATTTCTCTCTCTTTCACTGTCTTTGTTTCACGGGTTTTTAAAAGTAATTGATTTTTATAATGGGGTTTAGCTGCTTTTCACTGCTGTGTTTATGCCGCTTTACACCCACTTGACTCACTTACAGAGAGATATCAATACATAGGTTTAAGATTCTTACTAGTCAGATATATTCTTGGGCGGTGAGTAGGGGGTGTTGAGTCCAGTTCCCTGAGCAAGGAGTAGGTCTTGTCTATTACATATTGGGTTTATGGAACGGTATCTGAGCTAATTTGAAACCCGTGTTTTATGCATCCCCCCGCCTCACCTTTCCCGTTGAGCAGCCATAGTGTGTTTTCTAAACGTGTGACTCTGTTCCGTTTTGTAATTCAGTTCAAGTGTAGCGGTTATTACATTCCCTCTATTAGTGATATCTTATGACAAGTGTGTCTTTCTGTGTGAATTTTTTCACTTAGAATCGTCGTACCTAAATCCACTCATCATACTGCTACTAGCCTTATGACGTTGATTTCATGGCTGAGTGATATTCCATTGTATATAAGGATCACAACTTCTTTATCCATTTTTCTCTTTCCTGGGATATTTAAGGTGTAACGAAGTGGAGGTTCTTGTCAAGAGAGCAGCCCTAAACTTTGGGGTGCCTTTGTCTTGCTGATTTTTTATTTTTCCCAATTTATACGCCCATGAGTGGAAGTGCCCTATGCTCTCTAAGCTGAGTTTTTTAGATGTTTCAGGACACACCGTACACTTCTCCAGAGTGGCTGTTGGCAATTTACATCCCGCCCATCAGCGTAGCAAGGCTCCCGGTTCTCCATGGCCTGTCCTGCATTTCTGGTTTTGACACTTTATTCAGCATGGCCCTTTTGACCGATGGGAAGCGAGACTTCTTTGTAGCGCTGATTTGCCTTTCCAGGTTGCTTGGTTGGCCAAAAAGGGCGTATGCGTTTTTTCCTGAATATATTCAGGAAAAAACGCATACGCCCTTTTTGGCCAAGGGCATGATTGTCGAGGTTTGGCCGCTTTTCCTGTGCTTTCAAGGCGATTCGAATCTACCTCCTGAAATCTGTTTCCTGCAATTCTGCCTTGCTTTCAAATCCTCTTCGGTGCCTTCCCTCAATATATTTGTGGACAAGAGTTATCATTTATAACTCTGCAGGTTTGTGAATTGCAGTGCCCCTGAGCTCCATTGTTCAACTCGCTTACTTGGGAGCTGGCCGCAAAAGCACAGGATTGCTTCAGGCCCTATTCTTGTCCCGGGCGGCAGGCTGAGCCTGTGGTTAATTCTTCTTCCTGATGGGAAAATAGAGTGACCTGTGCCAGTCCCAACAGCTAGAGCTAGTCTCTCATTGGTTCCCCCTCTTCCCGTTCATCCTCAGGACAAATCGCAACCTGTACGGAACAGGAGGTTAAAGGTGCTGAGTCTCCAAGGAGGGAGATTGCTAGTAAAGCGGCTGGAATGGCGAACCCGAGCACAAGGAGGTGAGAAATGAGGTGCGTTTTAGAAACCTTTCCTGATCACACGGTGTACCATCTTCTGGGTTTCTCATGCATGTTTTCGATGTAGGAAGATGCCCTTGAACCTGGAGATTTGGGACCCATGGGATGGGTACCACGCAGTACTACTTTAAAGGGTCTGCGTTTGCTCACCCAACCTCACCAAACCTCTCAGCCCCTAGAGTGTCCACCCTTATGTCTCCATCAGCTGTGGGTCTAGATATGGTCAATCCAGGTGGCATCACAGCCCCTGAACGAATTGTGTAAGAATTTCTCTCTCTTTCACTGTCTTTTTTTCACGGGTTTTTAAAAGTAATTGATTTTTATAATGTGGTTTAGCTGCTTTTCACTGCTGTGTTTATGCCGCTTTACACCCACTTGACTCACTTACAGAGAGATATCAATACATAGGTTTAAGATTCTTACTAGTCAGATATATTATTGGGTGGTGTGTAGGGGGTGTTGAGTCCAGTTCCCTGAGCAAGGAGTAGGTCTTGTCTATTACATATTGGGTTTATGGAACGGTATCTGAGCTAATTTGAAACCCGTGTTTTATGCATCCCCCCGCCTCACCTTTCCCGTTGAGCAGCCATAGTGTGTTTTCTAAACGTGTGACTCTTTTCCGTTTTGTAATTCAGTTCAAGTGTAGCGGTTATTACATTCCCTCTATTAGTGATATCTTATAACAAGTGTGTCTTTGTGTGTGACTTTTTTCACTTAGAATCGTCGTACCTAAATCCACTCATCATACTGCTACTAGCCTTATGACGTTGATTTCATGGCTGAGTGATATTCCATTGTATATAAGGATCACAACTTCTTTATCCATTTTTCTCTTTCCTGGGATATTTAAGGTGTAACGAATTGGAGGTTCTTGTCAAGAGAGCAGCCCTAAACTTTGGGGTGCCTTTGTCTTGCTGATTTTTTATTTTTCCCAATTTATACGCCCATGAGTGGAAGTGCCCTATGCTCTCTAAGCTGAGTTTTTTAGATGTTTCAGGACACACCGTACACTTCTCCAGAGTGGCTGTTGGCAATTTACATCCCGCCCATCAGCGTAGCAAGGCTCCCGGTTCTCCATGGCCTGTCCTGCATTTCTGGTTTTGACACTTTATTCAGCATGGCCCTTTTGACCGATGGGAAGCGAGACTTCTTTGTAGCGCTGATTTGCCTTTCCAGGTTGCTTGGTTGGCCAAAAAGGGCGTATGCGTTTTTTCCTGAATATATTCAGGAAAAAACGCATACGCCCTTTTTGGCCAAGGGCATGATTGTCGAGGTTTGGCCGCTTTTCCTGTGCTTTCAAGGCGATTCGAATCTACCTCCTGAAATCTGTTTCCTGCAATTCTGCCTTGCTTTCAAATCCTCTTCGGTGCCTTCCCTCAATATATTTGTGGACAAGAGTTATCATTTATAACTCTGCAGGTTTGTGAATTGCAGTGCCCCTGAGCTCCATTGTTCAACTCGCTTACTTGGGAGCTGGCCGCAAAAGCACAGGATTGCTTCAGGCCCTATTCTTGTCCCGGGCGGCAGGCTGAGCCTGTGGTTAATTCTTCTTCCTGATGGGAAAATAGAGTGACCTGTGCCAGTCCCAACAGCTAGAGCTAGTCTCTCATTGGTTCCCCCTCTTCCCGTTCATCCTCAGGACAAATCGCAACCTGTACGGAACAGGAGGTTAAAGGTGCTGAGTCTCCAAGGAGGGAGATTGCTAGTAAAGCGGCTGGAATGGCGAACCCGAGCACAAGGAGGTGAGAAATGAGGTGCGTTTTAGAAACCTTTCCTGATCACACGGTGTACCATCTTCTGGGTTTCTCATGCATGTTTTCGATGTAGGAAGATGCCCTTGAACCTGGAGATTTGGGACCCATGGGATGGGTACCACGCAGTACTACTTTAAAGGGTCTGCGTTTGCTCACCCAACCTCACCAAACCTCTCAGCCCCTAGAGTGTCCACCCTTATGTCTCCATCAGCTGTGGGTCTAGATATGGTCAATCCAGGTGGCATCAGAGCCCCTGAACGAATTGTGTAAGAATTTCTCTCTCTTTCACTGTCTTTGTTTCACGGGTTTTTAAAAGTAATTGATTTTTATAATGGGGTTTAGCTGCTTTTCACTGCTGTGTTTATGCCGCTTTACACCCACTTGACTCACTTACAGAGAGATATCAATACATAGGTTTAAGATTCTTACTAGTCAGATATATTATTGGGTGGTGTGTAGGGGGTGTTGAGTCCAGTTCCCTGAGCAAGGAGTAGGTCTTGTCTATTACATATTGGGTTTATGGAACGGTATCTGAGCTAATTTGAAACCCGTGTTTTATGCATCCCCCCGCCTCACCTTTCCCGTTGAGCAGCCATAGTGTGTTTTCTAAACGTGTGACTCTGTTCCGTTTTGTAATTCAGTTCAAGTGTAGCGGTTTTTACATTCCCTCTATTAGTGATATCTTATGACAAGTGTCTTTTTCTGTGTGACTTTTTTCACGTAGAATCGTCGTACCTAAATCCACTCATCATGCTGCTACTAGCCTTATGACCTTGATTTCATGGCTGAGTGATATTCCATTGTACATAAGGACCACAACTTCTTTATCCTTTTTTCTCTTTCCTGGGATATTTAAGGTGTAACGAAGTGGAGGTTCTTGTCAAGAGAGCAGCCCTAAACTTTGGGGTGCCTGTGTCTTGCTGATTTTTAGTTTTCCCAATGTATACGCCCATAAGTGGAAGTGCCCTATGCTCTCTAAGCTGAGTTTTTTAGATGTTTCAGGACACACCGTACACTTCTCCAGAGTGGCTGTTGGCAATTTACATCCCGCCCATCAGCGTAGCAAGGCTCCCGGTTCTCCATGGCCTGTCCTGCATTTCTGGTTTTGACACTTTATTCAGCATGGCCCTTTTGACCGATGGGAAGCGAGACTTCTTTGTAGCGCTGATTTGCCTTTCCAGGTTGCTTGGTTGGCCAAAAAGGGCGTATGCGTTTTTTCCTGAATATATTCAGGAAAAAACGCATACGCCCTTTTTGGCCAAGGGCATGATTGTCGAGGTTTGGCCGCTTTTCCTGTGCTTTCAAGGCGATTCGAATCTACCTCCTGAAATCTGTTTCCTGCAATTCTGCCTTGCTTTCAAATCCTCTTCGGTGCCTTCCCTCAATATATTTGTGGACAAGAGTTATCATTTATAACTCTGCAGGTTTGTGAATTGCAGTGCCCCTGAGCTCCATTGTTCAACTCGCTTACTTGGGAGCTGGCCGCAAAAGCACAGGATTGCTTCAGGCCCTATTCTTGTCCCGGGCGGCAGGCTGAGCCTGTGGTTAATTCTTCTTCCTGATGGGAAAATAGAGTGACCTGTGCCAGTCCCAACAGCTAGAGCTAGTCTCTCATTGGTTCCCCCTCTTCCCGTTCATCCTCAGGACAAATCGCAACCTGTACGGAACAGGAGGTTAAAGGTGCTGAGTCTCCAAGGAGGGAGATTGCTAGTAAAGCGGCTGGAATGGCGAACCCGAGCACAAGGAGGTGAGAAATGAGGTGCGTTTTAGAAACCTTTCCTGATCACACGGTGTACCATCTTCTGGGTTTCTCATGCATGTTTTCGATGTAGGAAGATGCCCTTGAACCTGGAGATTTGGGACCCATGGGATGGGTACCACGCAGTACTACTTTAAAGGGTCTGCGTTTGCTCACCCAACCTCACCAAACCTCTCAGCCCCTAGAGTGTCCACCCTTATGTCTCCATCAGCTGTGGGTCTAGATATGGTCAATCCAGGTGGCATCAGAGCCCCTGAACGAATTGTGTAAGAATTTCTCTCTCTTTCACTGTCTTTGTTTCACGGGTTTTTAAAAGTAATTGATTTTTATAATGGGGTTTAGCTGCTTTTCACTGCTGTGTTTATGCCGCTTTACACCCACTTGACTCACTTACAGAGAGATATCAATACATAGGTTTAAGATTCTTACTAGTCAGATATATTATTGGGTGGTGTGTAGGGGGTGTTGAGTCCAGTTCCCTGAGCAAGGAGTAGGTCTTGTCTATTACATATTGGGTTTATGGAACGGTATCTGAGCTAATTTGAAACCCGTGTTTTATGCATCCCCCCGCCTCACCTTTCCCGTTGAGCAGCCATAGTGTGTTTTCTAAACGTGTGACTCTGTTCCGTTTTGTAATTCAGTTCAAGTGTAGCGGTTTTTACATTCCCTCTATTAGTGATATCTTATGACAAGTGTCTTTTTCTGTGTGACTTTTTTCACGTAGAATCGTCGTACCTAAATCCACTCATCATGCTGCTACTAGCCTTATGACCTTGATTTCATGGCTGAGTGATATTCCATTGTACATAAGGACCACAACTTCTTTATCCTTTTTTCTCTTTCCTGGGATATTTAAGGTGTAACGAAGTGGAGGTTCTTGTCAAGAGAGCAGCCCTAAACTTTGGGGTGCCTGTGTCTTGCTGATTTTTAGTTTTCCCAATGTATACGCCCATAAGTGGAAGTGCCCTATGCTCTCTAAGCTGAGTTTTTTAGATGTTTCAGGACACACCGTACACTTCTCCAGAGTGGCTGTTGGCAATTTACATCCCGCCCATCAGCGTAGCAAGGCTCCCGTTTCTCCATGGCCTGTCCTGCATTTCTGGTTTTGACACTTTATTCAGCATGGCCCTTTTGACCGATGGGAAGCGAGACTTCTTTGTAGCGCTGATTTGCCTTTCCAGGTTGCTTGGTTCGCCAAAAAGGGCGTATGCGTTTTTTCCTGAATATATTCAGGAAAAAACGCATACGCCCTTTTTGGCCAAGGGCATGATTGTCGAGGTTTGGCCGCTTTTCCTGTGCTTTCAAGGCGATTCGAATCTACCTCCTGAAATCTGTTTCCTGCAATTCTGCCTTGCTTTCAAATCCTCTTCGGTGCCTTCCCTCAATATATTTGTGGACAAGAGTTATCATTTATAACTCTGCAGGTTTGTGAATTGCAGTGCCCCTGAGCTCCATTGTTCAACTCGCTTACTTGGGAGCTGGCCGCAAAAGCACAGGATTGCTTCAGGCCCTATTCTTGTCCCGGGCGGCAGGCTGAGCCTGTGGTTAATTCTTCTTCCTGATGGGAAAATAGAGTGACCTGTGCCAGTCCCAACAGCTAGAGCTAGTCTCTCATTGGTTCCCCCTCTTCCCGTTCATCCTCAGGACAAATCGCAACCTGTACGGAACAGGAGGTTAAAGGTGCTGAGTCTCCAAGGAAGGAGATTGCTAGTAAAGCGGCTGGAATGGCGAACCCGAGCACAAGGAGGTGAGAAATGAGGTGCGTTTTAGAAACCTTTCCTGATCACACGGTGTACCATCTTCTGGGTTTCTCATGCATGTTTTCGATGTAGGAAGATGCCCTTGAACCTGGAGATTTGGGACCCATGGGATGGGTACCACGCAGTACTACTTTAAAGGGTCTGCGTTTGCTCACCCAACCTCACCAAACCTCTCAGCCCCTAGAGTGTCCACCCTTATGTCTCCATCAGCTGTGGGTCTAGATATGGTCAATCCAGGTGGCATCACAGCCCCTGAACGAATTGTGTAAGAATTTCTCTCTCTTTCACTGTCTTTGTTTCACGGGTTTTTAAAAGTAATTGATTTTTATAATGGGGTTTAGCTGCTTTTCACTGCTGTGTTTATGCCGCTTTACACCCACTTGACTCACTTACAGAGAGATATCAATACATAGGTTTAAGATTCTTACTAGTCAGATATATTATTGGGTGGTGTGTAGGGGGTGTTGAGTCCAGTTCCCTGAGCAAGGAGTAGGTCTTGTCTATTACATATTGGGTTTATGGAACGGTATCTGAGCTAATTTGAAACCCGTGTTTTATGCATCCCCCCGCCTCACCTTTCCCGTTGAGCAGCCATAGTGTGTTTTCTAAACGTGTGACTCTGTTCCGTTTTGTAATTCAGTTCAAGTGTAGCGGTTTTTACATTCCCTCTATTAGTGATATCTTATGACAAGTGTCTTTTTCTGTGTGACTTTTTTCACTTAGAATCGTCGTACCTAAATCCACTCATCATGCTGCTACTAGCCTTATGACCTTGATTTCATGGCTGAGTGATATTCCATTGTACATAAGGACCACAACTTCTTTATCCTTTTTTCTCTTTCCTGGGATATTTAAGGTGTAACGAAGTGGAGGTTCTTGTCAAGAGAGCAGCCCTAAACTTTGGGGTGCCTGTGTCTTGCTGATTTTTAGTTTTCCCAATGTATACGCCCATGAGTGGAAGTGCCCTATGCTCTCTAAGCTGAGTTTTTTAGATGTTTCAGGACACACCGTACACTTCTCCAGAGTGGCTGTTGGCAATTTACATCCCGCCCATCAGCGTAGCAAGGCTCCCGGTTCTCCATGGCCTGTCCTGCATTTCTGGTTTTGACACTTTATTCAGCATGGCCCTTTTGACCGATGGGAAGCGAGACTTCTTTGTAGCGCTGATTTGCCTTTCCAGGTTGCTTGGTTGGCCAAAAAGGGCGTATGCGTTTTTTCCTGAATATATTCAGGAAAAAACGCATACGCCCTTTTTGGCCAAGGGCATGATTGTCGAGGTTTGGCCGCTTTTCCTGTGCTTTCAAGGCGATTCGAATCTACCTCCTGAAATCTGTTTCCTGCAATTCTGCCTTGCTTTCAAATCCTCTTCGGTGCCTTCCCTCAATATATTTGTGGACAAGAGTTATCATTTATAACTCTGCAGGTTTGTGAATTGCAGTGCCCCTGAGCTCCATTGTTCAACTCGCTTACTTGGGAGCTGGCCGCAAAAGCACAGGATTGCTTCAGGCCCTATTCTTGTCCCGGGCGGCAGGCTGAGCCTGTGGTTAATTCTTCTTCCTGATGGGAAAATAGAGTGACCTGTGCCAGTTCCAACAGCTAGAGCTAGTCTCTCATTGGTTCCCCCTCTTCCCGTTCATCCTCAGGACAAATCGCAACCTGTACGGAACAGGAGGTTAAAGGTGCTGAGTCTCCAAGGAGGGAGATTGCTAGTAAAGCGGCTGGAATGGCGAACCCGAGCACAAGGAGGTGAGAAATGAGGTGCGTTTTAGAAACCTTTCCTGATCACACGGTGTACCATCTTCTGGGTTTCTCATGCATGTTTTCGATGTAGGAAGATGCCCTTGAACCTGGAGATTTGGGACCCATGGGATGGGTACCACGCAGTACTACTTTAAAGGGTCTGCGTTTGCTCACCCAACCTCACCAAACCTCTCAGCCCCTAGAGTGTCCACCCTTATGTCTCCATCAGCTGTGGTTCTAGATATGGTCAATCCAGGTGGCCTCACAGCCCCTGAACGAATTGTGTAAGAATTTCTCTCTCTTTCACTGTCTTTGTTTCACGGGTTTTTAAAAGTAATTGATTTTTATAATGGGGTTTAGCTGCTTTTCACTGCTGTGTTTATGCCGCTTTACACCCACTTGACTCACTTACAGAGAGATATCAATACATAGGTTTAAGATTCTTACTAGTCAAATATATTCTTGGGTGGTGTGTAGGGGATGTTGAGTCCAGTTCCCTGAGCAAGGAGTAGGTCTTGTCTATTACATATTGGGTTTATGGAACGGTATCTGAGCTAATTTGAAACCCGTGTTTTATGCATCCCCCCGCCTCACCTTTCCCGTTGAGCAGCCATAGTGTGTTTTCTAAACGTGTGACTCTGTTCCGTTTTGTAATTCAGTTCAAGTGTAGCGGTTTTTACATTCCCTCTATTAGTGATATCTTATGACAAGTGTCTTTTTCTGTGTGACTTTTTTCACGTAGAATCGTCGTACCTAAATCCACTCATCATGCTGCTACTAGCCTTATGACCTTGATTTCATGGCTGAGTGATATTCCATTGTACATAAGGACCACAACTTCTTTATCCTTTTTTCTCTTTCCTGGGATATTTAAGGTGTAACGAAGTGGAGGTTCTTGTCAAGAGAGCAGCCCTAAACTTTGGGGTGCCTGTGTCTTGCTGATTTTTAGTTTTCCCAATGTATACGCCCATGAGTGGAAGTGCCCTATGCTCTCTAAGCTGAGTTTTTTAGATGTTTCAGGACACACCGTACACTTCTCCAGAGTGGCTGTTGGCAATTTACATCCCGCCCATCAGCGTAGCAAGGCTCCCGGTTCTCCATGGCCTGTCCTGCATTTCTGGTTTTGACACTTTATTCAGCATGGCCCTTTTGACCGATGGGAAGCGAGACTTCTTTGTAGCGCTGATTTGCCTTTCCAGGTTGCTTGGTTGGCCAAAAAGGGCGTATGCGTTTTTTCCTGAATATATTCAGGAAAAAACGCATACGCCCTTTTTGGCCAAGGGCATGATTGTCGAGGTTTGGCCGCTTTTCCTGTGCTTTCAAGGCGATTCGAATCTACCTCCTGAAATCTGTTTCCTGCAATTCTGCCTTGCTTTCAAATCCTCTTCGTTGCGTTCCCTCAATATATTTGTGGACAAGAGTTATCATTTATAACTCTGCAGGTTTGTGAATTGCAGTGCCCCTGAGCTCCATTGTTCAACTCGCTTACTTGGGAGCTGGCCGCAAAAGCACAGGATTGCTTCAGGCCCTATTCTTGTCCCGGGCGGCAGGCTGAGCCTGTGGTTAATTCTTCTTCCTGATGGGAAAATAGAGTGACCTGTGCCAGTTCCAACAGCTAGAGCTAGTCTCTCATTGGTTCCCCCTCTTCCCGTTCATCCTCAGGACAAATCGCAACCTGTACGGAACAGGAGGTTAAAGGTGCTGAGTCTCCAAGGAGGGAGATTGCTAGTAAAGCGGCTGGAATGGCGAACCCGAGCACAAGGAGGTGAGAAATGAGGTGCGTTTTAGAAACCTTTCCTGATCACACGGTGTACCATCTTCTGGGTTTCTCATGCATGTTTTCGATGTAGGAAGATGCCCTTGAACCTGGAGATTTGGGACCCATGGGATGGGTACCACGCAGTACTACTTTAAAGGGTCTGCGTTTGCTCACCCAACCTCACCAAACCTCTCAGCCCCTAGAGTGTCCACCCTTATGTCTCCATCAGCTGTGGTTCTAGATATGGTCAATCCAGGTGGCCTCACAGCCCCTGAACGAATTGTGTAAGAATTTCTCTCTCTTTCACTGTCTTTGTTTCACGGGTTTTTAAAAGTAATTGATTTTTATAATGGGGTTTAGCTGCTTTTCACTGCTGTGTTTATGCCGCTTTACACCCACTTGACTCACTTACAGAGAGATATCAATACATAGGTTTAAGATTCTTACTAGTCAAATATATTCTTGGGTGGTGTGTAGGGGATGTTGAGTCCAGTTCCCTGAGCAAGGAGTAGGTCTTGTCTATTACATATTGGGTTTATGGAACGGTATCTGAGCTAATTTGAAACCCGTGTTTTATGCATCCCCCCGCCTCACCTTTCCCGTTGAGCAGCCATAGTGTGTTTTCTAAACGTGTGACTCTGTTCCGTTTTGTAATTCAGTTCAAGTGTAGCGGTTTTTACATTCCCTCTATTAGTGATATCTTATGACAAGTGTCTTTTTCTGTGTGACTTTTTTCACGTAGAATCGTCGTACCTAAATCCACTCATCATGCTGCTACTAGCCTTATGACCTTGATTTCATGGCTGAGTGATATTCCATTGTACATAAGGACCACAACTTCTTTATCCTTTTTTCTCTTTCCTGGGATATTTAAGGTGTAACGAAGTGGAGGTTCTTGTCAAGAGAGCAGCCCTAAACTTTGGGGTGCCTGTGTCTTGCTGATTTTTAGTTTTCCCAATGTATACGCCCATGAGTGGAAGTGCCCTATGCTCTCTAAGCTGAGTTTTTTAGATGTTTCAGGACACACCGTACACTTCTCCAGAGTGGCTGTTGGCAATTTACATCCCGCCCATCAGCGTAGCAAGGCTCCCGGTTCTCCATGGCCTGTCCTGCATTTCTGGTTTTGACACTTTATTCAGCATGGCCCTTTTGACCGATGGGAAGCGAGACTTCTTTGTAGCGCTGATTTGCCTTTCCAGGTTGCTTGGTTGGCCAAAAAGGGCGTATGCGTTTTTTCCTGAATATATTCAGGAAAAAACGCATACGCCCTTTTTGGCCAAGGGCATGATTGTCGAGGTTTGGCCGCTTTTCCTGTGCTTTCAAGGCGATTCGAATCTACCTCCTGAAATCTGTTTCCTGCAATTCTGCCTTGCTTTCAAATCCTCTTCGTTGCGTTCCCTCAATATATTTGTGGACAAGAGTTATCATTTATAACTCTGCAGGTTTGTGAATTGCAGTGCCCCTGAGCTCCATTGTTCAACTCGCTTACTTGGGAGCTGGCCGCAAAAGCACAGGATTGCTTCAGGCCCTATTCTTGTCCCGGGCGGCAGGCTGAGCCTGTGGTTAATTCTTCTTCCTGATGGGAAAATAGAGTGACCTGTGCCAGTTCCAACACCTAGAGCTAGTCTCTCATTGGTTCCCCCTCTTCCCGTTCATCCTCAGGACAAATCGCAACCTGTACGGAACAGGAGGTTAAAGGTGCTGAGTCTCCAAGGAGGGAGATTGCTAGTAAAGCGGCTGGAATGGCGAACCCGAGCACAAGGAGGTGAGAAATGAGGTGCGTTTTAGAAACCTTTCCCGATCACACGGTGTACCATCTTCTGGGTTTCTCATGCATGTTTTCGATGTAGGAAGATGCCCTTGAACCTGGAGATTTGGGACCCATGGGATGGGTACCACGCAGTACTACTTTAAAGGGTCTGCGTTTGCTCACCCAACTTCACCAAACCTCTCAGCCCCAAGAGTGTCCACCCTTATGTCTCCGTCAGCTGTGGGTCTAGATATGGTCAATCCAGGTGGCATCACAGCCCCTGAACGAATTGTGTAAGAATTTCTCTCTCTTTCACTGTCTTTGTTTCACGGGTTTTTAAAAGTAATTGATTTTTATAATGGGGTTTAGCTGCTTTTCACTGCTGTGTTTATGCCGCTTTACACCCACTTGACTCACTTACAGAGAGATATCAATACATAGGTTTAAGATTCTTACTAGTCAGATATATTCTTGGGCGGTGAGTAGGGGGTGTTGAGTCCAGTTCCCTGAGCAAGGAGTAGGTCTTGTCTATTACATATTGGGTTTATGGAACGGTATCTGAGCTAATTTGAAACCCGTGTTTTATGCATCCCCCCGCCTCACCTTTCCCGTTGAGCAGCCATAGTGTGTTTTCTAAACGTGTGACTCTGTTCCGTTTTGTAATTCAGTTCAAGTGTAGCGGTTTTTACATTCCCTCTATTAGTGATATCTTATGACAAGTGTCTTTTTCTGTGTGACTTTTTTCACTTAGAATCGTCGTACCTAAATCCACTCATCATGCTGCTACTAGCCTTATGACCTTGATTTCATGGCTGAGTGATATTCCATTGTACATAAGGACCACAACTTCTTTATCCTTTTTTCTCTTTCCTGGGATATTTAAGGTGTAACGAAGTGGAGGTTCTTGTCAAGAGAGCAGCCCTAAACTTTGGGGTGCCTGTGTCTTGCTGATTTTTAGTTTTCCCAATGTATACGCCCATGAGTGGAAGTGCCCTATGCTCTCTAAGCTGAGTTTTTTAGATGTTTCAGGACACACCGTACACTTCTCCAGAGTGGCTGTTGGCAATTTACATCCCGCCCATCAGCGTAGCAAGGCTCCCGGTTCTCCATGGCCTGTCCTGCATTTCTGGTTTTGACACTTTATTCAGCATGGCCCTTTTGACCGATGGGAAGCGAGACTTCTTTGTAGCGCTGATTTGCCTTTCCAGGTTGCTTGGTTGGCCAAAAAGGGCGTATGCGTTTTTTCCTGAATATATTCAGGAAAAAACGCATACGCCCTTTTTGGCCAAGGGCATGATTGTCGAGGTTTGGCCGCTTTTCCTGTGCTTTCAAGGCGATTCGAATCTACCTCCTGAAATCTGTTTCCTGCAATTCTGCCTTGCTTTCAAATCCTCTTCGGTGCCTTCCCTCAATATATTTGTGGACAAGAGTTATCATTTATAACTCTGCAGGTTTGTGAATTGCAGTGCCCCTGAGCTCCATTGTTCAACTCGCTTACTTGGGAGCTGGCCGCAAAAGCACAGGATTGCTTCAGGCCCTATTCTTGTCCCGGGCGGCAGGCTGAGCCTGTGGTTAATTCTTCTTCCTGATGGGAAAATAGAGTGACCTGTGCCAGTTCCAACACCTAGAGCTAGTCTCTTATTGGTTCCCCCTCTTCCCGTTCATCCTCAGGACAAATCGCAACCTGTACGGAACAGGAGGTTAAAGGTGCTGAGTCTCCAAGGAGGGAGATTGCTAGTAAAGCGGCTGGAATGGCGAACCCGAGCACAAGGAGGTGAGAAATGAGGTGCGTTTTAGAAACCTTTCCCGATCACACGGTGTACCATCTTCTGGGTTTCTCATGCATGTTTTCGATGTAGGAAGATGCCCTTGAACCTGGAGATTTGGGACCCATGGGATGGGTACCACGCAGTACTACTTTAAAGGGTCTGCGTTTGCTCACCCAACCTCACCAAACCTCTCAGCCCCAAGAGTGTCCACCCTTATGTCTCCGTCAGCTGTGGGTCTAGATATGGTCAATCCAGGTGGCATCACAGCCCCTGAACGAATTGTGTAAGAATTTCTCTCTCTTTCACTGTCTTTGTTTCACGGGTTTTTAAAAGTAATTGATTTTTATAATGGGGTTTAGCTGCTTTTCACTGCTGTGTTTATGCCGCTTTACACCCACTTGACTCACTTACAGAGAGATATCAATACATAGGTTTAAGATTTTTACTAGTCAGATATATTCTTGGGCGGTGAGTAGGGGGTGTTGAGTCCAGTTCCCTGAGCAAGGAGTAGGTCTTGTCTATTACATATTGGGTTTATGGAACGGTATCTGAGCTAATTTGAAACCCGTGTTTTATGCATCCCCCCGCCTCACCTTTCCCGTTGAGCAGCCATAGTGTGTTTTCTAAACGTGTGACTCTGTTCCGTTTTGTAATTCAGTTCAAGTGTAGCGGTTTTTACATTCCCTCTATTAGTGATATCTTATGACAAGTGTCTTTTTCTGTGTGACTTTTTTCACTTAGAATCGTCGTACCTAAATCCACTCATCATGCTGCTACTAGCCTTATGACCTTGATTTCATGGCTGAGTGATATTCCATTGTACATAAGGACCACAACTTCTTTATCCTTTTTTCTCTTTCCTGGGATATTTAAGGTGTAACGAAGTGGAGGTTCTTGTCAAGAGAGCAGCCCTAAACTTTGGGGTGCCTGTGTCTTGCTGATTTTTAGTTTTCCCAATGTATACGCCCATGAGTGGAAGTGCCCTATGCTCTCTAAGCTGAGTTTTTTAGATGTTTCAGGACACACCGTACACTTCTCCAGAGTGGCTGTTGGCAATTTACATCCCGCCCATCAGCGTAGCAAGGCTCCCGGTTCTCCATGGCCTGTCCTGCATTTCTGGTTTTGAAACTTTATTCAGCATGGCCCTTTTGACCGATGGGAAGCGAGACTTCTTTGTAGCGCTGATTTGCCTTTCCAGGTTGCTTGGTTGGCCAAAAAGGGCGTATGCGTTTTTTCCTGAATATATTCAGGAAAAAACGCATACGCCCTTTTTGGCCAAGGGCATGATTGTCGAGGTTTGGCCGCTTTTCCTGTGCTTTCAAGGCGATTCGAATCTACCTCCTGAAATCTGTTTCCTGCAATTCTGCCTTGCTTTCAAATCCTCTTCGTTGCCTTCCCTCAATATATTTGTGGACAAGAGTTATCATTTATAACTCTGCAGGTTTGTGAATTGCAGTGCCCCTGAGCTCCATTGTTCAACTCGCTTACTTGGGAGCTGGCCGCAAAAGCACAGGATTGCTTCAGGCCCTATTCTGGTCCCGGGCGGCAGGCTGAGACTGTGGTTAATTCTTCTTCCTGATGGGAAAATAGAGTGACCTGTGCCAGTTCCAACACCTAGAGCTAGTCTCTCATTGGTTCCCCCTCTTCCCGTTCATCCTCAGGACAAATCGCAACCTGTACGGAACAGGAGGTTAAAGGTGCTGAGTCTCCAAGGAGGGAGATTGCTAGTAAAGCGGCTGGAATGGCGAACCCGAGCACAAGGAGGTGAGAAATGAGGTGCGTTTTAGAAACCTTTCCCGATCACACGGTGTACCATCTTCTGGGTTTCTCATGCATGTTTTCAATGTAGGAAGATGCCCTTGAACCTGGAGATTTGGGACCCATGGGATGGGTACCACGCAGTACTACTTTAAAGGGTCTGCGTTTGCTCACCCAACCTCACCAAACCTCTCAGCCCCAAGAGTGTCCACCCTTATGTCTCCGTCAGCTGTGGGTCTAGATATGGTCAATCCAGGTGGCATCACAGCCCCTGAACGAATTTTGTAAGAATTTCTCTCACTTTCACTGTCTTTGTTTCACGGGTTTTTAAAAGTAATTGATTTTTATAATGGGGTTTAGCTGCTTTTCACTGCTGTGTTTATGCCGCTTTACACCCACTTGACTCACTTACAGAGAGATATCAATACATAGGTTTAAGATTCTTACTAGTCAGATATATTCTTGGGCGGTGAGTAGGGGGTGTTGAGTCCAGTTCCCTGAGCAAGGAGTAGGTCTTGTCTATTACATATTGGGTTTATGGAACGGTATCTGAGCTAATTTGAAACCCGTGTTTTATGCATTCCCCCGCCTCACCTTTCCCGTTGAGCAGCCATAGTGTGTTTTCTAAACGTGTGACTCTGTTCCGTTTTGTAATTCAGTTCAAGTGTAGCGGTTTTTACATTCCCTCTATTAGTGATATCTTATGACAAGTGTCTTTTTCTGTGTGACTTTTTTCACTTAGAATCGTCGTACCTAAATCCACTCATCATGCTGCTACTAGCCTTATGACCTTGATTTCATGGCTGAGTGATATTCCATTGTACATAAGGACCACAACTTCTTTATCCTTTTTTCTCTTTCCTGGGATATTTAAGGTGTAACGAAGTGGAGGTTCTTGTCAAGAGAGCAGCCCTAAACTTTGGGGTGCCTGTGTCTTGCTGATTTTTAGTTTTCCCAATGTATACGCCCATGAGTGGAAGTGCCCTATGCTCTCTAAGCTGAGTTTTTTAGATGTTTCAGGACACACCGTACACTTCTCCAGAGTGGCTGTTGGCAATTTACATCCCGCCCATCAGCGTAGCAAGGCTCCCGGTTCTCCATGGCCTGTCCTGCATTTCTGGTTTTGACACTTTATTCAGCATGGCCCTTTTGACCGATGGGAAGCGAGACTTCTTTGTAGCGCTGATTTGCCTTTCCAGGTTGCTTGGTTGGCCAAAAAGGGCGTATGCGTTTTTTCCTGAATATATTCAGGAAAAAACTCATACGCCCTTTTTGGCCAAGGGCATGATTGTCGAGGTTTGGCCGCTTTTCCTGTGCTTTCAAGGCGATTCGAATCTACCTCCTGAAATCTGTTTCCTGCAATTCTGCCTTGCTTTCAAATCCTCTTCGTTGCCTTCCCTCAATATATTTGTGGACAAGAGTTATCATTTATAACTCTGCAGGTTTGTGAATTGCAGTGCCCCTGAGCTCCATTGTTCAACTCGCTTACTTGGGAGCTGGCCGCAAAAGCACAGGATTGCTTCAGGCCCTATTCTGGTCCCGGGCGGCAGGCTGAGACTGTGGTTAATTCTTCTTCCTGATGGGAAAATAGAGTGACCTGTGCCAGTTCCAACACCTAGAGCTAGTCTCTCATTGGTTCCCCCTCTTCCCGTTCATCCTCAGGACAAATCGCAACCTGTACGGAACAGGAGGTTAAAGGTGCTGAGTCTCCAAGGAGGGAGATTGCTAGTAAAGCGGCTGGAATGGCGAACCCGAGCACAAGGAGGTGAGAAATGAGGTGCGTTTTAGAAACCTTTCCCGATCACACGGTGTACCATCTTCTGGGTTTCTCATGCATGTTTTCAATGTAGGAAGATGCCCTTGAACCTGGAGATTTGGGACCCATGGGATGGGTACCATGCAGTACTACTTTAAAGGGTCTGCGTTTGCTCACCCAACCTCACCAAACCTCTCAGCCCCAAGAGTGTCCACCCTTATGTCTCCGTCAGCTGTGGGTCTAGATATGGTCAATCCAGGTGGCATCACAGCCCCTGAACGAATTGTGTAAGAATTTCTCTCTCTTTCACTGTCTTTGTTTCACGGGTTTTTAAAAGTAATTGATTTTTATAATGGGGTTTAGCTGCTTTTCACTGCTGTGTTTATGCCGCTTTACACCCACTTGACTCACTTACAGAGAGATATCAATACATAGGTTTAAGATTCTTACTAGTCAGATATATTCTTGGGCGGTGAGTAGGGGGTGTTGAGTCCAGTTCCCTGAGCAAGGAGTAGGTCTTGTCTATTACATATTGGGTTTATGGAACGGTATCTGAGCTAATTTGAAACCCGTGTTTTATGCATCCCCCCGCCTCACCTTTCCCGTTGAGCAGCCATAGTGTGTTTTCTAAACGTGTGACTCTGTTCCGTTTTGTAATTCAGTTCAAGTGTAGCGGTTTTTACATTCCCTCTATTAGTGATATCTTATGACAAGTGTCTTTTTCTGTGTGACTTTTTTCACTTAGAATCGTCGTACCTAAATCCACTCATCATGCTGCTACTAGCCTTATGACCTTGATTTCATGGCTGAGTGATATTCAATTGTACATAAGGACCACAACTTCTTTATCCTTTTTTCTCTTTCCTGGGATATTTAAGGTGTATCGAAGTGGAGGTTCTTGTCAAGAGAGCAGCCCTAAACTTTGGGGTGCCTGTGTCTTGCTGATTTTTAGTTTTCCCAATGTATACGCCCATGAGTGGAAGTGCCCTATGCTATCTAAGCTGAGTTTTTTAGATGTTTCAGGACACACCGTACACTTCTCCAGAGTGGCTGTTGGCAATTTACATCCCGCCCATCAGCGTAGCAAGGCTCCCGGTTCTCCATGGCCTGTCCTGCATTTCTGGTTTTGACACTTTATTCAGCATGGCCCTTTTGACCGATGGGAAGCGAGACTTCTTTGTAGCGCTGATTTCCCTTTCCAGGTTGCTTGGTTGGCCAAAAAGGGCGTATGCGTTTTTTCCTGAATATATTCAGGAAAAAACGCATACGCCCTTTTTGGCCAAGGGCATGATTGTCGTGGTTTGGCCGCTTTTCCTGTGCTTTCAAGGCGATTCGAATCTACCTCCTGAAATCTGTTTCCTGCAATTCTGCCTTGCTTTCAAATCCTCTTCGTTGCCTTCCCTCAATATATTTGTGGACAAGAGTTATCATTTATAACTCTGCAGGTTTGTGAATTGCAGTGCCCCTGAGCTCCATTGTTCAACTCGCTTACTTGGGAGCTGGACGCAAAAGCACAGCATTGCTTCAGGCCCTATTCTGGTCCCGGGCGGCAGGCTGAGACTGTGGTTAATTCTTCTTCCTGATGGGAAAATAGAGTGACCTGTGCCAGTTCCAACACCTAGAGCTAGTCTCTCATTGGTTCCCCCTCTTCCCGTTCATCCTCAGGACAAATCGCAACCTGTACGGAACAGGAGGTTAAAGGTGCTGAGTCTCCAAGGAGGGAGATTGCTAGTAAAGCGGCTGGAATGGCGAACCCGAGCACAAGGAGGTGAGAAATGAGGTGCGTTTTAGAAACCTTTCCCGATCACACGGTGTACCATCTTCTGGGTTTCTCATGCATGTTTTCGATGTAGGAAGATGCCCTTGAACCTGGAGATTTGGGACCCATGGGATGGGTACCACGCAGTACTACTTTAAAGGGTTTGCGTTTGCTCACCCAACCTCACCAAACCTCTCAGCCCCAAGAGTGTCCACACTTATGTCTCCGTCAGCTGTGGGTCTAGATATGGTCAATCCAGGTGGCATCACAGCCCCTGAACGAATTTTGTAAGAATTTCTCTCTCTTTCACTGTCTTTGTTTCACGGGTTTTTAAAAGTAATTGATTTTTATAATGGGGTTTAGCTGCTTTTCACTGCTGTGTTTATGCCGCTTTACACCCACTTGACTCACTTACAGAGAGATATCAATACATAGGTTTAAGATTCTTACTAGTCAGATATATTCTTGGGCGGTGAGTAGGGGGTGTTGAGTCCAGTTCCCTGAGCAAGGAGTAGGTCTTGTCTATTACATATTGGGTTTATGGAACGGTATCTGAGCTAATTTGAAACCCGTGTTTTATGCATCCCCCCGCCTCACCCCTCCCGTTGAGCAGCCATAGTGTGTTTTCTAAACGTGTGACTCTGTTCCGTTTTGTAATTCAGTTCAAGTGTAGCGGTTTTTACATTCCCTCTATTAGTGATATCTTATGACAAGTGTCTCTTTCTGTGTGACTTTTTTCACTTAGAATCGTCATACCTAAATCCACTCATCATGCTGCTACTAGCCTTATGACCTTGATTTCATGGCTGAGTGATATTCCATTCTACATAAGGACCACAACTTCTTTATCCTTTTTTCTCTTTCCTGGGATATTTAAGGTGTAACGAAGTGGAGGTTCTTGTCAAGAGAGCAGCCCTAAACTTTGGGGTGCCTGTGTCTTGCTGATTTTTAGTTTTCCCAATGTATACGCCCATGAGTGGAAGTGCCCTATGCTCTCTAAGCTGAGTTTTTTAGATGTTTCAGGACACACCGTACACTTCTCCAGAGTGGCTGTTGGCAATTTACATCCCGCCCATCAGCGTAGCAAGGCTCCCGGTTCTCCATGGCCTGTCCTGCATTTCTGGTTTTGACACTTTATTCAGCATGGCCCTTTTGACCGATTGGAAGCGAGACTTCTTTGTAGCGCTGATTTGCCTTTCCAGGTTGCTTGGTTGGCCAAAAAGGGCGTATGCGTTTTTTCCTGAATATATTCAGGAAAAAACGCATACGCCCTTTTTGGCCAAGGGCATGATTGTCGAGGTTTGGCCGCTTTTCCTGTGCTTTCAAGGCGATTCGAATCTACCTCCTGAAATCTGTTTCCTGCAATTCTGCCTTGCTTTCAAATCCTCTTCGGTGCCTTCCCTCAATATATTTGTGGACAAGAGTTATCATTTATAACTCTGCAGGTTTGTGAATTGCAGTGCCCCTGAGCTCCATTGTTCAACTCGCTTACTTGGGAGCTGGCCGCAAAAGCACAGGATTGCTTCAGGCCCTATTCTGGTCCCGGGCGGCAGGCTGAGCCTGTGGTTAATTCTTCTTCCTGATGGGAAAATAGAGTGACCTGT
Organism: Eschrichtius robustus; assembly: GCF_028021215.1. Lineage (NCBI taxonomy): Eukaryota > Metazoa > Chordata > Mammalia > Artiodactyla > Eschrichtiidae > Eschrichtius > Eschrichtius robustus. Next base: position 31,153,982 of record NC_090831.1, on the reverse strand, counting down.
GCCAGTCCCAACACCTAGAGCTAGTCTCTCATTGGTTCCCCCTCTTCCCGTTCATCCTCAGGACAAATCGCAACCTGTACGGAACAGGAGGTTGAAGGTGCTGAGTCTCCAAGGAGGGAGATTGCTAGTAAAGCGGCTGAAATGGCGAACCCGAGCACAAGGAGGTGAGAAATGAGGTGCGTTTTAGAAACCTTTCCCGATGACACGGTGTACCAGCTTCTGGGTTTCTCATGCATGTTTTCGATGTAGGAAGATGCCCTTGAACCTGGAGATTTGGGACCCATGGGATGGGTAACACGCAGTACTACTTTAAAGGGTCTGCGTTTGCTCACCCAACCTCAACAAACCTCTCACCCCACGAGTGTCCACCCTTATGTCTCCATCAGCTGTGGGTGTAGATATGGTCAATCCAGGTGGCATCACAGCCCCTGAACGAATTTTGTAACAATTTCTCTCTCTTTCACTGTCTTTGTTTCACGGGTTTTTAAAAGTAATTGATTTTTATAATGGGGTTTAGCTGCTTTTCACTGCTGTGTTTACGCCGCTTTACACCCACTTGACTCACTTACAGAGAGGTATCAATACATAGGTTTAAGATTCTTACTAGTCAGATATATTCTTGGGTGGTGAGTAGGGGGTGTTGAGTCCAGTTCCCTGAGCAAGGAGTAGGTCTTGTCTATTACATATTGGGTTTATGGAACGGTATCTGAGCTAATTTGAAACCCGTGTTTTATGCATCCCCCCGCCTCACCCCTCCCGTTGAGCAGCCATAGTGTGTTTTCTAAACGTGTGACTCTGTTCCGTTTTGTAATTCAGTTCAAGTGTAGCGGTTTTTACATTCCCTCTATTAGTGATATCTTATGACAAGTGTCTCTTTCTGTGTGACTTTTTTCACTTAGAATCGTCATACCTAAATCCACTCATCATGCTGCTACTAGCCTTATGACCTTGATTTCATGGCTGAGTGATATTCCATTGTACATAAGGACCACAACTTCTTTATCCTTTTTTCTCTTTCCTGGGATATTTAAGGTGTAACGACGTGGAGGTTCTTGTCAAGAGAGCAGCCCTAAACTTTGGGGTGCCTGTGTCTTACTGATTTTTAGTTTTCCCAATGTATACGCCCATGAGTGGAAGTGCCCTATGCTCTCTAAGCTGAGTTTTTTAGATGTTTCAGGACACACCGTACACTTCTCCAGAGTGGCTGTTGGCAATTTACATCCCGCCCATCAGCGTAGCAAGGCTCCCGGTTCTCCATGGCCTGTCCTGCATTTCTGGTTTTGACACTTTATTCAGCATGGCCCTTTTGACCGATGGGAAGCGAGACTTCTTTGTAGCGCTGATTTGCCTTTCCAGGTTGCTTGGTTGGCCAAAAAGGGCGTATGCGTTTTTTCCTGAATATATTCAGGAAAAAACGCATACGCCCTTTTTGGCCAAGGGCATGATTGTCGAGGTTTGGCCGCTTTTCCTGTGCTTTCAAGGCGATTCGAATCTACCTCCTGAAATCTGTTTCCTGCAATTCTGCCTTGCTTTCAAATCCTCTTCGGTGCCTTCCCTCAATATATTTGTGGACAAGAGTTATCATTTATAACTCTGCAGGTTTGTGAATTGCAGTGCCCCTGAGCTCCATTGTTCAACTCGCTTACTTGGGAGCTGGCCGCAAAAGCACAGGATTGCTTCAGGCCCTATTCTGGTCCCGGGCGGCAGGCTGAGCCTGTGGTTAATTCTTCTTCCTGATGGGAAAATAGAGTGACCTGTGCCAGTCCCAACACCTAGAGCTAGTCTCTCATTGGTTCCCCCTCTTCCCGTTCATCCTCAGGACAAATCGCAACCTGTACGGAACAGGAGGTTGAAGGTGCTGAGTCTCCAAGGAGGGAGATTGCTAGTAAAGCGGCTGAAATGGCGAACCCGAGCACAAGGAGGTGAGAAATGAGGTGCGTTTCAGAAACCTTTCCCGATGACACGGTGTACCAGCTTCTGGGTTTCTCATGCATGTTTTCGATGTAGGAAGATGCCCTTGAACCTGGAGATTTGGGACCCATGGGATGGGTACCACGCAGTACTACTTTAAAGGGTCTGCGTTTGCTCACCCAACCTCAACAAACCTCTCACCCCACGAGTGTCCACCCTTATGTCTCCATCAGCTGTGGGTGTAGATATGGTCAATCCAGGTGGCATCACAGCCCCTGAACGAATTTTGTAACAATTTCTCTCTCTTTCACTGTCTTTGTTTCACGGGTTTTTAAAAGTAATTGATTTTTATAATGGGGTTTAGCTGCTTTTCACTGCTGTGTTTATGCCGCTTTACACCCACTTGACTCACTTACAGAGAGGTATCAATACATAGGTTTTAAGATTCTTACTAGTCAGGTATATTCTTGGGCGGTGAGTAGGGGTGTTGAGTCCAGTTCCCTGAGCTAGGAGTAGGTCTTGTCTATTACATATTGGGTTTATGGAACGGTATCTGAGCTAATTTGAAACAAGTGTTTTATGCATCACCCCACCTCAACTTTCCCCTTGAGCAGCCATAGTGTGTTTTCTAATCGTGTGACTCTGTTCCGTTTTCTAATTCAGTTCAAGTGTAGCGGTTTTTACATTCCCTCTATTAGTGATATCTTATGACAAGTGTCTCTTTCTGTGTGACTTTTTTCACTTAGAATCGTCGTACCTAAATCCACTCATCATACTGCTACTAGCCTTATGACGTTGATTTCATGGCTGAGTGATATTCCATTGTATATAAGGATCACAACTTCCTTATCCATTTTTCTCTTTCCTGGGATATTTAAGTTGTAACGAAGTGGAGGTTCTTGTCAAGAGAGCAGCCCTAAACTTTGGGGTGCCTTTGTCTTGCTGATTTTTTATTTTTCCCAATTTATACGCCCATGAGTGGAAGTGCCCTATGCTCTCTAAGCTGAATTTTTTAGATGTTTCAGGACACACCGTACACTTCTCCAGAGTGGCTGTTGGCAATTTACATCCCGCCCATCAGCGTGACAAGGCTCCCGGTTCTCCATGGCCTATCCTGCATTTCTGGTTTTGACACTTTATTCAGCATGGCCCTTTTGACCGTTGGGAAGCGAGACTTCTTTGTAGCGCTGATTTGCCTTTCCAGGTTGCTTGGTTGGCCAAAAAGGGCGTATGCGTTTTTTCCTGAATATATTCAGGAAAAAACGCATACGACCTTTTTGGCCAAGGGCATGATTTCGAGGTTTGGCCGCTTTTCCTGTGCTTTCAAGGCGATTCGAATCTACCTCCTGAAATCTGTTTTCTGCAATTCTGCCTTGCTTTCAAATCCTCTTCGTTGCCTTCCCTCAATATATTTGTGGACAAGAGTTATCATTTATAACTCTGCAGGTTTGTGAATTGCAGTGCCCCTGAGCTCCATTTTTCAACTCGCTTACTTGGGAGCTGGCCGCAAATGCACAGGATTGCTTCAGGCCCTATTCTTGTCCCGGGCGGCAGGCTGAGCCTGTGGTTAATTCTTCTTCCTGATGGGAAAATAGAGTGACCTGTGCCAGTCCCAACACCTAGAGCTAGTCTCTCATTGGTTCCCCCTCTTCCCGTTCATCCTCAGGACAAATCGCAACCTGTACGGAACAGGAGGTTAAAGGTGCTGAGTCTCCAAGGAGGGAGATTGCTAGTAAAGCGGCTGGAATGGCGAACCCGAGCACAAGGAGGTGAGAAATGAGGTGCGTTTTAGAAAACTTTCCCGATCACACGGTGTACCATCTTCTGGGTTTCTCATGCATGTTTTCGATGTAGGAAGATGCCCTTGAACCTGGAGATTTGGGACCCATGGGATGGGTACCACGCAGTACTACTTTAAAGGGTCTGCGTTTGCTCACCCAACCTCACCAAACCTCTCAGCCCCAAGTGTGTCCACGCTTATATCTCCGTCAGCTGTGGGTCTAGATATGGTCAATCCAGGTGGCATCACAGCCCCTGAACGAATTTTGTAAGAATTTCTCTCTCTTTCACTGTCTTTGTTTCACGGGTTTTTAGAATGAATTGATTTTTATAATGGGGTTTAGCTGCTTTTCACTGCTGTGTTTATGCTGCTTTACACCCACTTGACTCACTTACAGAGAGATATCAATACATAGGTTTAAGATTCTTACTAGTCAGATATATTCTTGGGTGGTGAGTAGGGGGTGTTGAGTCCAGTTCCCTGAGCAAGGAGTAGGTCTTGTCTATTACATATTGGGTTTATGGAACGGTATCTGAGCTAATTTGAAACCCGTGTTTTATGCATCCCCCCGCCTCACCTTTCCCGTTGAGCAGCCATAGTGTGTTTTCTAAACGTGTGACTCTGTTCCGTTTTGTAATTCAGTTCAAGTGTAGCGGTTTTTACATTCCCTCTATTAGTGATATCTTATGACAAGTGTCTTTTTCTGTGTGACTTTTTTCACTTAGAATCGTCGTACCTAAATCCACTCATCATGCTGCTACTAGCCTTATGACCTTGATTTCATGGCTGAGTGATATTCCATTGTACATAAGGACCACAACTTCTTTATCCTTTTTTCTCTTTCCTGGGATATTTAAGGTGTAACGAAGTGGAGGTTCTTGTCAAGAGAGCAGCCCTAAACTTTGGGGTGCCTGTGTCTTGCCGATTTTTAGTTTTCCCAATGTATACGCCCGTGAGTGGAAGTGCCCTATGCTCTCTAAGCTGAGTTTTTTAGATGTTTCAGGACACACCGTACACTTCTCCAGAGTGGCTGTTGGCAATTTACATCCCGCCCATTAGCGTAGCAAGGCTCCCGGTTCTCCATGGCTTGTCCTGCATTTCTGGTTTTAACACTTTATTCAGCATGGCCCTTTTGACCGATGGGAAGCGAGACTTCTTTGTAGCGCTGATTTGCCTTTCCAGGTTGCTTGGTTGGCCAAAAAGGGCGTATGCGTTTTTTCCTGAATATATTCAGGAAAAAACGCATACGCCCTTTTTGGCGAAGGGCATGATTGTCGAGGTTTGGCCGCTTTTCCTGTGCTTTCAAGGCGATTCGAATCTACCTCCTGAAATCTGTTTCCTGCAATTCTGCCTTGCTTTCAAATCCTCTTCGGTGCCTTCCCTCAATATATTTGTGGACAAGAGTTATCATTTATAACTCTGCAGGTTTGTGAATTGCAGTGCCCCTGAGCTCCATTGTTCAACTCGCTTACTTGGGAGCTGGCCGCAAAAGCACAGGATTGCTTCAGGCCCTATTCTGGTCCCGGGCGGCAGGCTGAGCCTGTGGTTAATTCTTCTTCCTGATGGGAAAATAGAGTGACCTGTGCCAGTCCCAACACCTAGAGCTAGTCTCTCATTGGTTCCCCCTCTTCCCGTTCATCCTCAGGACAAATCGCAACCTGTACAGAACAGGAGGTTAAAGGTGCTGAGTCTCCAAGGAGGGAGATTGCTAGTAAAGCGGCTGGAATGGCGAACCCGAGCACAAGGAGGTGAGAAATGAGGTGCGTTTTAGAAACCTTTCCCGATCACACGGTGTACCATCTTCTGGGTTTCTCATGCATGTTTTCGATGTAGGAAGATGCCCTTGAACCTGGAGATTTGGGACCCATGGGATGGGTACCACGCAGTACTACTTTAAAGGGTCTGCGTTTGCTCACCCAACCTCACCAAACCTCTCAGCCCCAAGAGTGTCCACCCTTATGTCTCCGTCAGCTGTGGGTCTAGATATGGTCAATCCAGGTGGCATCACAGCCCCTGAACGAATTGTGTAAGAATTTCTCTCTCTTTCACTGTCTTTGTTTCACGGGTTTTTAAAAGTAATTGATTTTTATAATGGGGTTTAGCTGCTTTTCACTGCTGTGTTTATGCCGCTTTACACCCACTTGACTCACTTACAGAGAGATATCAATACATAGGTTTAAGATTCTTACTAGTCAGATATATTCTTGGGCGGTGAGTAGGGGGTGTTGAGTCCAGTTCCCTGAGCAAGGAGTAGGTCTTGTCTATTACATATTGGGTTTATGGAACGGTATCTGAGCTAATTTGAAACCCGTGTTTTATGCATCCCCCCGCCTCACCTTTCCCGTTGAGCAGCCATAGTGTGTTTTCTAAACGTGTGACTCTGTTCCGTTTTGTAATTCAGTTCAAGTGTAGCGGTTTTTACATTCCCTCTATTAGTGATATCTTATGACAAGTGTCTTTTTCTGTGTGACTTTTTTCACTTAGAATCGTCGTACCTAAATCCACTCATCATGCTGCTACTAGCCTTATGACCTTGATTTCATGGCTGAGTGATATTCCATTGTACATAAGGACCACAACTTCTTTATCCTTTTTTCTCTTTCCTGGGATATTTAAGGTGTAACGAAGTGGAGGTTCTTGTCAAGAGAGCAGCCCTAAACTTTGGGGTGCCTGTGTCTTGCTGATTTTTAGTTTTCCCAATGTATACGCCCATGAGTGGAAGTGCCCTATGCTCTCTAAGCTGAGTTTTTTAGATGTTTCAGGACACACCGTACACTTCTCCAGAGTGGCTGTTGGCAATTTACATCCCGCCCATCAGCGTAGCAATGCTCCCGGTTCTCCTTGGCCTGTCCTGCACTTCTGATTTTTACACTTTATTCAGCATGGCCCTTTTGACCGATTGGTAGCGAGACTTCTTTGTAGCGCTGATTTGCCTTTCCAGGTTGCTTGGTTGGCCAAAAAGGGCGTATGCGTTTTTTCCTGAATATATTCAGGAAAAAACGCATACGCCCTTTTTGGCCAAGGGCATGATTGTCGAGGTTTGGCCGCTTTTCCTGTGGTTTCAAGGCGATTCGAATCTACCTCCTGAAATCTGTTTCCTGCAATTTTGCCTTGCTTTCAAATCCTCTTCGGTGCCTTCCCTCAATATATTTGTGGACAAGAGTTATCATTTATAACTCTGCAGGTTTGTGAATTGCAGTGCCCCTGAGCTCCATTGTTCAACTCGCTTACTTGGGAGCTGGACGCAAAAGCACAGGATTGCTTCAGGCCCTATTCTGGTCCCGGGCGGCAGGCTGAGCCTGTGGTTAATTCTTCTTCCTGATGGGAAAATAGAGTGACCTGTGCCAGTCCCAACACCTAGAGCTAGTCTCTCATTGGTTCCCCCTCTTCCCGTTCATCCTCAGGACAAATCGCAACCTGTACGGAACAGGAGGTTAAAGGTGCTGAGTCTCCAAGGAGGGAGATTGCTAGTAAAGCGGCTGGAATGGCGAACCCGAGCACAAGGAGGTGAGAAATGAGGTGCGTTTTAGAAACCTTTCCCGATCACACGGTGTACCATCTTCTGCGTTTCTCATGCATGTTTTCGATGTAGGAAGATGCCCTTGAACCTGGAGATTTGGGACCCATGGGATGGGTACCACGCAGTACTACTTTAAAGGGTCTGCGTTTGCTCACCCAACCTCACCAAACCTCTCAGCCCCAAGAGTGTCCACCCTTATGTCTCCGTCAGCTGTGGGTCTAGATATGGTCAATCCAGGTGGCATCACAGCCCCTGAACGAATTGTGTAAGAATTTCTCTCTCTTTCACTGTCTTTGTTTCACGGGTTTTTAAAAGTAATTGATTTTTATAATGGGGTTTAGCTGCTTTTCACTGCTGTGTTTATGCCGCTTTACACCCACTTGACTCACTTACAGAGAGATATCAATACATAGGTTTAAGATTCTTACTAGTCAGATATATTCTTGGGCGGTGAGTAGGGGGTGTTGAGTCCAGTTCCCTGAGCAAGGAGTAGGTCTTGTCTATTACATATTGGGTTTATGGAACGGTATCTGAGCTAATTTGAAACCCGTGTTTTATGCATCCCCCCGCCTCACCTTTCCCGTTGAGCAGCCATAGTGTGTTTTCTAAACGTGTGACTCTGTTCCGTTTTGTAATTCAGTTCAAGTGTAGCGGTTTTTACATTCCCTCTATTAGTGATATCTTATGACAAGTGTCTTTTTCTGTGTGACTTTTTTCACTTAGAATCGTCGTACCTAAATCCACTCATCATGCTGCTACTAGCCTTATGACCTTGATTTCATGGCTGAGTGATATTCCATTGTACATAAGGACCACAACTTCTTTATCCTTTTTTCTCTTTCCTGGGATATTTAAGGTGTAACGAAGTGGAGGTTCTTGTCAAGAGAGCAGCCCTAAACTTTGGGGTGCCTGTGTCTTGCTGATTTTTAGTTTTCCCAATGTATACGCCCATGAGTGGGAGTGCCCTATGCTCTCTAAGCTGAGTTTTTTAGATGTTTCAGGACACACCGTACACTTCTCCAGAGTGGCTGTTGGCAATTTACATCCCGCCCATCAGCGTAGCAAGGCTCCCGGTTCTCCATGGCCTGTCCTGCATTTCTGGTTTTGACACTTTATTCAGCATGGCCCTTTTGACCGATGGGAAGCGAGACTTCTTTGTAGCGCTGATTTGCCTTTCCAGGTTGCTTGGTTGGCCAAAAAGGGCGTATGCGTTTTTTCCTGAATATATTCAGGAAAAAACGCATACGCCCTTTTTGGCCAAGGGCATGATTGTCGAGGTGTGGCCGCTTTTCCTGTGCTTTCAAGGCGATTCGAATCAACCTCCTGACATCTGTTTCCTGCAATTCTGCCTTGCTTTCAAATCTTCTTCGTTGCCTTCCCTCAATATATTTGTGGACAAGAGTTATCATTTATAACTCTGCAGGTTTGTGAATTGCAGTGCCCCTGAGCTCCATTGTTCAACTCGCTTACTTGGGAGCTGGCCGCAAAAGCACAGGATTGCTTCAGGCCCTATTCTGGTCCCGGGCGGCAGGCTGAGCCTGTGGTTAATTCTTCTTCCTGATGGGAAAATAGAGTGACCTGTGCCAGTCCCAACACCTAGAGCTAGTCTCTCATTGGTTCCCCCTATTCCCGTTCATCCTCAGGACAAATCGCAACCTGTACGGAACAGGAGGTTAAAGGTGCTGAGTCTCCAAGGAGGGAGATTGCTAGTAAAGCGGCTGGAATGGCGAACCCGAGCACAAGGAGGTGAGAAATGAGGTGCGTTTTAGAAACCTTTCCCGATCACAAGGTGTACCAGCTTCTGGGTTTCTCATGCATGTTTTCGATGTAGGAAGATGCCCTTGAACCTGGAGATTTGGGACCCATGGGATGGGTACCACGCAGTACTACTTTAAAGGGTCTGCGTTTGCTCACCCAACCTCACCAAACCTCTCAGCCCCAGGAGTGTCCACCCTTATGTCTCCGTCATCTGTGGGTCTAGATATGGTCAATCCAGGTGGCATCACAGCCCCTGAACGAATTGTGTAAGAATTTCTCTCTCTTTCACTGTCTTTGTTTCACGGGTTTTTAAAAGTAATTGATTTTTATAATGGGGTTTAGCTGCTCTTCACTGCTGTGTTTATGCCGCTTTACACCCACTTGACTCACTTACAGAGAGATATCAATACATAGGTTTAAGATTCTTACTAGTCAGATATATTCTTGGGCGGTGAGTAGGGGGTGTTGAGTCCAGTTCCCTGAGCAAGGAGTAGGTCTTGTCTATTACATATTGGGTTTATGGAACGGTATCTGAGCTAATTTGAAACCCGTGTTTTATGCATCCCCCGCCTCACCTTTCCCGTTGAGCAGCCATAGTGTGTTTTCTAAACGTGTGACTCTGTTCCGTTTTGTAATTCAGTTCAAGTGTAGCGGTTTTTACATTCCCTCTATTAGTGATATCTTATGACAAGTGTCTTTTTCTGTGTGACATTTTTCACTTAGAATCGTCGTACCTAAATCCACTCATCATGCTGCTACTAGCCTTATGACCTTGATTTCATGGCTGAGTGATATTCCATTGTACATAAGGACCACAACTTCTTTATCCTTTTTTCTCTTTCCCGGGATATTTAAGGTGTAACGAAGTGGAGGTTCTTGTCAAGAGAGCAGCCCTAAACTTTGGGGTGCCTGTGTCTTGCTGATTTTTAGTTTTCCCAATGTATACGCCCTTGAGTGGAAGTGCCCTATGCTCTCTAAGCTGAGTTTTTTAGATGTTTCAGGACACACCGTACACTTCTCCAGAGTGGCTGTTGGCAATTTACATCCCGCCCATCAGCGTAGCAAGGCTCCCGGTTCTCCATGGCCTGTCCTGCATTTCTGGTTTTGACACTTTATTCAGCATGGCCCTTTTGACCGATGGGAAGCGAGACTTCTTTGTAGCGCTGATTTGCCTTTCCAGGTTGCTTGGTTGGCCAAAAAGGGCGTATGCGTTTTTTCCTGAATATATTCAGGAAAAAACGCATACGCCCTTTTTGGCCAAGGGCATGATTGTCGAGGTTTGGCCGCTTTTCCTGTGCTTTCAAGGCGATTCGAATCTACCTCCTGAAATCTGTTTCCTGCAATTCTGCCTTGCTTTCAAATCCTCTTCGGTGCCTTCCCTCAATATATTTGTGGACGAGAGTTATCATTTATAACTCTGCAGGTTTGTGAATTGCAGTGCCCCTGAGCTCCATTGTTCAACTCGCTTACTTGGGAGCTGGCCGCAAAAGCACAGGATTGCTTCAGGCCCTATTCTGGTCCCGGGCGGCAGGCTGAGCCTGTGGTTAATTCTTCTTCCTGATGGGAAAATAGAGTGACCTGTGCCAGTCCCAACACCTAGAGCTAGTCTCTCATTGGTTCCCCCTCTTCCCGTTCATCCTCAGGACAAATCGCAACCTGTACGGAACAGGAGGTTAAAGGTGCTGAGTCTCCAAGGAGGGAGATTGCTAGTAAAGCGGCTGGAATGGCGAACCCGAGCACAAGGAGGTGAGAAATGAGGTGCGTTTTAGAAACCTTTGCCGATCACACGGTGTACCAGCTTCTGGGTTTCTCATGCATGTTTTCGATGTAGGAAGATACCCTTGAACCTGGAGATTTGGGACCCATGGGATGGGTACCACGCAGTACTACTTTAAAGGGTCTGCGTTTGCTCACCCAACCTCACCAAACCTCTCAGCCCCAGGAGTGTCCACCCTTATGTCTCCGTCAGCTGTGGGTCTAGATATGGTCAATTCAGGTGGCATCACAGCCCCTGAACGAATTGTGTAAGAATTTCTCTCTCTTTCACTGTCTTTGTTTCACGGTTTTTTAAAAGTAATTGATTTTTATAATGCGGTTTAGCTGCTCTTCACTGCTGTGTTTATGCCGCTTTACACCCACTTGACTCACTTACAGAGAGATATCAATACATATGTTTAAGATTCTTACTAGTCAGATATATTCTTGGGCGGTGAGTAGGGGGTGTTGAGTCCAGTTCCCTGAGCAAGGAGTAGGTCTTGTCTATTACATATTGGGTTTATGGAACGGTATCTGAGCTAATTTGAAACCCGTGTTTTATGCATCCCCCCGCCTCACCTTTCCCGTTGAGCAGCCATAGTGTGTTTTCTAAACGTGTGACTCTGTTCCGTTTTGTAATTCAGTTCAAGTGTAGCGGTTTTTACATTCCCTCTATTAGTGATATCTTATGACAAGTGTCTTTTTCTGTGTGACTTTTTTCACTTAGAATCGTCGTACCTAAATCCACTCATCATGCTGCTACTAGCCTTATGACCTTGATTTCATGGCTGAGTGATATTCCATTGTACATAAGGACCACAACTTCTTTATCCTTTTTTCTCTTTCCTGGGATATTTAAGGTGTAACGAAGTGGAGGTTCTTGTCAAGAGAGCAGCCCTAAACTTTGGGGTGCCTGTGTCTTGCTGATTTTTAGTTTTCCCAATGTATACGCCCATGAGTGGAAGTGCCCTATGCTCTCTAAGCTGAGTTTTTTAGATGTTTCAGGACACACCGTACACTTCTCCAGAGTGGCTGTTGGCAATTTACATCCCGCCCATCAGCGTAGCAAGGCTCCCGGTTCTCCATGGCCTGTCCTGCATTTCTGGTTTTGACACTTTATTCAGCATGGCCCTTTTGACCGATGGGAAGCGAGACTTCTTTGTAGCGCTGATTTGCCTTTCCAGGTTGCTTGGTTGGCCAAAAAGGGCGTATGCGTTTTTTCCTGAATATATTCAGGAAAAAACGCATACGCCCTTTTTGGCCAAGGGCATGATTGTCGAGGTTTGGCCGCTTTTCCTGTGCTTTCAAGGCGATTCGAATCTACCTCCTGAAATCTGTTTCCTGCAATTCTGCCTTGCTTTCAAATCCTCTTCGGTGCCTTCCCTCAATATATTTGTGGACAAGAGTTATCATTTATAACTCTGCAGGTTTGTGAATTGCAGTGACCCTGAGCTCCATTGTTCAACTCGCTTACTTGGGAGCTGGCCGCAAAAGCACAGGATTGCTTCAGGCCCTATTCTGGTCCCGGGCGGCAGGCTGAGCCTGTGGTTAATTCTTCTTCCTGATGGGAAAATAGAGTGACCTGTGCCAGTCCCAACACCTAGAGCTAGTCTCTCATTGGTTCCCCCTCTTCCCGTTCATCCTCAGGACAAATCGCAACCTGTACGGAACAGGAGGTTAAAGGTGCTGAGTCTCCAAGGAGGGAGATTGGTAGTAAAGCGGCTGGAATGGCGAACCCGAGCACAAGGAGGTGAGAAATGAGGTGCGTGTTAGAAACCTTTCCCGATCACACGGTGTACCAGCTTCTGGGTTTCTCATGCATTTTTTCGATGTAGGAAGATGCCCTTGAACCTGGAGATTTGGGACCCATGGGATGGGTACCACGCAGTACTACTTTAAAGGGTCTGCGTTTGCTCACCCAACCTCACCAAACCTCTCAGCCCCAAGAGTGTCCACCCTTATGTCTCCGTCAGCTGTGGGTCTAGATATGGTCAATCCAGGTGGCATCACAGCCCCTGAACGAAGTTTGTAAGAATTTCTCTCTCTTTCACTGTCTTTGTTTCACGGGTTTTTAAAAGTAATTGATTTTTATAATGGGGTTTAGCTGCTTTTCACTGCTGTGTTTATGCCGCTTTACACCCACTTGACTCACTTACAGAGAGATATCAATACATAGGTTTAAGATTCTTACTAGTCAGATATATTCTTGGGCGGTGAGTAGGGGGTGTTGAGTCCAGTTCCCTGAGCAAGGAGTAGGTCTTGTCTATTACATATTGGGTTTATGGAACGGTATCTGAGCTAATTTGAAACCCGTGTTTTATACATCCCCCCGCCTCACCTTTCCCGTTGAGCAGCCATAGTGTGTTTTCTAAACGTGTGACTCTGTTCCGTTTTCTAATTCAGTTCAAGTGTAGCGGTTTTTACATTCCCTCTATTAGTGATATCTTATGACAAGTGTCTTTTTCTGTGTGACTTTTTTCACTTAGAATTGTCGTACCTAAATCCACTCATCATGCTGCTACTAGCCTTATGACCTTGATTTCATGGCTGAGTGATATTCCATTGTACATAAGGACCACAACTTCTTTATCCTTTTTTCTCTTTCCTGGGATATTTAAGGTGTAACGAAGTGGAGGTTCTTGTCAAGAGAGCAGCCCTAAACTTTGGGGTGCCTGTGTCTTGCTGATTTTTAATTTTCCCAATGTATACGCCCATGAGTGGAAGTGCCCTATGCTCTCTAAGCTGAGTTTTTTAGATGTTTCAGGACACACCGTACACTTCTCCAGAGTGGCTGTTGGCAATTTACATCCCGCCCATCAGCGTAGCAAGGCTCCCGGTTCTCCATGGCCTGTGCTGCATTTCTGGTTTTGACACTTTATTCAGCATGGCCCTTTTGACCGATGGGAAGCGAGACTTCTTTGTAGCGCTGATTTGCCTTTCCAGGTTGCTTGGTTGGCCAAAAAGGGCGTATGCGTTTTTTCCTGAATATATTCAGGAAAAAACGCATACGCCCTTTTTGGCCAAGGGCATGATTGTCGAGGTTTGGCCGCTTTTCCTGTGCTTTCAAGGCGATTCGAATCTACCTCCTGAAATCTGTTTCCTGCAATTCTGCCTTGCTTTCAAATCCTCTTCGGTGCCTTCCCTCAATATATTTGTGGACAAGAGTTATCATTTATAACTCTGCAGGTTTGTGAATTGCAGTGCCCCTGAGCTCCATTGTTCAACTCGCTTACTTGGGAGCTGGCCGCAAAAGCACAGGATTGCTTCAGGCCCTATTCTGGTCCCGGGCGGCAGGCTGAGCCTGTGGTTAATTCTTCTTCCTGATGGGAAAATAGAGTGACCTGTGCCAGTCCCAACACCTAGAGCTAGTCTCTCATTGGTTCCCCCTCTTCCCGTTCATCCTCAGGACAATTCGCAACCTGTACGGAACAGGAGGTTAAAGGTGCTGAGTCTCCAAGGAGGGAGATTGCTAGTAAAGCGGCTGGAATGGCGAACCCGAGCACAAGGAGGTGAGAAATGAGGTGCGTTTTAGAAACCTTTCCCGATCACACGGTGTACCATCTTCTGGGTTTCTCATGCATGTTTTCGATGTAGGAAGATGCCCTTGAACCTGGAGATTTGGGACCCATGGGATGGGTACCACGCAGTACTACTTTAAAGGGTCTGCGTTTGCTCACCCAACCTCACCAAACCTCTCAGCCCCAGGAGTGTCCACCCTTATGTCTCCGTCAGCTGTGGGTCTAGATATGGTCAATCCAGGTGGCATCACAGCCCCTGAACGAAGTTTGTAAGAATTTCTCTCTCTTTCACTGTCTTTGTTTCACGGGTTTTTAAAAGTAATTGATTTTTATAATGGGGTTTAGCTGCTTTTCACTGCTGTGTTTATGCCGCTTTACACCCACTTGACTCACTTACAGAGAGATATCAATACATAGGTTTAAGATTCTTACTAGTCAGATATATTCTTGGGCGGTGAGTAGGGGGTGTTGAGTCCAGTTCCCTGAGCAAGGAGTAGGTCTTGTCTATTACATATTGGGTTTATGGAACGGTATCTGAGCTAATTTGAAACCCGTGTTTTATGCATCCCCCCGCCTCACCTTTCCCGTTGAGCAGCCATAGTGTGTTTTCTAAACGTGTGACTCTGTTCCGTTTTGTAATTCAGTTCAAGTGTAGCGGTTTTTACATTCCCTCTATTAGTGATATCTTATGACAAGTGTCTTTTTCTGTGTGACTTTTTTCACTTAGAATCGTCGTACCTAAATCCACTCATCATGCTGCTACTAGCCTTATGACCTTGATTTCATGGCTGAGTGATATTCCATTGTACATAAGGACCACAACTTCTTTATCCTTTTTTCTCTTTCCTGGGATATTTAAGGTGTAACGAAGTGGAGGTTCTTGTCAAGAGAGCAGCCCTAAACTTTGGGGTGCCTGTGTCTTGCTGATTTTTTATTTTTCCCAATGTATACGCCCATGAGTGGAAGTGCCCTATGCTCTCTAAGCTGAGTTTTTTAGATGTTTCAGGACACACCGTACACTTCTCCAGAGTGGCTGTTGGCAATTTACATCCCGCCCATCAGCGTAGCAAGGCTCCCGGTTCTCCATGGCCTGTCCTGCATTTCTGGTTTTGACACTTTATTCAGCATGGCCCTTTTGACCGATGGGAAGCGAGACTTCTTTGTAGCGCTGATTTGCCTTTCCAGGTTGCTTGGTTGGCCAAAAAGGGCGTATGCGTTTTTTCCTGAATATATTCAGGTAAAAACGCATACGCCCTTTTTGGCCAAGGGCATGATTGTCGAGGTTTGGCCGCTTTTCCTGTGCTTTCAAGGCGATTCGAATCTACCTCCTGAAATCTGTTTCCTGCAATTCTGCCTTGCATTCACATCCTCTTCAGTGCCTTCCCTCAATATATTTGTGGACAAGAGTTATCATTTATAACTCTGCAGTTTTGTGAATTGCAGTGCCCCTGAGCTCCATTGTTCAACTCGCTTACTTGGGAGCTGGCCGCAAAAGCACAGGATTGCTTCAGGCCCTATTCTGGTCCCGGGCGGCAGGCTGAGCCTGTGGTTAATTCTTCTTCCTGATGGGAAAATAGAGTGACCTGTGCCAGTCCCAACACCTAGAGCTAGTCTCTCATTGGTTCCCCCTCTTCCCGTTCATCCTCAGGACAATTCGCAACCTGTACGGAACAGGAGGTTAAAGGTGCTGAGTCTCCAAGGAGGGAGATTGCTAGTAAAGCGGCTGGAATGGCGAACCCGAGCACAAGGAGGTGAGAAATGAGGCGCGTTTTAGAAACCTTTCCCGATCACACGGTGTACCAGCTTCTGGGTTTCTCATGCATGTTTTCGATGTAGGAAGATGCCCTTGAACCTGGAGATTTGGGACCCATGGGATGGGTACCACGCAGTACTACTTTAAAGGGTCTGCGTTTGCTCACCCAACCTCACCAAACCTCTCAGCCCCAAGAGTGTCCACCCTTATGTCTCCGTCAGCTGTGGGTCTAGATATGGTCAATCCAGGTGGCATCACAGCCCCTGAACGAAGTTTGTAAGAATTTCTCTCTCTTTCACTGTCTTTGTTTCACGGGTTTTTAAAAGTAATTGATTTTTATAATGGGGTTTAGCTGCTTTTCACTGCTGTGTTTATGCCGCTTTACACCCACTTGACTCACTTACAGAGAGATATCAATACATAGGTTTAAGATTCTTACTAGTCAGATATATTCTTGGGCGGTGAGTAGGGGGTGTTGAGTCCAGTTCCCTGAGCAAGGAGTAGGTCTTGTCTATTACATATTGGGTTTATGGAACGGTATCTGAGCTAATTTGAAACCCGTGTTTTATGCATCCCCCCGCCTCACCTTTCCCGTTGAGCAGCCATAGTGTGTTTTCTAAACGTGTGACTCTGTTCCGTTTTGTAATTCAGTTCAAGTGTAGCGGTTTTTACATTCCCTCTATTAGTGATATCTTATGACAAGTGTCTTTTTCTGTGTGACTTTTTTCACTTAGAATCGTCGTACCTAAATCCACTCATCATGCTGCTACTAGCCTTATGACCTTGATTTCATGGCTGAGTGATATTCCATTGTACATAAGGACCACAACTTCTTTATTCTTTTTTCTCTTTCCTGGGATATTTAAGGTGTAACGAAGTGGAGGTTCTTGTCAAGAGAGCAGCCCTAAACTTTGGGGTGCCTGTGTCTTGCTGATTTTTACTTTTCCCAATGTATACGCCCATGAGTGGAAGTGCCCTATGCTCTCTAAGCTGAGTTTTTTAGATGTTTCAGGACACACCGTACACTTCTCCAGAGTGGCTGTTGGCAATTTACATCCCGCCCTTCAGCGTAGCAAGGCTCCCGGTTCTCCATGGCCTGTCCTGCATTTCTGGTTTTGACACTTTATTCAGCATGGCCCTTTTGACCGATGGGAAGCGAGACTTCTTTGTAGCGCTGATTTGCCTTTCCAGGTTGCTTGGTTGGCCAAAAAGGGCGTATGCGTTTTTTCCTGAATATATTCAGGAAAAAACGCATACGCCCTTTTTGGCCAAGGGCATGATTGTCGAGGTTTGGCCGCTTTTCCTGTGCTTTCAAGGCGATTCGAATCTACCTCCTGAAATCTGTTTCCTGCAATTCTGCCTTGCTTTCAAATCCTCTTCGGTGCCTTCCCTCAATATATTTGTGGACAAGAGTTATCATTTATAACTCTGCAGGTTTGTGAATTGCAGTGACCCTGAGCTCCATTGTTCAACTCGCTTACTTGGGAGCTGGCCGCAAAAGCACAGGATTGCTTCAGGCCCTATTCTGGTCCCGGGCGTCAGGCTGAGCCTGTGGTTAATTCTTCTTCCTGATAGGAAAATAGAGTGACCTGTGCCAGTCCCAACACCTAGAGCTAGTCTCTCATTGGTTCCCCCTCTTCCCGTTCATCCTCAGGACAAATCGCAACCTGTACGGAACAGGAGGTTAAAGGTGCTGAGTCTCCAAGGAGGGAGATTGCTAGTAAAGCGGCTGGAATGGCGAACCCGAGCACAAGGAGGTGAGAAATGAGGTGCGTTTTAGAAACCTTTCCCGATCACACGGTGTACCAGCTTCTGGGTTTCTCATGCATGTTTTCGATGTAGGAAGATGCCCTTGAACCTGGAGATTTGGGACCCATGGGATGGGTACCACGCAGTACTACTTTAAAGGGTCTGCGTTTGCTCACCCAACCTCACCAAACCTCTCAGCCCCAAGAGTGTCCACCCTTATGTCTCCGTCAGCTGTGGGTCTAGATATGGTCAATCCAGGTGGCATCACAGCCCCTGAACGAAGTTTGTAAGAATTTCTCTCTCTTTCACTGTCTTTGTTTCACGGGTTTTTAAAAGTAATTGATTTTTATAATGGGGTTTAGCTGCTTTTCACTGTTGTGTTTATGCCGCTTTACACCCACTTGACTCACTTACAGAGAGATATCAATACATAGGTTTAAGATTCTTACTAGTCAGATATATTCTTGGGCGGTGAGTAGGGGGTGTTGAGTCCAGTTCCCTGAGCAAGGAGTAGGTCTTGTCTATTACATATTGGGTTTATGGAACGGTATCTGAGCTAATTTGAAACCCGTGTTTTATGCATCCCCCCGCCTCACCTTTCCCGTTGAGCAGCCATAGTGTGTTTTCTAAACGTGTGACTCTGTTCCGTTTTGTAATTCAGTTCAAGTGTAGCGGTTTTTACATTCCCTCTATTAGTGATATCTTATGACAAGTGTCTTTTTCTGTGTGACTTTTTTCACTTAGAATCGTCGTACCTAAATCCACTCATCATGCTGCTACTAGCCTTATGACCTTGATTTCATGGCTGAGTGATATTCCATTGTACATAAGGACCACAACTTCTTTATCCTTTTTTCTCTTTCCTGGGATATTTAAGGTGTAACGAAGTGGAGGTTCTTGTCAAGAGAGCAGCCCTAAACTTTGGGGTGCCTGTGTCTTGATGATTTTTGTTTTCCCAATGTATACGCCCATGAGTGGAAGTGCCCTATGCTCTCTAAGCTGAGTTTTTTAGATGTTTCAGGACACACCGTACACTTCTCCAGAGTGGCTGTTGGCAATTTACATCCCGCCCTTCAGCGTAGCAAGGCTCCCGGTTCTCCATGGCCTGTCCTGCATTTCTGGTTTTGACACTTTATTCAGCATGGCCCTTTTGACCGATGGGAAGCGAGACTTCTTTGTAGCGCTGATTTGCCTTTCCAGGTTGCTTGGTTGGCCAAAAAGGGCGTATGCGTTTTTTCCTGAATATATTCAGGAAAAAACGCATACGCCCTTTTTGGCCAAGGGCATGATTGTCGAGGTTTGGCCGCTTTTCCTGTGCTTTCAAGGCGATTCGAATCTACCTCCTGAAATCTGTTTCCTGCAATTCTGCCTTGCTTTCAAATCCTCTTCGGTGCCTTCCCTCAATATATTTGTGGACAAGAGTTATCATTTATAACTCTGCAGGTTTGTGAATTGCAGTGCCCCTGAGCTCCATTGTTCAACTCGCTTACTTGGGAGCTGGCCGCAAAAGCACAGGATTGCTTCAGGCCCTATTCTGGTCCCGGGCGGCAGGCTGAGCCTGTGGTTAATTCTTCTTCCTGATGGGAAAATAGAGTGACCTGTGCCAGTCCCAACACCTAGAGCTAGTCTCTCATTGGTTCCCCCTCTTCCCGTTCATCCTCAGGACAAATCGCAACCTGTACGGAACAGGAGGTTAAAGGTGCTGAGTCTCCAAGGAGGGAGATTGCTAGTAAAGCGGCTGGAATGGCGAACCCGAGCACAAGGAGGTGAGAAATGAGGTGCGTTTTAGAAACCTTTCCCGATCACACGGTGTACCATCTTCTGGGTTTCTCATGCATGTTTTCGATGTAGGAAGATGCCCTTGAACCTGGAGATTTGGGACCCATGGGATGGGTACCACGCAGTACTACTTTAAAGGGTCTGCGTTTGCTCACCCAACCTCACCAAACCTCTCAGCCCCAAGAGTGTCCACCCTTATGTCTCCGTCAGCTGTGGGTCTAGATATGGTCAATCTAGGTGGCATCACAGCCCCTGAACGAATTGTGTAAGAATTTCTCTCTCTTTCACTGTCTTTGTTTCACGGGTTTTTAAAAGTAATTGATTTTTATAATGGGGTTTAGCTGCTTTTCACTGCTGTGTTTATGCCGCTTTACACCCACTTGACTCACTTACAGAGAGATATCAATACATAGGTTTAAGATTCTTACTAGTCAGATATATTCTTGGGCGGTGAGTAGGGGGTGTTGAGTCCAGTTCCCTGAGCAAGGAGTAGGTCTTGTCTATTACATATTGGGTTTATGGAACGGTATCTGAGCTAATTTGAAACCCGTGTTTTATGCATCCCCCCGCCTCACCTTTCCCGTTGAGCAGCCATAGTGTGTTTTCTAAACGTGTGACTCTGTTCCGTTTTGTAATTCAGTTCAAGTGTAGCGGTTTTTACATTCCCTCTATTAGTGATATCTTATGACAAGTGTCTTTTTCTGTGTGACTTTTTTCACTTAGAATCGTCGTACCTAAATCCACTCATCATGCTGCTACTAGCCTTATGACCTTGATTTCATGGCTGAGTGATATTCCATTGTACATAAGGACCACAACTTCTTTATCCTTTTTTCTCTTTCCTGGGATATTTAAGGTGTAACGAAGTGGAGGTTCTTGTCAAGAGAGCAGCCCTAAACTTTGGGGTGCCTGTGTCTTGATGATTTTTGTTTTCCCAATGTATACGCCCATGAGTGGAAGTGCCCTATGCTCTCTAAGCTGAGTTTTTTAGATGTTTCAGGACACACCGTACACTTCTCCAGAGTGGCTGTTGGCAATTTACATCCCGCCCTTCAGCGTAGCAAGGCTCCCGGTTCTCCATGGCCTGTCCTGCATTTCTGGTTTTGACACTTTATTCAGCATGGCCCTTTTGACCGATGGGAAGCGAGACTTCTTTGTAGCGCTGATTTGCCTTTCCAGGTTGCTTGGTTGGCCAAAAAGGGCGTATGCGTTTTTTCCTGAATATATTCAGGAAAAAACGCATACGCCCTTTTTGGCCAAGGGCATGATTGTCGAGGTTTGGCCGCTTTTCCTGTGCTTTCAAGGCGATTCGAATCTACCTCCTGAAATCTGTTTCCTGCAATTCTGCCTTGCTTTCAAATCCTCTTCGGTGCCTTCCCTCAATATATTTGTGGACAAGAGTTATCATTTATAACTCTGCAGGTTTGTGAATTGCAGTGCCCCTGAGCTCCATTGTTCAACTCGCTTACTTGGGAGCTGGCCGCAAAAGCACAGGATTGCTTCAGGCCCTATTCTGGTCCCGGGCGGCAGGCTGAGCCTGTGGTTAATTCTTCTTCCTGATGGGAAAATAGAGTGACCTGTGCCAGTCCCAACACCTAGAGCTAGTCTCTCATTGGTTCCCCCTCTTCCCGTTCATCCTCAGGACAAATCGCAACCTGTACGGAACAGGAGGTTAAAGGTGCTGAGTCTCCAAGGAGGGAGATTGCTAGTAAAGCGGCTGGAATGGCGAACCCGAGCACAAGGAGGTGAGAAATGAGGTGCGTTTTAGAAACCTTTCCCGATCACACGGTGTACCATCTTCTGGGTTTCTCATGCATGTTTTCGATGTAGGAAGATGCCCTTGAACCTGGAGATTTGGGACCCATGGGATGGGTACCACGCAGTACTACTTTAAAGGGTCTGCGTTTGCTCACCCAACCTCACCAAACCTCTCAGCCCCAAGAGTGTCCACCCTTATGTCTCCGTCAGCTGTGGGTCTAGATATGGTCAATCTAGGTGGCATCACAGCCCCTGAACGAATTGTGTAAGAATTTCTCTCTCTTTCACTGTCTTTGTTTCACGGGTTTTTAAAAGTAATTGATTTTTATAATGGGGTTTAGCTGCTTTTCACTGCTGTGTTTATGCCGCTTTACACCCACTTGACTCACTTACAGAGAGATATCAATACATAGGTTTAAGATTCTTACTAGTCAGATATATTCTTGGGCGGTGAGTAGGGGGTGTTGAGTCCAGTTCCCTGAGCAAGGAGTAGGTCTTGTCTATTACATATTGGGTTTATGGAACGGTATCTGAGCTAATTTGAAACCCGTGTTTTATGCATCCCCCCGCCTCACCTTTCCCGTTGAGCAGCCATAGTGTGTTTTCTAAACGTGTGACTCTGTTCCGTTTTGTAATTCAGTTCAAGTGTAGCGGTTTTTACATTCCCTCTATTAGTGATATCTTATGACAAGTGTCTTTTTCTGTGTGACTTTTTTCACTTAGAATCGTCGTACCTAAATCCACTCATCATGCTGCTACTAGCCTTATGACCTTGATTTCATGGCTGAGTGATATTCCATTGTACATAAGGACCACAACTTCTTTATCCTTTTTTCTCTTTCCTGGGATATTTAAGGTGTAACGAAGTGGAGGTTCTTGTCAAGAGAGCAGCCCTAAACTTTGGGGTGCCTGTGTCTTGCTGATTTTTAATTTTCCCAATGTATACGCCCATGAGTGGAAGTGCCCTATGCTCTCTAAGCTGAGTTTTTTAGATGTTTCAGGACACACCGTACACTTCTCCAGAGTGGCTGTTGGCAATTTACATCCCGCCCATCAGCGTAGCAAGGCTCCCGGTTCTCCATGGCCTGTGCTGCATTTCTGGTTTTGACACTTTATTCAGCATGGCCCTTTTGACCGATGGGAAGCGAGACTTCTTTGTAGCGCTGATTTGCCTTTCCAGGTTGCTTGGTTGGCCAAAAAGGGCGTATGCGTTTTTTCCTGAATATATTCAGGAAAAAACGCATACGCCCTTTTTGGCCAAGGGCATGATTGTCGAGGTTTGGCCGCTTTTCCTGTGCTTTCAAGGCGATTCGAATCTACCTCCTGAAATCTGTTTCCTGCAATTCTGCCTTGCATTCACATCCTCTTCGGTGCCTTCCCTCAATATATTTGTGGACAAGAGTTATCATTTATAACTCTGCAGTTTTGTGAATTGCAGTGCCCCTGAGCTCCATTGTTCAACTCGCTTACTTGGGAGCTGGCCGCAAAAGCACAGGATTGCTTCAGGCCCTATTCTGGTCCCGGGCGGCAGGCTGAGCCTGTGGTTAATTCTTCTTCCTGATGGGAAAATAGAGTGACCTGTGCCAGTCCCAACACCTAGAGCTAGTCTCTCATTGGTTCCCCCTCTTCCCGTTCATCCTCAGAACAATTCGCAACCTGTACGGAACAGGAGGTTAAAGGTGCTGAGTCTCCAAGGAGGGAGATTGCTAGTAAAGCGGCTGGAATGGCGAACCCGAGCACAAGGAGGTGAGAAATGAGGCGCGTTTTAGAAACCTTTCCCGATCACACGGTGTACCAGTTTCTGGGTTTCTCATGCATGTTTTCGATGTAGGAAGATGCCCTTGAACCTGGAGATTTGGGACCCATGGGATGGGTACCACGCAGTACTACTTTAAAGGGTCTCCATTTGCTCACCCAACCTCACCAAACCTCTCAGCCCCAAGAGTGTCCACCCTTATGTCTCCGTCAGCTGTGGGTCTAGATATGGTCAATCCAGGTGGCATCACAGCCCCTGAACGAAGTTTGTAAGAATTTCTCTCTCTTTCACTGTCTTTGTTTCACGGGTTTTTAAAAGTAATTGATTTTTATAATGGGGTTTAGCTGCTTTTCACTGCTGTGTTTATGCCGCTTTACACCCACTTGACTCACTTACAGAGAGATATCAATACATAGGTTTAAGATTCTTACTAGTCAGATATATTCTTGGGCGGTGAGTAGGGGGTGTTGAGTCCAGTTCCCTGAGCAAGGAGTAGGTCTTGTCTATTACATATTGGGTTTATGGAACGGTATCTGAGCTAATTTGAAACCCGTGTTTTATGCATCCCCCCGCCTCACCTTTCCCGTTGAGCAGCCATAGTGTGTTTTCTAAACGTGTGACTCTGTTCCGTTTTGTAATTCAGTTCAAGTGTAGCGGTTTTTACATTCCCTCTATTAGTGATATCTTATGACAAGTGTCTTTTTCTGTGTGACTTTTTTCACTTAGAATCGTCGTACCTAAATCCACTCATCATGCTGCTACTAGCCTTATGACCTTGATTTCATGGCTGAGTGATATTCCATTGTACATAAGGACCACAACTTCTTTATTCTTTTTTCTCTTTCCTGGGATATTTAAGGTGTAACGAAGTGGAGGTTCTTGTCAAGAGAGCAGCGCTAAACTTTGGGGTGCCTGTGTCTTGCTGATTTTTAGTTTTCCCAATGTATACGCCCATGAGTGGAAGTGCCCTATGCTCTCTAAGCTGAGTTTTTTAGATGTTTCAGGACACACCGTACACTTCTCCAGAGTGGCTGTTGGCAATTTACATCCCGCCCTTCAGCGTAGCAAGGCTCCCGGTTCTCCATGGCCTGTCCTGCATTTCTGGTTTTGACACTTTATTCAGCATGGCCCTTTTGACCGATGGGAAGCGAGACTTCTTTTTAGCGCTGATTTGCCTTTCCAGGTTGCTTGGTTGGCCAAAAAGGGCGTATGCGTTTTTTCCTGAATATATTCAGGAAAAAACGCATACGCCCTTTTTGGCCAAGGGCATGATTGTCGAGGTTTGGCCGCTTTTCCTGTGCTTTCAAGGCGATTCGAATCTACCTCCTGAAATCTGTTTCCTGCAATTCTGCCTTGCTTTCAAATCCTCTTCGGTGCCTTCCCTCAATATATTTGTGGACAAGAGTTATCATTTATAACTCTGCAGGTTTGTGAATTGCAGTGCCCCTGAGCTCCATTGTTCAACTCGCTTACTTGGGAGCTGGCCGCAAAAGCACAGGATTGCTTCAGGCCCTATTCTGGTCCCGGGCGGCAGGCTGAGCCTGTGGTTAATTCTTCTTCCTGATAGGAAAATAGAGTGACCTGTGCCAGTCCCAACACCTAGAGCTAGTCTCTCATTGGTTCCCCCTCTTCACGTTCATCCTCAGGACAAATCGCAACCTGTACGGAACAGGAGGTTAAAGGTGCTGAGTCTCCAAGGAGGGAGATTGCTAGTAAAGCGGCTGGAATGGCGAACCCGAGCACAAGGAGGTGAGAAATGAGGTGCGTTTTAGAAACCTTTCCCGATCACACGGTGTACCAGCTTCTGGGTTTCTCATGCATGTTTTCGATGTAGGAAGATGCCCTTGAACCTGGAGATTTGGGACCCATGGGATGGGTACCACGCAGTACTACTTTAAAGGGTCTGCGTTTGCTCACCCAACCTCACCAAACCTCTCAGCCCCAAGAGTGTCCACCCTTATGTCTCCGTCAGCTGTGGGTCTAGATATGGTCAATCCAGGTGGCATCACAGCCCCTGAACGAAGTTTGTAAGAATTTCTCTCTCTTTCACTGTCTTTGTTTCACGGGTTTTTAAAAGTAATTGATTTTTATAATGGGGTTTAGCTGCTTTTCACTGCTGTGTTTATGCCGCTTTACACCCACTTGACTCACTTACAGAGAGATATCAATACATAGGTTTAAGATTCTTACTAGTCAGATATATTCTTGGGCGGTGAGTAGGGGGTGTTGAGTCCAGTTCCCTGAGCAAGGAGTAGGTCTTGTCTATTACATATTGGGTTTATGGAACGGTATCTGAGCTAATTTGAAACCCGTGTTTTATGCATCCCCCCGCCTCACCTTTCCCGTTGAGCAGCCATAGTGTGTTTTCTAAACGTGTGACTCTGTTCCGTTTTGTAATTCAGTTCAAGTGTAGCGGTTTTTACATTCCCTCTATTAGTGATATCTTATGACAAGTGTCTTTTTCTTTGTGACTTTTTTCACTTAGAATCGTCGTACCTAAATCCACTCATCATGCTGCTACTAGCCTTATGACCTTGATTTCATGGCTGAGTGATATTCCATTGTACATAAGGACCACAACTTCTTTATCCTTTTTTCTCTTTCCTGGGATATTTAAGGTGTAACGAAGTGGAGGTTCTTGTCAAGAGAGCAGCCCTAAACTTTGGGGTGCCTGTGTCTTGCTGATTTTTAATTTTCCCAATGTATACGCCCATGAGTGGAAGTGCCCTATGCTCTCTAAGCTGAGTTTTTTAGATGTTTCAGGACACACCGTACACTTCTCCAGAGTGGCTGTTGGCAATTTACATCCCGCCCATCAGCGTAGCAAGGCTCCCGGTTCTCCATGGCCTGTGCTGCATTTCTGGTTTTGACACTTTATTCAGCATGGCCCTTTTGACCGATGGGAAGCGAGACTTCTTTGTAGCGCTGATTTGCCTTTCCAGGTTGCTTGGTTGGCCAAAAAGGGCGTATGCGTTTTTTCCTGAATATATTCAGGAAAAAACGCATACGCCCTTTTTGGCCAAGGGCATGATTGTCGAGGTTTGGCCGCTTTTCCTGTGCTTTCAAGGCGATTCGAATCTACCTCCTGAAATCTGTTTCCTGCAATTCTGCCTTGCATTCACATCCTCTTCGGTGCCTTCCCTCAATATATTTGTGGACAAGAGTTATCATTTATAACTCTGCAGTTTTGTGAATTGCAGTGCCCCTGAGCTCCATTGTTCAACTCGCTTACTTGGGAGCTGGCCGCAAAAGCACAGGATTGCTTCAGGCCCTATTCTGGTCCCGGGCGGCAGGCTGAGCCTGTGGTTAATTCTTCTTCCTGATGGGAAAATAGAGTGACCTGTGCCAGTCCCAACACCTAGAGCTAGTCTCTCATTGGTTCCCCCTCTTCCCGTTCATCCTCAGAACAATTCGCAACCTGTACGGAACAGGAGGTTAAAGGTGCTGAGTCTCCAAGGAGGGAGATTGCTAGTAAAGCGGCTGGAATGGCGAACCCGAGCACAAGGAGGTGAGAAATGAGGCGCGTTTTAGAAACCTTTCCCGATCACACGGTGTACCAGCTTCTGGGTTTCTCATGCATGTTTTCGATGTAGGAAGATGCCCTTGAACCTGGAGATTTGGGACCCATGGGATGGGTACCACGCAGTACTACTTTAAAGGGTCTGCGTTTGCTCACCCAACCTCACCAAACCTCTCAGCCCCAAGAGTGTCCACCCTTATGTCTCCGTCAGCTGTGGGTCTAGATATGGTCAATCCAGGTGGCATCACAGCCCCTGAACGAAGTTTGTAAGAATTTCTCTCTCTTTCACTGTCTTTGTTTCACGGGTTTTTAAAAGTAATTGATTTTTATAATGGGGTTTAGCTGCTTTTCACTGCTGTGTTTATGCCGCTTTACACCCACTTGACTCACTTACAGAGAGATATCAATACATAGGTTTAAGATTCTTACTAGTCAGATATATTCTTGGGCGGTGAGTAGGGGGTGTTGAGTCCAGTTCCCTGAGCAAGGAGTAGGTCTTGTCTATTACATATTGGGTTTATGGAACGGTATCTGAGCTAATTTGAAACCCGTGTTTTATGCATCCCCCCGCCTCACCTTTCCCGTTGAGCAGCCATAGTGTGTTTTCTAAACGTGTGACTCTGTTCCGTATTGTAATTCAGTTCAAGTGTAGCGGTTTTTACATTCCCTCTATTAGTGATATCTTATGACAAGTGTCTTTTTCTGTGTGACATTTTTCACTTAGAATCGTCGTACCTAAATCCACTCATCATGCTGCTACTAGCCTTATGACCTTGATTTCATGGCTGAGTGATATTCCATTGTACATAAGGACCACAACTTCTTTATCCTTTGTTCTCTTTCCTGGGATATTTAAGGTGTAACGAAGTGGAGGTTCTTGTCAAGAGAGCAGCCCTAAACTTTGGGGTGCCTGTGTCTTGCTGATTTTTATTTTTCCCAATGTATACGCCCATGAGTGGAAGTGCCCTATGCTCTCTAAGCTGAGTTTTTTAGATGTTTCAGGACACACCGTACACTTCTCCAGAGTGGCTGTTGGCAATTTACATCCCGCCCTTCAGCGTAGCAAGGCTCCCGGTTCTCCATGGCCTGTCCTGCATTTCTGGTTTTGACACTTTATTCAGCATGGCCCTTTTGACCGATGGGAAGCGAGACTTCTTTGTAGCGCTGATTTGCCTTTCCAGGTTGCTTGGTTGGCCAAAAAGGGCGTATGCGTTTTTTCCTGAATATATTCAGGAAAAAACGCATACGCCCTTTTTGGCCAAGGGCATGATTGTCGAGGTTTGGCCGCTTTTCCTGTGCTTTCAAGGCGATTCGAATCTACCTCCTGAAATCTGTTTCCTGCAATTCTGCCTTGCTTTCAAATCCTCTTCGGTGCCTTCCCTCAATATATTTGTGGACAAGAGTTATCATTTATAACTCTGCAGGTTTGTGAATTGCAGTGACCCTGAGCTCCATTGTTCAACTCGCTTACTTGGGAGCTGGCCGCAAAAGCACAGGATTGCTTCAGGCCCTATTCTGGTCCCGGGCGGCAGGCTGAGCCTGTGGTTAATTCTTCTTTCTGATGGGAAAATAGAGTGACCTGTGCCAGTCCCAACACCTAGAGCTAGTCTCTCATTGGTTCCCCCTCTTCCCGTTCATCCTCAGGACAAATCGCAACCTGTACGGAACAGGAGGTTAAAGGTGCTGAGTCTCCAAGGAGGGAGATTGCTAGTAAAGCGGCTGGAATGGCGAACCCGAGCACAAGGAGGTGAGAAATGAGGCGCGTTTTAGAAACCTTTCCCGATCACACGGTGTACCATCTTCTGGGTTTCTCATGCATGTTTTCGATGTAGGAAGATGCCCTTGAACCTGGAGATTTGGAACCCATGGGATGGGTACCACGCAGTACTACTTTAAAGGGTCTGCGTTTGCTCACCCAACCTCACCAAACCTCTCAGCCCCAAGAGTGTCCACCCTTATGTCTCCGTCAGCTGTGGGTCTAGATATGGTCAATCCAGGTGGCATCACAGCCCCTGAACGAAGTTTGTAAGAATTTCTCTCTCTTTCACTGTCTTTGTTTCACGGGTTTTTAAAAGTAATTGATTTTTATAATGGGGTTTAGCTGCTTTTCACTGCTGTGTTTATGCCGCTTTACACCCACTTGACTCACTTACAGAGAGATATCAATACATAGGTTTAAGATTCTTACTAGTCAGATATATTCTTGGGCGGTGAGTAGGGGGTGTTGAGTCCAGTTCCCTGAGCAAGGAGTAGGTCTTGTCTATTACATATAGGGTTTATGGAACGGTATCTGAGCTAATTTGAAACCCGTGTTTTATGCATCCCCCCGCCTCACCTTTCCCGTTGAGCAGCCATAGTGTGTTTTCTAAACGTGTGACTCTGTTCCGTTTTGTAATTCAGTTCAAGTGTAGCGGTTTTTACATTCCCTCTATTAGTGATATCTTATGACAAGTGTCTTTTTCTGTGTGACTTTTTTCACTTAGAATCGTCGTACCTAAATCCACTCATCATGCTGCTACTAGCCTTATGACCTTGATTTCATGGCTGAGTGATATTCCATTGTACATAAGGACCACAACTTCTTTATCCTTTTTTCTCTTTCCTGGGATATTTAAGGTGTAACGAAGTGGAGGTTCTTGTCAAGAGAGCAGCCCTAAACTTTGGGGTGCCTGTGTCTTGATGATTTTTAGTTTTCCCAATGTATACGCCCATGAGTGGAAGTGCCCTATGCTCTCTAAGCTGAGTTTTTTAGATGTTTCAGGACACACCGTACACTTCTCCAGAGTGGCTGTTGGCAATTTACATCCCGCCCTTCAGCGTAGCAAGGCTCCCGGTTCTCCATGGCCTGTCCTGCATTTCTGGTTTTGACACTTTATTCAGCATGGCCCTTTTGACCGATGGGAAGCGAGACTTCTTTGTAGCGCTGATTTGCCTTTCCAGGTTGCTTGGTTGGCCAAAAAGGGCGTATGCGTTTTTCCTGAATATATTCAGGAAAAAACGCATACGCCCTTTTTGGCCAAGGGCATGATTGTCGAGGTTTGGCCGCTTTTCCTGTGCTTTCAAGGCGATTCGAATCTACCTCCTGAAATCTGTTTCCTGCAATTCTGCCTTGCTTTCAAATCCTCTTCGGTGCCTTCCCTCAATATATTTGTGGACAAGAGTTATCATTTATAACTCTGCAGGTTTGTGAATTGCAGTGCCCCTGAGCTCCATTGTTCAACTCGCTTACTTGGGAGCTGGCCGCAAAAGCACAGGATTGCTTCAGGCCCTATTCTCGTCCCGGGCGGCAGGCTGAGCCTGTGGTTAATTCTTCTTCCTGATGGGAAAATAGAGTGACCTGTGCCAGTCCCAACACCTAGAGCTAGTCTCTCATTGGTTCCCCCTCTTCCCGTTCATCCTCAGGACAAATCGCAACCTGTACGGAACAGGAGGTTAAAGGTGCTGAGTCTCCAAGGAGGGAGATTGCTAGTAAAGCGGCTGGAATGGCGAACCCGAGCACAAGGAGGTGAGAAATGAGGCGCGTTTTAGAAACCTTTCCCGATCACACGGTGTACCAGCTTCTGGGTTTCTCATGCATGTTTTCGATGTAGGAAGATGCCCTTGAACCTGGAGATTTGGGACCCATGGGATGGGTACCACGCAGTACTACTTTAAAGGGTCTGCGTTTGCTCACCCAACCTCACCAAACCTCTCAGCCCCAAGAGTGTCCACCCTTATGTCTCCGTCAGCTGTGGGTCTAGATATGGTCAATCCAGGTGGCATCACAGCCCCTGAACGAAGTTTGTAAGAATTTCTCTCTCTTTCACTGTCTTTGTTTCACGGGTTTTTAAAAGTAATTGATTTTTATAATGGGGTTTAGCTGCTTTTCACTGCTGTGTTTATGCCGCTTTACACCCACTTGACTCACTTACAGAGAGATATCAATACATAGGTTTAAGATTCTTACTAGTCAGATATATTCTTGGGCGGTGAGTAGGGGGTGTTGAGTCCAGTTCCCTGAGCAAGGAGTAGGTCTTGTCTATTACATATTGGGTTTATGGAACGGTATCTGAGCTAATTTGAAACCCGTGTTTTATGCATCCCCCCGCCTCACCTTTCCCGTTGAGCAGCCATAGTGTGTTTTCTAAACGTGTGACTCTGTTCCGTTTTGTAATTCAGTTCAAGTGTAGCGGTTTTTACATTCCCTCTATTAGTGATATCTTATGACAAGTGTCTTTTTCTGTGTGACTTTTTTCACTTAGAATCGTCGTACCTAAATCCACTCATCATGCTGCTACTAGCCTTATGACCTTGATTTCATGGCTGAGTGATATTCCATTGTACATAAGGACCACAACTTCTTTATTCTTTTTTCTCTTTCCTGGGATATTTAAGGTGTAACGAAGTGGAGGTTCTTGTCAAGAGAGCAGCCCTAAACTTTGGGGTGCCTGTGTCTTGCTGATTTTTACTTTTCCCAATGTATACGCCCATGAGTGGAAGTGCCCTATGCTCTCTAAGCTGAGTTTTTTAGATGTTTCAGGACACACCGTACACTTCTCCAGAGTGGCTGTTGGCAATTTACATCCCGCCCTTCAGCGTAGCAAGGCTCCCGGTTCTCCATGGCCTGTCCTGCATTTCTGGTTTTGACACTTTATTCAGCATGGCCCTTTTGACCGATGGGAAGCGAGACTTCTTTGTAGCGCTGATTTGCCTTTCCAGGTTGCTTGGTTGGCCAAAAAGGGCGTATGCGTTTTTTCCTGAATATATTCAGGAAAAAACGCATACGCCCTTTTTGGCCAAGGGCATGATTGTCGAGGTTTGGCCGCTTTTCCTGTGCTTTCAAGGCGATTCGAATCTACCTCCTGAAATCTGTTTCCTGCAATTCTGCCTTGCTTTCAAATCCTCTTCGGTGCCTTCCCTCAATATATTTGTGGACAAGAGTTATCATTTATAACTCTGCAGGTTTGTGAATTGCAGTGACCCTGAGCTCCATTGTTCAACTCGCTTACTTGGGAGCTGGCCGCAAAAGCACAGGATTGCTTCAGGCCCTATTCTGGTCCCGGGCGTCAGGCTGAGCCTGTGGTTAATTCTTCTTCCTGATAGGAAAATAGAGTGACCTGTGCCAGTCCCAACACCTAGAGCTAGTCTCTCATTGGTTCCCCCTCTTCCCGTTCATCCTCAGGACAAATCGCAACCTGTACGGAACAGGAGGTTAAAGGTGCTGAGTCTCCAAGGAGGGAGATTGCTAGTAAAGCGGCTGGAATGGCGAACCCGAGCACAAGGAGGTGAGAAATGAGGTGCGTTTTAGAAACCTTTCCCGATCACACGGTGTACCAGCTTCTGGGTTTCTCATGCATGTTTTCGATGTAGGAAGATGCCCTTGAACCTGGAGATTTGGGACCCATGGGATGGGTACCACGCAGTACTACTTTAAAGGGTCTGCGTTTGCTCACCCAACCTCACCAAACCTCTCAGCCCCAAGAGTGTCCACCCTTATGTCTCCGTCAGCTGTGGGTCTAGATATGGTCAATCCAGGTGGCATCACAGCCCCTGAACGAAGTTTGTAAGAATTTCTCTCTCTTTCACTGTCTTTGTTTCACGGGTTTTTAAAAGTAATTGATTTTTATAATGGGGTTTAGCTGCTTTTCACTGTTGTGTTTATGCCGCTTTACACCCACTTGACTCACTTACAGAGAGATATCAATACATAGGTTTAAGATTCTTACTAGTCAGATATATTCTTGGGCGGTGAGTAGGGGGTGTTGAGTCCAGTTCCCTGAGCAAGGAGTAGGTCTTGTCTATTACATATTGGGTTTATGGAACGGTATCTGAGCTAATTTGAAACCCGTGTTTTATGCATCCCCCCGCCTCACCTTTCCCGTTGAGCAGCCATAGTGTGTTTTCTAAACGTGTGACTCTGTTCCGTTTTGTAATTCAGTTCAAGTGTAGCGGTTTTTACATTCCCTCTATTAGTGATATCTTATGACAAGTGTCTTTTTCTGTGTGACTTTTTTCACTTAGAATCGTCGTACCTAAATCCACTCATCATGCTGCTACTAGCCTTATGACCTTGATTTCATGGCTGAGTGATATTCCATTGTACATAAGGACCACAACTTCTTTATCCTTTTTTCTCTTTCCTGGGATATTTAAGGTGTAACGAAGTGGAGGTTCTTGTCAAGAGAGCAGCCCTAAACTTTGGGGTGCCTGTGTCTTGATGATTTTTGTTTTCCCAATGTATACGCCCATGAGTGGAAGTGCCCTATGCTCTCTAAGCTGAGTTTTTTAGATGTTTCAGGACACACCGTACACTTCTCCAGAGTGGCTGTTGGCAATTTACATCCCGCCCTTCAGCGTAGCAAGGCTCCCGGTTCTCCATGGCCTGTCCTGCATTTCTGGTTTTGACACTTTATTCAGCATGGCCCTTTTGACCGATGGGAAGCGAGACTTCTTTGTAGCGCTGATTTGCCTTTCCAGGTTGCTTGGTTGGCCAAAAAGGGCGTATGCGTTTTTTCCTGAATATATTCAGGAAAAAACGCATACGCCCTTTTTGGCCAAGGGCATGATTGTCGAGGTTTGGCCGCTTTTCCTGTGCTTTCAAGGCGATTCGAATCTACCTCCTGAAATCTGTTTCCTGCAATTCTGCCTTGCTTTCAAATCCTCTTCGGTGCCTTCCCTCAATATATTTGTGGACAAGAGTTATCATTTATAACTCTGCAGGTTTGTGAATTGCAGTGCCCCTGAGCTCCATTGTTCAACTCGCTTACTTGGGAGCTGGCCGCAAAAGCACAGGATTGCTTCAGGCCCTATTCTGGTCCCGGGCGGCAGGCTGAGCCTGTGGTTAATTCTTCTTCCTGATGGGAAAATAGAGTGACCTGTGCCAGTCCCAACACCTAGAGCTAGTCTCTCATTGGTTCCCCCTCTTCCCGTTCATCCTCAGGACAAATCGCAACCTGTACGGAACAGGAGGTTAAAGGTGCTGAGTCTCCAAGGAGGGAGATTGCTAGTAAAGCGGCTGGAATGGCGAACCCGAGCACAAGGAGGTGAGAAATGAGGTGCGTTTTAGAAACCTTTCCCGATCACACGGTGTACCATCTTCTGGGTTTCTCATGCATGTTTTCGATGTAGGAAGATGCCCTTGAACCTGGAGATTTGGGACCCATGGGATGGGTACCACGCAGTACTACTTTAAAGGGTCTGCGTTTGCTCACCCAACCTCACCAAACCTCTCAGCCCCAAGAGTGTCCACCCTTATGTCTCCGTCAGCTGTGGGTCTAGATATGGTCAATCTAGGTGGCATCACAGCCCCTGAACGAATTGTGTAAGAATTTCTCTCTCTTTCACTGTCTTTGTTTCACGGGTTTTTAAAAGTAATTGATTTTTATAATGGGGTTTAGCTGCTTTTCACTGCTGTGTTTATGCCGCTTTACACCCACTTGACTCACTTACAGAGAGATATCAATACATAGGTTTAAGATTCTTACTAGTCAGATATATTCTTGGGCGGTGAGTAGGGGGTGTTGAGTCCAGTTCCCTGAGCAAGGAGTAGGTCTTGTCTATTACATATTGGGTTTATGGAACGGTATCTGAGCTAATTTGAAACCCGTGTTTTATGCATCCCCCCGCCTCACCTTTCCCGTTGAGCAGCCATAGTGTGTTTTCTAAACGTGTGACTCTGTTCCGTTTTGTAATTCAGTTCAAGTGTAGCGGTTTTTACATTCCCTCTATTAGTGATATCTTATGACAAGTGTCTTTTTCTGTGTGACTTTTTTCACTTAGAATCGTCGTACCTAAATCCACTCATCATGCTGCTACTAGCCTTATGACCTTGATTTCATGGCTGAGTGATATTCCATTGTACATAAGGACCACAACTTCTTTATCCTTTTTTCTCTTTCCTGGGATATTTAAGGTGTAACGAAGTGGAGGTTCTTGTCAAGAGAGCAGCCCTAAACTTTGGGGTGCCTGTGTCTTGATGATTTTTGTTTTCCCAATGTATACGCCCATGAGTGGAAGTGCCCTATGCTCTCTAAGCTGAGTTTTTTAGATGTTTCAGGACACACCGTACACTTCTCCAGAGTGGCTGTTGGCAATTTACATCCCGCCCTTCAGCGTAGCAAGGCTCCCGGTTCTCCATGGCCTGTCCTGCATTTCTGGTTTTGACACTTTATTCAGCATGGCCCTTTTGACCGATGGGAAGCGAGACTTCTTTGTAGCGCTGATTTGCCTTTCCAGGTTGCTTGGTTGGCCAAAAAGGGCGTATGCGTTTTTTCCTGAATATATTCAGGAAAAAACGCATACGCCCTTTTTGGCCAAGGGCATGATTGTCGAGGTTTGGCCGCTTTTCCTGTGCTTTCAAGGCGATTCGAATCTACCTCCTGAAATCTGTTTCCTGCAATTCTGCCTTGCTTTCAAATCCTCTTCGGTGCCTTCCCTCAATATATTTGTGGACAAGAGTTATCATTTATAACTCTGCAGGTTTGTGAATTGCAGTGCCCCTGAGCTCCATTGTTCAACTCGCTTACTTGGGAGCTGGCCGCAAAAGCACAGGATTGCTTCAGGCCCTATTCTGGTCCCGGGCGGCAGGCTGAGCCTGTGGTTAATTCTTCTTCCTGATGGGAAAATAGAGTGACCTGTGCCAGTCCCAACACCTAGAGCTAGTCTCTCATTGGTTCCCCCTCTTCCCGTTCATCCTCAGGACAAATCGCAACCTGTACGGAACAGGAGGTTAAAGGTGCTGAGTCTCCAAGGAGGGAGATTGCTAGTAAAGCGGCTGGAATGGCGAACCCGAGCACAAGGAGGTGAGAAATGAGGTGCGTTTTAGAAACCTTTCCCGATCACACGGTGTACCATCTTCTGGGTTTCTCATGCATGTTTTCGATGTAGGAAGATGCCCTTGAACCTGGAGATTTGGGACCCATGGGATGGGTACCACGCAGTACTACTTTAAAGGGTCTGCGTTTGCTCACCCAACCTCACCAAACCTCTCAGCCCCAAGAGTGTCCACCCTTATGTCTCCGTCAGCTGTGGGTCTAGATATGGTCAATCTAGGTGGCATCACAGCCCCTGAACGAATTGTGTAAGAATTTCTCTCTCTTTCACTGTCTTTGTTTCACGGGTTTTTAAAAGTAATTGATTTTTATAATGGGGTTTAGCTGCTTTTCACTGCTGTGTTTATGCCGCTTTACACCCACTTGACTCACTTACAGAGAGATATCAATACATAGGTTTAAGATTCTTACTAGTCAGATATATTCTTGGGCGGTGAGTAGGGGGTGTTGAGTCCAGTTCCCTGAGCAAGGAGTAGGTCTTGTCTATTACATATAGGGTTTATGGAACGGTATCTGAGCTAATTTGAAACCCGTGTTTTATGCATCCCCCCGCCTCACCTTTCCCGTTGAGCAGCCATAGTGTGTTTTCTAAACGTGTGACTCTGTTCCGTTTTGTAATTCAGTTCAAGTGTAGCGGTTTTTACATTCCCTCTATTAGTGATATCTTATGACAAGTGTCTTTTTCTGTGTGACTTTTTTCACTTAGAATCGTCGTACCTAAATCCACTCATCATGCTGCTACTAGCCTTATGACCTTGATTTCATGGCTGAGTGATATTCCATTGTACATAAGGACCACAACTTCTTTATCCTTTTTTCTCTTTCCTGGGATATTTAAGGTGTAACGAAGTGGAGGTTCTTGTCAAGAGAGCAGCCCTAAACTTTGGGGTGCCTGTGTCTTGATGATTTTTAGTTTTCCCAATGTATACGCCCATGAGTGGAAGTGCCCTATGCTCTCTAAGCTGAGTTTTTTAGATGTTTCAGGACACACCGTACACTTCTCCAGAGTGGCTGTTGGCAATTTACATCCCGCCCTTCAGCGTAGCAAGGCTCCCGGTTCTCCATGGCCTGTCCTGCATTTCTGGTTTTGACACTTTATTCAGCATGGCCCTTTTGACCGATGGGAAGCGAGACTTCTTTGTAGCGCTGATTTGCCTTTCCAGGTTGCTTGGTTGGCCAAAAAGGGCGTATGCGTTTTTCCTGAATATATTCAGGAAAAAACGCATACGCCCTTTTTGGCCAAGGGCATGATTGTCGAGGTTTGGCCGCTTTTCCTGTGCTTTCAAGGCGATTCGAATCTACCTCCTGAAATCTGTTTCCTGCAATTCTGCCTTGCTTTCAAATCCTCTTCGGTGCCTTCCCTCAATATATTTGTGGACAAGAGTTATCATTTATAACTCTGCAGGTTTGTGAATTGCAGTGCCCCTGAGCTCCATTGTTCAACTCGCTTACTTGGGAGCTGGCCGCAAAAGCACAGGATTGCTTCAGGCCCTATTCTCGTCCCGGGCGGCAGGCTGAGCCTGTGGTTAATTCTTCTTCCTGATGGGAAAATAGAGTGACCTGTGCCAGTCCCAACACCTAGAGCTAGTCTCTCATTGGTTCCCCCTCTTCCCGTTCATCCTCAGGACAAATCGCAACCTGTACGGAACAGGAGGTTAAAGGTGCTGAGTCTCCAAGGAGGGAGATTGCTAGTAAAGCGGCTGGAATGGCGAACCCGAGCACAAGGAGGTGAGAAATGAGGCGCGTTTTAGAAACCTTTCCCGATCACACGGTGTACCAGCTTCTGGGTTTCTCATGCATGTTTTCGATGTAGGAAGATGCCCTTGAACCTGGAGATTTGGGACCCATGGGATGGGTACCACGCAGTACTACTTTAAAGGGTCTGCGTTTGCTCACCCAACCTCACCAAACCTCTCAGCCCCAAGAGTGTCCACCCTTATGTCTCCGTCAGCTGTGGGTCTAGATATGGTCAATCCAGGTGGCATCACAGCCCCTGAACGAAGTTTGTAAGAATTTCTCTCTCTTTCACTGTCTTTGTTTCACGGGTTTTTAAAAGTAATTGATTTTTATAATGGGGTTTAGCTGCTTTTCACTGCTGTGTTTATGCCGCTTTACACCCACTTGACTCACTTACAGAGAGATATCAATACATAGGTTTAAGATTCTTACTAGTCAGATATATTCTTGGGCGGTGAGTAGGGGGTGTTGAGTCCAGTTCCCTGAGCAAGGAGTAGGTCTTGTCTATTACATATTGGGTTTATGGAACGGTATCTGAGCTAATTTGAAACCCGTGTTTTATGCATCCCCCCGCCTCACCTTTCCCGTTGAGCAGCCATAGTGTGTTTTCTAAACGTGTGACTCTGTTCCGTTTTGTAATTCAGTTCAAGTGTAGCGGTTTTTACATTCCCTCTATTAGTGATATCTTATGACAAGTGTCTTTTTCTGTGTGACTTTTTTCACTTAGAATCGTCGTACCTAAATCCACTCATCATGCTGCTACTAGCCTTATGACCTTGATTTCATGGCTGAGTGATATTCCATTGTACATAAGGACCACAACTTCTTTATTCTTTTTTCTCTTTCCTGGGATATTTAAGGTGTAACGAAGTGGAGGTTCTTGTCAAGAGAGCAGCCCTAAACTTTGGGGTGCCTGTGTCTTGCTGATTTTTACTTTTCCCAATGTATACGCCCATGAGTGGAAGTGCCCTATGCTCTCTAAGCTGAGTTTTTTAGATGTTTCAGGACACACCGTACACTTCTCCAGAGTGGCTGTTGGCAATTTACATCCCGCCCTTCAGCGTAGCAAGGCTCCCGGTTCTCCATGGCCTGTCCTGCATTTCTGGTTTTGACACTTTATTCAGCATGGCCCTTTTGACCGATGGGAAGCGAGACTTCTTTGTAGCGCTGATTTGCCTTTCCAGGTTGCTTGGTTGGCCAAAAAGGGCGTATGCGTTTTTTCCTGAATATATTCAGGAAAAAACGCATACGCCCTTTTTGGCCAAGGGCATGATTGTCGAGGTTTGGCCGCTTTTCCTGTGCTTTCAAGGCGATTCGAATCTACCTCCTGAAATCTGTTTCCTGCAATTCTGCCTTGCTTTCAAATCCTCTTCGGTGCCTTCCCTCAATATATTTGTGGACAAGAGTTATCATTTATAACTCTGCAGGTTTGTGAATTGCAGTGACCCTGAGCTCCATTGTTCAACTCGCTTACTTGGGAGCTGGCCGCAAAAGCACAGGATTGCTTCAGGCCCTATTCTGGTCCCGGGCGTCAGGCTGAGCCTGTGGTTAATTCTTCTTCCTGATAGGAAAATAGAGTGACCTGTGCCAGTCCCAACACCTAGAGCTAGTCTCTCATTGGTTCCCCCTCTTCCCGTTCATCCTCAGGACAAATCGCAACCTGTACGGAACAGGAGGTTAAAGGTGCTGAGTCTCCAAGGAGGGAGATTGCTAGTAAAGCG
This sequence comes from Eschrichtius robustus, assembly GCF_028021215.1. Classification (NCBI taxonomy): domain Eukaryota; kingdom Metazoa; phylum Chordata; class Mammalia; order Artiodactyla; family Eschrichtiidae; genus Eschrichtius; species Eschrichtius robustus. Next base: position 31,115,157 of record NC_090831.1, on the reverse strand, counting down.
GCTGGAATGGCGAACCCGAGCACAAGGAGGTGAGAAATGAGGTGCGTTTTAGAAACCTTTCCCGATCACACGGTGTACCAGCTTCTGGGTTTCTCATGCATGTTTTCGATGTAGGAAGATGCCCTTGAACCTGGAGATTTGGGACCCATGGGATGGGTACCACGCAGTACTACTTTAAAGGGTCTGCGTTTGCTCACCCAACCTCACCAAACCTCTCAGCCCCAAGAGTGTCCACCCTTATGTCTCCGTCAGCTGTGGGTCTAGATATGGTCAATCCAGGTGGCATCACAGCCCCTGAACGAAGTTTGTAAGAATTTCTCTCTCTTTCACTGTCTTTGTTTCACGGGTTTTTAAAAGTAATTGATTTTTATAATGGGGTTTAGCTGCTTTTCACTGTTGTGTTTATGCCGCTTTACACCCACTTGACTCACTTACAGAGAGATATCAATACATAGGTTTAAGATTCTTACTAGTCAGATATATTCTTGGGCGGTGAGTAGGGGGTGTTGAGTCCAGTTCCCTGAGCAAGGAGTAGGTCTTGTCTATTACATATTGGGTTTATGGAACGGTATCTGAGCTAATTTGAAACCCGTGTTTTATGCATCCCCCCGCCTCACCTTTCCCGTTGAGCAGCCATAGTGTGTTTTCTAAACGTGTGACTCTGTTCCGTTTTGTAATTCAGTTCAAGTGTAGCGGTTTTTACATTCCCTCTATTAGTGATATCTTATGACAAGTGTCTTTTTCTGTGTGACTTTTTTCACTTAGAATCGTCGTACCTAAATCCACTCATCATGCTGCTACTAGCCTTATGACCTTGATTTCATGGCTGAGTGATATTCCATTGTACATAAGGACCACAACTTCTTTATCCTTTTTTCTCTTTCCTGGGATATTTAAGGTGTAACGAAGTGGAGGTTCTTGTCAAGAGAGCAGCCCTAAACTTTGGGGTGCCTGTGTCTTGATGATTTTTGTTTTCCCAATGTATACGCCCATGAGTGGAAGTGCCCTATGCTCTCTAAGCTGAGTTTTTTAGATGTTTCAGGACACACCGTACACTTCTCCAGAGTGGCTGTTGGCAATTTACATCCCGCCCTTCAGCGTAGCAAGGCTCCCGGTTCTCCATGGCCTGTCCTGCATTTCTGGTTTTGACACTTTATTCAGCATGGCCCTTTTGACCGATGGGAAGCGAGACTTCTTTGTAGCGCTGATTTGCCTTTCCAGGTTGCTTGGTTGGCCAAAAAGGGCGTATGCGTTTTTTCCTGAATATATTCAGGAAAAAACGCATACGCCCTTTTTGGCCAAGGGCATGATTGTCGAGGTTTGGCCGCTTTTCCTGTGCTTTCAAGGCGATTCGAATCTACCTCCTGAAATCTGTTTCCTGCAATTCTGCCTTGCTTTCAAATCCTCTTCGGTGCCTTCCCTCAATATATTTGTGGACAAGAGTTATCATTTATAACTCTGCAGGTTTGTGAATTGCAGTGCCCCTGAGCTCCATTGTTCAACTCGCTTACTTGGGAGCTGGCCGCAAAAGCACAGGATTGCTTCAGGCCCTATTCTGGTCCCGGGCGGCAGGCTGAGCCTGTGGTTAATTCTTCTTCCTGATGGGAAAATAGAGTGACCTGTGCCAGTCCCAACACCTAGAGCTAGTCTCTCATTGGTTCCCCCTCTTCCCGTTCATCCTCAGGACAAATCGCAACCTGTACGGAACAGGAGGTTAAAGGTGCTGAGTCTCCAAGGAGGGAGATTGCTAGTAAAGCGGCTGGAATGGCGAACCCGAGCACAAGGAGGTGAGAAATGAGGTGCGTTTTAGAAACCTTTCCCGATCACACGGTGTACCATCTTCTGGGTTTCTCATGCATGTTTTCGATGTAGGAAGATGCCCTTGAACCTGGAGATTTGGGACCCATGGGATGGGTACCACGCAGTACTACTTTAAAGGGTCTGCGTTTGCTCACCCAACCTCACCAAACCTCTCAGCCCCAAGAGTGTCCACCCTTATGTCTCCGTCAGCTGTGGGTCTAGATATGGTCAATCTAGGTGGCATCACAGCCCCTGAACGAATTGTGTAAGAATTTCTCTCTCTTTCACTGTCTTTGTTTCACGGGTTTTTAAAAGTAATTGATTTTTATAATGGGGTTTAGCTGCTTTTCACTGCTGTGTTTATGCCGCTTTACACCCACTTGACTCACTTACAGAGAGATATCAATACATAGGTTTAAGATTCTTACTAGTCAGATATATTCTTGGGCGGTGAGTAGGGGGTGTTGAGTCCAGTTCCCTGAGCAAGGAGTAGGTCTTGTCTATTACATATTGGGTTTATGGAACGGTATCTGAGCTAATTTGAAACCCGTGTTTTATGCATCCCCCCGCCTCACCTTTCCCGTTGAGCAGCCATAGTGTGTTTTCTAAACGTGTGACTCTGTTCCGTTTTGTAATTCAGTTCAAGTGTAGCGGTTTTTACATTCCCTCTATTAGTGATATCTTATGACAAGTGTCTTTTTCTGTGTGACTTTTTTCACTTAGAATCGTCGTACCTAAATCCACTCATCATGCTGCTACTAGCCTTATGACCTTGATTTCATGGCTGAGTGATATTCCATTGTACATAAGGACCACAACTTCTTTATCCTTTTTTCTCTTTCCTGGGATATTTAAGGTGTAACGAAGTGGAGGTTCTTGTCAAGAGAGCAGCCCTAAACTTTGGGGTGCCTGTGTCTTGATGATTTTTGTTTTCCCAATGTATACGCCCATGAGTGGAAGTGCCCTATGCTCTCTAAGCTGAGTTTTTTAGATGTTTCAGGACACACCGTACACTTCTCCAGAGTGGCTGTTGGCAATTTACATCCCGCCCTTCAGCGTAGCAAGGCTCCCGGTTCTCCATGGCCTGTCCTGCATTTCTGGTTTTGACACTTTATTCAGCATGGCCCTTTTGACCGATGGGAAGCGAGACTTCTTTGTAGCGCTGATTTGCCTTTCCAGGTTGCTTGGTTGGCCAAAAAGGGCGTATGCGTTTTTTCCTGAATATATTCAGGAAAAAACGCATACGCCCTTTTTGGCCAAGGGCATGATTGTCGAGGTTTGGCCGCTTTTCCTGTGCTTTCAAGGCGATTCGAATCTACCTCCTGAAATCTGTTTCCTGCAATTCTGCCTTGCTTTCAAATCCTCTTCGGTGCCTTCCCTCAATATATTTGTGGACAAGAGTTATCATTTATAACTCTGCAGGTTTGTGAATTGCAGTGCCCCTGAGCTCCATTGTTCAACTCGCTTACTTGGGAGCTGGCCGCAAAAGCACAGGATTGCTTCAGGCCCTATTCTGGTCCCGGGCGGCAGGCTGAGCCTGTGGTTAATTCTTCTTCCTGATGGGAAAATAGAGTGACCTGTGCCAGTCCCAACACCTAGAGCTAGTCTCTCATTGGTTCCCCCTCTTCCCGTTCATCCTCAGGACAAATCGCAACCTGTACGGAACAGGAGGTTAAAGGTGCTGAGTCTCCAAGGAGGGAGATTGCTAGTAAAGCGGCTGGAATGGCGAACCCGAGCACAAGGAGGTGAGAAATGAGGTGCGTTTTAGAAACCTTTCCCGATCACACGGTGTACCATCTTCTGGGTTTCTCATGCATGTTTTCGATGTAGGAAGATGCCCTTGAACCTGGAGATTTGGGACCCATGGGATGGGTACCACGCAGTACTACTTTAAAGGGTCTGCGTTTGCTCACCCAACCTCACCAAACCTCTCAGCCCCAAGAGTGTCCACCCTTATGTCTCCGTCAGCTGTGGGTCTAGATATGGTCAATCTAGGTGGCATCACAGCCCCTGAACGAATTGTGTAAGAATTTCTCTCTCTTTCACTGTCTTTGTTTCACGGGTTTTTAAAAGTAATTGATTTTTATAATGGGGTTTAGCTGCTTTTCACTGCTGTGTTTATGCCGCTTTACACCCACTTGACTCACTTACAGAGAGATATCAATACATAGGTTTAAGATTCTTACTAGTCAGATATATTCTTGGGCGGTGAGTAGGGGGTGTTGAGTCCAGTTCCCTGAGCAAGGAGTAGGTCTTGTCTATTACATATTGGGTTTATGGAACGGTATCTGAGCTAATTTGAAACCCGTGTTTTATGCATCCCCCCGCCTCACCTTTCCCGTTGAGCAGCCATAGTGTGTTTTCTAAACGTGTGACTCTGTTCCGTTTTGTAATTCAGTTCAAGTGTAGCGGTTTTTACATTCCCTCTATTAGTGATATCTTATGACAAGTGTCTTTTTCTGTGTGACTTTTTTCACTTAGAATCGTCGTACCTAAATCCACTCATCATGCTGCTACTAGCCTTATGACCTTGATTTCATGGCTGAGTGATATTCCATTGTACATAAGGACCACAACTTCTTTATCCTTTTTTCTCTTTCCTGGGATATTTAAGGTGTAACGAAGTGGAGGTTCTTGTCAAGAGAGCAGCCCTAAACTTTGGGGTGCCTGTGTCTTGCTGATTTTTAATTTTCCCAATGTATACGCCCATGAGTGGAAGTGCCCTATGCTCTCTAAGCTGAGTTTTTTAGATGTTTCAGGACACACCGTACACTTCTCCAGAGTGGCTGTTGGCAATTTACATCCCGCCCATCAGCGTAGCAAGGCTCCCGGTTCTCCATGGCCTGTGCTGCATTTCTGGTTTTGACACTTTATTCAGCATGGCCCTTTTGACCGATGGGAAGCGAGACTTCTTTGTAGCGCTGATTTGCCTTTCCAGGTTGCTTGGTTGGCCAAAAAGGGCGTATGCGTTTTTTCCTGAATATATTCAGGAAAAAACGCATACGCCCTTTTTGGCCAAGGGCATGATTGTCGAGGTTTGGCCGCTTTTCCTGTGCTTTCAAGGCGATTCGAATCTACCTCCTGAAATCTGTTTCCTGCAATTCTGCCTTGCATTCACATCCTCTTCGGTGCCTTCCCTCAATATATTTGTGGACAAGAGTTATCATTTATAACTCTGCAGTTTTGTGAATTGCAGTGCCCCTGAGCTCCATTGTTCAACTCGCTTACTTGGGAGCTGGCCGCAAAAGCACAGGATTGCTTCAGGCCCTATTCTGGTCCCGGGCGGCAGGCTGAGCCTGTGGTTAATTCTTCTTCCTGATGGGAAAATAGAGTGACCTGTGCCAGTCCCAACACCTAGAGCTAGTCTCTCATTGGTTCCCCCTCTTCCCGTTCATCCTCAGAACAATTCGCAACCTGTACGGAACAGGAGGTTAAAGGTGCTGAGTCTCCAAGGAGGGAGATTGCTAGTAAAGCGGCTGGAATGGCGAACCCGAGCACAAGGAGGTGAGAAATGAGGCGCGTTTTAGAAACCTTTCCCGATCACACGGTGTACCAGTTTCTGGGTTTCTCATGCATGTTTTCGATGTAGGAAGATGCCCTTGAACCTGGAGATTTGGGACCCATGGGATGGGTACCACGCAGTACTACTTTAAAGGGTCTCCATTTGCTCACCCAACCTCACCAAACCTCTCAGCCCCAAGAGTGTCCACCCTTATGTCTCCGTCAGCTGTGGGTCTAGATATGGTCAATCCAGGTGGCATCACAGCCCCTGAACGAAGTTTGTAAGAATTTCTCTCTCTTTCACTGTCTTTGTTTCACGGGTTTTTAAAAGTAATTGATTTTTATAATGGGGTTTAGCTGCTTTTCACTGCTGTGTTTATGCCGCTTTACACCCACTTGACTCACTTACAGAGAGATATCAATACATAGGTTTAAGATTCTTACTAGTCAGATATATTCTTGGGCGGTGAGTAGGGGGTGTTGAGTCCAGTTCCCTGAGCAAGGAGTAGGTCTTGTCTATTACATATTGGGTTTATGGAACGGTATCTGAGCTAATTTGAAACCCGTGTTTTATGCATCCCCCCGCCTCACCTTTCCCGTTGAGCAGCCATAGTGTGTTTTCTAAACGTGTGACTCTGTTCCGTTTTGTAATTCAGTTCAAGTGTAGCGGTTTTTACATTCCCTCTATTAGTGATATCTTATGACAAGTGTCTTTTTCTGTGTGACTTTTTTCACTTAGAATCGTCGTACCTAAATCCACTCATCATGCTGCTACTAGCCTTATGACCTTGATTTCATGGCTGAGTGATATTCCATTGTACATAAGGACCACAACTTCTTTATTCTTTTTTCTCTTTCCTGGGATATTTAAGGTGTAACGAAGTGGAGGTTCTTGTCAAGAGAGCAGCGCTAAACTTTGGGGTGCCTGTGTCTTGCTGATTTTTAGTTTTCCCAATGTATACGCCCATGAGTGGAAGTGCCCTATGCTCTCTAAGCTGAGTTTTTTAGATGTTTCAGGACACACCGTACACTTCTCCAGAGTGGCTGTTGGCAATTTACATCCCGCCCTTCAGCGTAGCAAGGCTCCCGGTTCTCCATGGCCTGTCCTGCATTTCTGGTTTTGACACTTTATTCAGCATGGCCCTTTTGACCGATGGGAAGCGAGACTTCTTTTTAGCGCTGATTTGCCTTTCCAGGTTGCTTGGTTGGCCAAAAAGGGCGTATGCGTTTTTTCCTGAATATATTCAGGAAAAAACGCATACGCCCTTTTTGGCCAAGGGCATGATTGTCGAGGTTTGGCCGCTTTTCCTGTGCTTTCAAGGCGATTCGAATCTACCTCCTGAAATCTGTTTCCTGCAATTCTGCCTTGCTTTCAAATCCTCTTCGGTGCCTTCCCTCAATATATTTGTGGACAAGAGTTATCATTTATAACTCTGCAGGTTTGTGAATTGCAGTGCCCCTGAGCTCCATTGTTCAACTCGCTTACTTGGGAGCTGGCCGCAAAAGCACAGGATTGCTTCAGGCCCTATTCTGGTCCCGGGCGGCAGGCTGAGCCTGTGGTTAATTCTTCTTCCTGATAGGAAAATAGAGTGACCTGTGCCAGTCCCAACACCTAGAGCTAGTCTCTCATTGGTTCCCCCTCTTCACGTTCATCCTCAGGACAAATCGCAACCTGTACGGAACAGGAGGTTAAAGGTGCTGAGTCTCCAAGGAGGGAGATTGCTAGTAAAGCGGCTGGAATGGCGAACCCGAGCACAAGGAGGTGAGAAATGAGGTGCGTTTTAGAAACCTTTCCCGATCACACGGTGTACCAGCTTCTGGGTTTCTCATGCATGTTTTCGATGTAGGAAGATGCCCTTGAACCTGGAGATTTGGGACCCATGGGATGGGTACCACGCAGTACTACTTTAAAGGGTCTGCGTTTGCTCACCCAACCTCACCAAACCTCTCAGCCCCAAGAGTGTCCACCCTTATGTCTCCGTCAGCTGTGGGTCTAGATATGGTCAATCCAGGTGGCATCACAGCCCCTGAACGAAGTTTGTAAGAATTTCTCTCTCTTTCACTGTCTTTGTTTCACGGGTTTTTAAAAGTAATTGATTTTTATAATGGGGTTTAGCTGCTTTTCACTGCTGTGTTTATGCCGCTTTACACCCACTTGACTCACTTACAGAGAGATATCAATACATAGGTTTAAGATTCTTACTAGTCAGATATATTCTTGGGCGGTGAGTAGGGGGTGTTGAGTCCAGTTCCCTGAGCAAGGAGTAGGTCTTGTCTATTACATATTGGGTTTATGGAACGGTATCTGAGCTAATTTGAAACCCGTGTTTTATGCATCCCCCCGCCTCACCTTTCCCGTTGAGCAGCCATAGTGTGTTTTCTAAACGTGTGACTCTGTTCCGTTTTGTAATTCAGTTCAAGTGTAGCGGTTTTTACATTCCCTCTATTAGTGATATCTTATGACAAGTGTCTTTTTCTTTGTGACTTTTTTCACTTAGAATCGTCGTACCTAAATCCACTCATCATGCTGCTACTAGCCTTATGACCTTGATTTCATGGCTGAGTGATATTCCATTGTACATAAGGACCACAACTTCTTTATCCTTTTTTCTCTTTCCTGGGATATTTAAGGTGTAACGAAGTGGAGGTTCTTGTCAAGAGAGCAGCCCTAAACTTTGGGGTGCCTGTGTCTTGCTGATTTTTAATTTTCCCAATGTATACGCCCATGAGTGGAAGTGCCCTATGCTCTCTAAGCTGAGTTTTTTAGATGTTTCAGGACACACCGTACACTTCTCCAGAGTGGCTGTTGGCAATTTACATCCCGCCCATCAGCGTAGCAAGGCTCCCGGTTCTCCATGGCCTGTGCTGCATTTCTGGTTTTGACACTTTATTCAGCATGGCCCTTTTGACCGATGGGAAGCGAGACTTCTTTGTAGCGCTGATTTGCCTTTCCAGGTTGCTTGGTTGGCCAAAAAGGGCGTATGCGTTTTTTCCTGAATATATTCAGGAAAAAACGCATACGCCCTTTTTGGCCAAGGGCATGATTGTCGAGGTTTGGCCGCTTTTCCTGTGCTTTCAAGGCGATTCGAATCTACCTCCTGAAATCTGTTTCCTGCAATTCTGCCTTGCATTCACATCCTCTTCGGTGCCTTCCCTCAATATATTTGTGGACAAGAGTTATCATTTATAACTCTGCAGTTTTGTGAATTGCAGTGCCCCTGAGCTCCATTGTTCAACTCGCTTACTTGGGAGCTGGCCGCAAAAGCACAGGATTGCTTCAGGCCCTATTCTGGTCCCGGGCGGCAGGCTGAGCCTGTGGTTAATTCTTCTTCCTGATGGGAAAATAGAGTGACCTGTGCCAGTCCCAACACCTAGAGCTAGTCTCTCATTGGTTCCCCCTCTTCCCGTTCATCCTCAGAACAATTCGCAACCTGTACGGAACAGGAGGTTAAAGGTGCTGAGTCTCCAAGGAGGGAGATTGCTAGTAAAGCGGCTGGAATGGCGAACCCGAGCACAAGGAGGTGAGAAATGAGGCGCGTTTTAGAAACCTTTCCCGATCACACGGTGTACCAGTTTCTGGGTTTCTCATGCATGTTTTCGATGTAGGAAGATGCCCTTGAACCTGGAGATTTGGGACCCATGGGATGGGTACCACGCAGTACTATTTTAAAGGGTCTCCATTTGCTCACCCAACCTCACCAAACCTCTCAGCCCCAAGAGTGTCCACCCTTATGTCTCCGTCAGCTGTGGGTCTAGATATGGTCAATCCAGGTGGCATCACAGCCCCTGAACGAAGTTTGTAAGAATTTCTCTCTCTTTCACTGTCTTTGTTTCACGGGTTTTTAAAAGTAATTGATTTTTATAATGGGGTTTAGCTGCTTTTCACTGCTGTGTTTATGCCGCTTTACACCCACTTGACTCACTTACAGAGAGATATCAATACATAGGTTTAAGATTCTTACTAGTCAGATATATTCTTGGGCGGTGAGTAGGGGGTGTTGAGTCCAGTTCCCTGAGCAAGGAGTAGGTCTTGTCTATTACATATTGGGTTTATGGAACGGTATCTGAGCTAATTTGAAACCCGTGTTTTATGCTTCCCCCCGCCTCACCTTTCCCGTTGAGCAGCCATAGTGTGTTTTCTAAACGTGTGACTCTGTTCCGTTTTGTAATTCAGTTCAAGTGTAGCGGTTTTTACATTCCCTCTATTAGTGATATCTTATGACAAGTGTCTTTTTCTGTGTGACTTTTTTCACTTAGAATCGTCGTACCTAAATCCACTCATCATGCTGCTACTAGCCTTATGACCTTGATTTCATGGCTGAGTGATATTCCATTGTACATAAGGACCACAACTTCTTTATTCTTTTTTCTCTTTCCTGGGATATTTAAGGTGTAACGAAGTGGAGGTTCTTGTCAAGAGAGCAGCGCTAAACTTTGGGGTGCCTGTGTCTTGCTGATTTTTAGTTTTCCCAATGTATACGCCCATGAGTGGAAGTGCCCTATGCTCTCTAAGCTGAGTTTTTTAGATGTTTCAGGACACACCGTACACTTCTCCAGAGTGGCTGTTGGCAATTTACATCCCGCCCTTCAGCGTAGCAAGGCTCCCGGTTCTCCATGGCCTGTCCTGCATTTCTGGTTTTGACACTTTATTCAGCATGGCCCTTTTGACCGATGGGAAGCGAGACTTCTTTTTAGCGCTGATTTGCCTTTCCAGGTTGCTTGGTTGGCCAAAAAGGGCGTATGCGTTTTTTCCTGAATATATTCAGGAAAAAACGCATACGCCCTTTTTGGCCAAGGGCATGATTGTCGAGGTTTGGCCGCTTTTCCTGTGCTTTCAAGGCGATTCGAATCTACCTCCTGAAATCTGTTTCCTGCAATTCTGCCTTGCTTTCAAATCCTCTTCGGTGCCTTCCCTCAATATATTTGTGGACAAGAGTTATCATTTATAACTCTGCAGGTTTGTGAATTGCAGTGACCCTGAGCTCCATTGTTCAACTCGCTTACTTGGGAGCTGGCCGCAAAAGCACAGGATTGCTTCAGGCCCTATTCTGGTCCCGGGCGGCAGGCTGAGCCTGTGGTTAATTCTTCTTCCTGATAGGAAAATAGAGTGACCTGTGCCAGTCCCAACACCTAGAGCTAGTCTCTCATTGGTTCCCCCTCTTCCCGTTCATCCTCAGGACAAATCGCAACCTGTACGGAACAGGAGGTTAAAGGTGCTGAGTCTCCAAGGAGGGAGATTGCTAGTAAAGCGGCTGGAATGGCGAACCCGAGCACAAGGAGGTGAGAAATGAGGTGCGTTTTAGAAACCTTTCCCGATCACACGGTGTACCAGCTTCTGGGTTTCTCATGCATGTTTTCGATGTAGGAAGATGCCCTTGAACCTGGAGATTTGGGACCCATGGGATGGGTACCACGCAGTACTACTTTAAAGGGTCTGCGTTTGCTCACCCAACCTCACCAAACCTCTCAGCCCCAAGAGTGTCCACCCTTATGTCTCCGTCAGCTGTGGGTCTAGATATGGTCAATCCAGGTGGCATCACAGCCCCTGAACGAAGTTTGTAAGAATTTCTCTCTCTTTCACTGTCTTTGTTTCACGGGTTTTTAAAAGTAATTGATTTTTATAATGGGGTTTAGCTGCTTTTCACTGCTGTGTTTATGCCGCTTTACACCCACTTGACTCACTTACAGAGAGATATCAATACATAGGTTTAAGATTCTTACTAGTCAGATATATTCTTGGGCGGTGAGTAGGGGGTGTTGAGTCCAGTTCTCTGAGCAAGGAGTAGGTCTTGTCTATTACATATTGGGTTTATGGAACGGTATCTGAGCTAATTTGAAACCCGTGTTTTATGCATCCCCCCGCCTCACCTTTCCCGTTGAGCAGCCATAGTGTGTTTTCTAAACGTGTGACTCTGTTCCGTTTTGTAATTCAGTTCAAGTGTAGCGGTTTTTACATTCCCTCTATTAGTGATATCTTATGACAAGTGTCTTTTTCTGTGTGACTTTTTTCACTTAGAATCGTCGTACCTAAATCCACTCATCATGCTGCTACTAGCCTTATGACCTTGATTTCATGGCTGAGTGATATTCCATTGTACATAAGGACCACAACTTCTTTATCCTTTTTTCTCTTTCCTGGGATATTTAAGGTGTAACGAAGTGGAGGTTCTTGTCAAGAGAGCAGCCCTAAACTTTCGGGTGCCTGTGTCTTGATGATTTTTGTTTTCCCAATGTATACGCCCATGAGTGGAAGTGCCCTATGCTCTCTAAGCTGAGTTTTTTAGATGTTTCAGGACACACCGTACACTTCTCCAGAGTGGCTGTTGGCAATTTACATCCCGCCCTTCAGCGTAGCAAGGCTCCCGGTTCTCCATGGCCTGTCCTGCATTTCTGGTTTTGACACTTTATTCAGCATGGCCCTTTTGACCGATGGGAAGCGAGACTTCTTTGTAGCGCTGATTTGCCTTTCCAGGTTGCTTGGTTGGCCAAAAAGGGCGTATGCGTTTTTTCCTGAATATATTCAGGAAAAAACGCATACGCCCTTTTTGGCCAAGGGCATGATTGTCGAGGTTTGGCCGCTTTTCCTGTGCTTTCAAGGCGATTCGAATCTACCTCCTGAAATCTGTTTCCTGCAATTCTGCCTTGCTTTCAAATCCTCTTCGGTGCCTTCCCTCAATATATTTGTGGACAAGAGTTATCATTTATAACTCTGCAGGTTTGTGAATTGCAGTGCCCCTGAGCTCCATTGTTCAACTCGCTTACTTGGGAGCTGGCCGCAAAAGCACAGGATTGCTTCAGGCCCTATTCTGGTCCCGGGCGGCAGGCTGAGCCTGTGGTTAATTCTTCTTCCTGATGGGAAAATAGAGTGACCTGTGCCAGTCCCAACACCTAGAGCTAGTCTCTCATTGGTTCCCCCTCTTCCCGTTCATCCTCAGGACAATTCGCAACCTGTACGGAACAGGAGGTTAAAGGTGCTGAGTCTCCAAGGAGGGAGATTGCTAGTAAAGCGGCTGGAATGGCGAACCCGAGCACAAGGAGGTGAGAAATGAGGCGCGTTTTAGAAACCTTTCCCGATCACACGGTGTACCAGCTTCTGGGTTTCTCATGCATGTTTTCGATGTAGGAAGATGCCCTTGAACCTGGAGATTTGGGACCCATGGGATGGGTACCACGCAGTACTACTTTAAAGGGTCTGCGTTTGCTCACCCAACCTCACCAAACCTCTCAGCCCCAAGAGTGTCCACCCTTATGTCTCCGTCAGCTGTGGGTCTAGATATGGTCAATCCAGGTGGCATCACAGCCCCTGAACGAAGTTTGTAAGAATTTCTCTCTCTTTCACTGTCTTTGTTTCACGGGTTTTTAAAAGTAATTGATTTTTATAATGGGGTTTAGCTGCTTTTCACTGCTGTGTTTATGCCGCTTTACACCCACTTGACTCACTTACAGAGAGATATCAATACATAGGTTTAAGATTCTTACTAGTCAGATATATTCTTGGGCGGTGAGTAGGGGGTGTTGAGTCCAGTTCCCTGAGCAAGGAGTAGGTCTTGTCTATTACATATTGGGTTTATGGAACGGTATCTGAGCTAATTTGAAACCCGTGTTTTATGCATCCCCCCGCCTCACCTTTCCCGTTGAGCAGCCATAGTGTGTTTTCTAAACGTGTGACTCTGTTCCGTTTTGTAATTCAGTTCAAGTGTAGCGGTTTTTACATTCCCTCTATTAGTGATATCTTATGACAAGTGTCTTTTTCTTTGTGACTTTTTTCACTTAGAATCGTCGTACCTAAATCCACTCATCATGCTGCTACTAGCCTTATGACCTTGATTTCATGGCTGAGTGATATTCCATTGTACATAAGGACCACAACTTCTTTATCCTTTTTTCTCTTTCCTGGGATATTTAAGGTGTAACGAAGTGGAGGTTCTTGTCAAGAGAGCAGCCCTAAACTTTGGGGTGCCTGTGTCTTGCTGATTTTTAATTTTCCCAATGTATACGCCCATGAGTGGAAGTGCCCTATGCTCTCTAAGCTGAGTTTTTTAGATGTTTCAGGACACACCGTACACTTCTCCAGAGTGGCTGTTGGCAATTTACATCCCGCCCATCAGCGTAGCAAGGCTCCCGGTTCTCCATGGCCTGTGCTGCATTTCTGGTTTTGACACTTTATTCAGCATGGCCCTTTTGACCGATGGGAAGCGAGACTTCTTTGTAGCGCTGATTTGCCTTTCCAGGTTGCTTGGTTGGCCAAAAAGGGCGTATGCGTTTTTTCCTGAATATATTCAGGAAAAAACGCATACGCCCTTTTTGGCCAAGGGCATGATTGTCGAGGTTTGGCCGCTTTTCCTGTGCTTTCAAGGCGATTCGAATCTACCTCCTGAAATCTGTTTCCTGCAATTCTGCCTTGCATTCACATCCTCTTCGGTGCCTTCCCTCAATATATTTGTGGACAAGAGTTATCATTTATAACTCTGCAGTTTTGTGAATTGCAGTGCCCCTGAGCTCCATTGTTCAACTCGCTTACTTGGGAGCTGGCCGCAAAAGCACAGGATTGCTTCAGGCCCTATTCTGGTCCCGGGCGGCAGGCTGAGCCTGTGGTTAATTCTTCTTCCTGATGGGAAAATAGAGTGACCTGTGCCAGTCCCAACACCTAGAGCTAGTCTCTCATTGGTTCCCCCTCTTCCCGTTCATCCTCAGAACAATTCGCAACCTGTACGGAACAGGAGGTTAAAGGTGCTGAGTCTCCAAGGAGGGAGATTGCTAGTAAAGCGGCTGGAATGGCGAACCCGAGCACAAGGAGGTGAGAAATGAGGCGCGTTTTAGAAACCTTTCCCGATCACACGGTGTACCAGTTTCTGGGTTTCTCATGCATGTTTTCGATGTAGGAAGATGCCCTTGAACCTGGAGATTTGGGACCCATGGGATGGGTACCACGCAGTACTATTTTAAAGGGTCTCCATTTGCTCACCCAACCTCACCAAACCTCTCAGCCCCAAGAGTGTCCACCCTTATGTCTCCGTCAGCTGTGGGTCTAGATATGGTCAATCCAGGTGGCATCACAGCCCCTGAACGAAGTTTGTAAGAATTTCTCTCTCTTTCACTGTCTTTGTTTCACGGGTTTTTAAAAGTAATTGATTTTTATAATGGGGTTTAGCTGCTTTTCACTGCTGTGTTTATGCCGCTTTACACCCACTTGACTCACTTACAGAGAGATATCAATACATAGGTTTAAGATTCTTACTAGTCAGATATATTCTTGGGCGGTGAGTAGGGGGTGTTGAGTCCAGTTCCCTGAGCAAGGAGTAGGTCTTGTCTATTACATATTGGGTTTATGGAACGGTATCTGAGCTAATTTGAAACCCGTGTTTTATGCATCCCCCCGCCTCACCTTTCCCGTTGAGCAGCCATAGTGTGTTTTCTAAACGTGTGACTCTGTTCCGTTTTGTAATTCAGTTCAAGTGTAGCGGTTTTTACATTCCCTCTATTAGTGATATCTTATGACAAGTGTCTTTTTCTGTGTGACTTTTTTCACTTAGAATCGTCGTACCTAAATCCACTCATCATGCTGCTACTAGCCTTATGACCTTGATTTCATGGCTGAGTGATATTCCATTGTACATAAGGACCACAACTTCTTTATTCTTTTTTCTCTTTCCTGGGATATTTAAGGTGTAACGAAGTGGAGGTTCTTGTCAAGAGAGCAGCGCTAAACTTTGGGGTGCCTGTGTCTTGCTGATTTTTAGTTTTCCCAATGTATACGCCCATGAGTGGAAGTGCCCTATGCTCTCTAAGCTGAGTTTTTTAGATGTTTCAGGACACACCGTACACTTCTCCAGAGTGGCTGTTGGCAATTTACATCCCGCCCTTCAGCGTAGCAAGGCTCCCGGTTCTCCATGGCCTGTCCTGCATTTCTGGTTTTGACACTTTATTCAGCATGGCCCTTTTGACCGATGGGAAGCGAGACTTCTTTTTAGCGCTGATTTGCCTTTCCAGGTTGCTTGGTTGGCCAAAAAGGGCGTATGCGTTTTTTCCTGAATATATTCAGGAAAAAACGCATACGCCCTTTTTGGCCAAGGGCATGATTGTCGAGGTTTGGCCGCTTTTCCTGTGCTTTCAAGGCGATTCGAATCTACCTCCTGAAATCTGTTTCCTGCAATTCTGCCTTGCTTTCAAATCCTCTTCGGTGCCTTCCCTCAATATATTTGTGGACAAGAGTTATCATTTATAACTCTGCAGGTTTGTGAATTGCAGTGACCCTGAGCTCCATTGTTCAACTCGCTTACTTGGGAGCTGGCCGCAAAAGCACAGGATTGCTTCAGGCCCTATTCTGGTCCCGGGCGGCAGGCTGAGCCTGTGGTTAATTCTTCTTCCTGATAGGAAAATAGAGTGACCTGTGCCAGTCCCAACACCTAGAGCTAGTCTCTCATTGGTTCCCCCTCTTCCCGTTCATCCTCAGGACAAATCGCAACCTGTACGGAACAGGAGGTTAAAGGTGCTGAGTCTCCAAGGAGGGAGATTGCTAGTAAAGCGGCTGGAATGGCGAACCCGAGCACAAGGAGGTGAGAAATGAGGTGCGTTTTAGAAACCTTTCCCGATCACACGGTGTACCAGCTTCTGGGTTTCTCATGCATGTTTTCGATGTAGGAAGATGCCCTTGAACCTGGAGATTTGGGACCCATGGGATGGGTACCACGCAGTACTACTTTAAAGGGTCTGCGTTTGCTCACCCAACCTCACCAAACCTCTCAGCCCCAAGAGTGTCCACCCTTATGTCTCCGTCAGCTGTGGGTGTAGATATGGTCAATCCAGGTGGCATCACAGCCCCTGAACGAAGTTTGTAAGAATTTCTCTCTCTTTCACTGTCTTTGTTTCACGGGTTTTTAAAAGTAATTGATTTTTATAATGGGGTTTAGCTGCTTTTCACTGCTGTGTTTATGCCGCTTTACACCCACTTGACTCACTTACAGAGAGATATCAATACATAGGTTTAAGATTCTTACTAGTCAGATATATTCTTGGGCGGTGAGTAGGGGGTGTTGAGTCCAGTTCTCTGAGCAAGGAGTAGGTCTTGTCTATTACATATTGGGTTTATGGAACGGTATCTGAGCTAATTTGAAACCCGTGTTTTATGCATCCCCCCGCCTCACCTTTCCCGTTGAGCAGCCATAGTGTGTTTTCTAAACGTGTGACTCTGTTCCGTTTTGTAATTCAGTTCAAGTGTAGCGGTTTTTACATTCCCTCTATTAGTGATATCTTATGACAAGTGTCTTTTTCTGTGTGACTTTTTTCACTTAGAATCGTCGTACCTAAATCCACTCATCATGCTGCTACTAGCCTTATGACCTTGATTTCATGGCTGAGTGATATTCCATTGTACATAAGGACCACAACTTCTTTATCCTTTTTTCTCTTTCCTGGGATATTTAAGGTGTAACGAAGTGGAGGTTCTTGTCAAGAGAGCAGCCCTAAACTTTCGGGTGCCTGTGTCTTGATGATTTTTGTTTTCCCAATGTATACGCCCATGAGTGGAAGTGCCCTATGCTCTCTAACCTGAGTTTTTTAGATGTTTCAGGACACACCGTACACTTCTCCAGAGTGGCTGTTGGCAATTTACATCCCGCCCTTCAGCGTAGCAAGGCTCCCGGTTCTCCATGGCCTGTCCTGCATTTCTGGTTTTGACACTTTATTCAGCATGGCCCTTTTGACCGATGGGAAGCGAGACTTCTTTGTAGCGCTGATTTGCCTTTCCAGGTTGCTTGGTTGGCCAAAAAGGGCGTATGCGTTTTTTCCTGAATATATTCAGGAAAAAACGCATACGCCCTTTTTGGCCAAGGGCATGATTGTCGAGGTTTGGCCGCTTTTCCTGTGCTTTCAAGGCGATTCGAATCTACCTCCTGAAATCTGTTTCCTGCAATTCTGCCTTGCTTTCAAATCCTCTTCGGTGCCTTCCCTCAATATATTTGTGGACAAGAGTTATCATTTATAACTCTGCAGGTTTGTGAATTGCAGTGCCCCTGAGCTCCATTGTTCAACTCGCTTACTTGGGAGCTGGCCGCAAAAGCACAGGATTGCTTCAGGCCCTATTCTGGTCCCGGGCGGCAGGCTGAGCCTGTGGTTAATTCTTCTTCCTGATGGGAAAATAGAGTGACCTGTGCCAGTCCCAACACCTAGAGCTAGTCTCTCATTGGTTCCCCCTCTTCCCGTTCATCCTCAGGACAAATCGCAACCTGTACGGAACAGGAGGTTAAAGGTGCTGAGTCTCCAAGGAGGGAGATTGCTAGTAAAGCGGCTGGAATGGCGAACCCGAGCACAAGGAGGTGAGAAATGAGGTGCGTTTTAGAAACCTTTCCCGATCACACGGTGTACCATCTTCTGGGTTTCTCATGCATGTTTTCGATGTAGGAAGATGCCCTTGAACCTGGAGATTTGGGACCCATGGGATGGGTACCACGCAGTACTACTTTAAAGGGTCTGCGTTTGCTCACCCAACCTCACCAAACCTCTCAGCCCCAAGAGTGTCCACCCTTATGTCTCCGTCAGCTGTGGGTCTAGATATGGTCAATCTAGGTGGCATCACAGCCCCTGAACGAATTGTGTAACAATTTCTCTCTCTTTCACTGTCTTTGTTTCACGGGTTTTTAAAAGTAATTGATTTTTATAATGGGGTTTAGCTGCTTTTCACTGCTGTGTTTATGCCGCTTTACACCCACTTGACTCACTTACAGAGAGATATCAATACATAGGTTTAAGATTCTTACTAGTCAGATATATTCTTGGGCGGTGAGTAGGGGGTGTTGAGTCCAGTTCCCTGAGCAAGGAGTAGGTCTTGTCTATTACATATTGGGTTTATGGAACGGTATCTGAGCTAATTTGAAACCCGTGTTTTATGCATCCCCCCGCCTCACCTTTCCCGTTGAGCAGCCATAGTGTGTTTTCTAAAAGTGTGACTCTGTTCCGTTTTGTAATTCAGTTCAAGTGTAGCGGTTTTTACATTCCCTCTATTAGTGATATCTTATGACAAGTGTCTTTTTCTTTGTGACTTTTTTCACTTAGAATTGTCGTACCTAAATCCACTCATCATGCTGCTACTAGCCTTATGACCTTGATTTCATGGCTGAGTGATATTCCATTGTACATAAGGACCACAACTTCTTTATCCTTTTTTCTCTTTCCTGGGATATTTAAGGTGTAACGAAGTGGAGGTTCTTGTCAAGAGAGCAGCCCTAAACTTTGGGGTGCCTGTGTCTTGCTGATTTTTAATTTTCCCAATGTATACGCCCATGAGTGGAAGTGCCCTATGCTCTCTAAGCTGAGTTTTTTAGATGTTTCAGGACACACCGTACACTTCTCCAGAGTGGCTGTTGGCAATTTACATCCCGCCCATCAACGTAGCAAGGCTCCCGGTTCTCCATGGCCTGTGCTGCATTTCTGGTTTTGACACTTTATTCAGCATGGCCCTTTTGACCGATGGGAAGCGAGACTTCTTTGTAGCGCTGATTTGCCTTTCCAGGTTGCTTGGTTGGCCAAAAAGGGCGTATGCGTTTTTTCCTGAATATATTCAGGAAAAAACGCATACGCCCTTTTTGGCCAAGGGCATGATTGTCGAGGTTTGGCCGCTTTTCCTGTGCTTTCAAGGCGATTCGAATCTACCTCCTGAAATCTGTTTCCTGCAATTCTGCCTTGCTTTCAAATCCTCTTCGGTGCCTTCCCTCAATATATTTGTGGACAAGAGTTATCATTTATAACTCTGCAGGTTTGTGAATTGCAGTGCCCCTGAGCTCCATTGTTCAACTCGCTTACTTGGGAGCTGGCCGCAAAAGCACAGGATTGCTTCAGGCCCTATTCTGGTCCCGGGCGGCAGGCTGAGCCTGTGGTTAATTCTTCTTCCTGATGGGAAAATAGAGTGACCTGTGCCAGTCCCAACACCTAGAGCTAGTCTCTCATTGGTTCCCCCTCTTCCCGTTCATCCTCAGGACAATTCGCAACCTGTACGGAACAGGAGGTTAAAGGTGCTGAGTCTCCAAGGAGGGAGATTGCTAGTAAAGCGGCTGGAATGGCGAACCCGAGCACAAGGAGGTGAGAAATGAGGTGCGTTTTAGAAACCTTTCCCGATCACACGGTGTACCATCTTCTGGGTTTCTCATGCATGTTTTCGATGTAGGAAGATGCCCTTGAACCTGGAGATTTGGGACCCATGGGATGGGTACCACGCAGTACTACTTTAAAGGGTCTGCGTTTGCTCACCCAACCTCACCAAACCTCTCAGCCCCAGGAGTGTCCACCCTTATGTCTCCGTCAGCTGTGGGTCTAGATATGGTCAATCCAGGTGGCATCACAGCCCCTGAACGAAGTTTGTAAGAATTTCTCTCTCTTTCACTGTCTTTGTTTCACGGGTTTTTAAAAGTAATTGATTTTTATAATGGGGTTTAGCTGCTTTTCACTGCTGTGTTTATGCCGCTTTACACCCACTTGACTCACTTACAGAGAGATATCAATACATAGGTTTAAGATTCTTACTAGTCAGATATATTCTTGGGCGGTGAGTAGGGGGTGTTGAGTCCAGTTCCCTGAGCAAGGAGTAGGTCTTGTCTATTACATATTGGGTTTATGGAACGGTATCTGAGCTAATTTGAAACCCGTGTTTTATGCATCCCCCCGCCTCACCTTTCCCGTTGAGCAGCCATAGTGTGTTTTCTAAACGTGTGACTCTGTTCCGTTTTGTAATTCAGTTCAAGTGTAGCGGTTTTTACATTCCCTCTATTAGTGATATCTTATGACAAGTGTCTTTTTCTGTGTGACTTTTTTCACTTAGAATCGTCGTACCTAAATCCACTCATCATGCTGCTACTAGCCTTATGACCTTGATTTCATGGCTGAGTGATATTCCATTGTACATAAGGACCACAACTTCTTTATTCTTTTTTCTCTTTCCTGGGATATTTAAGGTGTAACGAAGTGGAGGTTCTTGTCAAGAGAGCAGCCCTAAACTTTGGGGTGCCTGTGTCTTGCTGATTTTTAGTTTTCCCAATGTATACGCCCATGAGTGGAAGTGCCCTATGCTCTCTAAGCTGAGTTTTTTAGATGTTTCAGGACACACCGTACACTTCTCCAGAGTGGCTGTTGGCAATTTACATCCCGCCCTTCAGCGTAGCAAGGCTCCCGGTTCTCCATGGCCTGTCCTGCATTTCTGGTTTTGACACTTTATTCAGCATGGCCCTTTTGACCGATGGGAAGCGAGACTTCTTTGTAGTGCTGATTTGCCTTTCCAGGTTGCTTGGTTGGCCAAAAAGGGCGTATGCGTTTTTTCCTGAATATATTCAGGAAAAAACGCATACGCCCTTTTTGGCCAAGGGCATGATTGTCGAGGTTTGGCCGCTTTTCCTGTGCTTTCAAGGCGATTCGAATCTACCTCCTGAAATCTGTTTCCTGCAATTCTGCCTTGCTTTCAAATCCTCTTCGGTGCCTTCCCTCAATATATTTGTGGACAAGAGTTATCATTTATAACTCTGCAGGTTTGTGAATTGCAGTGCCCCTGAGCTCCATTGTTCAACTCGCTTACTTGGGAGCTGGCCGCAAAAGCACAGGATTGCTTCAGGCCCTATTCTGGTCCCGGGCGGCAGGCTGAGCCTGTGGTTAATTCTTCTTCCTGATGGGAAAATAGAGTGACCTGTGCCAGTCCCAACACCTAGAGCTAGTCTCTCATTGGTTCCCCCTCTTCCCGTTCATCCTCAGGACAATTCGCAACCTGTACGGAACAGGAGGTTAAAGGTGCTGAGTCTCCAAGGAGGGAGATTGCTAGTAAAGCGGCTGGAATGGCGAACCCGAGCACAAGGAGGTGAGAAATGAGGCGCGTTTTAGAAACCTTTCCCGATCACACGGTGTACCAGCTTCTGGGTTTCTCATGCATGTTTTCGATGTAGGAAGATGCCCTTGAACCTGGAGATTTGGGACCCATGGGATGGGTACCACGCAGTACTACTTTAAAGGGTCTGCGTTTGCTCACCCAACCTCACCAAACCTCTCAGCCCCAAGAGTGTCCACCCTTATGTCTCCGTCAGCTGTGGGTCTAGATATGGTCAATCCAGGTGGCATCACAGCCCCTGAACGAAGTTTGTAAGAATTTCTCTCTCTTTCACTGTCTTTGTTTCACGGGTTTTTAAAAGTAATTGATTTTTATAATGGGGTTTAGCTGCTTTTCACTGCTGTGTTTATGCCGCTTTACACCCACTTGACTCACTTACAGAGAGATATCAATACATAGGTTTTAAGATTCTTACTAGTCAGGTATATTCTTGGGCGGTGAGTAGGGGTGTTGAGTCCAGTTCCCTGAGCTAGGAGTAGGTCTTGTCTATTACATATTGGGTTTATGGAACGGTATCTGAGCTAATTTGAAACAAGTGTTTTATGCATCACCCCACCTCAACTTTCCCCTTGAGCAGCCATAGTGTGTTTTCTAATCGTGTGACTCTGTTCCGTTTTCTAATTCAGTTCAAGTGTAGCGGTTTTTACATTCCCTCTATTAGTGATATCTTATGACAAGTGTCTCTTTCTGTGTGACTTTTTTCACTTAGAATCGTCGTACCTAAATCCACTCATCATACTGCTACTAGCCTTATGACGTTGATTTCATGGCTGAGTGATATTCCATTGTATATAAGGATCACAACTTCCTTATCCATTTTTCTCTTTCCTGGGATATTTAAGTTGTAACGAAGTGGAGGTTCTTGTCAAGAGAGCAGCCCTAAACTTTGGGGTGCCTGTGTCTTGCTGATTTTTTATTTTTCCCAATTTATACGCCCATGAGTGGAAGTGCCCTATGCTCTCTAAGCTGAATTTTTTAGATGTTTCAGGACACACCGTACACTTCTCCAGAGTGGCTGTTGGCAATTTACATCCCGCCCATCAGCGTGACAAGGCTCCCGGTTCTCCATGGCCTATCCTGCATTTCTGGTTTTGACACTTTATTCAGCATGGCCCTTTTGACCGTTGGGAAGCGAGACTTCTTTGTAGCGCTGATTTGCCTTTCCAGGTTGCTTGGTTGGCCAAAAAGGGCGTATGCGTTTTTTCCTGAATATATTCAGGAAAAAACGCATACGCCCTTTTTGGCCAAGGGCATGATTTCGAGGTTTGGCCGCTTTTCCTGTGCTTTCAAGGCGATTCGAATCTACCTCCTGAAATCTGTTTTCTGCAATTCTGCCTTGCTTTCAAATCCTCTTCGTTGCCTTCCCTCAATATATTTGTGGACAAGAGTTATCATTTATAACTCTGCAGGTTTGTGAATTGCAGTGCCCCTGAGCTCCATTTTTCAACTCGCTTACTTGGGAGCTGGCCGCAAATGCACAGGATTGCTTCAGGCCCTATTCTTGTCCCGGGCGGCAGGCTGAGCCTGTGGTTAATTCTTCTTCCTGATGGGAAAATAGAGTGACCTGTGCCAGTCCCAACACCTAGAGCTAGTCTCTCATTGGTTCCCCCTCTTCCCGTTCATCCTCAGGACAAATCGCAACCTGTACGGAACAGGAGGTTAAAGGTGCTGAGTCTCCAAGGAGGGAGATTGCTAGTAAAGCGGCTGGAATGGCGAACCCGAGCACAAGGAGGTGAGAAATGAGGTGCGTTTTAGAAAACTTTCCCGATCACACGGTGTACCATCTTCTGGGTTTCTCATGCATGTTTTCGATGTAGGAAGATGCCCTTGAACCTGGAGATTTGGGACCCATGGGATGGGTACCACGCAGTACTACTTTAAAGGGTCTGCGTTTGCTCACCCAACCTCACCAAACCTCTCAGCCCCAAGTGTGTCCACGCTTATATCTCCGTCAGCTGTGGGTCTAGATATGGTCAATCCAGGTGGCATCACAGCCCCTGAACGAATTTTGTAAGAATTTCTCTCTCTTTCACTGTCTTTGTTTCACGGGTTTTTAGAATGAATTGATTTTTATAATGGGGTTTAGCTGCTTTTCACTGCTGTGTTTATGCTGCTTTACACCCACTTGACTCACTTACAGAGAGATATCAATACATAGGTTTAAGATTCTTACTAGTCAGATATATTCTTGGGTGGTGAGTAGGGGGTGTTGAGTCCAGTTCCCTGAGCAAGGAGTAGGTCTTGTCTATTACATATTGGGTTTATGGAACGGTATCTGAGCTAATTTGAAACCCGTGTTTTATGCATCCCCCCGCCTCACCTTTCCCGTTGAGCAGCCATAGTGTGTTTTCTAAACGTGTGACTCTGTTCCGTTTTGTAATTCAGTTCAAGTGTAGCGGTTTTTACATTCCCTCTATTAGTGATATCTTATGACAAGTGTCTTTTTCTGTGTGACTTTTTTCACTTAGAATCGTCGTACCTAAATCCACTCATCATGCTGCTACTAGCCTTATGACCTTGATTTCATGGCTGAGTGATATTCCATTGTACATAAGGACCACAACTTCTTTATCCTTTTTTCTCTTTCCTGGGATATTTAAGGTGTAACGAAGTGGAGGTTCTTGTCAAGAGAGCAGCCCTAAACTTTGGGGTGCCTGTGTCTTGCCGATTTTTAGTTTTCCCAATGTATACGCCCGTGAGTGGAAGTGCCCTATGCTCTCTAAGCTGAGTTTTTTAGATGTTTCAGGACACACCGTACACTTCTCCAGAGTGGCTGTTGGCAATTTACATCCCGCCCATTAGCGTAGCAAGGCTCCCGGTTCTCCATGGCTTGTCCTGCATTTCTGGTTTTAACACTTTATTCAGCATGGCCCTTTTGACCGATGGGAAGCGAGACTTCTTTGTAGCGCTGATTTGCCTTTCCAGGTTGCTTGGTTGGCCAAAAAGGGCGTATGCGTTTTTTCCTGAATATATTCAGGAAAAAACGCATACGCCCTTTTTGGCGAAGGGCATGATTGTCGAGGTTTGGCCGCTTTTCCTGTGCTTTCAAGGCGATTCGAATCTACCTCCTGAAATCTGTTTCCTGCAATTCTGCCTTGCTTTCAAATCCTCTTCGGTGCCTTCCCTCAATATATTTGTGGACAAGAGTTATCATTTATAACTCTGCAGGTTTGTGAATTGCAGTGCCCCTGAGCTCCATTGTTCAACTCGCTTACTTGGGAGCTGGCCGCAAAAGCACAGGATTGCTTCAGGCCCTATTCTGGTCCCGGGCGGCAGGCTGAGCCTGTGGTTAATTCTTCTTCCTGATGGGAAAATAGAGTGACCTGTGCCAGTCCCAACACCTAGAGCTAGTCTCTCATTGGTTCCCCCTCTTCCCGTTCATCCTCAGGACAAATCGCAACCTGTACGGAACAGGAGGTTAAAGGTGCTGAGTCTCCAAGGAGGGAGATTGCTAGTAAAGCGGCTGGAATGGCGAACCCGAGCACAAGGAGGTGAGAAATGAGGTGCGTTTTAGAAACCTTTCCCGATCACACGGTGTACCATCTTCTGGGTTTCTCATGCATGTTTTCGATGTAGGAAGATGCCCTTGAACCTGGAGATTTGGGACCCATGGGATGGGTACCACGCAGTACTACTTTAAAGGGTCTGCGTTTGCTCACCCAACCTCACCAAACCTCTCAGCCCCAAGAGTGTCCACCCTTATGTCTCCGTCAGCTGTGGGTCTAGATATGGTCAATCCAGGTGGCATCACAGCCCCTGAACGAATTGTGTAAGAATTTCTCTCTCTTTCACTGTCTTTGTTTCACGGGTTTTTAAAAGTAATTGATTTTTATAATGGGGTTTAGCTGCTTTTCACTGCTGTGTTTATGCCGCTTTACACCCACTTGACTCACTTACAGAGAGATATCAATACATAGGTTTAAGATTCTTACTAGTCAGATATATTCTTGGGCGGTGAGTAGGGGGTGTTGAGTCCAGTTCCCTGAGCAAGGAGTAGGTCTTGTCTATTACATATTGGGTTTATGGAACGGTATCTGAGCTAATTTGAAACCCGTGTTTTATGCATCCCCCCGCCTCACCTTTCCCGTTGAGCAGCCATAGTGTGTTTTCTAAACGTGTGACTCTGTTCCGTTTTGTAATTCAGTTCAAGTGTAGCGGTTTTTACATTCCCTCTATTAGTGATATCTTATGACAAGTGTCTTTTTCTGTGTGACTTTTTTCACTTAGAATCGTCGTACCTAAATCCACTCATCATGCTGCTACTAGCCTTATGACCTTGATTTCATGGCTGAGTGATATTCCATTGTACATAAGGACCACAACTTCTTTATCCTTTTTTCTCTTTCCTGGGATATTTAAGGTGTAACGAAGTGGAGGTTCTTGTCAAGAGAGCAGCCCTAAACTTTGGGGTGCCTGTGTCTTGCTGATTTTTAGTTTTCCCAATGTATACGCCCATGAGTGGAAGTGCCCTATGCTCTCTAAGCTGAGTTTTTTAGATGTTTCAGGACACACCGTACACTTCTCCAGAGTGGCTGTTGGCAATTTACATCCCGCCCATCAGCGTAGCAATGCTCCCGGTTCTCCTTGGCCTGTCCTGCACTTCTGATTTTGACACTTTATTCAGCATGGCCCTTTTGACCGATTGGAAGCGAGACTTCTTTGTAGCGCTGATTTGCCTTTCCAGGTTGCTTGGTTGGCCAAAAAGGGCGTATGCGTTTTTTCCTGAATATATTCAGGAAAAAACGCATACGCCCTTTTTGGCCAAGGGCATGATTGTCGAGGTTTGGCCGCTTTTCCTGTGCTTTCAAGGCGATTCGAATCTACCTCCTGAAATCTGTTTCCTGCAATTTTGCCTTGCTTTCAAATCCTCTTCGGTGCCTTCCCTCAATATATTTGTGGACAAGAGTTATCATTTATAACTCTGCAGGTTTGTGAATTGCAGTGCCCCTGAGCTCCATTGTTCAACTCGCTTACTTGGGAGCTGGCCGCAAAAGCACAGGATTGCTTCAGGCCCTATTCTGGTCCCGGGCGGCAGGCTGAGACTGTGGTTAATTCTTCTTCCTGATGGGAAAATAGAGTGACCTGTGCCAGTCCCAACACCTAGAGCTAGTCTCTCATTGGTTCCCCCTCTTCCCGTTCATCCTCAGGACAAATCGCAACCTGTACGGAACAGGAGGTTAAAGGTGCTGAGTCTCCAAGGAGGGAGATTGCTAGTAAAGCGGCTGGAATGGCGAACCCGAGCACAAGGAGGTGAGAAATGAGGTGCGTTTTAGAAACCTTTCCCGATCACACGGTGTACCATCTTCTGCGTTTCTCATGCATGTTTTCGATGTAGGAAGATGCCCTTGAACCTGGAGATTTGGGACCCATGGGATGGGTACCACGCAGTACTACTTTAAAGGGTCTGCGTTTGCTCACCCAACCTCACCAAACCTCTCAGCCCCAAGAGTGTCCACCCTTATGTCTCCGTCAGCTGTGGGTCTAGATATGGTCAATCCAGGTGGCATCACAGCCCCTGAACGAATTGTGTAAGAATTTCTCTCTCTTTCACTGTCTTTGTTTCACGGGTTTTTAAAAGTAATTGATTTTTATAATGGGGTTTAGCTGCTTTTCACTGCTGTGTTTATGCCGCTTTACACCCACTTGACTCACTTACAGAGAGATATCAATACATAGGTTTAAGATTCTTACTAGTCAGATATATTCTTGGGCGGTGAGTAGGGGGTGTTGAGTCCAGTTCCCTGAGCAAGGAGTAGGTCTTGTCTATTACATATTGGGTTTATGGAACGGTATCTGAGCTAATTTGAAACCCGTGTTTTATGCATCCCCCCGCCTCACCTTTCCCGTTGAGCAGCCATAGTGTGTTTTCTAAACGTGTGACTCTGTTCCGTTTTGTAATTCAGTTCAAGTGTAGCGGTTTTTACATTCCCTCTATTAGTGATATCTTATGACAAGTGTCTTTTTCTGTGTGACTTTTTTCACTTAGAATCGTCGTACCTAAATCCACTCATCATGCTGCTACTAGCCTTATGACCTTGATTTCATGGCTGAGTGATATTCCATTGTACATAAGGACCACAACTTCTTTATCCTTTTTTCTCTTTCCTGGGATATTTAAGGTGTAACGAAGTGGAGGTTCTTGTCAAGAGAGCAGCCCTAAACTTTGGGGTGCCTGTGTCTTGCTGATTTTTAGTTTTCCCAATGTATACGCCCATGAGTGGAAGTGCCCTATGCTCTCTAAGCTGAGTTTTTTAGATGTTTCAGGACACACCGTACACTTCTCCAGAGTGGCTGTTGGCAATTTACATCCCGCCCATCAGCGTAGCAAGGCTCCCGGTTCTCCATGGCCTGTCCTGCATTTCTGGTTTTGACACTTTATTCAGCATGGCCCTTTTGACCGATGGGAAGCGAGACTTCTTTGTAGCGCTGATTTGCCTTTCCAGGTTGCTTGGTTGGCCAAAAAGGGCGTATGCGTTTTTTCCTGAATATATTCAGGAAAAAACGCATACGCCCTTTTTGGCCAAGGGCATGATTGTCGAGGTGTGGCCGCTTTTCCTGTGCTTTCAAGGCGATTCGAATCAACCTCCTGACATCTGTTTCCTGCAATTCTGCCTTGCTTTCAAATCTTCTTCGTTGCCTTCCCTCAATATATTTGTGGACAAGAGTTATCATTTATAACTCTGCAGGTTTGTGAATTGCAGTGCCCCTGAGCTCCATTGTTCAACTCGCTTACTTGGGAGCTGGCCGCAAAAGCACAGGATTGCTTCAGGCCCTATTCTGGTCCCGGGCGGCAGGCTGAGCCTGTGGTTAATTCTTCTTCCTGATGGGAAAATAGAGTGACCTGTGCCAGTCCCAACACCTAGAGCTAGTCTCTCATTGGTTCCCCCTATTCCCTTTCATCCTCAGGACAAATCGCAACCTGTACGGAACAGGAGGTTAAAGGTGCTGAGTCTCCAAGGAGGGAGATTGCTAGTAAAGCGGCTGGAATGGCGAACCCGAGCACAAGGAGGTGAGAAATGAGGTGCGTTTTAGAAACCTTTCCCGATCACAAGGTGTACCAGCTTCTGGGTTTCTCATGCATGTTTTCGATGTAGGAAGATGCCCTTGAACCTGGAGATTTGGGACCCATGGGATGGGTACCACGCAGTACTACTTTAAAGGGTCTGCGTTTGCTCACCCAACCTCACCAAACCTCTCAGCCCCAGGAGTGTCCACCCTTATGTCTCCGTCATCTGTGGGTCTAGATATGGTCAATCCAGGTGGCATCACAGCCCCTGAACGAATTGTGTAAGAATTTCTCTCTCTTTCACTGTCTTTGTTTCACGGGTTTTTAAAAGTAATTGATTTTTATAATGGGGTTTAGCTGCTCTTCACTGCTGTGTTTATGCCGCTTTACACCCACTTGACTCACTTACAGAGAGATATCAATACATAGGTTTAAGATTCTTACTAGTCAGATATATTCTTGGGCGGTGAGTAGGGGGTGTTGAGTCCAGTTCCCTGAGCAAGGAGTAGGTCTTGTCTATTACATATTGGGTTTATGGAACGGTATCTGAGCTAATTTGAAACCCGTGTTTTATGCATCCCCCGCCTCACCTTTCCCGTTGAGCAGCCATAGTGTGTTTTCTAAACGTGTGACTCTGTTCCGTTTTGTAATTCAGTTCAAGTGTAGCGGTTTTTACATTCCCTCTATTAGTGATATCTTATGACAAGTGTCTTTTTCTGTGTGACATTTTTCACTTAGAATCGTCGTACCTAAATCCACTCATCATGCTGCTACTAGCCTTATGACCTTGATTTCATGGCTGAGTGATATTCCATTGTACATAAGGACCACAACTTCTTTATCCTTTTTTCTCTTTCCCGGGATATTTAAGGTGTAACGAAGTGGAGGTTCTTGTCAAGAGAGCAGCCCTAAACTTTGGGGTGCCTGTGTCTTGCTGATTTTTAGTTTTCCCAATGTATACGCCCTTGAGTGGAAGTGCCCTATGCTCTCTAAGCTGAGTTTTTTAGATGTTTCAGGACACACCGTACACTTCTCCAGAGTGGCTGTTGGCAATTTACATCCCGCCCATCAGCGTAGCAAGGCTCCCGGTTCTCCATGGCCTGTCCTGCATTTCTGGTTTTGACACTTTATTCAGCATGGCCCTTTTGACCGATGGGAAGCGAGACTTCTTTGTAGCGCTGATTTGCCTTTCCAGGTTGCTTGGTTGGCCAAAAAGGGCGTATGCGTTTTTTCCTGAATATATTCAGGAAAAAACGCATACGCCCTTTTTGGCCAAGGGCATGATTGTCGAGGTTTGGCCGCTTTTCCTGTGCTTTCAAGGCGATTCGAATCTACCTCCTGAAATCTGTTTCCTGCAATTCTGCCTTGCTTTCAAATCCTCTTCGGTGCCTTCCCTCAATATATTTGTGGACGAGAGTTATCATTTATAACTCTGCAGGTTTGTGAATTGCAGTGCCCCTGAGCTCCATTGTTCAACTCGCTTACTTGGGAGCTGGCCGCAAAAGCACAGGATTGCTTCAGGCCCTATTCTGGTCCCGGGCGGCAGGCTGAGCCTGTGGTTAATTCTTCTTCCTGATGGGAAAATAGAGTGACCTGTGCCAGTCCCAACACCTAGAGCTAGTCTCTCATTGGTTCCCCCTCTTCCCGTTCATCCTCAGGACAAATCGCAACCTGTACGGAACAGGAGGTTAAAGGTGCTGAGTCTCCAAGGAGGGAGATTGCTAGTAAAGCGGCTGGAATGGCGAACCCGAGCACAAGGAGGTGAGAAATGAGGTGCGTTTTAGAAACCTTTGCCGATCACACGGTGTACCAGCTTCTGGGTTTCTCATGCATGTTTTCGATGTAGGAAGATACCCTTGAACCTGGAGATTTGGGACCCATGGGATGGGTACCACGCAGTACTACTTTAAAGGGTCTGCGTTTGCTCACCCAACCTCACCAAACCTCTCAGCCCCAGGAGTGTCCACCCTTATGTCTCCGTCAGCTGTGGGTCTAGATATGGTCAATCCAGGTGGCATCACAGCCCCTGAACGAATTGTGTAAGAATTTCTCTCTCTTTCACTGTCTTTGTTTCACGGTTTTTTAAAAGTAATTGATTTTTATAATGCGGTTTAGCTGCTCTTCACTGCTGTGTTTATGCCGCTTTACACCCACTTGACTCACTTACAGAGAGATATCAATACATATGTTTAAGATTCTTACTAGTCAGATATATTCTTGGGCGGTGAGTAGGGGGTGTTGAGTCCAGTTCCCTGAGCAAGGAGTAGGTCTTGTCTATTACATATTGGGTTTATGGAACGGTATCTGAGCTAATTTGAAACCCGTGTTTTATGCATCCCCCCGCCTTACCTTTCCCGTTGAGCAGCCATAGTGTGTTTTCTAAACGTGTGACTCTGTTCCGTTTTGTAATTCAGTTCAAGTGTAGCGGTTTTTACATTCCCTCTATTAGTGATATCTTATGACAAGTGTCTTTTTCTGTGTGACATTTTTCACTTAGAATCGTCGTACCTAAATCCACTCATCATGCTGCTACTAGCCTTATGACCTTGATTTCATGGCTGAGTGATATTCCATTGTACATAAGGACCACAACTTCTTTATCCTTTTTTCTCTTTCCTGGGATATTTAAGGTGTAACGAAGTGGAGGTTCTTGTCAAGAGAGCAGCCCTAAACTTTGGGGTGCCTGTGTCTTGCTGATTTTTAGTTTTCCCAATGTATACGCCCATGAGTGGAAGTGCCCTATGCTCTCTAAGCTGAGTTTTTTAGATGTTTCAGGACACACCGTACACTTCTCCAGAGTGGCTGTTGGCAATTTACATCCCGCCCATCAGCGTAGCAAGGCTCCCGGTTCTCCATGGCCTGTCCTGCATTTCTGGTTTTGACACTTTATTCAGCATGGCCCTTTTGACCGATGGGAAGCGAGACTTCTTTGTAGCGCTGATTTGCCTTTCCAGGTTGCTTGGTTGGCCAAAAAGGGCGTATGCGTTTTTTCCTGAATATATTCAGGAAAAAACGCATACGCCCTTTTTGGCCAAGGGCATGATTGTCGAGGTTTGGCCGCTTTTCCTGTGCTTTCAAGGCGATTCGAATCTACCTCCTGAAATCTGTTTCCTGCAATTCTGCCTTGCTTTCAAATCCTCTTCGGTGCCTTCCCTCAATATATTTGTGGACAAGAGTTATCATTTATAACTCTGCAGGTTTGTGAATTGCAGTGCCCCTGAGCTCCATTGTTCAACTCGCTTACTTGGGAGCTGGCCGCAAAAGCACAGGATTGCTTCAGGCCCTATTCTGGTCCCGGGCGGCAGGCTGAGCCTGTGGTTAATTCTTCTTCCTGATGGGAAAATAGAGTGACCTGTGCCAGTCCCAACACCTAGAGCTAGTCTCTCATTGGTTCCCCCTCTTCCCGTTCATCCTCAGGACAAATCGCAACCTGTACGGAACAGGAGGTTAAAGGTGCTGAGTCTCCAAGGAGGGAGATTGCTAGTAAAGCGGCTGGAATGGCGAACCCGAGCACAAGGAGGTGAGAAATGAGGTGCGTTTTAGAAACCTTTCCCGATCACAAGGTGTACCAGCTTCTGGGTTTCTCATGCATGTTTTCGATGTAGGAAGATGCCCTTGAACCTGGAGATTTGGGACCCATGGGATGGGTACCACGCAGTACTACTTTAAAGGGTCTGCGTTTGCTCACCCAACCTCACCAAACCTCTCAGCCCCAGGAGTGTCCACCCTTATGTCTCCGTCATCTGTGGGTCTAGATATGGTCAATCCAGGTGGCATCACAGCCCCTGAACGAATTGTGTAAGAATTTCTCTCTCTTTCACTGTCTTTGTTTCACGGGTTTTTAAAAGTAATTGATTTTTATAATGGGGTTTAGCTGCTCTTCACTGCTGTGTTTATGCCGCTTTACACCCACTTGACTCACTTACAGAGAGATATCAATACATAGGTTTAAGATTCTTACTAGTCAGATATATTCTTGGGCGGTGAGTAGGGGGTGTTGAGTCCAGTTCCCTGAGCAAGGAGTAGGTCTTGTCTATTACATATTGGGTTTATGGAACGGTATCTGAGCTAATTTGAAACCCGTGTTTTATGCATCCCCCGCCTCACCTTTCCCGTTGAGCAGCCATAGTGTGTTTTCTAAACGTGTGACTCTGTTCCGTTTTGTAATTCAGTTCAAGTGTAGCGGTTTTTACATTCCCTCTATTAGTGATATCTTATGACAAGTGTCTTTTTCTGTGTGACATTTTCCCTTAGAATCGTCGTACCTAAATCCACTCATCATGCTGCTACTAGCCTTATGACCTTGATTTCATGGCTGAGTGATATTCCATTGTACATAAGGACCACAACTTCTTTATCCTTTTTTCTCTTTCCTGGGATATTTAAGGTGTAACGAAGTGGAGGTTCTTGTCAAGAGAGCAGCCCTAAACTTTCGGGTGCCTGTGTCTTGCTGATTTTTAGTTTTCCCAATGTATACGCCCTTGAGTGGAAGTGCCCTATGCTCTCTAAGCTGAGTTTTTTAGATGTTTCAGGACACACCGTACACTTCTCCAGAGTGGCTGTTGGCAATTTACATCCCGCCCATCAGCGTAGCAAGGCTCCCGGTTCTCCATGGCCTGTCCTGCATTTCTGGTTTTGACACTTTATTCAGCATGGCCCTTTTGACCGATGGGAAGCGAGACTTCTTTGTAGCGCTGATTTGCCTTTCCAGGTTGCTTGGTTGGCCAAAAAGGGCGTATGCGTTTTTTCCTGAATATATTCAGGAAAAAACGCATACGCCCTTTTTGGCCAAGGGCATGATTGTCGAGGTTTGGCCGCTTTTCCTGTGCTTTCAAGGCGATTCGAATCTACCTCCTGAAATCTGTTTCCTGCAATTCTGCCTTGCTTTCAAATCCTCTTCGGTGCCTTCCCTCAATATATTTGTGGACAAGAGTTATCATTTATAACTCTGCAGGTTTGTGAATTGCAGTGCCCCTGAGCTCCATTGTTCAACTCGCTTACTTGGGAGCTGGCCGCAAAAGCACAGGATTGCTTCAGGCCCTATTCTGGTCCCGGGCGGCAGGCTGAGCCTGTGGTTAATTCTTCTTCCTGATGGGAAAATAGAGTGACCTGTGCCAGTCCCAACACCTAGAGCTAGTCTCTCATTGGTTCCCCCTCTTCCCGTTCATCCTCAGGACAAATCGCAACCTGTACGGAACAGGAGGTTAAAGGTGCTGAGTCTCCAAGGAGGGAGATTGCTAGTAAAGCGGCTGGAATGGCGAACCCGAGCACAAGGAGGTGAGAAATGAGGTGCGTTTTAGAAACCTTTGCCGATCACACGGTGTACCAGCTTCTGGGTTTCTCATGCATGTTTTCGATGTAGGAAGATGCCCTTGAACCTGGAGATTTGGGACCCATGGGATGGGTACCACGCAGTACTACTTTAAAGGGTCTGCGTTTGCTCACCCAACCTCACCAAACCTCTCAGCCCCAGGAGTGTCCACCCTTATGTCTCCGTCAGCTGTGGGTCTAGATATGGTCAATCCAGGTGGCATCACAGCCCCTGAACGAATTGTGTAAGAATTTCTCTCTCTTTCACTGTCTTTGTTTCACGGTTTTTTAAAAGTAATTGATTTTTATAATGCGGTTTAGCTGCTCTTCACTGATGTGTTTATGCCGCTTTACACCCACTTGACTCACTTACAGAGAGATATCAATACATAGGTTTAAGATTCTTACTAGTCAGATATATTCTTGGGCGGTGAGTAGGGGGTGTTGAGTCCAGTTCCCTGAGCAAGGAGTAGGTCTTGGCTATTACATATTGGGTTTATGGAACGGTATCTGAGCTAATTTGAAACCCGTGTTTTATGCATCCCCCCGCCTCACCTTTCCCGTTGAGCAGCCATAGTGTGTTTTCTAAACGTGTGACTCTGTTCCGTTTTGTAATTCAGTTCAAGTGTAGCGGTTTTTACATTCCCTCTATTAGTGATATCTTATGACAAGTGTCTTTTTCTGTGTGACATTTTTCACTTAGAATCGTCGTACCTAAATCCACTCATCATGCTGCTACTAGCCTTATGACCTTGATTTCATGGCTGAGTGATATTCCATTGTACATAAGGACCACAACTTCTTTATCCTTTTTTCACTTTCCTGGGATATTTAAGGTGTAACGAAGTGGAGGTTCTTGTCAAGAGAGCAGCCCTAAACTTTGGGGTGCCTGTGTCTTGCTGATTTTTAGTTTTCCCAATGTATACGCCCATGAGTGGAAGTGCCCTATGCTCTCTAAGCTGAGTTTTTTAGATGTTTCAGGACACACCGTACACTTCTCCAGAGTGGCTGTTGGCAATTTACATCCCGCCCATCAGCGTAGCAAGGCTCCCGGTTCTCCATGGCCTGTCCTGCATTTCTGGTTTTGACACTTTATTCAGCATGGCCCTTTTGACCGATGGGAAGCGAGACTTCTTTGTAGCGCTGATTTGCCTTTCCAGGTTGCTTGGTTGGCCAAAAAGGGCGTATGCGTTTTTTCCTGAATATATTCAGGAAAAAACGCATACGCCCTTTTTGGCCAAGGGCATGATTGTCGAGGTTTGGCCGCTTTTCCTGTGCTTTCAAGGCGATTCGAATCTACCTCCTGAAATCTGTTTCCTGCAATTCTGCCTTGCTTTCAAATCCTCTTCGGTGCCTTCCCTCAATATATTTGTGGACGAGAGTTATCATTTATAACTCTGCAGGTTTGTGAATTGCAGTGCCCCTGAGCTCCATTGTTCAACTCGCTTACTTTGGATCTGGCCGCAAAAGCACAGGATTGCTTCAGGCCCTATTCTGGTCCCGGGCGGCAGGCTGAGCCTGTGGTTAATTCTTCTTCCTGATGGGAAAATAGAGTGACCTGTGCCAGTCCCAACACCTAGAGCTAGTCTCTCATTGGTTCCCCCTCTTCCCGTTCATCCTCAGGACAAATCGCAACCTGTACGGAACAGGAGGTTAAAGGTGCTGAGTCTCCAAGGAGGGAGATTGCTAGTAAAGCGGCTGG
Organism: Eschrichtius robustus; assembly: GCF_028021215.1. Taxonomy (NCBI): domain Eukaryota; kingdom Metazoa; phylum Chordata; class Mammalia; order Artiodactyla; family Eschrichtiidae; genus Eschrichtius; species Eschrichtius robustus. Next base: position 31,079,979 of record NC_090831.1, on the reverse strand, counting down.
AATGGCGAACCCGAGCACAAGGAGGTGAGAAATGAGGTGCGTTTTAGAAACCTTTCCCGATCACACGGTGTACCAGCTTCTGGGTTTCTCATGCATGTTTTCGATGTAGGAAGATGCCCTTGAACCTGGAGATTTGGGACCCATGGGATGGGTACCACGCAGTACTACTTTAAAGGGTCTGCGTTTGCTCACCCAACCTCACCAAACCTCTCAGCCCCTAGAGTGTCCACCCTTATGTCTCCATCAGCTGTGGGTCTAGATATGGTCAATCCAGGTGGCATCACAGCCCCTGAACGAATTGTGTAAGAATTTCTCTCTCTTTCACTGTCTTTGTTTCACGGGTTTTTAAAAGTAATTGATTTTTATAATGGGGTTTAGCTGCTTTTCACTGCTGTGTTTATGCCGCTTTACACCCACTTGACTCACTTACAGAGAGATATCAATACATAGGTTTAAGATTCTTACTAGTCAGATATATTCTTGGGCGGTGAGTAGGGGGTGTTGAGTCCAGTTCCCTGAGCAAGGAGTAGGTCTTGTCTATTACATATTGGGTTTATGGAACGGTATCTGAGCTAATTTGAAACCCGTGTTTTATGCATCCCCCCGCCTCACCTTTCCCGTTGAGCAGCCATAGTGTGTTTTCTAAACGTGTGACTCTGTTCCGTTTTGTAATTCAGTTCAAGTGTAGCGGTTTTTACATTCCCTCTATTAGTGATATCTTATGACAAGTGTCTTTTTCTGTGTGACTTTTTTCACTTAGAATCGTCGTACCTAAATCCACTCATCATGCTGCTACTAGCCTTATGACCTTGATTTCATGGCTGAGTGATATTCCATTGTACATACGGACCACAACTTCTTTATCCTTTTTTCTCTTTCCTGGGATATTTAAGGTGTAACGAAGTGGAGGATCTTGTCAAGAGAGCAGCCCTAAACTTTGGGGTGCCTGTGTCTTGCTGATTTTTTATTTTTCCCAATGTATACGCCCATGAGTGGAAGTGCCCTATGCTCTCTAACCTGAGTTTTTTAGATGTTTCAGGACACACCGTACACTTCTCCAGAGTGGCTGTTGGCAATTTACATCCCGCCCTTCAGCGTAGCAAGGCTCCCGGTTCTCCATGGCCTGTCCTGCATTTCTGGTTTTGACACTTTATTCAGCATGGCCCTTTTGACCGATGGGAAGCGAGACTTCTTTGTAGCGCTGATTTGCCTTTCCAGGTTGCTTGGTTGGCCAAAAAGGGCGTATGCGTTTTTTCCTGAATATATTCAGGAAAAAACGCATACGCCCTTTTTGGCCAAGGGCATGATTGTCGAGGTTTGGCCGCTTTTCCTGTGCTTTCAAGGCGATTCGAATCTACCTCCTGAAATCTGTTTCCTGCAATTCTGCCTTGCTTTCAAATCCTCTTCGGTGCCTTCCCTCAATATATTTGTGGACAAGAGTTATCATTTATAACTCTGCAGGTTTGTGAATTGCAGTGCCCCTGAGCTCCATTGTTCAACTCGCTTACTTGGGAGCTGGCCGCAAAAGCACAGGATTGCTTCAGGCCCTATTCTGGTCCCGGGCGGCAGGCTGAGCCTGTGGTTAATTCTTCTTCCTGATGGGAAAATAGAGTGACCTGTGCCAGTTCCAACACCTAGAGCTAGTCTCTCATTGGTTCCCCCTCTTCCCGTTCATCCTCAGGACAAATCGCAACCTGTACGGAACAGGAGGTTAAAGGTGCTGAGTCTCCAAGGAGGGAGATTGCTAGTAAAGCGGCTGGAATGGCGAACCCGAGCACAAGGAGGTGAGAAATGAGGTGCGTTTTAGAAACCTTTCCCGATCACACGGTGTACCAGCTTCTGGGTTTCTCATGCATGTTTTCGATGTAGGAAGATGCCCTTGAACCTGGAGATTTGGGACCCATGGGATGGGTACCACGCAGTACTACTTTAAAGGGTCTGCGTTTGCTCACCCAACCTCACCAAACCTCTCAGCCCCAAGAGTGTCCACCCTTATGTCTCCGTCAGCTGTGGGTCTAGATATGGTCAATCCAGGTGGCATCACAGCCCCTGAACGAAGTTTGTAAGAATTTCTCTCTCTTTCACTGTCTTTCTTTCACGGGTTTTTAAAAGTAATTGATTTTTATAATGGGGTTTGGCTGCTTTTTACTGCTGTGTTTATGCCGCTTTACACCCACTTGACTCACTTACAGAGAGATATCAATACATAGGTTTAAGATTCTTACTAGTCAGATATATTCTTGGGCGGTGAGTAGGGGGTGTTGAGTCCAGTTCCCTGAGCAAGGAGTAGGTCTTGTCTATTACATATTGGGTTTATGGAACGGTATCTGAGCTAATTTGAAACCCGTGTTTTATGCATCCCCCCGCCTCACATTTCCCGTTCAGCAGCCATAGTGTGTTTTCTAAACGTGTGACTCTGTTCCGTTTTGTAATTCAGTTCAAGTGTAGCGGTTTTTACATTCCCTCTATTAGTGATATTTTATGACAAGTGTCTTTTTCTGTGTGACCTTTTTCACTTAGAATCGTCGTACCTAAATCCACTCATCATGCTGCTACTAGCCTTATGACCTTGATTTCATGGCTGAGTGATATTCCATTGTACCTAAGGACCACAACTTCTTTATCCTTTTTTCTCTTTCCTGGGATATTTAAGGTGTAACGAAGTGGAGGTTCTTGTCAAGAGAGCAGCCCTAAACTTTGGGGTGCCTGTGTCTTGCTGATTTTTTATTTTTCCCAATGTATACGCCCATGAGTGGAAGTGCCCTATGCTCTCTAAGCTGAGTTTTTTAGATGTTTCAGGACACACCGTACACTTCTCCAGAGTGGCTGTTGGCAATTTACATCCCGCCCATCAGCGTAGCAAGGCTCCCGGTTCTCCATGGCCTGTCCTGCATTTCTGGTTTTGACACTTTATTCAGCATGGCCCTTTTGACCGATGGGAAGCGAGACTTCTTTGTAGCGCTGATTTGCCTTTCCAGGTTGCTTGGTTGGCCAAAAAGGGCGTATGCGTTTTTTCCTGAATATATTCAGGAAAAAACGCATACGCCCTTTTTGGACAAGGGCATGATTGTCGAGGTTTGGCCGCTTTTCCTGTGCTTTCAAGGCGATTCGAATCTACCTCCTGAAATCTGTTTCCTGCAATTCTGCCTTGCTTTCAAATCCTCTTCGGTGCCTTCCCTCAATATATTTGTGGACAAGAGTTATCATTTATAACTCTGCAGGTTTGTGAATTGCAGTGCCCCTGAGCTCCATTGTTCAACTCGCTTACTTGGGAGCTGGCCGCAAAAGCACAGGATTGCTTCAGGCCCTATTCTGGTCCCGGGCGGCAGGCTGAGCCTGTGGTTAATTCTTCTTCCTGATGGGAAAATAGAGTGACCTGTGCCAGTCCCAACACCTAGAGCTCGTCTCTCATTGGTTCCCCCTCTTCCCGTTCATCCTCAGGACAAATCGCAACCTGTACGGAACAGGAGGTTAAAGGTGCTGAGTCTCCAAGGAGGGAGATTGCTAGTAAAGCGGCTGGAATGGCGAACCCGAGCACAAGGAGGTGAGAAATGAGGTGCGTTTTAGAAACCTTTCCCGATCACACGGTGTACCAGCTTCTGGGTTTCTCATGCATGTTTTCGATGTAGGAAGATGCCCTTGAACCTGGAGATTTGGGACCCATGGGATGGGTACCACGCAGTACTACTTTAAAGGGTCTGCGTTTGCTCACCCAACCTCACCAAACCTCTCAGCCCCAAGAGTGTCCACCCTTATGTCTCCGTCAGCTGTGGGTCTAGATATGGTCAATCCAGGTGGCATCACAGCCCCTGAACGAAGTTTGTAAGAATTTCTCTCTCTTTCACTGTCTTTGTTTCACGGGTTTTTAAAAGTAATTGATTTTTATAATGGGGTTTAGCTGCTTTTCACTGCTGTGTTTATGCCGCTTTACACCCACTTGATTCACTTACAGAGAGATATCAATACATAGGTTTAAGATTCTTACTAGTCAGATATATTCTTGGGCGGTGAGTAGGGGGTGTTGAGTCCAGTTCCCTGAGCAAGGAGTAGGTCTTGTCTATTACATATTGGGTTTATGGAACGGTATCTGAGCTAATTTGAAACCCGTGTTTTATGCATCCCCCCGCCTCACCTTTCCCGTTGAGCAGCCATAGTGTGTTTTCTAAACGTGTGACTCTGTTCCGTTTTGTAATTCAGTTCAAGTGTAGCGGTTTTTACATTCCCTCTATTAGTGATATTTTATGACAAGTGTCTTTTTCTGTGTGACTTTTTTCACTTAGAATCGTCGTACCTAAATCCACTCATCATGCTGCTACTAGCCTTATGACCTTGATTTCATGGCTGAGTGATATTCCATTGTACCTAAGGACCACAACTTCTTTATCCTTTTTTCTCTTTCCTGGGATATTTAAGGTGTAACGAAGTGGAGGTTCTTGTCAAGAGAGCAGCCCTAAACTTTGGGGTGCCTGTGTCTTGCTGATTTTTTATTTTTCCCAATGTATACGCCCATGAGTGGAAGTGCCCTATGCTCTCTAAGCTGAGTTTTTTAGATGTTTCAGGACACACCGTACACTTCTCCAGAGTGGCTGTTGGCAATTTACATCCCGCCCATCAGCGTAGCAAGGCTCCCGGTTCTCCATGGCCTGTCCTGCATTTCTGGTTTTGACACTTTATTCAGCATGGCCCTTTTGACCGATGGGAAGCGAGACTTCTTTGCAGCGCTGATTTGCCTTTCCAGGTTGCTTGGTTGGCCAAAAAGGGCGTATGCGTTTTTTCCTGAATATATTCAGGAAAAAACGCATACGCCCTTTTTGGCCAAGGGCATGATTGTCGAGGTTTGGCCGCTTTTCCTGTGCTTTCAAGGCGATTCGAATCTACCTCCTGAAATCTGTTTCCTGCAATTCTGCCTTGCTTTCAAATCCTCTTCGTTGCCTTCCCTCAATATATTTGTGGACAAGAGTTATCATTTATAACTCTGCAGGTTTGTGAATTGCAGTGCCCCTGAGCTCCATTGTTCAACTCGATTACTTGGGAGCTGGCCGCAAAAGCACAGGATTGCTTCAGGCCCTATTCTGGTCCCGGGCGGCAGGCTGAGACTGTGGTTAATTCTTCTTCCTGATGGGAAAATAGAGTGACCTGTGCCAGTTCCAACACCTAGAGCTAGTCTCTCATTGGTTCCCCCTCTTCCCGTTCATCCTCAGGACAAATCGCAACCTGTACGGAACAGGAGGTTAAAGGTGCTGAGTCTCCAAGGAGGGAGATTGCTAGTAAAGCGGCTGGAATGGCGAACCCGAGCACAAGGAGGTGAGAAATGAGGTGCGTTTTAGAAACCTTTCCCGATCACACGGTGTACCATCTTCTGGGTTTCTCATGCATGTTTTCGATGTAGGAAGATGCCCTTGAACCTGGAGATTTGGGACCCATGGGATGGGTACCACGCAGTACTACTTTAAAGGGTCTGCGTTTGCTCACCCAACCTCACCAAACCTCTCAGCCCCAAGAGTGTCCACCCTTATGTCTCCGTCAGCTGTGGGTCTAGATATGGTCAATCCAGGTGGCATCACAGCCCCTGAACGAATTGTGTAAGAATTTCTCTCTCTTTCACTGTCTTTGTTTCACGGGTTTTTAAAAGTAATTGATTTTTATAATGGGGTTTAGCTGCTTTTCACTGCTGTGTTTATGCCGCTTTACACCCACTTGACTCACTTACAGAGAGATATCAATACATAGGTTTAAGATTCTTACTAGTCAGATATATTCTTGGGCGGTGAGTAGGGGGTGTTGAGTCCAGTTCCCTGAGCAAGGAGTAGGTCTTGTCTATTACATATTGGGTTTATGGAACGGTATCTGAGCTAATTTGAAACCCGTGTTTTATGCATCCCCCCGCCTCACCTTTCCCGTTGAGCAGCCATAGTGTGTTTTCTAAACGTGTGACTCTGTTCCGTTTTGTAATTCAGTTCAAGTGTAGCGGTTTTTACATTCCCTCTATTAGTGATATCTTATGACAAGTGTCTTTTTCTGTGTGACATTTTTCACGTAGAATCGTCGTACCTAAATCCACTCATCATGCTGCTACTAGCCTTATGACCTTGATTTCATGGCTGAGTGATATTCCATTGTACATAAGGACCACAACTTCTTTATCCTTTTTTCTCTTTCCTGGGATATTTAAGGTGTAACGAAGTGGAGGTTCTTGTCAAGAGAGCAGCCCTAAACTTTGGGGTGCCTGTGTCTTGCTGATTTTTAGTTTTCCCAATGTATACGCCCATGAGTGGAAGTGCCCTATGCTCTCTAAGCTGAGTTTTTTAGATGTTTCAGGACACACCGTACACTTCTCCAGAGTGGCTGTTGGCAATTTACATCCCGCCCATCAGCGTAGCAAGGCTCCCGGTTCTCCATGGCCTGTCCTGCATTTCTGGTTTTGACACTTTATTCAGCATGGCCCTTTTGACCGATGGGAAGCGAGACTTCTTTGTAGCGCTGATTTGCCTTTCCAGGTTGCTTGGTTGGCCAAAAAGGGCGTATGCGTTTTTTCCTGAATATATTCAGGAAAAAACGCATACGCCCTTTTTGGCCAAGGGCATGATTGTCGAGGTTTGGCCGCTTTTCCTGTGCTTTCAAGGCGATTCGAATCTACCTCCTGAAATCTGTTTCCTGCAATTCTGCCTTGCTTTCAAATCCTCTTCGGTGCCTTCCCTCAATATATTTGTGGACAAGAGTTATCATTTATAACTCTGCAGGTTTGTGAATTGCAGTGCCCCTGAGCTCCATTGTTCAACTCGCTTACTTGGGAGCTGGCCGCAAAAGCACAGGATTGCTTCAGGCCCTATTCTGGTCCCGGGCGGCAGGCTGAGCCTGTGGTTAATTCTTCTTCCTGATGGGAAAATAGAGTGACCTGTGCCAGTCCCAACACCTAGAGCTAGTCTCTCATTGGTTCCCCCTCGTCCCGTTCATCCTCAGGACAAATCGCAACCTGTACGGAACAGGAGGTTAAAGGTGCTGAGTCTCCAAGGAGGGAGATTGCTAGTAAAGCGGCTGGAATGGCGAACCCGAGTACAAGGAGGTGAGAAATGAGGTGCGTTTTAGAAACCTTTCCCGATCACACGGTGTACCAGCTTCTGGGTTTCTCATGCATGTTTTCGATGTAGGAAGATGCCCTTGAACCTGGAGATTTGGGACCCATGGGATGGGTACCACGCAGTACTACTTTAAAGGGTCTGCGTTTGCTCACCCAACCTCACCAAACCTCTCAGCCCCTAGAGTGTCCACCCTTATGTCTCCATCAGCTGTGGGTCTAGATATGGTCAATCCAGGTGGCATCACAGCCCCTGAACGAATTGTGTAAGAATTTCTCTCTCTTTCACTGTCTTTGTTTCACGGGTTTTTAAAAGTAATTGATTTTTATAATGGGGTTTAGCTGCTTTTCACTGCTGTGTTTATGCCGCTTTACACCCACTTGACTCACTTACAGAGAGATATCAATACATAGGTTTAAGATTCTTACTAGTCAGATATATTCTTGGGCGGTGAGTAGGGGGTGTTGAGTCCAGTTCCCTGAGCAAGGAGTAGGTCTTGTCTATTACATATTGGGTTTATGGAACGGTATCTGAGCTAATTTGAAACCCGTGTTTTATGCATCCCCCCGCCTCACCTTTCCCGTTGAGCAGCCATAGTGTGTTTTCTAAACGTGTGACTCTGTTCCGTTTTGTAATTCAGTTCAAGTGTAGCGGTTTTTACATTCCCTCTATTAGTGATATCTTATGACAAGTGTCTTTTTCTGTGTGACTTTTTTCACTTAGAATCGTCGTACCTAAATCCACTCATCATGCTGCTACTAGCCTTATGACCTTGATTTCATGGCTGAGTGATATTCCATTGTACATACGGACCACAACTTCTTTATCCTTTTTTCTCTTTCCTGGGATATTTAAGGTGTAACGAAGTGGAGGATCTTGTCAAGAGAGCAGCCCTAAACTTTGGGGTGCCTGTGTCTTGCTGATTTTTTATTTTTCCCAATGTATACGCCCATGAGTGGAAGTGCCCTATGCTCTCTAACCTGAGTTTTTTAGATGTTTCAGGACACACCGTACACTTCTCCAGAGTGGCTGTTGGCAATTTACATCCCGCCCTTCAGCGTAGCAAGGCTCCCGGTTCTCCATGGCCTGTCCTGCATTTCTGGTTTTGACACTTTATTCAGCATGGCCCTTTTGACCGATGGGAAGCGAGACTTCTTTGTAGCGCTGATTTGCCTTTCCAGGTTGCTTGGTTGGCCAAAAAGGGCGTATGCGTTTTTTCCTGAATATATTCAGGAAAAAACGCATACGCCCTTTTTGGCCAAGGGCATGATTGTCGAGGTTTGGCCGCTTTTCCTGTGCTTTCAAGGCGATTCGAATCTACCTCCTGAAATCTGTTTCCTGCAATTCTGCCTTGCTTTCAAATCCTCTTCGGTGCCTTCCCTCAATATATTTGTGGACAAGAGTTATCATTTATAACTCTGCAGGTTTGTGAATTGCAGTGCCCCTGAGCTCCATTGTTCAACTCGCTTACTTGGGAGCTGGCCGCAAAAGCACAGGATTGCTTCAGGCCCTATTCTGGTCCCGGGCGGCAGGCTGAGCCTGTGGTTAATTCTTCTTCCTGATGGGAAAATAGAGTGACCTGTGCCAGTTCCAACACCTAGAGCTAGTCTCTCATTGGTTCCCCCTCTTCCCGTTCATCCTCAGGACAAATCGCAACCTGTACGGAACAGGAGGTTAAAGGTGCTGAGTCTCCAAGGAGGGAGATTGCTAGTAAAGCGGCTGGAATGGCGAACCCGAGCACAAGGAGGTGAGAAATGAGGTGCGTTTTAGAAACCTTTCCCGATCACACGGTGTACCAGCTTCTGGGTTTCTCATGCATGTTTTCGATGTAGGAAGATGCCCTTGAACCTGGAGATTTGGGACCCATGGGATGGGTACCACGCAGTACTACTTTAAAGGGTCTGCGTTTGCTCACCCAACCTCACCAAACCTCTCAGCCCCAAGAGTGTCCACCCTTATGTCTCCGTCAGCTGTGGGTCTAGATATGGTCAATCCAGGTGGCATCACAGCCCCTGAACGAAGTTTGTAAGAATTTCTCTCTCTTTCACTGTCTTTGTTTCACGGGTTTTTAAAAGTAATTGATTTTTATAATGGGGTTTAGCTGCTTTTTACTGCTGTGTTTATGCCGCTTTACACCCACTTGACTCACTTACAGAGAGATATCAATACATAGGTTTAAGATTCTTACTAGTCAGATATATTCTTGGGCGGTGAGTAGGGGGTGTTGAGTCCAGTTCCCTGAGCAAGGAGTAGGTCTTGTCTATTACATATTGGGTTTATGGAACGGTATCTGAGCTAATTTGAAACCCGTGTTTTATGCATCCCCCCGCCTCACATTTCCCGTTCAGCAGCCATAGTGTGTTTTCTAAACGTGTGACTCTGTTCCGTTTTGTAATTCAGTTCAAGTGTAGCGGTTTTTACATTCCCTCTATTAGTGATATTTTATGACAAGTGTCTTTTTCTGTGTGACCTTTTTCACTTAGAATCGTCGTACCTAAATCCACTCATCATGCTGCTACTAGCCTTATGACCTTGATTTCATGGCTGAGTGATATTCCATTGTACCTAAGGACCACAACTTCTTTATCCTTTTTTCTCTTTCCTGGGATATTTAAGGTGTAACGAAGTGGAGGTTCTTGTCAAGAGAGCAGCCCTAAACTTTGGGGTGCCTGTGTCTTGCTGATTTTTTATTTTTCCCAATGTATACGCCCATGAGTGGAAGTGCCCTATGCTCTCTAAGCTGAGTTTTTTAGATGTTTCAGGACACACCGTACACTTCTCCAGAGTGGCTGTTGGCAATTTACATCCCGCCCATCAGCGTAGCAAGGCTCCCGGTTCTCCATGGCCTGTCCTGCATTTCTGGTTTTGACACTTTATTCAGCATGGCCCTTTTGACCGATGGGAAGCGAGACTTCTTTGTAGCGCTGATTTGCCTTTCCAGGTTGCTTGGTTGGCCAAAAAGGGCGTATGCGTTTTTTCCTGAATATATTCAGGAAAAAACGCATACGCCCTTTTTGGCCAAGGGCATGATTGTCGAGGTTTGGCCGCTTTTCCTGTGCTTTCAAGGCGATTCGAATCTACCTCCTGAAATCTGTTTCCTGCAATTCTGCCTTGCTTTCAAATCCTCTTCGGTGCCTTCCCTCAATATATTTGTGGACAAGAGTTATCATTTATAACTCTGCAGGTTTGTGAATTGCAGTGCCCCTGAGCTCCATTGTTCAACTCGCTTACTTGGGAGCTGGCCGCAAAAGCACAGGATTGCTTCAGGCCCTATTCTGGTCCCGGGCGGCAGGCTGAGCCTGTGGTTAATTCTTCTTCCTGATGGGAAAATAGAGTGACCTGTGCCAGTCCCAACACCTAGAGCTCGTCTCTCATTGGTTCCCCCTCTTCCCGTTCATCCTCAGGACAAATCGCAACCTGTACGGAACAGGAGGTTAAAGGTGCTGAGTCTCCAAGGAGGGAGATTGCTAGTAAAGCGGCTGGAATGGCGAACCCGAGCACAAGGAGGTGAGAAATGAGGTGCGTTTTAGAAACCTTTCCCGATCACACAGTGTACCAGCTTCTGGGTTTCTCATGCATGTTTTCGATGTAGGAAGATGCCCTTGAACCTGGAGATTTGGGACCCATGGGATGGGTACCACGCAGTACTACTTTAAAGGGTCTGCGTTTGCTCACCCAACCTCACCAAACCTCTCAGCCCCAAGAGTGTCCACCCTTATGTCTCCGTCAGCTGTGGGTCTAGATATGGTCAATCCAGGTGGCATCACAGCCCCTGAACGAAGTTTGTAAGAATTTCTCTCTCTTTCACTGTCTTTGTTTCACGGGTTTTTAAAAGTAATTGATTTTTATAATGGGGTTTAGCTGCTTTTCACTGCTGTGTTTATGCCGCTTTACACCCACTTGATTCACTTACAGAGAGATATCAATACATAGGTTTAAGATTCTTACTAGTCAGATATATTCTTGGGCGGTGAGTAGGGGGTGTTGAGTCCAGTTCCCTGAGCAAGGAGTAGGTCTTGTCTATTACATATTGGGTTTATGGAACGGTATCTGAGCTAATTTGAAACCCGTGTTTTATGCATCCCCCCGCCTCACCTTTCCCGTTGAGCAGCCATAGTGTGTTTTCTAAACGTGTGACTCTGTTCCGTTTTGTAATTCAGTTCAAGTGTAGCGGTTTTTACATTCCCTCTATTAGTGATATTTTATGACAAGTGTCTTTTTCTGTGTGACTTTTTTCACTTAGAATCGTCGTACCTAAATCCACTCATCATGCTGCTACTAGCCTTATGACCTTGATTTCATGGCTGAGTGATATTCCATTGTACCTAAGGACCACAACTTCTTTATCCTTTTTTCTCTTTCCTGGGATATTTAAGGTGTAACGAAGTGGAGGTTCTTGTCAAGAGAGCAGCCCTAAACTTTGGGGTGCCTGTGTCTTGCTGATTTTTTATTTTTCCCAATGTATACGCCCATGAGTGGAAGTGCCCTATGCTCTCTAAGCTGAGTTTTTTAGATGTTTCAGGACACACCGTACACTTCTCCAGAGTGGCTGTTGGCAATTTACATCCCGCCCATCAGCGTAGCAAGGCTCCCGGTTCTCCATGGCCTGTCCTGCATTTCTGGTTTTGACACTTTATTCAGCATGGCCCTTTTGACCGATGGGAAGCGAGACTTCTTTGCAGCGCTGATTTGCCTTTCCAGGTTGCTTGGTTGGCCAAAAAGGGCGTATGCGTTTTTTCCTGAATATATTCAGGAAAAAACGCATACGCCCTTTTTGGCCAAGGGCATGATTGTCGAGGTTTGGCCGCTTTTCCTGTGCTTTCAAGGCGATTCGAATCTACCTCCTGAAATCTGTTTCCTGCAATTCTGCCTTGCTTTCAAATCCTCTTCGTTGCCTTCCCTCAATATATTTGTGGACAAGAGTTATCATTTATAACTCTGCAGGTTTGTGAATTGCAGTGCCCCTGAGCTCCATTGTTCAACTCGATTACTTGGGAGCTGGCCGCAAAAGCACAGGATTGCTTCAGGCCCTATTCTGGTCCCGGGCGGCAGGCTGAGACTGTGGTTAATTCTTCTTCCTGATGGGAAAATAGAGTGACCTGTGCCAGTTCCAACACCTAGAGCTAGTCTCTCATTGGTTCCCCCTCTTCCCGTTCATCCTCAGGACAAATCGCAACCTGTACGGAACAGGAGGTTAAAGGTGCTGAGTCTCCAAGGAGGGAGATTGCTAGTAAAGCGGCTGGAATGGCGAACCCGAGCACAAGGAGGTGAGAAATGAGGTGCGTTTTAGAAACCTTTCCCGATCACACGGTGTACCATCTTCTGGGTTTCTCATGCATGTTTTCGATGTAGGAAGATGCCCTTGAACCTGGAGATTTGGGACCCATGGGATGGGTACCACGCAGTACTACTTTAAAGGGTCTGCGTTTGCTCACCCAACCTCACCAAACCACTCAGCCCCAAGAGTGTCCACCCTTATGTCTCCGTCAGCTGTGGGTCTAGATATGGTCAATCCAGGTGGCATCACAGCCCCTGAACGAATTGTGTAAGAATTTCTCTCTCTTTCACTGTCTTTGTTTCACGGGTTTTTAAAAGTAATTGATTTTTATAATGGGGTTTAGCTGCTTTTCACTGCTGTGTTTATGCCGCTTTACACCCACTTGACTCACTTACAGAGAGATATCAATACATAGGTTTAAGATTCTTACTAGTCAGATATATTCTTGGGCGGTGAGTAGGGGGTGTTGAGTCCAGTTCCCTGAGCAAGGAGTAGGTCTTGTCTATTACATATTGGGTTTATGGAACGGTATCTGAGCTAATTTGAAACCCGTGTTTTATGCATCCCCCCGCCTCACCTTTCCCGTTGAGCAGCCATAGTGTGTTTTCTAAACGTGTGACTCTGTTCCGTTTTGTAATTCAGTTCAAGTGTAGCGGTTTTTACATTCCCTCTATTAGTGATATCTTATGACAAGTGTCTTTTTCTGTGTGACATTTTTCACGTAGAATCGTCGTACCTAAATCCACTCATCATGCTGCTACTAGCCTTATGACCTTGATTTCATGGCTGAGTGATATTCCATTGTACATAAGGACCACAACTTCTTTATCCTTTTTTCTCTTTCCTGGGATATTTAAGGTGTAACGAAGTGGAGGTTCTTGTCAAGAGAGCAGCCCTAAACTTTGGGGTGCCTGTGTCTTGCTGATTTTTAGTTTTCCCAATGTATACGCCCATGAGTGGAAGTGCCCTATGCTCTCTAAGCTGAGTTTTTTAGATGTTTCAGGACACACCGTACACTTCTCCAGAGTGGCTGTTGGCAATTTACATCCCGCCCATCAGCGTAGCAAGGCTCCCGGTTCTCCATGGCCTGTCCTGCATTTCTGGTTTTGACACTTTATTCAGCATGGCCCTTTTGACCGATGGGAAGCGAGACTTCTTTGTAGCGCTGATTTGCCTTTCCAGGTTGCTTGGTTGGCCAAAAAGGGCGTATGCGTTTTTTCCTGAATATATTCAGGAAAAAACGCATACGCCCTTTTTGGCCAAGGGCATGATTGTCGAGGTTTGGCCGCTTTTCCTGTGCTTTCAAGGCGATTCGAATCTACCTCCTGAAATCTGTTTCCTGCAATTCTGCCTTGCTTTCAAATCCTCTTCGTTGCGTTCCCTCAATATATTTGTGGACAAGAGTTATCATTTATAACTCTGCAGGTTTGTGAATTGCAGTGCCCCTGAGCTCCATTGTTCAACTCGCTTACTTGGGAGCTGGCCGCAAAAGCACAGGATTGCTTCAGGCCCTATTCTTGTCCCGGGCGGCAGGCTGAGCCTGTGGTTAATTCTTCTTCCTGATGGGAAAATAGAGTGACCTGTGCCAGTTCCAACACCTAGAGCTAGTCTCTCATTGGTTCCCCCTCTTCCCGTTCATCCTCAGGACAAATCGCAACCTGTACGGAACAGGAGGTTAAAGGTGCTGAGTCTCCAAGGAGGGAGATTGCTAGTAAAGCGGCTGGAATGGCGAACCCGAGCACAAGGAGGTGAGAAATGAGGTGCGTTTTAGAAACCTTTCCCGATCACACGGTGTACCATCTTCTGGGTTTCTCATGCATGTTTTCGATGTAGGAAGATGCCCTTGAACCTGGAGATTTGGGACCCATGGGATGGGTACCACGCAGTACTACTTTAAAGGGTCTGCGTTTGCTCACCCAACCTCACCAAACCTCTCAGCCCCAAGAGTGTCCACCCTTATGTCTCCGTCAGCTGTGGGTCTAGATATGGTCAATCCAGGTGGCATCACAGCCCCTGAACGAATTGTGTAAGAATTTCTCTCTCTTTCACTGTCTTTGTTTCACGGGTTTTTAAAAGTAATTGATTTTTATAATGGGGTTTAGCTGCTTTTCACTGCTGTGTTTATGCCGCTTTACACCCACTTGACTCACTTACAGAGAGATATCAATACATAGGTTTAAGATTCTTACTAGTCAGATATATTCTTGGGCGGTGAGTAGGGGGTGTTGAGTCCAGTTCCCTGAGCAAGGAGTAGGTCTTGTCTATTACATATTGGGTTTATGGAACGGTATCTGAGCTAATTTGAAACCCGTGTTTTATGCATCCCCCCGCCTCACCTTTCCCGTTGAGCAGCCATAGTGTGTTTTCTAAACGTGTGACTCTGTTCCGTTTTGTAATTCAGTTCAAGTGTAGCGGTTTTTACATTCCCTCTATTAGTGATATCTTATGACAAGTGTCTTTTTCTGTGTGACTTTTTTCACTTAGAATCGTCGTACCTAAATCCACTCATCATGCTGCTACTAGCCTTATGACCTTGATTTCATGGCTGAGTGATATTCCATTGTACATAAGGACCACAACTTCTTTATCCTTTTTTCTCTTTCCTGGGATATTTAAGGTGTAACGAAGTGGAGGTTCTTGTCAAGAGAGCAGCCCTAAACTTTGGGGTGCCTGTGTCTTGCTGATTTTTAGTTTTCCCAATGTATACGCCCATGAGTGGAAGTGCCCTATGCTCTCTAAGCTGAGTTTTTTAGATGTTTCAGGACACACCGTACACTTCTCCAGAGTGGCTGTTGGCAATTTACATCCCGCCCATCAGCGTAGCAAGGCTCCCGGTTCTCCATGGCCTGTCCTGCATTTCTGGTTTTGACACTTTATTCAGCATGGCCCTTTTGACCGATGGGAAGCGAGACTTCTTTGTAGCGCTGATTTGCCTTTCCAGGTTGCTTGGTTGGCCAAAAAGGGCGTATGCGTTTTTTCCTGAATATATTCAGGAAAAAACGCATACGCCCTTTTTGGCCAAGGGCATGATTGTCGAGGTTTGGCCGCTTTTCCTGTGCTTTCAAGGCGATTCGAATCTACCTCCTGAAATCTGTTTCCTGCAATTCTGCCTTGCTTTCAAATCCTCTTCGGTGCCTTCCCTCAATATATTTGTGGACAAGAGTTATCATTTATAACTCTGCAGGTTTGTGAATTGCAGTGCCCCTGAGCTCCATTGTTCAACTCGCTTACTTGGGAGCTGGCCGCAAAAGCACAGGATTGCTTCAGGCCCTATTCTTGTCCCGGGCGGCAGGCTGAGCCTGTGGTTAATTCTTCTTCCTGATGGGAAAATAGAGTGACCTGTGCCAGTTCCAACACCTAGAGCTAGTCTCTCATTGGTTCCCCCTCTTCCCGTTCATCCTCAGGACAAATCGCAACCTGTACGGAACAGGAGGTTAAAGGTGCTGAGTCTCCAAGGAGGGAGATTGCTAGTAAAGCGGCTGGAATGGCGAACCCGAGCACAAGGAGGTGAGAAATGAGGTGCGTTTTAGAAACCTTTCCCGATCACACGGTGTACCATCTTCTGGGTTTCTCATGCATGTTTTCGATGTAGGAAGATGCCCTTGAACCTGGAGATTTGGGACCCATGGGATGGGTACCACGCAGTACTACTTTAAAGGGTCTGCGTTTGCTCACCCAACCTCACCAAACCTCTCAGCCCCAAGAGTGTCCACCCTTATGTCTCCGTCAGCTGTGGGTCTAGATATGGTCAATCCAGGTGGCATCACAGCCCCTGAACGAATTGTGTAAGAATTTCTCTCTCTTTCACTGTCTTTGTTTCACGGGTTTTTAAAAGTAATTGATTTTTATAATGGGGTTTAGCTGCTTTTCACTGCTGTGTTTATGCCGCTTTACACCCACTTGACTCACTTACAGAGAGATATCAATACATAGGTTTAAGATTTTTACTAGTCAGATATATTCTTGGGCGGTGAGTAGGGGGTGTTGAGTCCAGTTCCCTGAGCAAGGAGTAGGTCTTGTCTATTACATATTGGGTTTATGGAACGGTATCTGAGCTAATTTGAAACCCGTGTTTTATGCATCCCCCCGCCTCACCTTTCCCGTTGAGCAGCCATAGTGTGTTTTCTAAACGTGTGACTCTGTTCCGTTTTGTAATTCAGTTCAAGTGTAGCGGTTTTTACATTCCCTCTATTAGTGATATCTTATGACAAGTGTCTTTTTCTGTGTGACTTTTTTCACTTAGAATCGTCGTACCTAAATCCACTCATCATGCTGCTACTAGCCTTATGACCTTGATTTCATGGCTGAGTGATATTCCATTGTACATAAGGACCACAACTTCTTTATCCTTTTTTCTCTTTCCTGGGATATTTAAGGTGTAACGAAGTGGAGGTTCTTGTCAAGAGAGCAGCCCTAAACTTTGGGGTGCCTGTGTCTTGCTGATTTTTAGTTTTCCCAATGTATACGCCCATGAGTGGAAGTGCCCTATGCTCTCTAAGCTGAGTTTTTTAGATGTTTCAGGACACACCGTACACTTCTCCAGAGTGGCTGTTGGCAATTTACATCCCGCCCATCAGCGTAGCAAGGCTCCCGGTTCTCCATGGCCTGTCCTGCATTTCTGGTTTTGACACTTTATTCAGCATGGCCCTTTTGACCGATGGGAAGCGAGACTTCTTTGTAGCGCTGATTTGCCTTTCCAGGTTGCTTGGTTGGCCAAAAAGGGCGTATGCGTTTTTTCCTGAATATATTCAGGAAAAAACGCATACGCCCTTTTTGGCCAAGGGCATGATTGTCGAGGTTTGGCCGCTTTTCCTGTGCTTTCAAGGCGATTCGAATCTACCTCCTGAAATCTGTTTCCTGCAATTCTGCCTTGCTTTCAAATCCTCTTCGGTGCCTTCCCTCAATATATTTGTGGACAAGAGTTATCATTTATAACTCTGCAGGTTTGTGAATTGCAGTGCCCCTGAGCTCCATTGTTCAACTCGCTTACTTGGGAGCTGGCCGCAAAAGCACAGGATTGCTTCAGGCCCTATTCTGGTCCCGGGCGGCAGGCTGAGCCTGTGGTTAATTCTTCTTCCTGATGGGAAAATAGAGTGACCTGTGCCAGTCCCAACACCTAGAGCTAGTCTCTCATTGGTTCCCCCTCGTCCCGTTCATCCTCAGGACAAATCGCAACCTGTACGGAACAGGAGGTTAAAGGTGCTGAGTCTCCAAGGAGGGAGATTGCTAGTAAAGCGGCTGGAATGGCGAACCCGAGCACAAGGAGGTGAGAAATGAGGTGCGTTTTAGAAACCCTTGCCGATCACACGGTGTACCAGCTTCTGGGTTTCTCATGCATGTTTTCGATGTAGGAAGATGCCCTTGAACCTGGAGATTTGGGACCCATGGGATGGGTACCACGCAGTACTACTTTAAAGGGTCTGCGTTTGCTCACCCAACCTCACCAAACCTCTCAGCCCCTAGAGTGTCCACCCTTATGTCTCCATCAGCTGTGGGTCTAGATATGGTCAATCCAGGTGGCATCACAGCCCCTGAACGAATTGTGTAAGAATTTCTCTCTCTTTCACTGTCTTTGTTTCACGGGTTTTTAAAAGTAATTGATTTTTATAATGGGGTTTAGCTGCTTTTCACTGCTGTGTTTATGCCGCTTTACACCCACTTGACTCACTTACAGAGAGATATCAATACATAGGTTTAAGATTCTTACTAGTCAGATATATTCTTGGGCGGTGAGTAGGGGGTGTTGAGTCCAGTTCCCTGAGCAAGGAGTAGGTCTTGTCTATTACATATTGGGTTTATGGAACGGTATCTGAGCTAATTTGAAACCCGTGTTTTATGCATCCCCCCGCCTCACCTTTCCCGTTGAGCAGCCATAGTGTGTTTTCTAAACGTGTGACTCTGTTCCGTTTTGTAATTCAGTTCAAGTGTAGCGGTTTTTACATTCCCTCTATTAGTGATATCTTATGACAAGTGTCTTTTTCTGTGTGACTTTTTTCACTTAGAATCGTCGTACCTAAATCCACTCATCATGCTGCTACTAGCCTTATGACCTTGATTTCATGGCTGAGTGATATTCCATTGTACATACGGACCACAACTTCTTTATCCTTTTTTCTCTTTCCTGGGATATTTAAGGTGTAACGAAGTGGAGGATCTTGTCAAGAGAGCAGCCCTAAACTTTGGGGTGCCTGTGTCTTGCTGATTTTTTATTTTTCCCAATGTATACGCCCATGAGTGGAAGTGCCCTATGCTCTCTAACCTGAGTTTTTTAGATGTTTCAGGACACACCGTACACTTCTCCAGAGTGGCTGTTGGCAATTTACATCCCGCCCTTCAGCGTAGCAAGGCTCCCGGTTCTCCATGGCCTGTCCTGCATTTCTGGTTTTGACACTTTATTCAGCATGGCCCTTTTGACCGATGGGAAGCGAGACTTCTTTGTAGCGCTGATTTGCCTTTCCAGGTTGCTTGGTTGGCCAAAAAGGGCGTATGCGTTTTTTCCTGAATATATTCAGGAAAAAACGCATACGCCCTTTTTGGCCAAGGGCATGATTGTCGAGGTTTGGCCGCTTTTCCTGTGCTTTCAAGGCGATTCGAATCTACCTCCTGAAATCTGTTTCCTGCAATTCTGCCTTGCTTTCAAATCCTCTTCGGTGCCTTCCCTCAATATATTTGTGGACAAGAGTTATCATTTATAACTCTGCAGGTTTGTGAATTGCAGTGCCCCTGAGCTCCATTGTTCAACTCGCTTACTTGGGAGCTGGCCGCAAAAGCACAGGATTGCTTCAGGCCCTATTCTGGTCCCGGGCGGCAGGCTGAGCCTGTGGTTAATTCTTCTTCCTGATGGGAAAATAGAGTGACCTGTGCCAGTTCCAACACCTAGAGCTAGTCTCTCATTGGTTCCCCCTCTTCCCGTTCATCCTCAGGACAAATCGCAACCTGTACGGAACAGGAGGTTAAAGGTGCTGAGTCTCCAAGGAGGGAGATTGCTAGTAAAGCGGCTGGAATGGCGAACCCGAGCACAAGGAGGTGAGAAATGAGGTGCGTTTTAGAAACCTTTCCCGATCACACGGTGTACCAGCTTCTGGGTTTCTCATGCATGTTTTCGATGTAGGAAGATGCCCTTGAACCTGGAGATTTGGGACCCATGGGATGGGTACCACGCAGTACTACTTTAAAGGGTCTGCGTTTGCTCACCCAACCTCACCAAACCTCTCAGCCCCAAGAGTGTCCACCCTTATGTCTCCGTCAGCTGTGGGTCTAGATATGGTCAATCCAGGTGGCATCACAGCCCCTGAACGAAGTTTGTAAGAATTTCTCTCTCTTTCACTGTCTTTGTTTCACGGGTTTTTAAAAGTAATTGATTTTTATAATGGGGTTTAGCTGCTTTTTACTGCTGTGTTTATGCCGCTTTACACCCACTTGACTCACTTACAGAGAGATATCAATACATAGGTTTAAGATTCTTACTAGTCAGATATATTCTTGGGCGGTGAGTAGGGGGTGTTGAGTCCAGTTCCCTGAGCAAGGAGTAGGTCTTGTCTATTACATATTGGGTTTATGGAACGGTATCTGAGCTAATTTGAAACCCGTGTTTTATGCATCCCCCCGCCTCACATTTCCCGTTCAGCAGCCATAGTGTGTTTTCTAAACGTGTGACTCTGTTCCGTTTTGTAATTCAGTTCAAGTGTAGCGGTTTTTACATTCCCTCTATTAGTGATATTTTATGACAAGTGTCTTTTTCTGTGTGACCTTTTTCACTTAGAATCGTCGTACCTAAATCCACTCATCATGCTGCTACTAGCCTTATGACCTTGATTTCATGGCTGAGTGATATTCCATTGTACCTAAGGACCACAACTTCTTTATCCTTTTTTCTCTTTCCTGGGATATTTAAGGTGTAACGAAGTGGAGGTTCTTGTCAAGAGAGCAGCCCTAAACTTTGGGGTGCCTGTGTCTTGCTGATTTTTTATTTTTCCCAATGTATACGCCCATGAGTGGAAGTGCCCTATGCTCTCTAAGCTGAGTTTTTTAGATGTTTCAGGACACACCGTACACTTCTCCAGAGTGGCTGTTGGCAATTTACATCCCGCCCATCAGCGTAGCAAGGCTCCCGGTTCTCCATGGCCTGTCCTGCATTTCTGGTTTTGACACTTTATTCAGCATGGCCCTTTTGACCGATGGGAAGCGAGACTTCTTTGTAGCGCTGATTTGCCTTTCCAGGTTGCTTGGTTGGCCAAAAAGGGCGTATGCGTTTTTTCCTGAATATATTCAGGAAAAAACGCATACGCCCTTTTTGGCCAAGGGCATGATTGTCGAGGTTTGGCCGCTTTTCCTGTGCTTTCAAGGCGATTCGAATCTACCTCCTGAAATCTGTTTCCTGCAATTCTGCCTTGCTTTCAAATCCTCTTCGGTGCCTTCCCTCAATATATTTGTGGACAAGAGTTATCATTTATAACTCTGCAGGTTTGTGAATTGCAGTGCCCCTGAGCTCCATTGTTCAACTCGCTTACTTGGGAGCTGGCCGCAAAAGCACAGGATTGCTTCAGGCCCTATTCTGGTCCCGGGCGGCAGGCTGAGCCTGTGGTTAATTCTTCTTCCTGATGGGAAAATAGAGTGACCTGTGCCAGTCCCAACACCTAGAGCTCGTCTCTCATTGGTTCCCCCTCTTCCCGTTCATCCTCAGGACAAATCGCAACCTGTACGGAACAGGAGGTTAAAGGTGCTGAGTCTCCAAGGAGGGAGATTGCTAGTAAAGCGGCTGGAATGGCGAACCCGAGCACAAGGAGGTGAGAAATGAGGTGCGTTTTAGAAACCTTTCCCGATCACACGGTGTACCAGCTTCTGGGTTTCTCATGCATGTTTTCGATGTAGGAAGATGCCCTTGAACCTGGAGATTTGGGACCCATGGGATGGGTACCACGCAGTACTACTTTAAAGGGTCTGCGTTTGCTCACCCAACCTCACCAAACCTCTCAGCCCCAAGAGTGTCCACCCTTATGTCTCCGTCAGCTGTGGGTCTAGATATGGTCAATCCAGGTGGCATCACAGCCCCTGAACGAAGTTTGTAAGAATTTCTCTCTCTTTCACTGTCTTTGTTTCACGGGTTTTTAAAAGTAATTGATTTTTATAATGGGGTTTAGCTGCTTTTCACTGCTGTGTTTATGCCGCTTTACACCCACTTGATTCACTTACAGAGAGATATCAATACATAGGTTTAAGATTCTTACTAGTCAGATATATTCTTGGGCGGTGAGTAGGGGGTGTTGAGTCCAGTTCCCTGAGCAAGGAGTAGGTCTTGTCTATTACATATTGGGTTTATGGAACGGTATCTGAGCTAATTTGAAACCCGTGTTTTATGCATCCCCCCGCCTCACCTTTCCCGTTGAGCAGCCATAGTGTGTTTTCTAAACGTGTGACTCTGTTCCGTTTTGTAATTCAGTTCAAGTGTAGCGGTTTTTACATTCCCTCTATTAGTGATATTTTATGACAAGTGTCTTTTTCTGTGTGACTTTTTTCACTTAGAATCGTCGTACCTAAATCCACTCATCATGCTGCTACTAGCCTTATGACCTTGATTTCATGGCTGAGTGATATTCCATTGTACCTAAGGACCACAACTTCTTTATCCTTTTTTCTCTTTCCTGGGATATTTAAGGTGTAACGAAGTGGAGGTTCTTGTCAAGAGAGCAGCCCTAAACTTTGGGGTGCCTGTGTCTTGCTGATTTTTTATTTTTCCCAATGTATACGCCCATGAGTGGAAGTGCCCTATGCTCTCTAAGCTGAGTTTTTTAGATGTTTCAGGACACACCGTACACTTCTCCAGAGTGGCTGTTGGCAATTTACATCCCGCCCATCAGCGTAGCAAGGCTCCCGGTTCTCCATGGCCTGTCCTGCATTTCTGGTTTTGACACTTTATTCAGCATGGCCCTTTTGACCGATGGGAAGCGAGACTTCTTTGCAGCGCTGATTTGCCTTTCCAGGTTGCTTGGTTGGCCAAAAAGGGCGTATGCGTTTTTTCCTGAATATATTCAGGAAAAAACGCATACGCCCTTTTTGGCCAAGGGCATGATTGTCGAGGTTTGGCCGCTTTTCCTGTGCTTTCAAGGCGATTCGAATCTACCTCCTGAAATCTGTTTCCTGCAATTCTGCCTTGCTTTCAAATCCTCTTCGTTGCCTTCCCTCAATATATTTGTGGACAAGAGTTATCATTTATAACTCTGCAGGTTTGTGAATTGCAGTGCCCCTGAGCTCCATTGTTCAACTCGATTACTTGGGAGCTGGCCGCAAAAGCACAGGATTGCTTCAGGCCCTATTCTGGTCCCGGGCGGCAGGCTGAGACTGTGGTTAATTCTTCTTCCTGATGGGAAAATAGAGTGACCTGTGCCAGTTCCAACACCTAGAGCTAGTCTCTCATTGGTTCCCCCTCTTCCCGTTCATCCTCAGGACAAATCGCAACCTGTACGGAACAGGAGGTTAAAGGTGCTGAGTCTCCAAGGAGGGAGATTGCTAGTAAAGCGGCTGGAATGGCGAACCCGAGCACAAGGAGGTGAGAAATGAGGTGCGTTTTAGAAACCTTTCCCGATCACACGGTGTACCATCTTCTGGGTTTCTCATGCATGTTTTCGATGTAGGAAGATGCCCTTGAACCTGGAGATTTGGGACCCATGGGATGGGTACCACGCAGTACTACTTTAAAGGGTCTGCGTTTGCTCACCCAACCTCACCAAACCTCTCAGCCCCAAGAGTGTCCACCCTTATGTCTCCGTCAGCTGTGGGTCTAGATATGGTCAATCCAGGTGGCATCACAGCCCCTGAACGAATTGTGTAAGAATTTCTCTCTCTTTCACTGTCTTTGTTTCACGGGTTTTTAAAAGTAATTGATTTTTATAATGGGGTTTAGCTGCTTTTCACTGCTGTGTTTATGCCGCTTTACACCCACTTGACTCACTTACAGAGAGATATCAATACATAGGTTTAAGATTCTTACTAGTCAGATATATTCTTGGGCGGTGAGTAGGGGGTGTTGAGTCCAGTTCCCTGAGCAAGGAGTAGGTCTTGTCTATTACATATTGGGTTTATGGAACGGTATCTGAGCTAATTTGAAACCCGTGTTTTATGCATCCCCCCGCCTCACCTTTCCCGTTGAGCAGCCATAGTGTGTTTTCTAAACGTGTGACTCTGTTCCGTTTTGTAATTCAGTTCAAGTGTAGCGGTTTTTACATTCCCTCTATTAGTGATATCTTATGACAAGTGTCTTTTTCTGTGTGACATTTTTCACGTAGAATCGTCGTACCTAAATCCACTCATCATGCTGCTACTAGCCTTATGACCTTGATTTCATGGCTGAGTGATATTCCATTGTACATAAGGACCACAACTTCTTTATCCTTTTTTCTCTTTCCTGGGATATTTAAGGTGTAACGAAGTGGAGGTTCTTGTCAAGAGAGCAGCCCTAAACTTTGGGGTGCCTGTGTCTTGCTGATTTTTAGTTTTCCCAATGTATACGCCCATGAGTGGAAGTGCCCTATGCTCTCTAAGCTGAGTTTTTTAGATGTTTCAGGACACACCGTACACTTCTCCAGAGTGGCTGTTGGCAATTTACATCCCGCCCATCAGCGTAGCAAGGCTCCCGGTTCTCCATGGCCTGTCCTGCATTTCTGGTTTTGACACTTTATTCAGCATGGCCCTTTTGACCGATGGGAAGCGAGACTTCTTTGTAGCGCTGATTTGCCTTTCCAGGTTGCTTGGTTGGCCAAAAAGGGCGTATGCGTTTTTTCCTGAATATATTCAGGAAAAAACGCATACGCCCTTTTTGGCCAAGGGCATGATTGTCGAGGTTTGGCCGCTTTTCCTGTGCTTTCAAGGCGATTCGAATCTACCTCCTGAAATCTGTTTCCTGCAATTCTGCCTTGCTTTCAAATCCTCTTCGTTGCGTTCCCTCAATATATTTGTGGACAAGAGTTATCATTTATAACTCTGCAGGTTTGTGAATTGCAGTGCCCCTGAGCTCCATTGTTCAACTCGCTTACTTGGGAGCTGGCCGCAAAAGCACAGGATTGCTTCAGGCCCTATTCTTGTCCCGGGCGGCAGGCTGAGCCTGTGGTTAATTCTTCTTCCTGATGGGAAAATAGAGTGACCTGTGCCAGTTCCAACACCTAGAGCTAGTCTCTCATTGGTTCCCCCTCTTCCCGTTCATCCTCAGGACAAATCGCAACCTGTACGGAACAGGAGGTTAAAGGTGCTGAGTCTCCAAGGAGGGAGATTGCTAGTAAAGCGGCTGGAATGGCGAACCCGAGCACAAGGAGGTGAGAAATGAGGTGCGTTTTAGAAACCTTTCCCGATCACACGGTGTACCATCTTCTGGGTTTCTCATGCATGTTTTCGATGTAGGAAGATGCCCTTGAACCTGGAGATTTGGGACCCATGGGATGGGTACCACGCAGTACTACTTTAAAGGGTCTGCGTTTGCTCACCCAACCTCACCAAACCTCTCAGCCCCAAGAGTGTCCACCCTTATGTCTCCGTCAGCTGTGGGTCTAGATATGGTCAATCCAGGTGGCATCACAGCCCCTGAACGAATTGTGTAAGAATTTCTCTCTCTTTCACTGTCTTTGTTTCACGGGTTTTTAAAAGTAATTGATTTTTATAATGGGGTTTAGCTGCTTTTCACTGCTGTGTTTATGCCGCTTTACACCCACTTGACTCACTTACAGAGAGATATCAATACATAGGTTTAAGATTTTTACTAGTCAGATATATTCTTGGGCGGTGAGTAGGGGGTGTTGAGTCCAGTTCCCTGAGCAAGGAGTAGGTCTTGTCTATTACATATTGGGTTTATGGAACGGTATCTGAGCTAATTTGAAACCCGTGTTTTATGCATCCCCCCGCCTCACCTTTCCCGTTGAGCAGCCATAGTGTGTTTTCTAAACGTGTGACTCTGTTCCGTTTTGTAATTCAGTTCAAGTGTAGCGGTTTTTACATTCCCTCTATTAGTGATATCTTATGACAAGTGTCTTTTTCTGTGTGACTTTTTTCACTTAGAATCGTCGTACCTAAATCCACTCATCATGCTGCTACTAGCCTTATGACCTTGATTTCATGGCTGAGTGATATTCCATTGTACATAAGGACCACAACTTCTTTATCCTTTTTTCTCTTTCCTGGGATATTTAAGGTGTAACGAAGTGGAGGTTCTTGTCAAGAGAGCAGCCCTAAACTTTGGGGTGCCTGTGTCTTGCTGATTTTTAGTTTTCCCAATGTATACGCCCATGAGTGGAAGTGCCCTATGCTCTCTAAGCTGAGTTTTTTAGATGTTTCAGGACACACCGTACACTTCTCCAGAGTGGCTGTTGGCAATTTACATCCCGCCCATCAGCGTAGCAAGGCTCCCGGTTCTCCATGGCCTGTCCTGCATTTCTGGTTTTGACACTTTATTCAGCATGGCCCTTTTGACCGATGGGAAGCGAGACTTCTTTGTAGCGCTGATTTGCCTTTCCAGGTTGCTTGGTTGGCCAAAAAGGGCGTATGCGTTTTTTCCTGAATATATTCAGGAAAAAACGCATACGCCCTTTTTGGCCAAGGGCATGATTGTCGAGGTTTGGCCGCTTTTCCTGTGCTTTCAAGGCGATTCGAATCTACCTCCTGAAATCTGTTTCCTGCAATTCTGCCTTGCTTTCAAATCCTCTTCGGTGCCTTCCCTCAATATATTTGTGGACAAGAGTTATCATTTATAACTCTGCAGGTTTGTGAATTGCAGTGCCCCTGAGCTCCATTGTTCAACTCGCTTACTTGGGAGCTGGCCGCAAAAGCACAGGATTGCTTCAGGCCCTATTCTTGTCCCGGGCGGCAGGCTGAGCCTGTGGTTAATTCTTCTTCCTGATGGGAAAATAGAGTGACCTGTGCCAGTTCCAACACCTAGAGCTAGTCTCTCATTGGTTCCCCCTCTTCCCGTTCATCCTCAGGACAAATCGCAACCTGTACGGAACAGGAGGTTAAAGGTGCTGAGTCTCCAAGGAGGGAGATTGCTAGTAAAGCGGCTGGAATGGCGAACCCGAGCACAAGGAGGTGAGAAATGAGGTGCGTTTTAGAAACCTTTCCCGATCACACGGTGTACCATCTTCTGGGTTTCTCATGCATGTTTTCGATGTAGGAAGATGCCCTTGAACCTGGAGATTTGGGACCCATGGGATGGGTACCACGCAGTACTACTTTAAAGGGTCTGCGTTTGCTCACCCAACCTCACCAAACCTCTCAGCCCCAAGAGTGTCCACCCTTATGTCTCCGTCAGCTGTGGGTCTAGATATGGTCAATCCAGGTGGCATCACAGCCCCTGAACGAATTGTGTAAGAATTTCTCTCTCTTTCACTGTCTTTGTTTCACGGGTTTTTAAAAGTAATTGATTTTTATAATGGGGTTTAGCTGCTTTTCACTGCTGTGTTTATGCCGCTTTACACCCACTTGACTCACTTACAGAGAGATATCAATACATAGGTTTAAGATTTTTACTAGTCAGATATATTCTTGGGCGGTGAGTAGGGGGTGTTGAGTCCAGTTCCCTGAGCAAGGAGTAGGTCTTGTCTATTACATATTGGGTTTATGGAACGGTATCTGAGCTAATTTGAAACCCGTGTTTTATGCATCCCCCCGCCTCACCTTTCCCGTTGAGCAGCCATAGTGTGTTTTCTAAACGTGTGACTCTGTTCCGTTTTGTAATTCAGTTCAAGTGTAGCGGTTTTTACATTCCCTCTATTAGTGATATCTTATGACAAGTGTCTTTTTCTGTGTGACTTTTTTCACTTAGAATCGTCGTACCTAAATCCACTCATCATGCTGCTACTAGCCTTATGACCTTGATTTCATGGCTGAGTGATATTCCATTGTACATAAGGACCACAACTTCTTTATCCTTTTTTCTCTTTCCTGGGATATTTAAGGTGTAACGAAGTGGAGGTTCTTGTCAAGAGAGCAGCCCTAAACTTTGGGGTGCCTGTGTCTTGCTGATTTTTAGTTTTCCCAATGTATACGCCCATGAGTGGAAGTGCCCTATGCTCTCTAAGCTGAGTTTTTTAGATGTTTCAGGACACACCGTACACTTCTCCAGAGTGGCTGTTGGCAATTTACATCCCGCCCATCAGCGTAGCAAGGCTCCCGGTTCTCCATGGCCTGTCCTGCATTTCTGGTTTTGAAACTTTATTCAGCATGGCCCTTTTGACCGATGGGAAGCGAGACTTCTTTGTAGCGCTGATTTGCCTTTCCAGGTTGCTTGGTTGGCCAAAAAGGGCGTATGCGTTTTTTCCTGAATATATTCAGGAAAAAACGCATACGCCCTTTTTGGCCAAGGGCATGATTGTCGAGGTTTGGCCGCTTTTCCTGTGCTTTCAAGGCGATTCGAATCTACCTCCTGAAATCTGTTTCCTGCAATTCTGCCTTGCTTTCAAATCCTCTTCGTTGCCTTCCTTCAATATATTTGTGGACAAGAGTTATCATTTATAACTCTGCAGGTTTGTGAATTGCAGTGCCCCTGAGCTCCATTGTTCAACTCGCTTACTTGGGAGCTGGCCGCAAAAGCACAGGATTGCTTCAGTCCCTATTCTGGTCCCGGGCGGCAGGCTGAGACTGTGGTTAATTCTTCTTCCTGATGGGAAAATAGAGTGACCTGTGCCAGTTCCAACACCTAGAGCTAGTCTCTCATTGGTTCCCCCTCTTCCCGTTCATCCTCAGGACAAATCGCAACCTGTACGGAACAGGAGGTTAAAGGTGCTGAGTCTCCAAGGAGGGAGATTGCTAGTAAAGCGGCTGGAATGGTGAACCCGAGCACAAGGAGGTGAGAAATGAGGTGCGTTTTAGAAACCTTTCCCGATCACACGGTGTACCATCTTCTGGGTTTCTCATGCATGTTTTCGATGTAGGAAGATGCCCTTGAACCTGGAGATTTGGGACCCATGGAATGGGTACCACGCAGTACTACTTTAAAGGGTCTGCGTTTGCTCACCCAACCTCACCAAACCTCTCAGCCCCAAGAGTGTCCACCCTTATGTCTCCGTCAGCTGTGGGTCTAGATATGGTCAATCCAGGTGGCATCACAGCCCCTGAACGAATTGTGTAAGAATTTCTCTCTCTTTCACTGTCTTTGTTTCACGGGTTTTTAAAAGTAATTGATTTTTATAATGGGGTTTAGCTGCTTTTCACTGCTGTGTTTATGCCGCTTTACACCCACTTGACTCACTTACAGAGAGATATCAATACATAGGTTTAAGATTCTTACTAGTCAGATATATTCTTGGGCGGTGAGTAGGGGGTGTTGAGTCCAGTTCCCTGAGCAAGGAGTAGGTCTTGTCTATTACATATTGGGTTTATGGAACGGTATCTGAGCTAATTTGAAACCCGTGTTTTATGCATTCCCCCGCCTCACCTTTCCCGTTGAGCAGCCATAGTGTGTTTTCTAAACGTGTGACTCTGTTCCGTTTTGTAATTCAGTTCAAGTGTAGCGGTTTTTACATTCCCTCTATTAGTGATATCTTATGACAAGTGTCTTTTTCTGTGTGACTTTTTTCACTTAGAATCCTCGTACCTAAATCCACTCATCATGCTGCTACTAGCCTTATGACCTTGATTTCATGGCTGAGTGATATTCCATTGTACATAAGGACCACAACTTCTTTATCCTTTTTTCTCTTTCCTGGGATATTTAAGGTGTAACGAAGTGGAGGTTCTTGTCAAGAGAGCAGCCCTAAACTTTGGGGTGCCTGTGTCTTGCTGATTTTTAGTTTTCCCAATGTATACGCCCATGAGTGGAAGTGCCCTATGCTCTCTAAGCTGAGTTTTTTAGATGTTTCAGGACACACCGTACACTTCTCCAGAGTGGCTGTTGGCAATTTACATCCCGCCCATCAGCGTAGCAAGGCTCCCGGTTCTCCATGGCCTGTCCTGCATTTCTGGTTTTGACACTTTATTCAGCATGGCCCTTTTGACCGATGGGAAGCGAGACTTCTTTGTAGCGCTGATTTGCCTTTCCAGGTTGCTTGGTTGGCCAAAAAGGGCGTATGCGTTTTTTCCTGAATATATTCAGGAAAAAACGCATACGCCCTTTTTGGCCAAGGGCATGATTGTCGAGGTTTGGCCGCTTTTCCTGTGCTTTCAAGGCGATTCGAATCTACCTCCTGAAATCTGTTTCCTGCAATTCTGCCTTGCTTTCAAATCCTCTTCGTTGCCTTCCCTCAATATATTTGTGGACAAGAGTTATCATTTATAACTCTGCAGGTTTGTGAATTGCAGTGCCCCTGAGCTCCATTGTTCAACTCGCTTACTTGGGAGCTGGCCGCAAAAGCACAGGATTGCTTCAGGCCCTATTCTGGTCCCGGGCGGCAGGCTGAGACTGTGGTTAATTCTTCTTCCTGATGGGAAAATAGAGTGACCTGTGCCAGTTCCAACACCTAGCGCTAGTCTCTCATTGGTTCCCCCTCTTCCCGTTCATCCTCAGGACAAATCGCAACCTGTACGGAACAGGAGGTTAAAGGTGCTGAGTCTCCAAGGAGGGAGATTGCTAGTAAAGCGGCTGGAATGGCGAACCCGAGCACAAGGAGGTGAGAAATGAGGTGCGTTTTAGAAACCTTTCCCGATCACACGGTGTACCATCTTCTGGGTTTCTCATGCATGTTTTCAATGTAGGAAGATGCCCTTGAACCTGGAGATTTGGGACCCATGGGATGGGTACCACGCAGTACTACTTTAAAGGGTCTGCGTTTGCTCACCCAACCTCACCAAACCTCTCAGCCCCAAGAGTGTCCACCCTTATGTCTCCGTCAGCTGTGGGTCTAGATATGGTCAATCCAGGTGGCATCACAGCCCCTGAACGAATTGTGTAAGAATTTCTCTCTCTTTCACTGTCTTTGTTTCACGGGTTTTTAAAAGTAATTGATTTTTATAATGGGGTTTAGCTGCTTTTCACTGCTGTGTTTATGCCGCTTTACACCCACTTGACTCACTTACAGAGAGATATCAATACATAGGTTTAAGATTCTTACTAGTCAGATATATTCTTGGGCGGTGAGTAGGGGGTGTTGAGTCCAGTTCCCTGAGCAAGGAGTAGGTCTTGTCTATTACATATTGGGTTTATGGAACGGTATCTGAGCTAATTTGAAACCCGTGTTTTATGCATCCCCCCGCCTCACCTTTCCCGTTGAGCAGCCATAGTGTGTTTTCTAAACGTGTGACTCTGTTCCGTTTTGTAATTCAGTTCAAGTGTAGCGGTTATTACATTCCCTCTATTAGTGATATCTTATGACAAGTGTGTCTTTCTGTGTGAATTTTTTCACTTAGAATCGTCGTACCTAAATCCACTCATCATACTGCTACTAGCCTTATGACGTTGATTTCATGGCTGAGTGATATTCCATTGTATATAAGGATCACAACTTCTTTATCCATTTTTCTCTTTCCTGGGATATTTAAGGTGTAACGAAGTGGAGGTTCTTGTCAAGAGAGCAGCCCTAAACTTTGGGGTGCCTTTGTCTTGCTGATTTTTTATTTTTCCCAATTTATACGCCCATGAGTGGAAGTGCCCTATGCTCTCTAAGCTGAGTTTTTTAGATGTTTCAGGACACACCGTACACTTCTCCAGAGTGGCTGTTGGCAATTTACATCCCGCCCATCAGCGTAGCAAGGCTCCCGGTTCTCCATGGCCTGTCCTGCATTTCTGGTTTTGACACTTTATTCAGCATGGCCCTTTTGACCGATGGGAAGCGAGACTTCTTTGTAGCGCTGATTTGCCTTTCCAGGTTGCTTGGTTGGCCAAAAAGGGCGTATGCGTTTTTTCCTGAATATATTCAGGAAAAAACGCATACGCCCTTTTTGGCCAAGGGCATGATTGTCGAGGTTTGGCCGCTTTTCCTGTGCTTTCAAGGCGATTCGAATCTACCTCCTGAAATCTGTTTCCTGCAATTCTGCCTTGCTTTCAAATCCTCTTCGGTGCCTTCCCTCAATATATTTGTGGACAAGAGTTATCATTTATAACTCTGCAGGTTTGTGAATTGCAGTGCCCCTGAGCTCCATTGTTCAACTCGCTTACTTGGGAGCTGGCCGCAAAAGCACAGGATTGCTTCAGGCCCTATTCTGGTCCCGGGCGGCAGGCTGAGCCTGTGGTTAATTCTTCTTCCTGATGGGAAAATAGAGTGACCTGTGCCAGTCCCAACAGCTAGAGCTAGTCTCTCATTGGTTCCCCCTCTTCCCGTTCATCCTCAGGACAAATCGCAACCTGTACGGAACAGGAGGTTAAAGGTGCTGAGTCTCCAAGGAGGGAGATTGCTAGTAAAGCGGCTGGAATGGCGAACCCGAGCACAAGGAGGTGAGAAATGAGGTGCGTTTTAGAAACCTTTCCTGATCACACGGTGTACCATCTTCTGGGTTTCTCATGCATGTTTTCGATGTAGGAAGATGCCCTTGAACCTGGAGATTTGGGACCCATGGGATGGGTACCACGCAGTACTACTTTAAAGGGTCTGCGTTTGCTCACCCAACCTCACCAAACCTCTCAGCCCCTAGAGTGTCCACCCTTATGTCTCCATCAGCTGTGGGTCTAGATATGGTCAATCCAGGTGGCATCACAGCCCCTGAACGAATTGTGTAAGAATTTCTCTCTCTTTCACTGTCTTTTTTTCACGGGTTTTTAAAAGTAATTGATTTTTATAATGTGGTTTAGCTGCTTTTCACTGCTGTGTTTATGCCGCTTTACACCCACTTGACTCACTTACAGAGAGATATCAATACATAGGTTTAAGATTCTTACTAGTCAGATATATTCTTGGGTGGTGTGTAGGGGGTGTTGAGTCCAGTTCCCTGAGCAAGGAGTAGGTCTTGTCTATTACATATTGGGTTTATGGAACGGTATCTGAGCTAATTTGAAACCCGTGTTTTATGCATCCCCCCGCCTCACCTTTCCCGTTGAGCAGCCATAGTGTGTTTTCTAAACGTGTGACTCTGTTCCGTTTTGTAATTCAGTTCAAGTGTAGCGGTTTTTACATTCCCTCTATTAGTGATATCTTATGACAAGTGTCTTTTTCTGTGTGACTTTTTTCACGTAGAATCGTCGTACCTAAATCCACTCATCATGCTGCTACTAGCCTTATGACCTTGATTTCATGGCTGAGTGATATTCCATTGTACATAAGGACCACAACTTCTTTATCCTTTTTTCTCTTTCCTGGGATATTTAAGGTGTAACGAAGTGGAGGTTCTTGTCAAGAGAGCAGCCCTAAACTTTGGGGTGCCTGTGTCTTGCTGATTTTTAGTTTTCCCAATGTATACGCCCATGAGTGGAAGTGCCCTATGCTCTCTAAGCTGAGTTTTTTAGATGTTTCAGGACACACCGTACACTTCTCCAGAGTGGCTGTTGGCAATTTACATCCCGCCCATCAGCGTAGCAAGGCTCCCGGTTCTCCATGGCCTGTCCTGCATTTCTGGTTTTGACACTTTATTCAGCATGGCCCTTTTGACCGATGGGAAGCGAGACTTCTTTGTAGCGCTGATTTGCCTTTCCAGGTTGCTTGGTTGGCCAAAAAGGGCGTATGCGTTTTTTCCTGAATATATTCAGGAAAAAACGCATACGCCCTTTTTGGCCAAGGGCATGATTGTCGAGGTTTGGCCGCTTTTCC
This sequence comes from Eschrichtius robustus, assembly GCF_028021215.1. NCBI lineage: Eukaryota > Metazoa > Chordata > Mammalia > Artiodactyla > Eschrichtiidae > Eschrichtius > Eschrichtius robustus. Next base: position 31,046,977 of record NC_090831.1, on the reverse strand, counting down.
TGTGCTTTCAAGGCGATTCGAATCTACCTCCTGAAATCTGTTTCCTGCAATTCTGCCTTGCTTTCAAATCCTCTTCGGTGCCTTCCCTCAATATATTTGTGGACAAGAGTTATCATTTATAACTCTGCAGGTTTGTGAATTGCAGTGCCCCTGAGCTCCATTGTTCAACTCGCTTACTTGGGAGCTGGCCGCAAAAGCACAGGATTGCTTCAGGCCCTATTCTGGTCCCGGGCGGCAGGCTGAGCCTGTGGTTAATTCTTCTTCCTGATGGGAAAATAGAGTGACCTGTGCCAGTTCCAACACCTAGAGCTAGTCTCTCATTGGTTCCCCCTCTTCCCGTTCATCCTCAGGACAAATCGCAACCTGTACGGAACAGGAGGTTAAAGGTGCTGAGTCTCCAAGGAGGGAGATTGCTAGTAAAGCGGCTGGAATGGCGAACCCGAGCACAAGGAGGTGAGAAATGAGGTGCGTTTTAGAAACCTTTCCCGATCACACGGTGTACCATCTTCTGGGTTTCTCATGCATGTTTTCGATGTAGGAAGATGCCCTTGAACCTGGAGATTTGGGACCCATGGGATGGGTACCACGCAGTACTACTTTAAAGGGTCTGCGTTTGCTCACCCAACCTCACCAAACCTCTCAGCCCCAAGAGTGTCCACCCTTATGTCTCCGTCAGCTGTGGGTCTAGATATGGTCAATCCAGGTGGCATCACAGCCCCTAAACGAATTGTGTAAGAATTTCTCTCTCTTTCACTGTCTTTGTTTCACGGGTTTTTAAAAGTAATTGATTTTTATAATGGGGTTTAGCTGCTTTTCACTGCTGTGTTTATGCCGCTTTACACCCACTTGACTCACTTACAGAGAGATATCAATACATAGGTTTAAGATTCTTACTAGTCAGATATATTCTTGGGCGGTGAGTAGGGGGTGTTGAGTCCAGTTCCCTGAGCAAGGAGTAGGTCTTGTCTATTACATATTGGGTTTATGGAACGGTATCTGAGCTAATTTGAAACCCGTGTTTTATGCATCCCCCCGCCTCACCTTTCCCGTTGAGCAGCCATAGTGTGTTTTCTAAACGTGTGACTCTGTTCCGTTTTGTAATTCAGTTCAAGTGTAGCGGTTATTACATTCCCTCTATTAGTGATATCTTATGACAAGTGTGTCTTTCTGTGTGAATTTTTTCACTTAGAATCGTCGTACCTAAATCCACTCATCATACTGCTACTAGCCTTATGACGTTGATTTCATGGCTGAGTGATATTCCATTGTATATAAGGATCACAACTTCTTTATCCATTTTTCTCTTTCCTGGGATATTTAAGGTGTAACGAAGTGGAGGTTCTTGTCAAGAGAGCAGCCCTAAACTTTGGGGTGCCTTTGTCTTGCTGATTTTTTATTTTTCCCAATTTATACGCCCATGAGTGGAAGTGCCCTATGCTCTCTAAGCTGAGTTTTTTAGATGTTTCAGGACACACCGTACACTTCTCCAGAGTGGCTGTTGGCAATTTACATCCCGCCCATCAGCGTAGCAAGGCTCCCGGTTCTCCATGGCCTGTCCTGCATTTCTGGTTTTGACACTTTATTCAGCATGGCCCTTTTGACCGATGGGAAGCGAGACTTCTTTGTAGCGCTGATTTGCCTTTCCAGGTTGCTTGGTTGGCCAAAAAGGGCGTATGCGTTTTTTCCTGAATATATTCAGGAAAAAACGCATACGCCCTTTTTGGCCAAGGGCATGATTGTCGAGGTTTGGCCGCTTTTCCTGTGCTTTCAAGGCGATTCGAATCTACCTCCTGAAATCTGTTTCCTGCAATTCTGCCTTGCTTTCAAATCCTCTTCGGTGCCTTCCCTCAATATATTTGTGGACAAGAGTTATCATTTATAACTCTGCAGGTTTGTGAATTGCAGTGCCCCTGAGCTCCATTGTTCAACTCGCTTACTTGGGAGCTGGCCGCAAAAGCACAGGATTGCTTCAGGCCCTATTCTTGTCCCGGGCGGCAGGCTGAGCCTGTGGTTAATTCTTCTTCCTGATGGGAAAATAGAGTGACCTGTGCCAGTCCCAACAGCTAGAGCTAGTCTCTCATTGGTTCCCCCTCTTCCCGTTCATCCTCAGGACAAATCGCAACCTGTACGGAACAGGAGGTTAAAGGTGCTGAGTCTCCAAGGAGGGAGATTGCTAGTAAAGCGGCTGGAATGGCGAACCCGAGCACAAGGAGGTGAGAAATGAGGTGCGTTTTAGAAACCTTTCCTGATCACACGGTGTACCATCTTCTGGGTTTCTCATGCATGTTTTCGATGTAGGAAGATGCCCTTGAACCTGGAGATTTGGGACCCATGGGATGGGTACCACGCAGTACTACTTTAAAGGGTCTGCGTTTGCTCACCCAACCTCACCAAACCTCTCAGCCCCTAGAGTGTCCACCCTTATGTCTCCATCAGCTGTGGGTCTAGATATGGTCAATCCAGGTGGCATCACAGCCCCTGAACGAATTGTGTAAGAATTTCTCTCTCTTTCACTGTCTTTGTTTCACGGGTTTTTAAAAGTAATTGATTTTTATAATGGGGTTTAGCTGCTTTTCACTGCTGTGTTTATGCCGCTTTACACCCACTTGACTCACTTACAGAGAGATATCAATACATAGGTTTAAGATTCTTACTAGTCAGATATATTATTGGGTGGTGTGTAGGGGGTGTTGAGTCCAGTTCCCTGAGCAAGGAGTAGGTCTTGTCTATTACATATTGGGTTTATGGAACGGTATCTGAGCTAATTTGAAACCCGTGTTTTATGCATCCCCCCGCCTCACCTTTCCCGTTGAGCAGCCATAGTGTGTTTTCTAAACGTGTGACTCTGTTCCGTTTTGTAATTCAGTTCAAGTGTAGCGGTTTTTACATTCCCTCTATTAGTGATATCTTATGACAAGTGTCTTTTTCTGTGTGACTTTTTTCACGTAGAATCGTCGTACCTAAATCCACTCATCATGCTGCTACTAGCCTTATGACCTTGATTTCATGGCTGAGTGATATTCCATTGTACATAAGGACCACAACTTCTTTATCCTTTTTTCTCTTTCCTGGGATATTTAAGGTGTAACGAAGTGGAGGTTCTTGTCAAGAGAGCAGCCCTAAACTTTGGGGTGCCTGTGTCTTGCTGATTTTTAGTTTTCCCAATGTATACGCCCATAAGTGGAAGTGCCCTATGCTCTCTAAGCTGAGTTTTTTAGATGTTTCAGGACACACCGTACACTTCTCCAGAGTGGCTGTTGGCAATTTACATCCCGCCCATCAGCGTAGCAAGGCTCCCGTTTCTCCATGGCCTGTCCTGCATTTCTGGTTTTGACACTTTATTCAGCATGGCCCTTTTGACCGATGGGAAGCGAGACTTCTTTGTAGCGCTGATTTGCCTTTCCAGGTTGCTTGGTTCGCCAAAAAGGGCGTATGCGTTTTTTCCTGAATATATTCAGGAAAAAACGCATACGCCCTTTTTGGCCAAGGGCATGATTGTCGAGGTTTGGCCGCTTTTCCTGTGCTTTCAAGGCGATTCGAATCTACCTCCTGAAATCTGTTTCCTGCAATTCTGCCTTGCTTTCAAATCCTCTTCGGTGCCTTCCCTCAATATATTTGTGGACAAGAGTTATCATTTATAACTCTGCAGGTTTGTGAATTGCAGTGCCCCTGAGCTCCATTGTTCAACTCGCTTACTTGGGAGCTGGCCGCAAAAGCACAGGATTGCTTCAGGCCCTATTCTTGTCCCGGGCGGCAGGCTGAGCCTGTGGTTAATTCTTCTTCCTGATGGGAAAATAGAGTGACCTGTGCCAGTCCCAACAGCTAGAGCTAGTCTCTCATTGGTTCCCCCTCTTCCCGTTCATCCTCAGGACAAATCGCAACCTGTACGGAACAGGAGGTTAAAGGTGCTGAGTCTCCAAGGAGGGAGATTGCTAGTAAAGCGGCTGGAATGGCGAACCCGAGCACATGGAGGTGAGAAATGAGGTGCGTTTTAGAAACGTTTCCTGATCACACGGTGTACCATCTTCTGGGTTTCTCATGCATGTTTTCGATGTAGGAAGATGCCCTTGAACCTGGAGATTTGGGACCCATGGGATGGGTACCACGCAGTACTACTTTAAAGGGTCTGCGTTTGCTCACCCAACCTCACCAAACCTCTCAGCCCCAAGAGTGTCCACCCTTATGTCTCCATCAGCTGTGGGTCTAGATATGGTCAATCCAGGTGGCATCACAGCCCCTGAACGAATTGTGTAAGAATTTCTCTCTCTTTCACTGTCTTTGTTTCACGGGTTTTTAAAAGTAATTGATTTTTATAATGGGGTTTAGCTGCTTTTCACTGCTGTGTTTATGCCGCTTTACACCCACTTGACTCACTTACAGAGAGATATCAATACATAGGTTTAAGATTCTTACTAGTCAGATATATTATTGGGTGGTGTGTAGGGGGTGTTGAGTCCAGTTCCCTGAGCAAGGAGTAGGTCTTGTCTATTACATATTGGGTTTATGGAACGGTATCTGAGCTAATTTGAAACCCGTGTTTTATTCATCCCCCCGCCTCACCTTTCCCGTTGAGCAGCCATAGTGTGTTTTCTAAACGTGTGACTCTGTTCCGTTTTGTAATTCAGTTCAAGTGTAGCGGTTTTTACATTCCCTCTATTAGTGATATCTTATGACAAGTGTCTTTTTCTGTGTGACTTTTTTCACTTAGAATCGTCGTACCTAAATCCACTCATCATGCTGCTACTAGCCTTATGACCTTGATTTCATGGCTGAGTGATATTCCATTGTACATAAGGACCACAACTTCTTTATCCTTTTTTCTCTTTCCTGGGATATTTAAGGTGTAACGAAGTGGAGGTTCTTGTCAAGAGAGCAGCCCTAAACTTTGGGGTGCCTGTGTCTTGCTGATTTTTAGTTTTCCCAATGTATACGCCCATGAGTGGAAGTGCCCTATGCTCTCTAAGCTGAGTTTTTTAGATGTTTCAGGACACACCGTACACTTCTCCAGAGTGGCTGTTGGCAATTTACATCCCGCCCATCAGCGTAGCAAGGCTCCCGGTTCTCCATGGCCTGTCCTGCATTTCTGGTTTTGACACTTTATTCAGCATGGCCCTTTTGACCGATGGGAAGCGAGACTTCTTTGTAGCGCTGATTTGCCTTTCCAGGTTGCTTGGTTCGCCAAAAAGGGCGTATGCGTTTTTTCCTGAATATATTCAGGAAAAAACGCATACGCCCTTTTTGGCCAAGGGCATGATTGTCGAGGTCTGGCCGCTTTTCCTGTGCTTTCAAGGCGATTCGAATCTACCTCCTGAAATCTGTTTCCTGCAATTCTGCCTTGCTTTCAAATCCTCTTCGGTGCCTTCCCTCAATATATTTGTGGACAAGAGTTATCATTTATAACTCTGCAGGTTTGTGAATTGCAGTGCCCCTGAGCTCCATTGTTCAACTCGCTTACTTGGGAGCTGGCCGCAAAAGCACAGGATTGCTTCAGGCCCTATTCTTGTCCCGGGCGGCAGGCTGAGCCTGTGGTTAATTCTTCTTCCTGATGGGAAAATAGAGTGACCTGTGCCAGTCCCAACAGCTAGAGCTAGTCTCTCATTGGTTCCCCCTCTTCCCGTTCATCCTCAGGACAAATCGCAACCTGTACGGAACAGGAGGTTAAAGGTGCTGAGTCTCCAAGGAGGGAGATTGCTAGTAAAGCGGCTGGAATGGCGAACCCGAGCACAAGGAGATGAGAAATGAGGTGCGTTTTAGAAACCTTTCCTGATCACACGGTGTACCATCTTCTGGGTTTCTCATGCATGTTTTCGATGTAGGAAGATGCCCTTGAACCTGGAGATTTGGGACCCATGGGATGGGTACCACGCAGTACTACTTTAAAGGGTCTGCGTTTGCTCACCCAACCTCACCAAACCTCTCAGCCCCTAGAGTGTCCACCCTTATGTCTCCATCAGCTGTGGGTCTAGATATGGTCAATCCAGGTGGCCTCACAGCCCCTGAACGAATTGTGTAAGAATTTCTCTCTCTTTCACTGTCTTTGTTTCACGGGTTTTTAAAAGTAATTGATTTTTATAATGGGGTTTAGCTGCTTTTCACTGCTGTGTTTATGCCGCTTTACACCCACTTGACTCACTTACAGAGAGATATCAATACATAGGTTTAAGATTCTTACTAGTCAAATATATTCTTGGGTGGTGTGTAGGGGATGTTGAGTCCAGTTCCCTGAGCAAGGAGTAGGTCTTGTCTATTACATATTGGGTTTATGGAACGGTATCTGAGCTAATTTGAAACCCGTGTTTTATGCATCCCCCCGCCTCACCTTTCCCGTTGAGCAGCCATAGTGTGTTTTCTAAACGTGTGACTCTGTTCCGTTTTGTAATTCAGTTCAAGTGTAGCGGTTTTTACATTCCCTCTATTAGTGATATCTTATGACAAGTGTCTTTTTCTGTGTGACTTTTTTCACGTAGAATCGTCGTACCTAAATCCACTCATCATGCTGCTACTAGCCTTATGACCTTGATTTCATGGCTGAGTGATATTCCATTGTACATAAGGACCACAACTTCTTTATCCTTTTTTCTCTTTCCTGGGATATTTAAGGTGTAACGAAGTGGAGGTTCTTGTCAAGAGAGCAGCCCTAAACTTTGGGGTGCCTGTGTCTTGCTGATTTTTAGTTTTCCCAATGTATACGCCCATGAGAGGAAGTGCCCTATGCTCTCTAAGCTGAGTTTTTTAGATGTTTCAGGACACACCGTACACTTCTCCAGAGTGGCTGTTGGCAATTTACATCCCGCCCATCAGCGTAGCAAGGCTCCCGTTTCTCCATGGCCTGTCCTGCATTTCTGGTTTTGACACTTTATTCAGCATGGCCCTTTTGACCGATGGGAAGCGAGACTTCTTTGTAGCGCTGATTTGCCTTTCCAGGTTGCTTGGTTGGCCAAAAAGGGCGTATGCGTTTTTTCCTGAATATATTCAGGAAAAAACGCATACGCCCTTTTTGGCCAAGGGCATGATTGTCGTGGTTTGGCCGCTTTTCCTGTGCTTTCAAGGCGATTCGAATCTACCTCCTGAAATCTGTTTCCTGCAATTCTGCCTTGCTTTCAAATCCTCTTCGTTGCGTTCCCTCAATATATTTGTGGACAAGAGTTATCATTTATAACTCTGCAGGTTTGTGAATTGCAGTGCCCCTGAGCTCCATTGTTCAACTCTCTTACTTGGGAGCTGGCCGCAAAAGCACAGGATTGCTTCAGGCCCTATTCTGGTCCCGGGCGGCAGGCTGAGACTGTGGTTAATTCTTCTTCCTGATGGGAAAATAGAGTGACCTGTGCCAGTTCCAACACCTAGAGCTAGTCTCTCATTGGTTCCCCCTCTTCCCGTTCATCCTCAGGACAAATCGCAACCTGTACGGAACAGGAGGTTAAAGGTGCTGAGTCTCCAAGGAGGGAGATTGCTAGTAAAGCGGCTGGAATGGCGAACCCGAGCACAAGGAGGTGAGAAATGAGGTGCGTTTTAGGAACCTTTCCCGATCACACGGTGTACCATCTTCTGGGTTTCTCATGCATGTTTTCGATGTAGGAAGATGCCCTTGAACCTGGAGATTTGGGACCCATGGGATGGGTACCACGCAGTACTACTTTAAAGGGTCTGCGTTTGCTCACCCAACCTCACCAAACCTCTCAGCCCCAAGAGTGTCCACCCTTATGTCTCCGTCAGCTGTGGGTCTAGATATGGTCAATCCAGGTGGCATCACAGCCCCTGAACGAATTGTGTAAGAATTTCTCTCTCTTTCACTGTCTTTGTTTCACGGGTTTTTAAAAGTAATTGATTTTTATAATGGGGTTTAGCTGCTTTTCACTGCTGTGTTTATGCCGCTTTACACCCACTTGACTCACTTACAGAGAGATATCAATACATAGGTTTAAGATTCTTACTAGTCAGATATATTCTTGGGCGGTGAGTAGGGGGTGTTGAGTCCAGTTCCCTGAGCAAGGAGTAGGTCTTGTCTATTACATATTGGGTTTATGGAACGGTATCTGAGCTAATTTGAAACCCGTGTTTTATGCATCCCCCCGCCTCACCTTTCCCGTTGAGCAGCCATAGTGTGTTTTCTAAACGTGTGACTCTGTTCCGTTTTGTAATTCAGTTCAAGTGTAGCGGTTTTTACATTCCCTCTATTAGTGATATCTTATGACAAGTGTCTTTTTCTGTGTGACTTTTTTCACGTAGAATCGTCGTACCTAAATCCACTCATCATGCTGCTACTAGCCTTATGACCTTGATTTCATGGCTGAGTGATATTCCATTGTACATAAGGACCACAACTTCTTTATCCTTTTTTCTCTTTCCTGGGATATTTAAGGTGTAACGAAGTGGAGGTTCTTGTCAAGAGAGCAGCCCTAAACTTTGGGGTGCCTGTGTCTTGCTGATTTTTAGTTTTCCCAATGTATACGCCCATGAGTGGAAGTGCCCTATGCTCTCTAAGCTGAGTTTTTTAGATGTTTCAGGACACACCGTACACTTCTCCAGAGTGGCTGTTGGCAATTTACATCCCGCCCATCAGCGTAGCAAGGCTCCCGGTTCTCCATGGCCTGTCCTGCATTTCTGGTTTTGACACTTTATTCAGCATGGCCCTTTTGACCGATGGGAAGCGAGACTTCTTTGTAGCGCTGATTTGCCTTTCCAGGTTGCTTGGTTGGCCAAAAAGGGCGTATGCGTTTTTTCCTGAATATATTCAGGAAAAAACGCATACGCCCTTTTTGGCCAAGGGCATGATTGTCGAGGTTTGGCCGCTTTTCCTGTGCTTTCAAGGCGATTCGAATCTACCTCCTGAAATCTGTTTCCTGCAATTCTGCCTTGCTTTCAAATCCTCTTCGTTGCGTTCCCTCAATATATTTGTGGACAAGAGTTATCATTTATAACTCTGCAGGTTTGTGAATTGCAGTGCCCCTGAGCTCCATTGTTCAACTCGCTTACTTGGGAGCTGGCCGCAAAAGCACAGGATTGCTTCAGGCCCTATTCTTGTCCCGGGCGGCAGGCTGAGCCTGTGGTTAATTCTTCTTCCTGATGGGAAAATAGAGTGACCTGTGCCAGTTCCAACACCTAGAGCTAGTCTCTCATTGGTTCCCCCTCTTCCCGTTCATCCTCAGGACAAATCGCAACCTGTACGGAACAGGAGGTTAAAGGTGCTGAGTCTCCAAGGAGGGAGATTGCTAGTAAAGCGGCTGGAATGGCGAACCCGAGCACAAGGAGGTGAGAAATGAGGTGCGTTTTAGAAACCTTTCCCGATCACACGGTGTACCATCTTCTGGGTTTCTCATGCATGTTTTCGATGTAGGAAGATGCCCTTGAACCTGGAGATTTGGGACCCATGGGATGGGTACCACGCAGTACTACTTTAAAGGGTCTGCGTTTGCTCACCCAACCTCACCAAACCTCTCAGCCCCAAGAGTGTCCACCCTTATGTCTCCGTCAGCTGTGGGTCTAGATATGGTCAATCCAGGTGGCATCACAGCCCCTGAACGAATTGTGTAAGAATTTCTCTCTCTTTCACTGTCTTTGTTTCACGGGTTTTTAAAAGTAATTGATTTTTATAATGGGGTTTAGCTGCTTTTCACTGCTGTGTTTATGCCGCTTTACACCCACTTGACTCACTTACAGAGAGATATCAATACATAGGTTTAAGATTCTTACTAGTCAGATATATTCTTGGGCGGTGAGTAGGGGGTGTTGAGTCCAGTTCCCTGAGCAAGGAGTAGGTCTTGTCTATTACATATTGGGTTTATGGAACGGTATCTGAGCTAATTTGAAACCCGTGTTTTATGCATCTCCCAGCCTCACCTTTCCCGTTGAGCAGCCATAGTGTGTTTTCTAAACGTGTGACTCTGTTCCGTTTTGTAATTCAGTTCAAGTGTAGCGGTTTTTACATTCCCTCTATTAGTGATATCTTATGACAAGTGTCTTTTTCTGTGTGACTTTTTTCACTTAGAATCGTCGTACCTAAATCCACTCATCATGCTGCTACTAGCCTTATGACCTTGATTTCATGGCTGAGTGATATTCCATTGTACATAAGGACCACAACTTCTTTATCCTTTTTTCTCTTTCCTGGGATATTTAAGGTGTAACGAAGTGGAGGTTCTTGTCAAGAGAGCAGCCCTAAACTTTGGGGTGCCTGTGTCTTGCTGATTTTTAGTTTTCCCAATGTATACGCCCATGAGTGGAAGTGCCCTATGCTCTCTAAGCTGAGTTTTTTAGATGTTTCAGGACACACCGTACACTTCTCCAGAGTGGCTGTTGGCAATTTACATCCCGCCCATCAGCGTAGCAAGGCTCCCGGTTCTCCATGGCCTGTCCTGCATTTCTGGTTTTGACACTTTATTCAGCATGGCCCTTTTGACCGATGGGAAGCGAGACTTCTTTGTAGCGCTGATTTGCCTTTCCAGGTTGCTTGGTTGGCCAAAAAGGGCGTATGCGTTTTTTCCTGAATATATTCAGGAAAAAACGCATACGCCCTTTTTGGCCAAGGGCATGATTGTCGAGGTTTGGCCGCTTTTCCTGTGCTTTCAAGGCGATTCGAATCTACCTCCTGAAATCTGTTTCCTGCAATTCTGCCTTGCTTTCAAATCCTCTTCGGTGCCTTCCCTCAATATATTTGTGGACAAGAGTTATCATTTATAACTCTGCAGGTTTGTGAATTGCAGTGCCCCTGAGCTCCATTGTTCAACTCGCTTACTTGGGAGCTGGCCGCAAAAGCACAGGATTGCTTCAGGCCCTATTCTTGTCCCGGGCGGCAGGCTGAGCCTGTGGTTAATTCTTCTTCCTGATGGGAAAATAGAGTGACCTGTGCCAGTTCCAACACCTAGAGCTAGTCTCTCATTGGTTCCCCCTCTTCCCGTTCATCCTCAGGACAAATCGCAACCTGTACGGAACAGGAGGTTAAAGGTGCTGAGTCTCCAAGGAGGGAGATTGCTAGTAAAGCGGCTGGAATGGCGAACCCGAGCACAAGGAGGTGAGAAATGAGGTGCGTTTTAGAAACCTTTCCCGATCACACGGTGTACCATCTTCTGGGTTTCTCATGCATGTTTTCGATGTAGGAAGATGCCCTTGAACCTGGAGATTTGGGACCCATGGGATGGGTACCACGCAGTACTACTTTAAAGGGTCTGCGTTTACTCACCCAACCTCACCAAACCTCTCAGCCCCAAGAGTGTCCACCCTTATGTCTCCGTCAGCTGTGGGTCTAGATATGGTCAATCCAGGTGGCATCACAGCCCCTGAACGAATTGTGTAAGAATTTCTCTCTCTTTCACTGTCTTTGTTTCACGGGTTTTTAAAAGTAATTGATTTTTATAATGGGGTTTAGCTGCTTTTCACTGCTGTGTTTATGCCGCTTTACACCCACTTGACTCACTTACAGAGAGATATCAATACATAGGTTTAAGATTTTTACTAGTCAGATATATTCTTGGGCGGTGAGTAGGGGGTGTTGAGTCCAGTTCCCTGAGCAAGGAGTAGGTCTTGTCTATTACATATTGGGTTTATGGAACGGTATCTGAGCTAATTTGAAACCCGTGTTTTATGCATCCCCCCGCCTCACCTTTCCCGTTGAGCAGCCATAGTGTGTTTTCTAAACGTGTGACTCTGTTCCGTTTTGTAATTCAGTTCAAGTGTAGCGGTTTTTACATTCCCTCTATTAGTGATATCTTATGACAAGTGTCTTTTTCTGTGTGACTTTTTCACTTAGAATCGTCGTACCTAAATCCACTCATCATGCTGCTACTAGCCTTATGACCTTGATTTCATGGCTGAGTGATATTCCATTGTACATAAGGACCACAACTTCTTTATCCTTTTTTCTCTTTCCTGGGATATTTAAGGTGTAACGAAGTGGAGGTTCTTGTCAAGAGAGCAGCCCTAAACTTTGGGGTGCCTGTGTCTTGCTGATTTTTAGTTTTCCCAATGTATACGCCCATGAGTGGAAGTGCCCTATGCTCTCTAAGCTGAGTTTTTTAGATGTTTCAGGACACACCGTACACTTCTCCAGAGTGGCTGTTGGCAATTTACATCCCGCCCATCAGCGTAGCAAGGCTCCCGGTTCTCCATGGCCTGTCCTGCATTTCTGGTTTTGAAACTTTATTCAGCATGGCCCTTTTGACCGATGGGAAGCGAGACTTCTTTGTAGCGCTGATTTGCCTTTCCAGGTTGCTTGGTTGGCCAAAAAGGGCGTATGCGTTTTTTCCTGAATATATTCAGGAAAAAACGCATACGCCCTTTTTGGCCAAGGGCATGATTGTCGAGGTTTGGCCGCTTTTCCTGTGCTTTCAAGGCGATTCGAATCTACCTCCTGAAATCTGTTTCCTGCAATTCTGCCTTGCTTTCAAATCCTCTTCGGTGCCTTCCCTCAATATATTTGTGGACAAGAGTTATCATTTATAACTCTGCAGGTTTGTGAATTGCAGTGCCCCTGAGCTCCATTGTTCAACTCGCTTACTTGGGAGCTGGCCGCAAAAGCACAGGATTGCTTCAGGCCCTATTCTGGTCCCGGGCGGCAGGCTGAGACTGTGGTTAATTCTTCTTCCTGATGGGAAAATAGAGTGACCTGTGCCAGTTCCAACACCTAGAGCTAGTCTCTCATTGGTTCCCCCTCTTCCCGTTCATCCTCAGGACAAATCGCAACCTGTACGGAACAGGAGGTTAAAGGTGCTGAGTCTCCAAGGAGGGAGATTGCTAGTAAAGCGGCTGGAATGGCGAACCCGAGCACAAGGAGGTGAGAAATGAGGTGCGTTTTAGAAACCTTTCCCGATCACACGGTGTACCATCTTCTGGGTTTCTCATGCATGTTTTCGATGTAGGAAGATGCCCTTGAACCTGGAGATTTGGGACCCATGGGATGGGTACCACGCAGTACTACTTTAAAGGGTCTGCGTTTGCTCACCCAACCTCACCAAACCTCTCAGCCCCAAGAGTGTCCACCCTTATGTCTCCGTCAGCTGTGGGTCTAGATATGGTCAATCCAGGTGGCATCACAGCCCCTGAACGAATTGTGTAAGAATTTCTCTCTCTTTCACTGTCTTTGTTTCACGGGTTTTTAAAAGTAATTGATTTTTATAATGGGGTTTAGCTGCTTTTCACTGCTGTGTTTATGCCGCTTTACACCCACTTGACTCACTTACAGAGAGATATCAATACATAGGTTTAAGATTCTTACTAGTCAGATATATTCTTGGGCGGTGAGTAGGGGGTGTTGAGTCCAGTTCCCTGAGCAAGGAGTAGGTCTTGTCTATTACATATTGGGTTTATGGAACGGTATCTGAGCTAATTTGAAACCCGTGTTTTATGCATTCCCCCGCCTCACCTTTCCCGTTGAGCAGCCATAGTGTGTTTTCTAAACGTGTGACTCTGTTCCGTTTTGTAATTCAGTTCAAGTGTAGCGGTTTTTACATTCCCTCTATTAGTGATATCTTATGACAAGTGTCTTTTTCTGTGTGACTTTTTTCACTTAGAATCGTCGTACCTAAATCCACTCATCATGCTGCTACTAGCCTTATGACCTTGATTTCATGGCTGAGTGATATTCCATTGTACATAAGGACCACAACTTCTTTATCCTTTTTTCTCTTTCCTGGGATATTTAAGGTGTAACGAAGTGGAGGTTCTTGTCAAGAGAGCAGCCCTAAACTTTGGGGTGCCTGTGTCTTGCTGATTTTTAGTTTTCCCAATGTATACGCCCATGAGTGGAAGTGCCCTATGCTCTCTAAGCTGAGTTTTTTAGATGTTTCAGGACACACCGTACACTTCTCCAGAGTGGCTGTTGGCAATTTACATCCCGCCCATCAGCGTAGCAAGGCTCCCGGTTCTCCATGGCCTGTCCTGCATTTCTGGTTTTGACACTTTATTCAGCATGGCCCTTTTGACCGATGGGAAGCGAGACTTCTTTGTAGCGCTGATTTGCCTTTCCAGGTTGCTTGGTTGGCCAAAAAGGGCGTATGCGTTTTTTCCTGAATATATTCAGGAAAAAACGCATACGCCCTTTTTGGCCAAGGGCATGATTGTCGAGGTTTGGCCGCTTTTCCTGTGCTTTCAAGGCGATTCGAATCTACCTCCTGAAATCTGTTTCCTGCAATTCTGCCTTGCTTTCAAATCCTCTTCGTTGCCTTCCCTCAATATATTTGTGGACAAGAGTTATCATTTATAACTCTGCAGGTTTGTGAATTGCAGTGCCCCTGAGCTCCATTGTTCAACTCGCTTACTTGGGAGCTGGCCGCAAAAGCACAGGATTGCTTCAGGCCCTATTCTGGTCCCGGGCGGCAGGCTGAGCCTGTGGTTAATTCTTCTTCCTGATGGGAAAATAGAGTGACCTGTGCCAGTCCCAACACCTAGAGCTAGTCTCTCATTGGTTCCCCCTCTTCCCGTTCATCCTCAGGACAATTCGCAACCTGTACGGAACAGGAGGTTAAAGGTGCTGAGTCTCCAAGGAGGGAGATTGCTAGTAAAGCGGCTGGAATGGCGAACCCGAGCACAAGGAGGTGAGAAATGAGGCGCGTTTTAGAAACCTTTCCCGATCACACGGTGTACCAGCTTCTGGGTTTCTCATGCATGTTTTCGATGTAGGAAGATGCCCTTGAACCTGGAGATTTGGGACCCATGGGATGGGTACCACGCAGTACTACTTTAAAGGGTCTGCGTTTGCTCACCCAACCTCACCAAACCTCTCAGCCCCAAGAGTGTCCACCCTTATGTCTCCGTCAGCTGTGGGTCTAGATATGGTCAATCCAGGTGGCATCACAGCCCCTGAACGAAGTTTGTAAGAATTTCTCTCTCTTTCACTGTCTTTGTTTCACGGGTTTTTAAAAGTAATTGATTTTTATAATGGGGTTTAGCTGCTTTTCACTGCTGTGTTTATGCCGCTTTACACCCACTTGACTCACTTACAGAGAGATATCAATACATAGGTTTAAGATTCTTACTAGTCAGATATATTCTTGGGCGGTGAGTAGGGGGTGTTGAGTCCAGTTCCCTGAGCAAGGAGTAGGTCTTGTCTATTACATATTGGGTTTATGGAACGGTATCTGAGCTAATTTGAAACCCGTGTTTTATGCATCCCCCCGCCTCACCTTTCCCGTTGAGCAGCCATAGTGTGTTTTCTAAACGTGTGACTCTGTTCCGTTTTGTAATTCAGTTCAAGTGTAGCGGTTTTTACATTCCCTCTATTAGTGATATCTTATGACAAGTGTCTTTTTCTGTGTGACTTTTTTCACTTAGAATCGTCGTACCTAAATCCACTCATCATGCTGCTACTAGCCTTATGACGTTGATTTCATGGCTGAGTGATATTCCATTGTATATAAGGATCACAACTTCCTTATCCATTTTTCTCTTTCCTGGGATATTTAAGTTGTAACGAAGTGGAGGTTCTTGTCAAGAGAGCAGCCCTAAACTTTGGGGTGCCTTTGTCTTGCTGATTTTTTATTTTTCCCAATTTATACGCCCATGAGTGGAAGTGCCCTATGCTCTCTAAGCTGAATTTTTTAGATGTTTCAGGACACACCGTACACTTCTCCAGAGTGGCTGTTGGCAATTTACATCCCGCCCATCAGCGTGACAAGGCTCCCGGTTCTCCATGGCCTATCCTGCATTTCTGGTTTTGACACTTTATTCAGCATGGCCCTTTTGACCGTTGGGAAGCGAGACTTCTTTGTAGCGCTGATTTGCCTTTCCAGGTTGCTTGGTTGGCCAAAAAGGGCGTATGCGTTTTTTCCTGAATATATTCAGGAAAAAACGCATACGCCCTTTTTGGCCAAGGGCATGATTTCGAGGTTTGGCCGCTTTTCCTGTGCTTTCAAGGCGATTCGAATCTACCTCCTGAAATCTGTTTTCTGCAATTCTGCCTTGCTTTCAAATCCTCTTCGTTGCCTTCCCTCAATATATTTGTGGACAAGAGTTATCATTTATAACTCTGCAGGTTTGTGAATTGCAGTGCCCCTGAGCTCCATTTTTCAACTCGCTTACTTGGGAGCTGGCCGCAAATGCACAGGATTGCTTCAGGCCCTATTCTTGTCCCGGGCGGCAGGCTGAGCCTGTGGTTAATTCTTCTTCCTGATGGGAAAATAGAGTGACCTGTGCCAGTCCCAACACCTAGAGCTAGTCTCTCATTGGTTCCCCCTCTTCCCGTTCATCCTCAGGACAAATCGCAACCTGTACGGAACAGGAGGTTAAAGGTGCTGAGTCTCCAAGGAGTGCGATTGCTAGTAAAGCGGCTGGAATGGCGAACCCGAGCACAAGGAGGTGAGAAATGAGGTGCGTTTTAGAAAACTTTCCCGATCACACGGTGTACCAT
The DNA here is from genome assembly GCF_028021215.1 of Eschrichtius robustus. Taxonomy (NCBI): domain Eukaryota; kingdom Metazoa; phylum Chordata; class Mammalia; order Artiodactyla; family Eschrichtiidae; genus Eschrichtius; species Eschrichtius robustus. The sequence goes on along the minus strand of NC_090831.1, from coordinate 31,030,641 downwards.
CTTCTGGGTTTCTCATGCATGTTTTCGATGTAGGAAGATGCCCTTGAACCTGGAGATTTGGGACCCATGGGATGGGTACCACGCAGTACTACTTTAAAGGGTCTGCGTTTGCTCACCCAACCTCACCAAACCTCTCAGCCCCAAGTGTGTCCACGCTTATATCTCCGTCAGCTGTGGGTCTAGATATGGTCAATCCAGGTGGCATCACAGCCCCTGAACGAATTTTGTAAGAATTTCTCTCTCTTTCACTGTCTTTGTTTCACGGGTTTTTAAAATGAATTGATTTTTATAATGGGGTTTAGCTGCTTTTCACTGCTGTGTTTATGCTGCTTTACACCCACTTGACTCACTTACAGAGAGATATCAATACATAGGTTTAAGATTCTTACTAGTCAGATATATTCTTGGGTGGTGAGTAGGGGGTGTTGAGTCCAGTTCCCTGAGCAAGGAGTAGGTCTTGTCTATTACATATTGGGTTTATGGAACGGTATCTGAGCTAATTTGAAACCCGTGTTTTATGCATCCCCCCGCCTCACCTTTCCCGTTGAGCAGCCATAGTGTGTTTTCTAAACGTGTGACTCTGTTCCGTTTTGTAATTCAGTTCAAGTGTAGCGGTTTTTACATTCCCTCTATTAGTGATATCTTATGACAAGTGTCTTTTTCTGTGTGACTTTTTTCACTTAGAATCGTCGTACCTAAATCCACTCATCATGCTGCTACTAGCCTTATGACCTTGATTTCATGGCTGAGTGATATTCCATTGTACATAAGGACCACAACTTCTTTATCCTTTTTTCTCTTTCCTGGGATATTTAAGGTGTAACGAAGTGGAGGTTCTTGTCAAGAGAGCAGCCCTAAACTTTGGGGTGCCTGTGTCTTGCCGATTTTTAGTTTTCCCAATGTATACGCCCGTGAGTGGAAGTGCCCTATGCTCTCTAAGCTGAGTTTTTTAGATGTTTCAGGACACACCGTACACTTCTCCAGAGTGGCTGTTGGCAATTTACATCCCGCCCATCAGCGTAGCAAGGCTCCCGGTTCTCCATGGCTTGTCCTGCATTTCTGGTTTTAACACTTTATTCAGCATGGCCCTTTTGACCGATGGGAAGCGAGACTTCTTTGTAGCGCTGATTTGCCTTTCCAGGTTGCTTGGTTGGCCAAAAAGGGCGTATGCGTTTTTTCCTGAATATATTCAGGAAAAAACGCATACGCCCTTTTTGGCGAAGGGCATGATTGTCGAGGTTTGGCCGCTTTTCCTGTGCTTTCAAGGCGATTCGAATCTACCTCCTGAAATCTGTTTCCTGCAATTCTGCCTTGCTTTCAAATCCTCTTCGGTGCCTTCCCTCAATATATTTGTGGACAAGAGTTATCATTTATAACTCTGCAGGTTTGTGAATTGCAGTGCCCCTGAGCTCCATTGTTCAACTCGCTTACTTGGGAGCTGGCCGCAAAAGCACAGGATTGCTTCAGGCCCTATTCTGGTCCCGGGCGGCAGGCTGAGCCTGTGGTTAATTCTTCTTCCTGATGGGAAAATAGAGTGACCTGTGCCAGTCCCAACACCTAGAGCTAGTCTCTCATTGGTTCCCCCTCTTCCCGTTCATCCTCAGGACAAATCGCAACCTGTACGGAACAGGAGGTTAAAGGTGCTGAGTCTCCAAGGAGGGAGATTGCTAGTAAAGCGGCTGGAATGGCGAACCCGAGCACAAGGAGGTGAGAAATGAGGTGCGTTTTAGAAACCTTTCCCGATCACACGGTGTACCATCTTCTGGGTTTCTCATGCATGTTTTCGATGTAGGAAGATGCCCTTGAACCTGGAGATTTGGGACCCATGGGATGGGTACCACGCAGTACTACTTTAAAGGGTCTGCGTTTGCTCACCCAACCTCACCAAACCTCTCAGCCCCAAGAGTGTCCACCCTTATGTCTCCGTCAGCTGTGGGTCTAGATATGGTCAATCCAGGTGGCATCACAGCCCCTGAACGAATTGTGTAAGAATTTCTCTCTCTTTCACTGTCTTTTTTTCACGGGTTTATGGAACGGTATCTGAGCTAATTTGAAACCCGTGTTTTATGCATCCCCCCGCCTCACCTTTCCCGTTGAGCAGCCATAGTGTGTTTTCTAAACGTGTGACTCTGTTCCGTTTTGTAATTCAGTTCAAGTGTAGCGGTTTTTACATTCCCTCTATTAGTGATATCTTATGACAAGTGTCTTTTTCTGTGTGACTTTTTTCACTTAGAATCGTCGTACCTAAATCCACTCATCATGCTGCTACTAGCCTTATGACCTTGATTTCATGGCTGAGTGATATTCCATTGTACATAAGGACCACAACTTCTTTATCCTTTTTTCTCTTTCCTGGGATATTTAAGGTGTAACGAAGTGGAGGTTCTTGTCAAGAGAGCAGCCCTAAACTTTGGGGTGCCTGTGTCTTGCTGATTTTTAGTTTTCCCAATGTATACGCCCATGAGTGGAAGTGCCCTATGCTCTCTAAGCTGAGTTTTTTAGATGTTTCAGGACACACCGTACACTTCTCCAGAGTGGCTGTTGGCAATTTACATCCCGCCCATCAGCGTAGCAATGCTCCCGGTTCTCCATGGCCTGTCCTGCACTTCTGATTTTGACACTTTATTCAGCATGGCCCTTTTGACCGATTGGAAGCGAGACTTCTTTGTAGCGCTGATTTGCCTTTCCAGGTTGCTTGGTTGGCCAAAAAGGGCGTATGCGTTTTTTCCTGAATATATTCAGGAAAAAACGCATACGCCCTTTTTGGCCAAGGGCATGATTGTCGAGGTTTGGCCGCTTTTCCTGTGGTTTCAAGGCGATTCGAATCTACCTCCTGAAATCTGTTTCCTGCAATTTTGCCTTGCTTTCAAATCCTCTTCGGTGCCTTCCCTCAATATATTTGTGGACAAGAGTTATCATTTATAACTCTGCAGGTTTGTGAATTGCAGTGCCCCTGAGCTCCATTGTTCAACTCGCTTACTTGGGAGCTGGCCGCAAAAGCACAGGATTGCTTCAGGCCCTATTCTGGTCCCGGGCGGCAGGCTGAGCCTGTGGTTAATTCTTCTTCCTGATGGGAAAATAGAGTGACCTGTGCCAGTCCCAACACCTAGAGCTAGTCTCTCATTGGTTCCCCCTCTTCCCGTTCATCCTCAGGACAAATCGCAACCTGTAAGGAACAGGAGGTTAAAGGTGCTGAGTCTCCAAGGAGGGAGATTGCTAGTAAAGCGGCTGGAATGGCGAACCCGAGCACAAGGAGGTGAGAAATGAGGTGCGTTTTAGAAACCTTTCCCGATCACACGGTGTACCATCTTCTGGGTTTCTCATGCATGTTTTCGATGTAGGAAGATGCCCTTGAACCTGGAGATTTGGGACCCATGGGATGGGTACCACGCAGTACTACTTTAAAGGGTCTGCGTTTGTTCACCCAACCTCACCAAACCTCTCAGCCCCAGGAGTGTCCACCCTTATGTCTCCGTCAGCTGTGGGTCTAGATATGGTCAATCCAGGTGGCATCACAGCCCCTGAACGAATTGTGAAAGAATTTCTCTCTCTTTCACTTTCTTTGTTTCACGGGTTTTTAAAAGTAATTGATTTTTATAATGGGTTTTAGCTGCTTTTCACTGCTGTGTTTATGCTGCTTTACACCCACTTGACTCACTTACAGAGAGATATCAATACATAGGTTTAAGATTCTTACTAGTCAGATATATTCTTGGGCGGTGAGTAGGGGGTGTTGAGTCCAGTTCCCTGAGCAAGGAGTAGGTCTTGTCTATTACATATTGGGTTTATGGAACGGTATCTGAGCTAATTTGAAACCCGTGTTTTATGCATCCCCCCGCCTCACCCCTCCCGTTGAGCAGCCATAGTGTGTTTTCTAAACGTGTGACTCTGTTCCGTTTTGTAATTCAGTTCAAGTGTAGCGGTTTTTACATTCCCTCTATTAGTGATATCGTATGACAAGTGTCTCTTTCTGTGTGACTTTTTTCACTTAGAATCGTCATACCTAAATCCACTCATCATGCTGCTACTAGCCTTATGACCTTGATTTCATGGCTGAGTGATATTCCATTGTACATAAGGACCACAACTTCTTTATCCTTTTTTCTCTTTCCTGGGATATTTAAGGTGTAACGAAGTGGAGGTTCTTGTCAAGAGAGCAGCCCTAAACTTTGGGGTGCCTGTGTCTTTCTGATTTTTAGTTTTCCCAATGTATACGCCCATGAGTGGAAGTGCCCTATGCTCTCTAAGCTGAGTTTTTTAGATGTTTCAGGACACACCGTACACTTCTCCAGAGTGGCTGTTGGCAATTTACATCCCGCCCATCAGCGTAGCAAGGCTCCCGGTTCTCCATGGCCTGTCCTGCATTTCTGGTTTTGACACTTTATTCAGCATGGCCCTTTTGACCGATGGGAAGCGAGACTTCTTTGTAGCGCTGATTTGCCTTTCCAGGTTGCTTGGTTGGCCAAAAAGGGCGTATGCGTTTTTTCCTGAATATATTCAGGAAAAAACGCATACGCCCTTTTTGGCCAAGGGCATGATTGTCGAGGTGTGGCCGCTTTTCCTGTGCTTTCAAGGCGATTCGAATCAACCTCCTGACATCTGTTTCCTGCAATTCTGCCTTGCTTTCAAATCTTCTTCGTTGCCTTCCCTCAATATATTTGTGGACAAGAGTTATCCTTTATAACTCTGCAGTTTTGTGAATTGCAGTGCCCCTGAGCTCCATTGTTCAACTCGCTTACTTGGGAGCTGGCCGCAAAAGCACAGGATTGCTTCAGGCCCTATTCTGGTCCCGGGCGGCAGGCTGAGCCTGTGGTTAATTCTTCTTCCTGATGGGAAAATAGAGTGACCTGTGCCAGTCCCAACACCTAGAGCTAGTCTCTCATTGGTTCCCCCTCTTCCCGTTCATCCTCAGGACAATTCGCAACCTGTACGGAACAGGAGGTTAAAGGTGCTGAGTCTCCAAGGAGGGAGATTGCTAGTAAAGCGGCTGGAATGGCGAACCCGAGCACAAGGAGGTGAGAAATGAGGCGCGTTTTAGAAACCTTTCCCGATCACACGGTGTACCAGCTTCTGGGTTTCTCATGCATGTTTTCGATGTAGGAAGATGCCCTTGAACCTGGAGATTTGGGACCCATGGGATGGGTACCACGCAGTACTACTTTAAAGGGTCTGCGTTTGCTCACCCAACCTCACCAAACCTCTCAGCCCCAAGAGTGTCCACCCTTATGTCTCCGTCAGCTGTGGGTCTAGATATGGTCAATCCAGGTGGCATCACAGCCCCTGAACGAAGTTTGTAAGAATTTCTCTCTCTTTCACTGTCTTTGTTTCACGGGTTTTTAAAAGTAATTGATTTTTATAATGGGGTTTAGCTGCTTTTCACTGCTGTGTTTATGCCGCTTTACACCCACTTGACTCACTTACAGAGAGATATCAATACATAGGTTTAAGATTCTTACTAGTCAGATATATTCTTGGGCGGTGAGTAGGGGGTGTTGAGTCCAGTTCCCTGAGCAAGGAGTAGGTCTTGTCTATTACATATTGGGTTTATGGAACGGTATCTGAGCTAATTTGAAACCCGTGTTTTATGCATCCCCCCGCCTCACCTTTCCCGTTGAGCAGCCATAGTGTGTTTTCTAAACGTGTGACTCTGTTCCGTTTTGTAATTCAGTTCAAGTGTAGCGGTTTTTACATTCCCTCTATTAGTGATATCTTATGACAAGTGTCTTTTTCTGTGTGACTTTTTTCACTTAGAATCGTCGTACCTAAATCCACTCATCATGCTGCTACTAGCCTTATGACCTTGATTTCATGGCTGAGTGATATTCCATTGTACATAAGGACCACAACTTCTTTATCCTTTTTTCTCTTTCCTGGGATATTTAAGGTGTAACGAAGTGGAGGTTCTTGTCAAGAGAGCAGCCCTAAACTTTGGGGTGCCTGTGTCTTGCTGATTTTTTATTTTTCCCAATGTATACGCCCATGAGTGGAAGTGCCCTATGCTCTCTAAGCTGAGTTTTTTAGATGTTTCAGGACACACCGTACACTTCTCCAGAGTGGCTGTTGGCAATTTACATCCCGCCCATCAGCGTAGCAAGGCTCCCGGTTCTCCATGGCCTGTCCTGCATTACTGGTTTTGACACTTTATTCAGCATGGCCCTTTTGACCGATGGGAAGCGAGACTTCTTTGTAGCGCTGATTTGCCTTTCCAGGTTGCTTGGTTGGCCAAAAAGGGCGTATGCGTTTTTTCCTGAATATATTCAGGAAAAAACGCATACGCCCTTTTTGGCCAAGGGCATGATTGTCGAGGTTTGGCCGCTTTTCCTGTGCTTTCAAGGCGATTCGAATCTACCTCCTGAAATCTGTTTCCTGCAATTCTGCCTTGCTTTCAAATCCTCTTCGGTGCCTTCCCTCAATATATTTGTGGACAAGAGTTATCCTTTATAACTCTGCAGGTTTGTGAATTGCGGTGCCCCTGAGCTCCATTGTTCAACTCGCTTACTTGGGAGCTGGCCGCAAAAGCACAGGATTGCTTCAGGCCCTATTCTGGTCCCGGGCGGCAGGCTGAGCCTGTGGTTAATTCTTCTTCCTGATGGGAAAATAGAGTGACCTGTGCCAGTCCCAACACCTAGAGCTAGTCTCTCATTGGTTCCCCCTCGTCCCGTTCATCCTCAGGACAAATCGCAACCTGTACGGAACAGGAGGTTAAAGGTGCTGAGTCTCCAAGGAGGGAGATTGCTAGTAAAGCGGCTGGAATGGCGAACCCGAGCACAAGGAGGTGAGAAATGAGGTGCGTTTTAGAAACCTTTCCCGATCACACGGTGTACCAGCTTCTGGGTTTCTCATGCATGTTTTCGATGTAGGAAGATGCCCTTGAACCTGGAGATTTGGGACCCATGGGATGGGTACCACGCAGTACTACTTTAAAGGGTCTGCGTTTGCTCACCCAACCTCACCAAACCTCTCAGCCCCTAGAGTGTCCACCCTTATGTCTCCATCAGCTGTGGGTCTAGATATGGTCAATCCAGGTGGCATCACAGCCCCTGAACGAATTGTGTAAGAATTTCTCTCTCTTTCACTGTCTTTGTTTCACGGGTTTTTAAAAGTAATTGATTTTTATAATGGGGTTTAGCTGCTTTTCACTGCTGTGTTTATGCCGCTTTACACCCACTTGACTCACTTACAGAGAGATATCAATACATAGGTTTAAGATTCTTACTAGTCAGATATATTCTTGGGCGGTGAGTAGGGGGTGTTGAGTCCAGTTCCCTGAGCAAGGAGTAGGTCTTGTCTATTACATATTGGGTTTATGGAACGGTATCTGAGCTAATTTGAAACCCGTGTTTTATGCATCCCCCCGCCTCACCTTTCCCGTTGAGCAGCCATAGTGTGTTTTCTAAACGTGTGACTCTGTTCCGTTTTGTAATTCAGTTCAAGTGTAGCGGTTTTTACATTCCCTCTATTAGTGATATCTTATGACAAGTGTCTTTTTCTGTGTGACTTTTTTCACTTAGAATCGTCGTACCTAAATCCACTCATCATGCTGCTACTAGCCTTATGACCTTGATTTCATGGCTGAGTGATATTCCATTGTACATACGGACCACAACTTCTTTATCCTTTTTTCTCTTTCCTGGGATATTTAAGGTGTAACGAAGTGGAGGATCTTGTCAAGAGAGCAGCCCTAAACTTTGGGGTGCCTGTGTCTTGCTGATTTTTTATTTTTCCCAATGTATACGCCCATGAGTGGAAGTGCCCTATGCTCTCTAACCTGAGTTTTTTAGATGTTTCAGGACACACCGTACACTTCTCCAGAGTGGCTGTTGGCAATTTACATCCCGCCCTTCAGCGTAGCAAGGCTCCCGGTTCTCCATGGCCTGTCCTGCATTTCTGGTTTTGACACTTTATTCAGCATGGCCCTTTTGACCGATGGGAAGCGAGACTTCTTTGTAGCGCTGATTTGCCTTTCCAGGTTGCTTGGTTGGCCAAAAAGGGCGTATGCGTTTTTTCCTGAATATATTCAGGAAAAAACGCATACGCCCTTTTTGGCGAAGGGCATGATTGTCGAGGTTTGGCCGCTTTTCCTGTGCTTTCAAGGCGATTCGAATCTACCTCCTGAAATCTGTTTCCTGCAATTCTGCCTTGCTTTCAAATCCTCTTCGGTGCCTTCCCTCAATATATTTGTGGACAAGAGTTATCATTTATAACTCTGCAGGTTTGTGAATTGCAGTGCCCCTGAGCTCCATTGTTCAACTCGCTTACTTGGGAGCTGGCCGCAAAAGCACAGGATTGCTTCAGGCCCTATTCTGGTCCCGGGCGGCAGGCTGAGCCTGTGGTTAATTCTTCTTCCTGATGGGAAAATAGAGTGACCTGTGCCAGTCCCAACACCTAGAGCTAGTCTCTCATTGGTTCCCCCTCTTCCCGTTCATCCTCAGGACAAATCGCAACCTGTACGGAACAGGAGGTTAAAGGTGCTGAGTCTCCAAGGAGGGAGATTGCTAGTAAAGCGGCTGGAATGGCGAACCCGAGCACAAGGAGGTGAGAAATGAGGTGCGTTTTAGAAACCTTTCCCGATCACACGGTGTACCATCTTCTGGGTTTCTCATGCATGTTTTCGATGTAGGAAGATGCCCTTGAACCTGGAGATTTGGGACCCATGGGATGGGTACCACGCAGTACTACTTTAAAGGGTCTGCGTTTGCTCACCCAACCTCACCAAACCTCTCAGCCCCAAGAGTGTCCACCCTTATGTCTCCGTCAGCTGTGGGTCTAGATATGGTCAATCCAGGTGGCATCACAGCCCCTGAACGAATTGTGTAAGAATTTCTCTCTCTTTCACTGTCTTTTTTTCACGGGTTTATGGAACGGTATCTGAGCTAATTTGAAACCCGTGTTTTATGCATCCCCCCGCCTCACCTTTCCCGTTGAGCAGCCATAGTGTGTTTTCTAAACGTGTGACTCTGTTCCGTTTTGTAATTCAGTTCAAGTGTAGCGGTTTTTACATTCCCTCTATTAGTGATATCTTATGACAAGTGTCTTTTTCTGTGTGACTTTTTTCACTTAGAATCGTCGTACCTAAATCCACTCATCATGCTGCTACTAGCCTTATGACCTTGATTTCATGGCTGAGTGATATTCCATTGTACATAAGGACCACAACTTCTTTATCCTTTTTTCTCTTTCCTGGGATATTTAAGGTGTAACGAAGTGGAGGTTCTTGTCAAGAGAGCAGCCCTAAACTTTGGGGTGCCTGTGTCTTGCTGATTTTTAGTTTTCCCAATGTATACGCCCATGAGTGGAAGTGCCCTATGCTCTCTAAGCTGAGTTTTTTAGATGTTTCAGGACACACCGTACACTTCTCCAGAGTGGCTGTTGGCAATTTACATCCCGCCCATCAGCGTAGCAATGCTCCCGGTTCTCCATGGCCTGTCCTGCACTTCTGATTTTGACACTTTATTCAGCATGGCCCTTTTGACCGATTGGAAGCGAGACTTCTTTGTAGCGCTGATTTGCCTTTCCAGGTTGCTTGGTTGGCCAAAAAGGGCGTATGCGTTTTTTCCTGAATATATTCAGGAAAAAACGCATACGCCCTTTTTGGCCAAGGGCATGATTGTCGAGGTTTGGCCGCTTTTCCTGTGGTTTCAAGGCGATTCGAATCTACCTCCTGAAATCTGTTTCCTGCAATTTTGCCTTGCTTTCAAATCCTCTTCGGTGCCTTCCCTCAATATATTTGTGGACAAGAGTTATCATTTATAACTCTGCAGGTTTGTGAATTGCAGTGCCCCTGAGCTCCATTGTTCAACTCGCTTACTTGGGAGCTGGCCGCAAAAGCACAGGATTGCTTCAGGCCCTATTCTGGTCCCGGGCGGCAGGCTGAGCCTGTGGTTAATTCTTCTTCCTGATGGGAAAATAGAGTGACCTGTGCCAGTCCCAACACCTAGAGCTAGTCTCTCATTGGTTCCCCCTCTTCCCGTTCATCCTCAGGACAAATCGCAACCTGTAAGGAACAGGAGGTTAAAGGTGCTGAGTCTCCAAGGAGGGAGATTGCTAGTAAAGCGGCTGGAATGGCGAACCCGAGCACAAGGAGGTGAGAAATGAGGTGCGTTTTAGAAACCTTTCCCGATCACACGGTGTACCATCTTCTGGGTTTCTCATGCATGTTTTCGATGTAGGAAGATGCCCTTGAACCTGGAGATTTGGGACCCATGGGATGGGTACCACGCAGTACTACTTTAAAGGGTCTGCGTTTGTTCACCCAACCTCACCAAACCTCTCAGCCCCAGGAGTGTCCACCCTTATGTCTCCGTCAGCTGTGGGTCTAGATATGGTCAATCCAGGTGGCATCACAGCCCCTGAACGAATTGTGAAAGAATTTCTCTCTCTTTCACTTTCTTTGTTTCACGGGTTTTTAAAAGTAATTGATTTTTATAATGGGTTTTAGCTGCTTTTCACTGCTGTGTTTATGCCGCTTTACACCCACTTGACTCACTTACAGAGAGATATCAATACATAGGTTTAAGATTCTTACTAGTCAGATATATTCTTGGGCGGTGAGTAGGGGGTGTTGAGTCCAGTTCCCTGAGCAAGGAGTAGGTCTTGTCTATTACATATTGGGTTTATGGAACGGTATCTGAGCTAATTTGAAACCCGTGTTTTATGCATCCCCCCGCCTCACCCCTCCCGTTGAGCAGCCATAGTGTGTTTTCTAAACGTGTGACTCTGTTCCGTTTTGTAATTCAGTTCAAGTGTAGCGGTTTTTACATTCCCTCTATTAGTGATATCGTATGACAAGTGTCTCTTTCTGTGTGACTTTTTTCACTTAGAATCGTCATACCTAAATCCACTCATCATGCTGCTACTAGCCTTATGACCTTGATTTCATGGCTGAGTGATATTCCATTGTACATAAGGACCACAACTTCTTTATCCTTTTTTCTCTTTCCTGGGATATTTAAGGTGTAACGAAGTGGAGGTTCTTGTCAAGAGAGCAGCCCTAAACTTTGGGGTGCCTGTGTCTTTCTGATTTTTAGTTTTCCCAATGTATACGCCCATGAGTGGAAGTGCCCTATGCTCTCTAAGCTGAGTTTTTTAGATGTTTCAGGACACACCGTACACTTCTCCAGAGTGGCTGTTGGCAATTTACATCCCGCCCATCAGCGTAGCAAGGCTCCCGGTTCTCCATGGCCTGTCCTGCATTTCTGGTTTTGACACTTTATTCAGCATGGCCCTTTTGACCGATGGGAAGCGAGACTTCTTTGTAGCGCTGATTTGCCTTTCCAGGTTGCTTGGTTGGCCAAAAAGGGCGTATGCGTTTTTTCCTGAATATATTCAGGAAAAAACGCATACGCCCTTTTTGGCCAAGGGCATGATTGTCGAGGTGTGGCCGCTTTTCCTGTGCTTTCAAGGCGATTCGAATCAACCTCCTGACATCTGTTTCCTGCAATTCTGCCTTGCTTTCAAATCTTCTTCGTTGCCTTCCCTCAATATATTTGTGGACAAGAGTTATCCTTTATAACTCTGCAGTTTTGTGAATTGCAGTGCCCCTGAGCTCCATTGTTCAACTCGCTTACTTGGGAGCTGGCCGCAAAAGCACAGGATTGCTTCAGGCCCTATTCTGGTCCCGGGCGGCAGGCTGAGCCTGTGGTTAATTCTTCTTCCTGATGGGAAAATAGAGTGACCTGTGCCAGTCCCAACACCTAGAGCTAGTCTCTCATTGGTTCCCCCTCTTCCCGTTCATCCTCAGGACAATTCGCAACCTGTACGGAACAGGAGGTTAAAGGTGCTGAGTCTCCAAGGAGGGAGATTGCTAGTAAAGCGGCTGGAATGGCGAACCCGAGCACAAGGAGGTGAGAAATGAGGCGCGTTTTAGAAACCTTTCCCGATCACACGGTGTACCAGCTTCTGGGTTTCTCATGCATGTTTTCGATGTAGGAAGATGCCCTTGAACCTGGAGATTTGGGACCCATGGGATGGGTACCACGCAGTACTACTTTAAAGGGTCTGCGTTTGCTCACCCAACCTCACCAAACCTCTCAGCCCCAAGAGTGTCCACCCTTATGTCTCCGTCAGCTGTGGGTCTAGATATGGTCAATCCAGGTGGCATCACAGCCCCTGAACGAAGTTTGTAAGAATTTCTCTCTCTTTCACTGTCTTTGTTTCACGGGTTTTTAAAAGTAATTGATTTTTATAATGGGGTTTAGCTGCTTTTCACTGCTGTGTTTATGCCGCTTTACACCCACTTGACTCACTTACAGAGAGATATCAATACATAGGTTTAAGATTCTTACTAGTCAGATATATTCTTGGGCGGTGAGTAGGGGGTGTTGAGTCCAGTTCCCTGAGCAAGGAGTAGGTCTTGTCTATTACATATTGGGTTTATGGAACGGTATCTGAGCTAATTTGAAACCCGTGTTTTATGCATCCCCCCGCCTCACCTTTCCCGTTGAGCAGCCATAGTGTGTTTTCTAAACGTGTGACTCTGTTCCGTTTTGTAATTCAGTTCAAGTGTAGCGGTTTTTACATTCCCTCTATTAGTGATATCTTATGACAAGTGTCTTTTTCTGTGTGACTTTTTTCACTTAGAATCGTCGTACCTAAATCCACTCATCATGCTGCTACTAGCCTTATGACCTTGATTTCATGGCTGAGTGATATTCCATTGTACATAAGGACCACAACTTCTTTATCCTTTTTTCTCTTTCCTGGGATATTTAAGGTGTAACGAAGTGGAGGTTCTTGTCAAGAGAGAAGCCCTAAACTTTGGGGTGCCTGTGTCTTGCTGATTTTTTATTTTTCCCAATGTATACGCCCATGAGTGGAAGTGCCCTATGCTCTCTAAGCTGAGTTTTTTAGATGTTTCAGGACACACCGTACACTTCTCCAGAGTGGCTGTTGGCAATTTACATCCCGCCCATCAGCGTAGCAAGGCTCCCGGTTCTCCATGGCCTGTCCTGCATTACTGGTTTTGACACTTTATTCAGCATGGCCCTTTTGACCGATGGGAAGCGAGACTTCTTTGTAGCGCTGATTTGCCTTTCCAGGTTGCTTGGTTGGCCAAAAAGGGCGTATGCGTTTTTTCCTGAATATATTCAGGAAAAAACGCATACGCCCTTTTTGGCCAAGGGCATGATTGTCGAGGTTTGGCCGCTTTTCCTGTGCTTTCAAGGCGATTCGAATCTACCTCCTGAAATCTGTTTCCTGCAATTCTGCCTTGCTTTCAAATCCTCTTCGGTGCCTTCCCTCAATATATTTGTGGACAAGAGTTATCCTTTATAACTCTGCAGGTTTGTGAATTGCGGTGCCCCTGAGCTCCATTGTTCAACTCGCTTACTTGGGAGCTGGCCGCAAAAGCACAGGATTGCTTCAGGCCCTATTCTGGTCCCGGGCGGCAGGCTGAGCCTGTGGTTAATTCTTCTTCCTGATGGGAAAATAGAGTGACCTGTGCCAGTCCCAACACCTAGAGCTAGTCTCTCATTGGTTCCCCCTCGTCCCGTTCATCCTCAGGACAAATCGCAACCTGTACGGAACAGGAGGTTAAAGGTGCTGAGTCTCCAAGGAGGGAGATTGCTAGTAAAGCGGCTGGAATGGCGAACCCGAGCACAAGGAGGTGAGAAATGAGGTGCGTTTTAGAAACCTTTCCCGATCACACGGTGTACCAGCTTCTGGGTTTCTCATGCATGTTTTCGATGTAGGAAGATGCCCTTGAACCTGGAGATTTGGGACCCATGGGATGGGTACCACGCAGTACTACTTTAAAGGGTCTGCGTTTGCTCACCCAACCTCACCAAACCTCTCAGCCCCTAGAGTGTCCACCCTTATGTCTCCATCAGCTGTGGGTCTAGATATGGTCAATCCAGGTGGCATCACAGCCCCTGAACGAATTGTGTAAGAATTTCTCTCTCTTTCACTGTCTTTGTTTCACGGGTTTTTAAAAGTAATTGATTTTTATAATGGGGTTTAGCTGCTTTTCACTGCTGTGTTTATGCCGCTTTACACCCACTTGACTCACTTACAGAGAGATATCAATACATAGGTTTAAGATTCTTACTAGTCAGATATATTCTTGGGCGGTGAGTAGGGGGTGTTGAGTCCAGTTCCCTGAGCAAGGAGTAGGTCTTGTCTATTACATATTGGGTTTATGGAACGGTATCTGAGCTAATTTGAAACCCGTGTTTTATGCATCCCCCCGCCTCACCTTTCCCGTTGAGCAGCCATAGTGTGTTTTCTAAACGTGTGACTCTGTTCCGTTTTGTAATTCAGTTCAAGTGTAGCGGTTTTTACATTCCCTCTATTAGTGATATCTTATGACAAGTGTCTTTTTCTGTGTGACTTTTTTCACTTAGAATCGTCGTACCTAAATCCACTCATCATGCTGCTACTAGCCTTATGACCTTGATTTCATGGCTGAGTGATATTCCATTGTACATACGGACCACAACTTCTTTATCCTTTTTTCTCTTTCCTGGGATATTTAAGGTGTAACGAAGTGGAGGATCTTGTCAAGAGAGCAGCCCTAAACTTTGGGGTGCCTGTGTCTTGCTGATTTTTTATTTTTCCCAATGTATACGCCCATGAGTGGAAGTGCCCTATGCTCTCTAACCTGAGTTTTTTAGATGTTTCAGGACACACCGTACACTTCTCCAGAGTGGCTGTTGGCAATTTACATCCCGCCCTTCAGCGTAGCAAGGCTCCCGGTTCTCCATGGCCTGTCCTGCATTTCTGGTTTTGACACTTTATTCAGCATGGCCCTTTTGACCGATGGGAAGCGAGACTTCTTTGTAGCGCTGATTTGCCTTTCCAGGTTGCTTGGTTGGCCAAAAAGGGCGTATGCGTTTTTTCCTGAATATATTCAGGAAAAAACGCATACGCCCTTTTTGGCCAAGGGCATGATTGTCGAGGTTTGGCCGCTTTTCCTGTGCTTTCAAGGCGATTCGAATCTACCTCCTGAAATCTGTTTCCTGCAATTCTGCCTTGCTTTCAAATCCTCTTCGGTGCCTTCCCTCAATATATTTGTGGACAAGAGTTATCATTTATAACTCTGCAGGTTTGTGAATTGCAGTGCCCCTGAGCTCCATTGTTCAACTCGCTTACTTGGGAGCTGGCCGCAAAAGCACAGGATTGCTTCAGGCCCTATTCTGGTCCCGGGCGGCAGGCTGAGCCTGTGGTTAATTCTTCTTCCTGATGGGAAAATAGAGTGACCTGTGCCAGTTCCAACACCTAGAGCTAGTCTCTCATTGGTTCCCCCTCTTCCCGTTCATCCTCAGGACAAATCGCAACCTGTACGGAACAGGAGGTTAAAGGTGCTGAGTCTCCAAGGAGGGAGATTGCTAGTAAAGCGGCTGGAATGGCGAACCCGAGCACAAGGAGGTGAGAAATGAGGTGCGTTTTAGAAACCTTTCCCGATCACACGGTGTACCAGCTTCTGGGTTTCTCATGCATGTTTTCGATGTAGGAAGATGCCCTTGAACCTGGAGATTTGGGACCCATGGGATGGGTACCACGCAGTACTACTTTAAAGGGTCTGCGTTTGCTCACCCAACCTCACCAAACCTCTCAGCCCCAAGAGTGTCCACCCTTATGTCTCCGTCAGCTGTGGGTCTAGATATGGTCAATCCAGGTGGCATCACAGCCCCTGAACGAAGTTTGTAAGAATTTCTCTCTCTTTCACTGTCTTTGTTTCACGGGTTTTTAAAAGTAATTGATTTTTATAATGGGGTTTAGCTGCTTTTTACTGCTGTGTTTATGCCGCTTTACACCCACTTGACTCACTTACAGAGAGATATCAATACATAGGTTTAAGATTCTTACTAGTCAGATATATTCTTGGGCGGTGAGTAGGGGGTGTTGAGTCCAGTTCCCTGAGCAAGGAGTAGGTCTTGTCTATTACATATTGGGTTTATGGAACGGTATCTGAGCTAATTTGAAACCCGTGTTTTATGCATCCCCCCGCCTCACATTTCCCGTTCAGCAGCCATAGTGTGTTTTCTAAACGTGTGACTCTGTTCCGTTTTGTAATTCAGTTCAAGTGTAGCGGTTTTTACATTCCCTCTATTAGTGATATTTTATGACAAGTGTCTTTTTCTGTGTGACCTTTTTCACTTAGAATCGTCGTACCTAAATCCACTCATCATGCTGCTACTAGCCTTATGACCTTGATTTCATGGCTGAGTGATATTCCATTGTACCTAAGGACCACAACTTCTTTATCCTTTTTTCTCTTTCCTGGGATATTTAAGGTGTAACGAAGTGGAGGTTCTTGTCAAGAGAGCAGCCCTAAACTTTGGGGTGCCTGTGTCTTGCTGATTTTTTATTTTTCCCAATGTATACGCCCATGAGTGGAAGTGCCCTATGCTCTCTAAGCTGAGTTTTTTAGATGTTTCAGGACACACCGTACACTTCTCCAGAGTGGCTGTTGGCAATTTACATCCCGCCCATCAGCGTAGCAAGGCTCCCGGTTCTCCATGGCCTGTCCTGCATTTCTGGTTTTGACACTTTATTCAGCATGGCCCTTTTGACCGATGGGAAGCGAGACTTCTTTGTAGCGCTGATTTGCCTTTCCAGGTTGCTTGGTTGGCCAAAAAGGGCGTATGCGTTTTTTCCTGAATATATTCAGGAAAAAACGCATACGCCCTTTTTGGCCAAGGGCATGATTGTCGAGGTTTGGCCGCTTTTCCTGTGCTTTCAAGGCGATTCGAATCTACCTCCTGAAATCTGTTTCCTGCAATTCTGCCTTGCTTTCAAATCCTCTTCGGTGCCTTCCCTCAATATATTTGTGGACAAGAGTTATCATTTATAACTCTGCAGGTTTGTGAATTGCAGTGCCCCTGAGCTCCATTGTTCAACTCGCTTACTTGGGAGCTGGCCGCAAAAGCACAGGATTGCTTCAGGCCCTATTCTGGTCCCGGGCGGCAGGCTGAGCCTGTGGTTAATTCTTCTTCCTGATGGGAAAATAGAGTGACCTGTGCCAGTCCCAACACCTAGAGCTCGTCTCTCATTGGTTCCCCCTCTTCCCGTTCATCCTCAGGACAAATCGCAACCTGTACGGAACAGGAGGTTAAAGGTGCTGAGTCTCCAAGGAGGGAGATTGCTAGTAAAGCGGCTGGAATGGCGAACCCGAGCACAAGGAGGTGAGAAATGAGGTGCGTTTTAGAAACCTTTCCCGATCACACAGTGTACCAGCTTCTGGGTTTCTCATGCATGTTTTCGATGTAGGAAGATGCCCTTGAACCTGGAGATTTGGGACCCATGGGATGGGTACCACGCAGTACTACTTTAAAGGGTCTGCGTTTGCTCACCCAACCTCACCAAACCTCTCAGCCCCAAGAGTGTCCACCCTTATGTCTCCGTCAGCTGTGGGTCTAGATATGGTCAATCCAGGTGGCATCACAGCCCCTGAACGAAGTTTGTAAGAATTTCTCTCTCTTTCACTGTCTTTGTTTCACGGGTTTTTAAAAGTAATTGATTTTTATAATGGGGTTTAGCTGCTTTTCACTGCTGTGTTTATGCCGCTTTACACCCACTTGATTCACTTACAGAGAGATATCAATACATAGGTTTAAGATTCTTACTAGTCAGATATATTCTTGGGCGGTGAGTAGGGGGTGTTGAGTCCAGTTCCCTGAGCAAGGAGTAGGTCTTGTCTATTACATATTGGGTTTATGGAACGGTATCTGAGCTAATTTGAAACCCGTGTTTTATGCATCCCCCCGCCTCACCTTTCCCGTTGAGCAGCCATAGTGTGTTTTCTAAACGTGTGACTCTGTTCCGTTTTGTAATTCAGTTCAAGTGTAGCGGTTTTTACATTCCCTCTATTAGTGATATTTTATGACAAGTGTCTTTTTCTGTGTGACTTTTTTCACTTAGAATCGTCGTACCTAAATCCACTCATCATGCTGCTACTAGCCTTATGACCTTGATTTCATGGCTGAGTGATATTCCATTGTACCTAAGGACCACAACTTCTTTATCCTTTTTTCTCTTTCCTGGGATATTTAAGGTGTAACGAAGTGGAGGTTCTTGTCAAGAGAGCAGCCCTAAACTTTGGGGTGCCTGTGTCTTGCTGATTTTTTATTTTTCCCAATGTATACGCCCATGAGTGGAAGTGCCCTATGCTCTCTAAGCTGAGTTTTTTAGATGTTTCAGGACACACCGTACACTTCTCCAGAGTGGCTGTTGGCAATTTACATCCCGCCCATCAGCGTAGCAAGGCTCCCGGTTCTCCATGGCCTGTCCTGCATTTCTGGTTTTGACACTTTATTCAGCATGGCCCTTTTGACCGATGGGAAGCGAGACTTCTTTGCAGCGCTGATTTGCCTTTCCAGGTTGCTTGGTTGGCCAAAAAGGGCGTATGCGTTTTTTCCTGAATATATTCAGGAAAAAACGCATACGCCCTTTTTGGCCAAGGGCATGATTGTCGAGGTTTGGCCGCTTTTCCTGTGCTTTCAAGGCGATTCGAATCTACCTCCTGAAATCTGTTTCCTGCAATTCTGCCTTGCTTTCAAATCCTCTTCGTTGCCTTCCCTCAATATATTTGTGGACAAGAGTTATCATTTATAACTCTGCAGGTTTGTGAATTGCAGTGCCCCTGAGCTCCATTGTTCAACTCGCTTACTTGGGAGCTGGCCGCAAAAGCACAGGATTGCTTCAGGCCCTATTCTTGTCCCGGGCGGCAGGCTGAGCCTGTGGTTAATTCTTCTTCCTGATGGGAAAATAGAGTGACCTGTGCCAGTTCCAACACCTAGAGCTAGTCTCTCATTGGTTCCCCCTCTTCCCGTTCATCCTCAGGACAAATCGCAACCTGTACGGAACAGGAGGTTAAAGGTGCTGAGTCTCCAAGGAGGGAGATTGCTAGTAAAGCGGCTGGAATGGCGAACCCGAGCACAAGGAGGTGAGAAATGAGGTGCGTTTTAGAAACCTTTCCCGATCACACGGTGTACCATCTTCTGGGTTTCTCATGCATGTTTTCGATGTAGGAAGATGCCCTTGAACCTGGAGATTTGGGACCCATGGGATGGGTACCACGCAGTACTACTTTAAAGGGTCTGCGTTTGCTCACCCAACCTCACCAAACCTCTCAGCCCCAAGAGTGTCCACCCTTATGTCTCCGTCAGCTGTGGGTCTAGATATGGTCAATCCAGGTGGCATCACAGCCCCTGAACGAATTGTGTAAGAATTTCTCTCTCTTTCACTGTCTTTGTTTCACGGGTTTTTAAAAGTAATTGATTTTTATAATGGGGTTTAGCTGCTTTTCACTGCTGTGTTTATGCCGCTTTACACCCACTTGACTCACTTACAGAGAGATATCAATACATAGGTTTAAGATTCTTACTAGTCAGATATATTCTTGGGCGGTGAGTAGGGGGTGTTGAGTCCAGTTCCCTGAGCAAGGAGTAGGTCTTGTCTATTACATATTGGGTTTATGGAACGGTATCTGAGCTAATTTGAAACCCGTGTTTTATGCATCCCCCCGCCTCACCTTTCCCGTTGAGCAGCCATAGTGTGTTTTCTAAACGTGTGACTCTGTTCCGTTTTGTAATTCAGTTCAAGTGTAGCGGTTTTTACATTCCCTCTATTAGTGATATCTTATGACAAGTGTCTTTTTCTGTGTGACTTTTTTCACTTAGAATCGTCGTACCTAAATCCACTCATCATGCTGCTACTAGCCTTATGACCTTGATTTCATGGCTGAGTGATATTCCATTGTACATAAGGACCACAACTTCTTTATCCTTTTTTCTCTTTCCTGGGATATTTAAGGTGTAACGAAGTGGAGGTTCTTGTCAAGAGAGCAGCCCTAAACTTTGGGGTGCCTGTGTCTTGCTGATTTTTAGTTTTCCCAATGTATACGCCCATGAGTGGAAGTGCCCTATGCTCTCTAAGCTGAGTTTTTTAGATGTTTCAGGACACACCGTACACTTCTCCAGAGTGGCTGTTGGCAATTTACATCCCGCCCATCAGCGTAGCAAGGCTCCCGGTTCTCCATGGCCTGTCCTGCATTTCTGGTTTTGACACTTTATTCAGCATGGCCCTTTTGACCGATGGGAAGCGAGACTTCTTTGTAGCGCTGATTTGCCTTTCCAGGTTGCTTGGTTGGCCAAAAAGGGCGTATGCGTTTTTTCCTGAATATATTCAGGAAAAAACGCATACGCCCTTTTTGGCCAAGGGCATGATTGTCGAGGTTTGGCCGCTTTTCCTGTGCTTTCAAGGCGATTCGAATCTACCTCCTGAAATCTGTTTCCTGCAATTCTGCCTTGCTTTCAAATCCTCTTCGGTGCCTTCCCTCAATATATTTGTGGACAAGAGTTATCATTTATAACTCTGCAGGTTTGTGAATTGCAGTGCCCCTGAGCTCCATTGTTCAACTCGCTTACTTGGGAGCTGGCCGCAAAAGCACAGGATTGCTTCAGGCCCTATTCTTGTCCCGGGCGGCAGGCTGAGCCTGTGGTTAATTCTTCTTCCTGATGGGAAAATAGAGTGACCTGTGCCAGTTCCAACACCTAGAGCTAGTCTCTCATTGGTTCCCCCTCTTCCCGTTCATCCTCAGGACAAATCGCAACCTGTACGGAACAGGAGGTTAAAGGTGCTGAGTCTCCAAGGAGGGAGATTGCTAGTAAAGCGGCTGGAATGGCGAACCCGAGCACAAGGAGGTGAGAAATGAGGTGCGTTTTAGAAACCTTTCCCGATCACACGGTGTACCATCTTCTGGGTTTCTCATGCATGTTTTCGATGTAGGAAGATGCCCTTGAACCTGGAGATTTGGGACCCATGGGATGGGTACCACGCAGTACTACTTTAAAGGGTCTGCGTTTGCTCACCCAACCTCACCAAACCTCTCAGCCCCAAGAGTGTCCACCCTTATGTCTCCGTCAGCTGTGGGTCTAGATATGGTCAATCCAGGTGGCATCACAGCCCCTGAACGAATTGTGTAAGAATTTCTCTCTCTTTCACTGTCTTTGTTTCACGGGTTTTTAAAAGTAATTGATTTTTATAATGGGGTTTAGCTGCTTTTCACTGCTGTGTTTATGCCGCTTTACACCCACTTGACTCACTTACAGAGAGATATCAATACATAGGTTTAAGATTTTTACTAGTCAGATATATTCTTGGGCGGTGAGTAGGGGGTGTTGAGTCCAGTTCCCTGAGCAAGGAGTAGGTCTTGTCTATTACATATTGGGTTTATGGAACGGTATCTGAGCTAATTTGAAACCCGTGTTTTATGCATCCCCCCGCCTCACCTTTCCCGTTGAGCAGCCATAGTGTGTTTTCTAAACGTGTGACTCTGTTCCGTTTTGTAATTCAGTTCAAGTGTAGCGGTTTTTACATTCCCTCTATTAGTGATATCTTATGACAAGTGTCTTTTTCTGTGTGACTTTTTTCACTTAGAATCGTCGTACCTAAATCCACTCATCATGCTGCTACTAGCCTTATGACCTTGATTTCATGGCTGAGTGATATTCCATTGTACATACGGACCACAACTTCTTTATCCTTTTTTCTCTTTCCTGGGATATTTAAGGTGTAACGAAGTGGAGGATCTTGTCAAGAGAGCAGCCCTAAACTTTGGGGTGCCTGTGTCTTGCTGATTTTTTATTTTTCCCAATGTATACGCCCATGAGTGGAAGTGCCCTATGCTCTCTAACCTGAGTTTTTTAGATGTTTCAGGACACACCGTACACTTCTCCAGAGTGGCTGTTGGCAATTTACATCCCGCCCTTCAGCGTAGCAAGGCTCCCGGTTCTCCATGGCCTGTCCTGCATTTCTGGTTTTGACACTTTATTCAGCATGGCCCTTTTGACCGATGGGAAGCGAGACTTCTTTGTAGCGCTGATTTGCCTTTCCAGGTTGCTTGGTTGGCCAAAAAGGGCGTATGCGTTTTTTCCTGAATATATTCAGGAAAAAACGCATACGCCCTTTTTGGCCAAGGGCATGATTGTCGAGGTTTGGCCGCTTTTCCTGTGCTTTCAAGGCGATTCGAATCTACCTCCTGAAATCTGTTTCCTGCAATTCTGCCTTGCTTTCAAATCCTCTTCGGTGCCTTCCCTCAATATATTTGTGGACAAGAGTTATCATTTATAACTCTGCAGGTTTGTGAATTGCAGTGCCCCTGAGCTCCATTGTTCAACTCGCTTACTTGGGAGCTGGCCGCAAAAGCACAGGATTGCTTCAGGCCCTATTCTGGTCCCGGGCGGCAGGCTGAGCCTGTGGTTAATTCTTCTTCCTGATGGGAAAATAGAGTGACCTGTGCCAGTCCCAACACCTAGAGCTCGTCTCTCATTGGTTCCCCCTCTTCCCGTTCATCCTCAGGACAAATCGCAACCTGTACGGAACAGGAGGTTAAAGGTGCTGAGTCTCCAAGGAGGGAGATTGCTAGTAAAGCGGCTGGAATGGCGAACCCGAGCACAAGGAGGTGAGAAATGAGGTGCGTTTTAGAAACCTTTCCCGATCACACGGTGTACCAGCTTCTGGGTTTCTCATGCATGTTTTCGATGTAGGAAGATGCCCTTGAACCTGGAGATTTGGGACCCATGGGATGGGTACCACGCAGTACTACTTTAAAGGGTCTGCGTTTGCTCACCCAACCTCACCAAACCTCTCAGCCCCAAGAGTGTCCACCCTTATGTCTCCGTCAGCTGTGGGTCTAGATATGGTCAATCCAGGTGGCATCACAGCCCCTGAACGAAGTTTGTAAGAATTTCTCTCTCTTTCACTGTCTTTGTTTCACGGGTTTTTAAAAGTAATTGATTTTTATAATGGGGTTTAGCTGCTTTTTACTGCTGTGTTTATGCCGCTTTACACCCACTTGACTCACTTACAGAGAGATATCAATACATAGGTTTAAGATTCTTACTAGTCAGATATATTCTTGGGCGGTGAGTAGGGGGTGTTGAGTCCAGTTCCCTGAGCAAGGAGTAGGTCTTGTCTATTACATATTGGGTTTATGGAACGGTATCTGAGCTAATTTGAAACCCGTGTTTTATGCATCCCCCCGCCTCACATTTCCCGTTCAGCAGCCATAGTGTGTTTTCTAAACGTGTGACTCTGTTCCGTTTTGTAATTCAGTTCAAGTGTAGCGGTTTTTACATTCCCTCTATTAGTGATATTTTATGACAAGTGTCTTTTTCTGTGTGACCTTTTTCACTTAGAATCGTCGTACCTAAATCCACTCATCATGCTGCTACTAGCCTTATGACCTTGATTTCATGGCTGAGTGATATTCCATTGTACCTAAGGACCACAACTTCTTTATCCTTTTTTCTCTTTCCTGGGATATTTAAGGTGTAACGAAGTGGAGGTTCTTGTCAAGAGAGCAGCCCTAAACTTTGGGGTGCCTGTGTCTTGCTGATTTTTTATTTTTCCCAATGTATACGCCCATGAGTGGAAGTGCCCTATGCTCTCTAAGCTGAGTTTTTTAGATGTTTCAGGACACACCGTACACTTCTCCAGAGTGGCTGTTGGCAATTTACATCCCGCCCATCAGCGTAGCAAGGCTCCCGGTTCTCCATGGCCTGTCCTGCATTTCTGGTTTTGACACTTTATTCAGCATGGCCCTTTTGACCGATGGGAAGCGAGACTTCTTTGTAGCGCTGATTTGCCTTTCCAGGTTGCTTGGTTGGCCAAAAAGGGCGTATGCGTTTTTTCCTGAATATATTCAGGAAAAAACGCATACGCCCTTTTTGGCCAAGGGCATGATTGTCGAGGTTTGGCCGCTTTTCCTGTGCTTTCAAGGCGATTCGAATCTACCTCCTGAAATCTGTTTCCTGCAATTCTGCCTTGCTTTCAAATCCTCTTCGGTGCCTTCCCTCAATATATTTGTGGACAAGAGTTATCATTTATAACTCTGCAGGTTTGTGAATTGCAGTGCCCCTGAGCTCCATTGTTCAACTCGCTTACTTGGGAGCTGGCCGCAAAAGCACAGGATTGCTTCAGGCCCTATTCTGGTCCCGGGCGGCAGGCTGAGCCTGTGGTTAATTCTTCTTCCTGATGGATAAATAGAGTGACCTGTGCCAGTCCCAACACCTAGAGCTCGTCTCTCATTGGTTCCCCCTCTTCCCGTTCATCCTCAGGACAAATCGCAACCTGTACGGAACAGGAGGTTAAAGGTGCTGAGTCTCCAAGGAGGGAGATTGCTAGTAAAGCGGCTGGAATGGCGAACCCGAGCACAAGGAGGTGAGAAATGAGGTGCGTTTTAGAAACCTTTCCCGATCACACGGTGTACCATCTTCTGGGTTTCTCATGCATGTTTTCGATGTAGGAAGATGCCCTTGAACCTGGAGATTTGGGACCCATGGGATGGGTACCACGCAGTACTACTTTAAAGGGTCTGCGTTTGCTCACCCAACCTCACCAAACCTCTCAGCCCCAAGAGTGTCCACCCTTATGTCTCCGTCAGCTGTGGGTCTAGATATGGTCAATCCAGGTGGCATCACAGCCCCTGAACGAAGTTTGTAAGAATTTCTCTCTCTTTCACTGTCTTTGTTTCACGGGTTTTTAAAAGTAATTGATTTTTATAATGGGGTTTAGCTGCTTTTCACTGCTGTGTTTATGCCGCTTTACACCCACTTGATTCACTTACAGAGAGATATCAATACATAGGTTTAAGATTCTTACTAGTCAGATATATTCTTGGGCGGTGAGTAGGGGGTGTTGAGTCCAGTTCCCTGAGCAAGGAGTAGGTCTTGTCTATTACATATTGGGTTTATGGAACGGTATCTGAGCTAATTTGAAACCCGTGTTTTATGCATCCCCCCGCCTCACCTTTCCCGTTGAGCAGCCATAGTGTGTTTTCTAAACGTGTGACTCTGTTCCGTTTTGTAATTCAGTTCAAGTGTAGCGGTTTTTACATTCCCACTATTAGTGATATTTTATGACAAGTGTCTTTTTCTGTGTGACTTTTTTCACTTAGAATCGTCGTACCTAAATCCACTCATCATGCTGCTACTAGCCTTATGACCTTGATTTCATGGCTGAGTGATATTCCATTGTACCTAAGGACCACAACTTCTTTATCCTTTTTTCTCTTTCCTGGGATATTTAAGGTGTAACGAAGTGGAGGTTCTTGTCAAGAGAGCAGCCCTAAACTTTGGGGTGCCTGTGTCTTGCTGATTTTTTATTTTTCCCAATGTATACGCCCATGAGTGGAAGTGCCCTATGCTCTCTAAGCTGAGTTTTTTAGATGTTTCAGGACACACCGTACACTTCTCCAGAGTGGCTGTTGGCAATTTACATCCCGCCCATCAGCGTAGCAAGGCTCCCGGTTCTCCATGGCCTGTCCTGCATTTCTGGTTTTGACACTTTATTCAGCATGGCCCTTTTGACCGATGGGAAGCGAGACTTCTTTGCAGCGCTGATTTGCCTTTCCAGGTTGCTTGGTTGGCCAAAAAGGGCGTATGCGTTTTTTCCTGAATATATTCAGGAAAAAACGCATACGCCCTTTTTGGCCAAGGGCATGATTGTCGAGGTTTGGCCGCTTTTCCTGTGCTTTCAAGGCGATTCGAATCTACCTCCTGAAATCTGTTTCCTGCAATTCTGCCTTGCTTTCAAATCCTCTTCGTTGCCTTCCCTCAATATATTTGTGGACAAGAGTTATCATTTATAACTCTGCAGGTTTGTGAATTGCAGTGCCCCTGAGCTCCATTGTTCAACTCGCTTACTTGGGAGCTGGCCGCAAAAGCACAGGATTGCTTCAGGCCCTATTCTTGTCCCGGGCGGCAGGCTGAGCCTGTGGTTAATTCTTCTTCCTGATGGGAAAATAGAGTGACCTGTGCCAGTTCCAACACCTAGAGCTAGTCTCTCATTGGTTCCCCCTCTTCCCGTTCATCCTCAGGACAAATCGCAACCTGTACGGAACAGGAGGTTAAAGGTGCTGAGTCTCCAAGGAGGGAGATTGCTAGTAAAGCGGCTGGAATGGCGAACCCGAGCACAAGGAGGTGAGAAATGAGGTGCGTTTTAGAAACCTTTCCCGATCACACGGTGTACCATCTTCTGGGTTTCTCATGCATGTTTTCGATGTAGGAAGATGCCCTTGAACCTGGAGATTTGGGACCCATGGGATGGGTACCACGCAGTACTACTTTAAAGGGTCTGCGTTTGCTCACCCAACCTCACCAAACCTCTCAGCCCCAAGAGTGTCCACCCTTATGTCTCCGTCAGCTGTGGGTCTAGATATGGTCAATCCAGGTGGCATCACAGCCCCTGAACGAATTGTGTAAGAATTTCTCTCTCTTTCACTGTCTTTGTTTCACGGGTTTTTAAAAGTAATTGATTTTTATAATGGGGTTTAGCTGCTTTTCACTGCTGTGTTTATGCCGCTTTACACCCACTTGACTCACTTACAGAGAGATATCAATACATAGGTTTAAGATTTTTACTAGTCAGATATATTCTTGGGCGGTGAGTAGGGGGTGTTGAGTCCAGTTCCCTGAGCAAGGAGTAGGTCTTGTCTATTACATATTGGGTTTATGGAACGGTATCTGAGCTAATTTGAAACCCGTGTTTTATGCATCCCCCCGCCTCACCTTTCCCGTTGAGCAGCCATAGTGTGTTTTCTAAACGTGTGACTCTGTTCCGTTTTGTAATTCAGTTCAAGTGTAGCGGTTTTTACATTCCCTCTATTAGTGATATCTTATGACAAGTGTCTTTTTCTGTGTGACTTTTTTCACTTAGAATCGTCGTACCTAAATCCACTCATCATGCTGCTACTAGCCTTATGACCTTGATTTCATGGCTGAGTGATATTCCATTGTACATAAGGACCACAACTTCTTTATCCTTTTTTCTCTTTCCTGGGATATTTAAGGTGTAACGAAGTGGAGGTTCTTGTCAAGAGAGCAGCCCTAAACTTTGGGGTGCCTGTGTCTTGCTGATTTTTAGTTTTCCCAATGTATACGCCCATGAGTGGAAGTGCCCTATGCTCTCTAAGCTGAGTTTTTTAGATGTTTCAGGACACACCGTACACTTCTCCAGAGTGGCTGTTGGCAATTTACATCCCGCCCATCAGCGTAGCAAGGCTCCCGGTTCTCCATGGCCTGTCCTGCATTTCTGGTTTTGACACTTTATTCAGCATGGCCCTTTTGACCGATGGGAAGCGAGACTTCTTTGTAGCGCTGATTTGCCTTTCCAGGTTGCTTGGTTGGCCAAAAAGGGCGTATGCGTTTTTTCCTGAATATATTCAGGAAAAAACGCATACGCCCTTTTTGGCCAAGGGCATGATTGTCGAGGTTTGGCCGCTTTTCCTGTGCTTTCAAGGCGATTCGAATCTACCTCCTGAAATCTGTTTCCTGCAATTCTGCCTTGCTTTCAAATCCTCTTCGGTGCCTTCCCTCAATATATTTGTGGACAAGAGTTATCATTTATAACTCTGCAGGTTTGTGAATTGCAGTGCCCCTGAGCTCCATTGTTCAACTCGCTTACTTGGGAGCTGGCCGCAAAAGCACAGGATTGCTTCAGGCCCTATTCTTGTCCCGGGCGGCAGGCTGAGCCTGTGGTTAATTCTTCTTCCTGATGGGAAAATAGAGTGACCTGTGCCAGTTCCAACACCTAGAGCTAGTCTCTCATTGGTTCCCCCTCTTCCCGTTCATCCTCAGGACAAATCGCAACCTGTACGGAACAGGAGGTTAAAGGTGCTGAGTCTCCAAGGAGGGAGATTGCTAGTAAAGCGGCTGGAATGGCGAACCCGAGCACAAGGAGGTGAGAAATGAGGTGCGTTTTAGAAACCTTTCCCGATCACACGGTGTACCATCTTCTGGGTTTCTCATGCATGTTTTCGATGTAGGAAGATGCCCTTGAACCTGGAGATTTGGGACCCATGGGATGGGTACCACGCAGTACTACTTTAAAGGGTCTGCGTTTGCTCACCCAACCTCACCAAACCTCTCAGCCCCAAGAGTGTCCACCCTTATGTCTCCGTCAGCTGTGGGTCTAGATATGGTCAATCCAGGTGGCATCACAGCCCCTGAACGAATTGTGTAAGAATTTCTCTCTCTTTCACTGTCTTTGTTTCACGGGTTTTTAAAAGTAATTGATTTTTATAATGGGGTTTAGCTGCTTTTCACTGCTGTGTTTATGCCGCTTTACACCCACTTGACTCACTTACAGAGAGATATCAATACATAGGTTTAAGATTTTTACTAGTCAGATATATTCTTGGGCGGTGAGTAGGGGGTGTTGAGTCCAGTTCCCTGAGCAAGGAGTAGGTCTTGTCTATTACATATTGGGTTTATGGAACGGTATCTGAGCTAATTTGAAACCCGTGTTTTATGCATCCCCCCGCCTCACCTTTCCCGTTGAGCAGCCATAGTGTGTTTTCTAAACGTGTGACTCTGTTCCGTTTTGTAATTCAGTTCAAGTGTAGCGGTTTTTACATTCCCTCTATTAGTGATATCTTATGACAAGTGTCTTTTTCTGTGTGACATTTTTCACGTAGAATCGTCGTACCTAAATCCACTCATCATGCTGCTACTAGCCTTATGACCTTGATTTCATGGCTGAGTGATATTCCATTGTACATAAGGACCACAACTTCTTTATCCTTTTTTCTCTTTCCTGGGATATTTAAGGTGTAACGAAGTGGAGGTTCTTGTCAAGAGAGCAGCCCTAAACTTTGGGGTGCCTGTGTCTTGCTGATTTTTAGTTTTCCCAATGTATACGCCCATGAGTGGAAGTGCCCTATGCTCTCTAAGCTGAGTTTTTTAGATGTTTCAGGACACACCGTACACTTCTCCAGAGTGGCTGTTGGCAATTTACATCCCGCCCATCAGCGTAGCAAGGCTCCCGGTTCTCCATGGCCTGTCCTGCATTTCTGGTTTTGACACTTTATTCAGCATGGCCCTTTTGACCGATGGGAAGCGAGACTTCTTTGTAGCGCTGATTTGCCTTTCCAGGTTGCTTGGTTGGCCAAAAAGGGCGTATGCGTTTTTTCCTGAATATATTCAGGAAAAAACGCATACGCCCTTTTTGGCCAAGGGCATGATTGTCGAGGTTTGGCCGCTTTTCCTGTGCTTTCAAGGCGATTCGAATCTACCTCCTGAAATCTGTTTCCTGCAATTCTGCCTTGCTTTCAAATCCTCTTCGTTGCGTTCCCTCAATATATTTGTGGACAAGAGTTATCATTTATAACTCTGCAGGTTTGTGAATTGCAGTGCCCCTGAGCTCCATTGTTCAACTCGCTTACTTGGGAGCTGGCCGCAAAAGCACAGGATTGCTTCAGGCCCTATTCTTGTCCCGGGCGGCAGGCTGAGCCTGTGGTTAATTCTTCTTCCTGATGGGAAAATAGAGTGACCTGTGCCAGTTCCAACACCTAGAGCTAGTCTCTCATTGGTTCCCCCTCTTCCCGTTCATCCTCAGGACAAATCGCAACCTGTACGGAACAGGAGGTTAAAGGTGCTGAGTCTCCAAGGAGGGAGATTGCTAGTAAAGCGGCTGGAATGGCGAACCCGAGCACAAGGAGGTGAGAAATGAGGTGCGTTTTAGAAACCTTTCCCGATCACACGGTGTACCATCTTCTGGGTTTCTCATGCATGTTTTCGATGTAGGAAGATGCCCTTGAACCTGGAGATTTGGGACCCATGGGATGGGTACCACGCAGTACTACTTTAAAGGGTCTGCGTTTGCTCACCCAACCTCACCAAACCTCTCAGCCCCAAGAGTGTCCACCCTTATGTCTCCGTCAGCTGTGGGTCTAGATATGGTCAATCCAGGTGGCATCACAGCCCCTGAACGAATTGTGTAAGAATTTCTCTCTCTTTCACTGTCTTTGTTTCACGGGTTTTTAAAAGTAATTGATTTTTATAATGGGGTTTAGCTGCTTTTCACTGCTGTGTTTATGCCGCTTTACACCCACTTGACTCACTTACAGAGAGATATCAATACATAGGTTTAAGATTTTTACTAGTCAGATATATTCTTGGGCGGTGAGTAGGGGGTGTTGAGTCCAGTTCCCTGAGCAAGGAGTAGGTCTTGTCTATTACATATTGGGTTTATGGAACGGTATCTGAGCTAATTTGAAACCCGTGTTTTATGCATCCCCCCGCCTCACCTTTCCCGTTGAGCAGCCATAGTGTGTTTTCTAAACGTGTGACTCTGTTCCGTTTTGTAATTCAGTTCAAGTGTAGCGGTTTTTACATTCCCTCTATTAGTGATATCTTATGACAAGTGTCTTTTTCTGTGTGACTTTTTTCACTTAGAATCGTCGTACCTAAATCCACTCATCATGCTGCTACTAGCCTTATGACCTTGATTTCATGGCTGAGTGATATTCCATTGTACATAAGGACCACAACTTCTTTATCCTTTTTTCTCTTTCCTGGGATATTTAAGGTGTAACGAAGTGGAGGTTCTTGTCAAGAGAGCAGCCCTAAACTTTGGGGTGCCTGTGTCTTGCTGATTTTTAGTTTTCCCAATGTATACGCCCATGAGTGGAAGTGCCCTATGCTCTCTAAGCTGAGTTTTTTAGATGTTTCAGGACACACCGTACACTTCTCCAGAGTGGCTGTTGGCAATTTACATCCCGCCCATCAGCGTAGCAAGGCTCCCGGTTCTCCATGGCCTGTCCTGCATTTCTGGTTTTGACACTTTATTCAGCATGGCCCTTTTGACCGATGGGAAGCGAGACTTCTTTGTAGCGCTGATTTGCCTTTCCAGGTTGCTTGGTTGGCCAAAAAGGGCGTATGCGTTTTTTCCTGAATATATTCAGGAAAAAACGCATACGCCCTTTTTGGCCAAGGGCATGATTGTCGAGGTTTGGCCGCTTTTCCTGTGCTTTCAAGGCGATTCGAATCTACCTCCTGAAATCTGTTTCCTGCAATTCTGCCTTGCTTTCAAATCCTCTTCGGTGCCTTCCCTCAATATATTTGTGGACAAGAGTTATCATTTATAACTCTGCAGGTTTGTGAATTGCAGTGCCCCTGAGCTCCATTGTTCAACTCGCTTACTTGGGAGCTGGCCGCAAAAGCACAGGATTGCTTCAGGCCCTATTCTTGTCCCGGGCGGCAGGCTGAGCCTGTGGTTAATTCTTCTTCCTGATGGGAAAATAGAGTGACCTGTGCCAGTTCCAACACCTAGAGCTAGTCTCTCATTGGTTCCCCCTCTTCCCGTTCATCCTCAGGACAAATCGCAACCTGTACGGAACAGGAGGTTAAAGGTGCTGAGTCTCCAAGGAGGGAGATTGCTAGTAAAGCGGCTGGAATGGCGAACCCGAGCACAAGGAGGTGAGAAATGAGGTGCGTTTTAGAAACCTTTCCCGATCACACGGTGTACCATCTTCTGGGTTTCTCATGCATGTTTTCGATGTAGGAAGATGCCCTTGAACCTGGAGATTTGGGACCCATGGGATGGGTACCACGCAGTACTACTTTAAAGGGTCTGCGTTTGCTCACCCAACCTCACCAAACCTCTCAGCCCCAAGAGTGTCCACCCTTATGTCTCCGTCAGCTGTGGGTCTAGATATGGTCAATCCAGGTGGCATCACAGCCCCTGAACGAATTGTGTAAGAATTTCTCTCTCTTTCACTGTCTTTGTTTCACGGGTTTTTAAAAGTAATTGATTTTTATAATGGGGTTTAGCTGCTTTTCACTGCTGTGTTTATGCCGCTTTACACCCACTTGACTCACTTACAGAGAGATATCAATACATAGGTTTAAGATTTTTACTAGTCAGATATATTCTTGGGCGGTGAGTAGGGGGTGTTGAGTCCAGTTCCCTGAGCAAGGAGTAGGTCTTGTCTATTACATATTGGGTTTATGGAACGGTATCTGAGCTAATTTGAAACCCGTGTTTTATGCATCCCCCCGCCTCACCTTTCCCGTTGAGCAGCCATAGTGTGTTTTCTAAACGTGTGACTCTGTTCCGTTTTGTAATTCAGTTCAAGTGTAGCGGTTTTTACATTCCCTCTATTAGTGATATCTTATGACAAGTGTCTTTTTCTGTGTGACTTTTTTCACTTAGAATCGTCGTACCTAAATCCACTCATCATGCTGCTACTAGCCTTATGACCTTGATTTCATGGCTGAGTGATATTCCATTGTACATAAGGACCACAACTTCTTTATCCTTTTTTCTCTTTCCTGGGATATTTAAGGTGTAACGAAGTGGAGGTTCTTGTCAAGAGAGCAGCCCTAAACTTTGGGGTGCCTGTGTCTTGCTGATTTTTAGTTTTCCCAATGTATACGCCCATGAGTGGAAGTGCCCTATGCTCTCTAAGCTGAGTTTTTTAGATGTTTCAGGACACACCGTACACTTCTCCAGAGTGGCTGTTGGCAATTTACATCCCGCCCATCAGCGTAGCAAGGCTCCCGGTTCTCCATGGCCTGTCCTGCATTTCTGGTTTTGAAACTTTATTCAGCATGGCCCTTTTGACCGATGGGAAGCGAGACTTCTTTGTAGCGCTGATTTGCCTTTCCAGGTTGCTTGGTTGGCCAAAAAGGGCGTATGCGTTTTTTCCTGAATATATTCAGGAAAAAACGCATACGCCCTTTTTGGCCAAGGGCATGATTGTCGAGGTTTGGCCGCTTTTCCTGTGCTTTCAAGGCGATTCGAATCTACCTCCTGAAATCTGTTTCCTGCAATTCTGCCTTGCTTTCAAATCCTCTTCGTTGCCTTCCTTCAATATATTTGTGGACAAGAGTTATCATTTATAACTCTGCAGGTTTGTGAATTGCAGTGCCCCTGAGCTCCATTGTTCAACTCGCTTACTTGGGAGCTGGCCGCAAAAGCACAGGATTGCTTCAGTCCCTATTCTGGTCCCGGGCGGCAGGCTGAGACTGTGGTTAATTCTTCTTCCTGATGGGAAAATAGAGTGACCTGTGCCAGTTCCAACACCTAGAGCTAGTCTCTCATTGGTTCCCCCTCTTCCCGTTCATCCTCAGGACAAATCGCAACCTGTACGGAACAGGAGGTTAAAGGTGCTGAGTCTCCAAGGAGGGAGATTGCTAGTAAAGCGGCTGGAATGGTGAACCCGAGCACAAGGAGGTGAGAAATGAGGTGCGTTTTAGAAACCTTTCCCGATCACACGGTGTACCATCTTCTGGGTTTCTCATGCATGTTTTCGATGTAGGAAGATGCCCTTGAACCTGGAGATTTGGGACCCATGGAATGGGTACCACGCAGTACTACTTTAAAGGGTCTGCGTTTGCTCACCCAACCTCACCAAACCTCTCAGCCCCAAGAGTGTCCACCCTTATGTCTCCGTCAGCTGTGGGTCTAGATATGGTCAATCCAGGTGGCATCACAGCCCCTGAACGAATTGTGTAAGAATTTCTCTCTCTTTCACTGTCTTTGTTTCACGGGTTTTTAAAAGTAATTGATTTTTATAATGGGGTTTAGCTGCTTTTCACTGCTGTGTTTATGCCGCTTTACACCCACTTGACTCACTTACAGAGAGATATCAATACATAGGTTTAAGATTCTTACTAGTCAGATATATTCTTGGGCGGTGAGTAGGGGGTGTTGAGTCCAGTTCCCTGAGCAAGGAGTAGGTCTTGTCTATTACATATTGGGTTTATGGAACGGTATCTGAGCTAATTTGAAACCCGTGTTTTATGCATTCCCCCGCCTCACCTTTCCCGTTGAGCAGCCATAGTGTGTTTTCTAAACGTGTGACTCTGTTCCGTTTTGTAATTCAGTTCAAGTGTAGCGGTTTTTACATTCCCTCTATTAGTGATATCTTATGACAAGTGTCTTTTTCTGTGTGACTTTTTTCACTTAGAATCCTCGTACCTAAATCCACTCATCATGCTGCTACTAGCCTTATGACCTTGATTTCATGGCTGAGTGATATTCCATTGTACATAAGGACCACAACTTCTTTATCCTTTTTTCTCTTTCCTGGGATATTTAAGGTGTAACGAAGTGGAGGTTCTTGTCAAGAGAGCAGCCCTAAACTTTGGGGTGCCTGTGTCTTGCTGATTTTTAGTTTTCCCAATGTATACGCCCATGAGTGGAAGTGCCCTATGCTCTCTAAGCTGAGTTTTTTAGATGTTTCAGGACACACCGTACACTTCTCCAGAGTGGCTGTTGGCAATTTACATCCCGCCCATCAGCGTAGCAAGGCTCCCGGTTCTCCATGGCCTGTCCTGCATTTCTGGTTTTGACACTTTATTCAGCATGGCCCTTTTGACCGATGGGAAGCGAGACTTCTTTGTAGCGCTGATTTGCCTTTCCAGGTTGCTTGGTTGGCCAAAAAGGGCGTATGCGTTTTTTCCTGAATATATTCAGGAAAAAACGCATACGCCCTTTTTGGCCAAGGGCATGATTGTCGAGGTTTGGCCGCTTTTCCTGTGCTTTCAAGGCGATTCGAATCTACCTCCTGAAATCTGTTTCCTGCAATTCTGCCTTGCTTTCAAATCCTCTTCGTTGCCTTCCCTCAATATATTTGTGGACAAGAGTTATCATTTATAACTCTGCAGGTTTGTGAATTGCAGTGCCCCTGAGCTCCATTGTTCAACTCGCTTACTTGGGAGCTGGCCGCAAAAGCACAGGATTGCTTCAGGCCCTATTCTGGTCCCGGGCGGCAGGCTGAGACTGTGGTTAATTCTTCTTCCTGATGGGAAAATAGAGTGACCTGTGCCAGTTCCAACACCTAGCGCTAGTCTCTCATTGGTTCCCCCTCTTCCCGTTCATCCTCAGGACAAATCGCAACCTGTACGGAACAGGAGGTTAAAGGTGCTGAGTCTCCAAGGAGGGAGATTGCTAGTAAAGCGGCTGGAATGGCGAACCCGAGCACAAGGAGGTGAGAAATGAGGTGCGTTTTAGAAACCTTTCCCGATCACACGGTGTACCATCTTCTGGGTTTCTCATGCATGTTTTCAATGTAGGAAGATGCCCTTGAACCTGGAGATTTGGGACCCATGGGATGGGTACCACGCAGTACTACTTTAAAGGGTCTGCGTTTGCTCACCCAACCTCACCAAACCTCTCAGCCCCAAGAGTGTCCACCCTTATGTCTCCGTCAGCTGTGGGTCTAGATATGGTCAATCCAGGTGGCATCACAGCCCCTGAACGAATTGTGTAAGAATTTCTCTCTCTTTCACTGTCTTTGTTTCACGGGTTTTTAAAAGTAATTGATTTTTATAATGGGGTTTAGCTGCTTTTCACTGCTGTGTTTATGCCGCTTTACACCCACTTGACTCACTTACAGAGAGATATCAATACATAGGTTTAAGATTCTTACTAGTCAGATATATTCTTGGGCGGTGAGTAGGGGGTGTTGAGTCCAGTTCCCTGAGCAAGGAGTAGGTCTTGTCTATTACATATTGGGTTTATGGAACGGTATCTGAGCTAATTTGAAACCCGTGTTTTATGCATCCCCCCGCCTCACCTTTCCCGTTGAGCAGCCATAGTGTGTTTTCTAAACGTGTGACTCTGTTCCGTTTTGTAATTCAGTTCAAGTGTAGCGGTTATTACATTCCCTCTATTAGTGATATCTTATGACAAGTGTGTCTTTCTGTGTGAATTTTTTCACTTAGAATCGTCGTACCTAAATCCACTCATCATACTGCTACTAGCCTTATGACGTTGATTTCATGGCTGAGTGATATTCCATTGTATATAAGGATCACAACTTCTTTATCCATTTTTCTCTTTCCTGGGATATTTAAGGTGTAACGAAGTGGAGGTTCTTGTCAAGAGAGCAGCCCTAAACTTTGGGGTGCCTTTGTCTTGCTGATTTTTTATTTTTCCCAATTTATACGCCCATGAGTGGAAGTGCCCTATGCTCTCTAAGCTGAGTTTTTTAGATGTTTCAGGACACACCGTACACTTCTCCAGAGTGGCTGTTGGCAATTTACATCCCGCCCATCAGCGTAGCAAGGCTCCCGGTTCTCCATGGCCTGTCCTGCATTTCTGGTTTTGACACTTTATTCAGCATGGCCCTTTTGACCGATGGGAAGCGAGACTTCTTTGTAGCGCTGATTTGCCTTTCCAGGTTGCTTGGTTGGCCAAAAAGGGCGTATGCGTTTTTTCCTGAATATATTCAGGAAAAAACGCATACGCCCTTTTTGGCCAAGGGCATGATTGTCGAGGTTTGGCCGCTTTTCCTGTGCTTTCAAGGCGATTCGAATCTACCTCCTGAAATCTGTTTCCTGCAATTCTGCCTTGCTTTCAAATCCTCTTCGGTGCCTTCCCTCAATATATTTGTGGACAAGAGTTATCATTTATAACTCTGCAGGTTTGTGAATTGCAGTGCCCCTGAGCTCCATTGTTCAACTCGCTTACTTGGGAGCTGGCCGCAAAAGCACAGGATTGCTTCAGGCCCTATTCTGGTCCCGGGCGGCAGGCTGAGCCTGTGGTTAATTCTTCTTCCTGATGGGAAAATAGAGTGACCTGTGCCAGTCCCAACAGCTAGAGCTAGTCTCTCATTGGTTCCCCCTCTTCCCGTTCATCCTCAGGACAAATTGCAACCTGTACGGAACAGGAGGTTAAAGGTGCTGAGTCTCCAAGGAGGGAGATTGCTAGTAAAGCGGCTGGAATGGCGAACCCGAGCACAAGGAGGTGAGAAATGAGGTGCGTTTTAGAAACCTTTCCTGATCACACGGTGTACCATCTTCTGGGTTTCTCATGCATGTTTTCGATGTAGGAAGATGCCCTTGAACCTGGAGATTTGGGACCCATGGGATGGGTACCACGCAGTACTACTTTAAAGGGTCTGCGTTTGCTCACCCAACCTCACCAAACCTCTCAGCCCCTAGAGTGTCCACCCTTATGTCTCCGTCAGCTGTGGGTCTAGATATGGTCAATCCAGGTGGCATCACAGCCCCTGAACGAATTGTGTAAGAATTTCTCTCTCTTTCACTGTCTTTTTTTCACGGGTTTTTAAAAGTAATTGATTTTTATAATGTGGTTTAGCTGCTTTTCACTGCTGTGTTTATGCCGCTTTACACCCACTTGACTCACTTACAGAGAGATATCAATACATAGGTTTAAGATTCTTACTAGTCAGATATATTCTTGGGTGGTGTGTAGGGGGTGTTGAGTCCAGTTCCCTGAGCAAGGAGTAGGTCTTGTCTATTACATATTGGGTTTATGGAACGGTATCTGAGCTAATTTGAAACCCGTGTTTTATGCATCCCCCCGCCTCACCTTTCCCGTTGAGCAGCCATAGTGTGTTTTCTAAACGTGTGACTCTGTTCCGTTTTGTAATTCAGTTCAAGTGTAGCGGTTTTTACATTCCCTCTATTAGTGATATCTTATGACAAGTGTCTTTTTCTGTGTGACTTTTTTCACGTAGAATCGTCGTACCTAAATCCACTCATCATGCTGCTACTAGCCTTATGACCTTGATTTCATGGCTGAGTGATATTCCATTGTACATAAGGACCACAACTTCTTTATCCTTTTTTCTCTTTCCTGGGATATTTAAGGTGTAACGAAGTGGAGGTTCTTGTCAAGAGAGCAGCCCTAAACTTTGGGGTGCCTGTGTCTTGCTGATTTTTAGTTTTCCCAATGTATACGCCCATGAGTGGAAGTGCCCTATGCTCTCTAAGCTGAGTTTTTTAGATGTTTCAGGACACACCGTACACTTCTCCAGAGTGGCTGTTGGCAATTTACATCCCGCCCATCAGCGTAGCAAGGCTCCCGGTTCTCCATGGCCTGTCCTGCATTTCTGGTTTTGACACTTTATTCAGCATGGCCCTTTTGACCGATGGGAAGCGAGACTTCTTTGTAGCGCTGATTTGCCTTTCCAGGTTGCTTGGTTGGCCAAAAAGGGCGTATGCGTTTTTTCCTGAATATATTCAGGAAAAAACGCATACGCCCTTTTTGGCCAAGGGCATGATTGTCGAGGTTTGGCCGCTTTTCCTGTGCTTTCAAGGCGATTCGAATCTACCTCCTGAAATCTGTTTCCTGCAATTCTGCCTTGCTTTCAAATCCTCTTCGGTGCCTTCCCTCAATATATTTGTGGACAAGAGTTATCATTTATAACTCTGCAGGTTTGTGAATTGCAGTGCCCCTGAGCTCCATTGTTCAACTCGCTTACTTGGGAGCTGGCCGCAAAAGCACAGGATTGCTTCAGGCCCTATTCTGGTCCCGGGCGGCAGGCTGAGCCTGTGGTTAATTCTTCTTCCTGATGGGAAAATAGAGTGACCTGTGCCAGTTCCAACACCTAG
This sequence comes from Eschrichtius robustus, assembly GCF_028021215.1. Taxonomy (NCBI): domain Eukaryota; kingdom Metazoa; phylum Chordata; class Mammalia; order Artiodactyla; family Eschrichtiidae; genus Eschrichtius; species Eschrichtius robustus. The sequence continues at coordinate 30,992,551 of NC_090831.1, read as the reverse complement.
AGCTAGTCTCTCATTGGTTCCCCCTCTTCCCGTTCATCCTCAGGACAAATCGCAACCTGTACGGAACAGGAGGTTAAAGGTGCTGAGTCTCCAAGGAGGGAGATTGCTAGTAAAGCGGCTGGAATGGCGAACCCGAGCACAAGGAGGTGAGAAATGAGGTGCGTTTTAGAAACCTTTCCCGATCACACGGTGTACCATCTTCTGGGTTTCTCATGCATGTTTTCGATGTAGGAAGATGCCCTTGAACCTGGAGATTTGGGACCCATGGGATGGGTACCACGCAGTACTACTTTAAAGGGTCTGCGTTTGCTCACCCAACCTCACCAAACCTCTCAGCCCCAAGAGTGTCCACCCTTATGTCTCCGTCAGCTGTGGGTCTAGATATGGTCAATCCAGGTGGCATCACAGCCCCTAAACGAATTGTGTAAGAATTTCTCTCTCTTTCACTGTCTTTGTTTCACGGGTTTTTAAAAGTAATTGATTTTTATAATGGGGTTTAGCTGCTTTTCACTGCTGTGTTTATGCCGCTTTACACCCACTTGACTCACTTACAGAGAGATATCAATACATAGGTTTAAGATTCTTACTAGTCAGATATATTCTTGGGCGGTGAGTAGGGGGTGTTGAGTCCAGTTCCCTGAGCAAGGAGTAGGTCTTGTCTATTACATATTGGGTTTATGGAACGGTATCTGAGCTAATTTGAAACCCGTGTTTTATGCATCCCCCCGCCTCACCTTTCCCGTTGAGCAGCCATAGTGTGTTTTCTAAACGTGTGACTCTGTTCCGTTTTGTAATTCAGTTCAAGTGTAGCGGTTATTACATTCCCTCTATTAGTGATATCTTATGACAAGTGTGTCTTTCTGTGTGAATTTTTTCACTTAGAATCGTCGTACCTAAATCCACTCATCATACTGCTACTAGCCTTATGACGTTGATTTCATGGCTGAGTGATATTCCATTGTATATAAGGATCACAACTTCTTTATCCATTTTTCTCTTTCCTGGGATATTTAAGGTGTAACGAAGTGGAGGTTCTTGTCAAGAGAGCAGCCCTAAACTTTGGGGTGCCTTTGTCTTGCTGATTTTTTATTTTTCCCAATTTATACGCCCATGAGTGGAAGTGCCCTATGCTCTCTAAGCTGAGTTTTTTAGATGTTTCAGGACACACCGTACACTTCTCCAGAGTGGCTGTTGGCAATTTACATCCCGCCCATCAGCGTAGCAAGGCTCCCGGTTCTCCATGGCCTGTCCTGCATTTCTGGTTTTGACACTTTATTCAGCATGGCCCTTTTGACCGATGGGAAGCGAGACTTCTTTGTAGCGCTGATTTGCCTTTCCAGGTTGCTTGGTTGGCCAAAAAGGGCGTATGCGTTTTTTCCTGAATATATTCAGGAAAAAACGCATACGCCCTTTTTGGCCAAGGGCATGATTGTCGAGGTTTGGCCGCTTTTCCTGTGCTTTCAAGGCGATTCGAATCTACCTCCTGAAATCTGTTTCCTGCAATTCTGCCTTGCTTTCAAATCCTCTTCGGTGCCTTCCCTCAATATATTTGTGGACAAGAGTTATCATTTATAACTCTGCAGGTTTGTGAATTGCAGTGCCCCTGAGCTCCATTGTTCAACTCGCTTACTTGGGAGCTGGCCGCAAAAGCACAGGATTGCTTCAGGCCCTATTCTTGTCCCGGGCGGCAGGCTGAGCCTGTGGTTAATTCTTCTTCCTGATGGGAAAATAGAGTGACCTGTGCCAGTCCCAACAGCTAGAGCTAGTCTCTCATTGGTTCCCCCTCTTCCCGTTCATCCTCAGGACAAATCGCAACCTGTACGGAACAGGAGGTTAAAGGTGCTGAGTCTCCAAGGAGGGAGATTGCTAGTAAAGCGGCTGGAATGGCGAACCCGAGCACAAGGAGGTGAGAAATGAGGTGCGTTTTAGAAACCTTTCCTGATCACACGGTGTACCATCTTCTGGGTTTCTCATGCATGTTTTCGATGTAGGAAGATGCCCTTGAACCTGGAGATTTGGGACCCATGGGATGGGTACCACGCAGTACTACTTTAAAGGGTCTGCGTTTGCTCACCCAACCTCACCAAACCTCTCAGCCCCTAGAGTGTCCACCCTTATGTCTCCATCAGCTGTGGGTCTAGATATGGTCAATCCAGGTGGCATCACAGCCCCTGAACGAATTGTGTAAGAATTTCTCTCTCTTTCACTGTCTTTGTTTCACGGGTTTTTAAAAGTAATTGATTTTTATAATGGGGTTTAGCTGCTTTTCACTGCTGTGTTTATGCCGCTTTACACCCACTTGACTCACTTACAGAGAGATATCAATACATAGGTTTAAGATTCTTACTAGTCAGATATATTATTGGGTGGTGTGTAGGGGGTGTTGAGTCCAGTTCCCTGAGCAAGGAGTAGGTCTTGTCTATTACATATTGGGTTTATGGAACGGTATCTGAGCTAATTTGAAACCCGTGTTTTATGCATCCCCCCGCCTCACCTTTCCCGTTGAGCAGCCATAGTGTGTTTTCTAAACGTGTGACTCTGTTCCGTTTTGTAATTCAGTTCAAGTGTAGCGGTTTTTACATTCCCTCTATTAGTGATATCTTATGACAAGTGTCTTTTTCTGTGTGACTTTTTTCACGTAGAATCGTCGTACCTAAATCCACTCATCATGCTGCTACTAGCCTTATGACCTTGATTTCATGGCTGAGTGATATTCCATTGTACATAAGGACCACAACTTCTTTATCCTTTTTTCTCTTTCCTGGGATATTTAAGGTGTAACGAAGTGGAGGTTCTTGTCAAGAGAGCAGCCCTAAACTTTGGGGTGCCTGTGTCTTGCTGATTTTTAGTTTTCCCAATGTATACGCCCATAAGTGGAAGTGCCCTATGCTCTCTAAGCTGAGTTTTTTAGATGTTTCAGGACACACCGTACACTTCTCCAGAGTGGCTGTTGGCAATTTACATCCCGCCCATCAGCGTAGCAAGGCTCCCGTTTCTCCATGGCCTGTCCTGCATTTCTGGTTTTGACACTTTATTCAGCATGGCCCTTTTGACCGATGGGAAGCGAGACTTCTTTGTAGCGCTGATTTGCCTTTCCAGGTTGCTTGGTTCGCCAAAAAGGGCGTATGCGTTTTTTCCTGAATATATTCAGGAAAAAACGCATACGCCCTTTTTGGCCAAGGGCATGATTGTCGAGGTTTGGCCGCTTTTCCTGTGCTTTCAAGGCGATTCGAATCTACCTCCTGAAATCTGTTTCCTGCAATTCTGCCTTGCTTTCAAATCCTCTTCGGTGCCTTCCCTCAATATATTTGTGGACAAGAGTTATCATTTATAACTCTGCAGGTTTGTGAATTGCAGTGCCCCTGAGCTCCATTGTTCAACTCGCTTACTTGGGAGCTGGCCGCAAAAGCACAGGATTGCTTCAGGCCCTATTCTTGTCCCGGGCGGCAGGCTGAGCCTGTGGTTAATTCTTCTTCCTGATGGGAAAATAGAGTGACCTGTGCCAGTCCCAACAGCTAGAGCTAGTCTCTCATTGGTTCCCCCTCTTCCCGTTCATCCTCAGGACAAATCGCAACCTGTACGGAACAGGAGGTTAAAGGTGCTGAGTCTCCAAGGAGGGAGATTGCTAGTAAAGCGGCTGGAATGGCGAACCCGAGCACATGGAGGTGAGAAATGAGGTGCGTTTTAGAAACGTTTCCTGATCACACGGTGTACCATCTTCTGGGTTTCTCATGCATGTTTTCGATGTAGGAAGATGCCCTTGAACCTGGAGATTTGGGACCCATGGGATGGGTACCACGCAGTACTACTTTAAAGGGTCTGCGTTTGCTCACCCAACCTCACCAAACCTCTCAGCCCCAAGAGTGTCCACCCTTATGTCTCCATCAGCTGTGGGTCTAGATATGGTCAATCCAGGTGGCATCACAGCCCCTGAACGAATTGTGTAAGAATTTCTCTCTCTTTCACTGTCTTTGTTTCACGGGTTTTTAAAAGTAATTGATTTTTATAATGGGGTTTAGCTGCTTTTCACTGCTGTGTTTATGCCGCTTTACACCCACTTGACTCACTTACAGAGAGATATCAATACATAGGTTTAAGATTCTTACTAGTCAGATATATTATTGGGTGGTGTGTAGGGGGTGTTGAGTCCAGTTCCCTGAGCAAGGAGTAGGTCTTGTCTATTACATATTGGGTTTATGGAACGGTATCTGAGCTAATTTGAAACCCGTGTTTTATTCATCCCCCCGCCTCACCTTTCCCGTTGAGCAGCCATAGTGTGTTTTCTAAACGTGTGACTCTGTTCCGTTTTGTAATTCAGTTCAAGTGTAGCGGTTTTTACATTCCCTCTATTAGTGATATCTTATGACAAGTGTCTTTTTCTGTGTGACTTTTTTCACTTAGAATCGTCGTACCTAAATCCACTCATCATGCTGCTACTAGCCTTATGACCTTGATTTCATGGCTGAGTGATATTCCATTGTACATAAGGACCACAACTTCTTTATCCTTTTTTCTCTTTCCTGGGATATTTAAGGTGTAACGAAGTGGAGGTTCTTGTCAAGAGAGCAGCCCTAAACTTTGGGGTGCCTGTGTCTTGCTGATTTTTAGTTTTCCCAATGTATACGCCCATGAGTGGAAGTGCCCTATGCTCTCTAAGCTGAGTTTTTTAGATGTTTCAGGACACACCGTACACTTCTCCAGAGTGGCTGTTGGCAATTTACATCCCGCCCATCAGCGTAGCAAGGCTCCCGGTTCTCCATGGCCTGTCCTGCATTTCTGGTTTTGACACTTTATTCAGCATGGCCCTTTTGACCGATGGGAAGCGAGACTTCTTTGTAGCGCTGATTTGCCTTTCCAGGTTGCTTGGTTCGCCAAAAAGGGCGTATGCGTTTTTTCCTGAATATATTCAGGAAAAAACGCATACGCCCTTTTTGGCCAAGGGCATGATTGTCGAGGTCTGGCCGCTTTTCCTGTGCTTTCAAGGCGATTCGAATCTACCTCCTGAAATCTGTTTCCTGCAATTCTGCCTTGCTTTCAAATCCTCTTCGGTGCCTTCCCTCAATATATTTGTGGACAAGAGTTATCATTTATAACTCTGCAGGTTTGTGAATTGCAGTGCCCCTGAGCTCCATTGTTCAACTCGCTTACTTGGGAGCTGGCCGCAAAAGCACAGGATTGCTTCAGGCCCTATTCTTGTCCCGGGCGGCAGGCTGAGCCTGTGGTTAATTCTTCTTCCTGATGGGAAAATAGAGTGACCTGTGCCAGTCCCAACAGCTAGAGATAGTCTCTCATTGGTTCCCCCTCTTCCCGTTCATCCTCAGGACAAATCGCAACCTGTACGGAACAGGAGGTTAAAGGTGCTGAGTCTCCAAGGAGGGAGATTGCTAGTAAAGCGGCTGGAATGGCGAACCCGAGCACAAGGAGGTGAGAAATGAGGTGCGTTTTAGAAACCTTTCCTGATCACACGGTGTACCATCTTCTGGGTTTCTCATGCATGTTTTCGATGTAGGAAGATGCCCTTGAACCTGGAGATTTGGGACCCATGGGATGGGTACCACGCAGTACTACTTTAAAGGGTCTGCGTTTGCTCACCCAACCTCACCAAACCTCTCAGCCCCTAGAGTGTCCACCCTTATGTCTCCATCAGCTGTGGGTCTAGATATGGTCAATCCAGGTGGCCTCACAGCCCCTGAACGAATTGTGTAAGAATTTCTCTCTCTTTCACTGTCTTTGTTTCACGGGTTTTTAAAAGTAATTGATTTTTATAATGGGGTTTAGCTGCTTTTCACTGCTGTGTTTATGCCGCTTTACACCCACTTGACTCACTTACAGAGAGATATCAATACATAGGTTTAAGATTCTTACTAGTCAAATATATTCTTGGGTGGTGTGTAGGGGATGTTGAGTCCAGTTCCCTGAGCAAGGAGTAGGTCTTGTCTATTACATATTGGGTTTATGGAACGGTATCTGAGCTAATTTGAAACCCGTGTTTTATGCATCCCCCCGCCTCACCTTTCCCGTTGAGCAGCCATAGTGTGTTTTCTAAACGTGTGACTCTGTTCCGTTTTGTAATTCAGTTCAAGTGTAGCGGTTTTTACATTCCCTCTATTAGTGATATCTTATGACAAGTGTCTTTTTCTGTGTGACTTTTTTCACGTAGAATCGTCGTACCTAAATCCACTCATCATGCTGCTACTAGCCTTATGACCTTGATTTCATGGCTGAGTGATATTCCATTGTACATAAGGACCACAACTTCTTTATCCTTTTTTCTCTTTCCTGGGATATTTAAGGTGTAACGAAGTGGAGGTTCTTGTCAAGAGAGCAGCCCTAAACTTTGGGGTGCCTGTGTCTTGCTGATTTTTAGTTTTCCCAATGTATACGCCCATGAGAGGAAGTGCCCTATGCTCTCTAAGCTGAGTTTTTTAGATGTTTCAGGACACACCGTACACTTCTCCAGAGTGGCTGTTGGCAATTTACATCCCGCCCATCAGCGTAGCAAGGCTCCCGTTTCTCCATGGCCTGTCCTGCATTTCTGGTTTTGACACTTTATTCAGCATGGCCCTTTTGACCGATGGGAAGCGAGACTTCTTTGTAGCGCTGATTTGCCTTTCCAGGTTGCTTGGTTGGCCAAAAAGGGCGTATGCGTTTTTTCCTGAATATATTCAGGAAAAAACGCATACGCCCTTTTTGGCCAAGGGCATGATTGTCGTGGTTTGGCCGCTTTTCCTGTGCTTTCAAGGCGATTCGAATCTACCTCCTGAAATCTGTTTCCTGCAATTCTGCCTTGCTTTCAAATCCTCTTCGTTGCGTTCCCTCAATATATTTGTGGACAAGAGTTATCATTTATAACTCTGCAGGTTTGTGAATTGCAGTGCCCCTGAGCTCCATTGTTCAACTCTCTTACTTGGGAGCTGGCCGCAAAAGCACAGGATTGCTTCAGGCCCTATTCTGGTCCCGGGCGGCAGGCTGAGACTGTGGTTAATTCTTCTTCCTGATGGGAAAATAGAGTGACCTGTGCCAGTTCCAACACCTAGAGCTAGTCTCTCATTGGTTCCCCCTCTTCCCGTTCATCCTCAGGACAAATCGCAACCTGTACGGAACAGGAGGTTAAAGGTGCTGAGTCTCCAAGGAGGGAGATTGCTAGTAAAGCGGCTGGAATGGCGAACCCGAGCACAAGGAGGTGAGAAATGAGGTGCGTTTTAGGAACCTTTCCCGATCACACGGTGTACCATCTTCTGGGTTTCTCATGCATGTTTTCGATGTAGGAAGATGCCCTTGAACCTGGAGATTTGGGACCCATGGGATGGGTACCACGCAGTACTACTTTAAAGGGTCTGCGTTTGCTCACCCAACCTCACCAAACCTCTCAGCCCCAAGAGTGTCCACCCTTATGTCTCCGTCAGCTGTGGGTCTAGATATGGTCAATCCAGGTGGCATCACAGCCCCTGAACGAATTGTGTAAGAATTTCTCTCTCTTTCACTGTCTTTGTTTCACGGGTTTTTAAAAGTAATTGATTTTTATAATGGGGTTTAGCTGCTTTTCACTGCTGTGTTTATGCCGCTTTACACCCACTTGACTCACTTACAGAGAGATATCAATACATAGGTTTAAGATTCTTACTAGTCAGATATATTCTTGGGCGGTGAGTAGGGGGTGTTGAGTCCAGTTCCCTGAGCAAGGAGTAGGTCTTGTCTATTACATATTGGGTTTATGGAACGGTATCTGAGCTAATTTGAAACCCGTGTTTTATGCATCCCCCCGCCTCACCTTTCCCGTTGAGCAGCCATAGTGTGTTTTCTAAACGTGTGACTCTGTTCCGTTTTGTAATTCAGTTCAAGTGTAGCGGTTTTTACATTCCCTCTATTAGTGATATCTTATGACAAGTGTCTTTTTCTGTGTGACTTTTTTCACGTAGAATCGTCGTACCTAAATCCACTCATCATGCTGCTACTAGCCTTATGACCTTGATTTCATGGCTGAGTGATATTCCATTGTACATAAGGACCACAACTTCTTTATCCTTTTTTCTCTTTCCTGGGATATTTAAGGTGTAACGAAGTGGAGGTTCTTGTCAAGAGAGCAGCCCTAAACTTTGGGGTGCCTGTGTCTTGCTGATTTTTAGTTTTCCCAATGTATACGCCCATGAGTGGAAGTGCCCTATGCTCTCTAAGCTGAGTTTTTTAGATGTTTCAGGACACACCGTACACTTCTCCAGAGTGGCTGTTGGCAATTTACATCCCGCCCATCAGCGTAGCAAGGCTCCCGGTTCTCCATGGCCTGTCCTGCATTTCTGGTTTTGACACTTTATTCAGCATGGCCCTTTTGACCGATGGGAAGCGAGACTTCTTTGTAGCGCTGATTTGCCTTTCCAGGTTGCTTGGTTGGCCAAAAAGGGCGTATGCGTTTTTTCCTGAATATATTCAGGAAAAAACGCATACGCCCTTTTTGGCCAAGGGCATGATTGTCGAGGTTTGGCCGCTTTTCCTGTGCTTTCAAGGCGATTCGAATCTACCTCCTGAAATCTGTTTCCTGCAATTCTGCCTTGCTTTCAAATCCTCTTCGTTGCGTTCCCTCAATATATTTGTGGACAAGAGTTATCATTTATAACTCTGCAGGTTTGTGAATTGCAGTGCCCCTGAGCTCCATTGTTCAACTCGCTTACTTGGGAGCTGGCCGCAAAAGCACAGGATTGCTTCAGGCCCTATTCTTGTCCCGGGCGGCAGGCTGAGCCTGTGGTTAATTCTTCTTCCTGATGGGAAAATAGAGTGACCTGTGCCAGTTCCAACACCTAGAGCTAGTCTCTCATTGGTTCCCCCTCTTCCCGTTCATCCTCAGGACAAATCGCAACCTGTACGGAACAGGAGGTTAAAGGTGCTGAGTCTCCAAGGAGGGAGATTGCTAGTAAAGCGGCTGGAATGGCGAACCCGAGCACAAGGAGGTGAGAAATGAGGTGCGTTTTAGAAACCTTTCCCGATCACACGGTGTACCATCTTCTGGGTTTCTCATGCATGTTTTCGATGTAGGAAGATGCCCTTGAACCTGGAGATTTGGGACCCATGGGATGGGTACCACGCAGTACTACTTTAAAGGGTCTGCGTTTGCTCACCCAACCTCACCAAACCTCTCAGCCCCAAGAGTGTCCACCCTTATGTCTCCGTCAGCTGTGGGTCTAGATATGGTCAATCCAGGTGGCATCACAGCCCCTGAACGAATTGTGTAAGAATTTCTCTCTCTTTCACTGTCTTTGTTTCACGGGTTTTTAAAAGTAATTGATTTTTATAATGGGGTTTAGCTGCTTTTCACTGCTGTGTTTATGCCGCTTTACACCCACTTGACTCACTTACAGAGAGATATCAATACATAGGTTTAAGATTCTTACTAGTCAGATATATTCTTGGGCGGTGAGTAGGGGGTGTTGAGTCCAGTTCCCTGAGCAAGGAGTAGGTCTTGTCTATTACATATTGGGTTTATGGAACGGTATCTGAGCTAATTTGAAACCCGTGTTTTATGCATCCCCCAGCCTCACCTTTCCCGTTGAGCAGCCATAGTGTGTTTTCTAAACGTGTGACTCTGTTCCGTTTTGTAATTCAGTTCAAGTGTAGCGGTTTTTACATTCCCTCTATTAGTGATATCTTATGACAAGTGTCTTTTTCTGTGTGACTTTTTTCACTTAGAATCGTCGTACCTAAATCCACTCATCATGCTGCTACTAGCCTTATGACCTTGATTTCATGGCTGAGTGATATTCCATTGTACATAAGGACCACAACTTCTTTATCCTTTTTTCTCTTTCCTGGGATATTTAAGGTGTAACGAAGTGGAGGTTCTTGTCAAGAGAGCAGCCCTAAACTTTGGGGTGCCTGTGTCTTGCTGATTTTTAGTTTTCCCAATGTATACGCCCATGAGTGGAAGTGCCCTATGCTCTCTAAGCTGAGTTTTTTAGATGTTTCAGGACACACCGTACACTTCTCCAGAGTGGCTGTTGGCAATTTACATCCCGCCCATCAGCGTAGCAAGGCTCCCGGTTCTCCATGGCCTGTCCTGCATTTCTGGTTTTGACACTTTATTCAGCATGGCCCTTTTGACCGATGGGAAGCGAGACTTCTTTGTAGCGCTGATTTGCCTTTCCAGGTTGCTTGGTTGGCCAAAAAGGGCGTATGCGTTTTTTCCTGAATATATTCAGGAAAAAACGCATACGCCCTTTTTGGCCAAGGGCATGATTGTCGAGGTTTGGCCGCTTTTCCTGTGCTTTCAAGGCGATTCGAATCTACCTCCTGAAATCTGTTTCCTGCAATTCTGCCTTGCTTTCAAATCCTCTTCGTTGCCTTCCCTCAATATATTTGTGGACAAGAGTTATCATTTATAACTCTGCAGGTTTGTGAATTGCAGTGCCCCTGAGCTCCATTGTTCAACTCGCTTACTTGGGAGCTGGCCGCAAAAGCACAGGATTGCTTCAGGCCCTATTCTGGTCCCGGGCGGCAGGCTGAGCCTGTGGTTAATTCTTCTTCCTGATGGGAAAATAGAGTGACCTGTGCCAGTCCCAACACCTAGAGCTAGTCTCTCATTGGTTCCCCCTCTTCCCGTTCATCCTCAGGACAATTCGCAACCTGTACGGAACAGGAGGTTAAAGGTGCTGAGTCTCCAAGGAGGGAGATTGCTAGTAAAGCGGCTGGAATGGCGAACCCGAGCACAAGGAGGTGAGAAATGAGGCGCGTTTTAGAAACCTTTCCCGATCACACGGTGTACCAGCTTCTGGGTTTCTCATGCATGTTTTCGATGTAGGAAGATGCCCTTGAACCTGGAGATTTGGGACCCATGGGATGGGTACCACGCAGTACTACTTTAAAGGGTCTGCGTTTGCTCACCCAACCTCACCAAACCTCTCAGCCCCAAGAGTGTCCACCCTTATGTCTCCGTCAGCTGTGGGTCTAGATATGGTCAATCCAGGTGGCATCACAGCCCCTGAACGAAGTTTGTAAGAATTTCTCTCTCTTTCACTGTCTTTGTTTCACGGGTTTTTAAAAGTAATTGATTTTTATAATGGGGTTTAGCTGCTTTTCACTGCTGTGTTTATGCCGCTTTACACCCACTTGACTCACTTACAGAGAGATATCAATACATAGGTTTAAGATTCTTACTAGTCAGATATATTCTTGGGCGGTGAGTAGGGGGTGTTGAGTCCAGTTCCCTGAGCAAGGAGTAGGTCTTGTCTATTACATATTGGGTTTATGGAACGGTATCTGAGCTAATTTGAAACCCGTGTTTTATGCATCCCCCCGCCTCACCTTTCCCGTTGAGCAGCCATAGTGTGTTTTCTAAACGTGTGACTCTGTTCCGTTTTGTAATTCAGTTCAAGTGTAGCGGTTTTTACATTCCCTCTATTAGTGATATCTTATGACAAGTGTCTTTTTCTGTGTGACTTTTTTCACTTAGAATCGTCGTACCTAAATCCACTCATCATGCTGCTACTAGCCTTATGACCTTGATTTCATGGCTGAGTGATATTCAATTGTACATAAGGACCACAACTTCTTTATCCTTTTTTCTCTTTCCTGGGATATTTAAGGTGTATCGAAGTGGAGGTTCTTGTCAAGAGAGCAGCCCTAAACTTTGGGGTGCCTGTGTCTTGCTGATTTTTAGTTTTCCCAATGTATACGCCCATGAGTGGAAGTGCCCTATGCTCTCTAAGCTGAGTTTTTTAGATGTTTCAGGACACACCGTACACTTCTCCAGAGTGGCTGTTGGCAATTTACATGCCGCCCATCAGCGTAGCAAGGCTCCCGGTTCTCCATGGCCTGTCCTGCATTTCTGGTTTTGACACTTTATTCAGCATGGCCTTTTTGACCGATGGGAAGCGAGACTTCTTTGTAGCGCTGATTTGCCTTTCCAGGTTGCTTGGTTGGCCAAAAAGGGCGTATGCGTTTTTTCCTGAATATATTCAGGAAAAAACGCATACGCCCTTTTTGGCCAAGGGCATGATTGTCGTGGTTTGGCCGCTTTTCCTGTGCTTTCAAGGTGATTCGAATCTACCTCCTGAAATCTGTTTCCTGCAATTCTGCCTTGCTTTCAAATCCTCTTCGTTGCCTTCCCTCAATATATTTGTGGACAAGAGTTATCATTTATAACTCTGCAGGTTTGTGAATTGCAGTGCCCCTGAGCTCCATTGTTCAACTCGCTTACTTGGGAGCTGGCCGCAAAAGCACAGCATTGCTTCAGGCCCTATTCTGGTCCCGGGCGGCAGGCTGAGACTGTGGTTAATTCTTCTTCCTGATGGGAAAATAGAGTGACCTGTGCCAGTTCCAACACCTAGAGCTAGTCTCTCATTGGTTCCCCCTCTTCCCGTTCATCCTCAGGACAAATCGCAACCTGTACGGAACAGGAGGTTAAAGGTGCTGAGTCTCCAAGGAGGGAGATTGCTAGTAAAGCGGCTGGAATGGCGAACCCGAGCACAAGGAGGTGAGAAATGAGGTGCGTTTTAGAAACCTTTCCCGATCACACGGTGTACCATCTTCTGGGTTTCTCATGCATGTTTTCGATGTAGGAAGATGCCCTTGAACCTGGAGATTTGGGACCCATGGGATGGGTACCACGCAGTACTACTTTAAAGGGTCTGCGTTTGCTCACCCAACCTCACCAAACCTCTCAGCCCCAAGAGTGTCCACACTTATGTCTCCGTCAGCTGTGGGTCTAGATATGGTCAATCCAGGTGGCATCACAGCCCCTGAACGAATTTTGTAAGAATTTCTCTCTCTTTCACTGTCTTTGTTTCACGGGTTTTTAAAAGTAATTGATTTTTATAATGGGGTTTAGCTGCTTTTCACTGCTGTGTTTATGCCGCTTTACACCCACTTGACTCACTTACAGAGAGATATCAATACATAGGTTTAAGATTCTTACTAGTCAGATATATTCTTGGGCGGTGAGTAGGGGGTGTTGAGTCCAGTTCCCTGAGCAAGGAGTAGGTCTTGTCTATTACATATTGGGTTTATGGAACGGTATCTGAGCTAATTTGAAACCCGTGTTTTATGCATCCCCCCGCCTCACCCCTCCCGTTGAGCAGCCATAGTGTGTTTTCTAAACGTGTGACTCTGTTCCGTTTTGTAATTCAGTTCAAGTGTAGCGGTTTTTACATTCCCTCTATTAGTGATATCTTATGACAAGTGTCTCTTTCTGTGTGACTTTTTTCACTTAGAATCGTCATACCTAAATCCACTCATCATGCTGCTACTAGCCTTATGACCTTGATTTCATGGCTGAGTGATATTCCATTGTACATAAGGACCACAACTTCTTTATCCTTTTTTCTCTTTCCTGGGATATTTAAGGTGTAACGAAGTGGAGGTTCTTGTCAAGAGAGCAGCCCTAAACTTTGGGGTGCCTGTGTCTTACTGATTTTTAGTTTTCCCAATGTATACGCCCATGAGTGGAAGTGCCCTATGCTCTCTAAGCTGAGTTTTTTAGATGTTTCAGGACACACCGTACACTTCTCCAGAGTGGCTGTTGGCAATTTACATCCCGCCCATCAGCGTAGCAAGGCTCCCGGTTCTCCATGGCCTGTCCTGCATTTCTGGTTTTGACACTTTATTCAGCATGGCCCTTTTGACCGATTGGAAGCGAGACTTCTTTGTAGCGCTGATTTGCCTTTCCAGGTTGCTTGGTTGGCCAAAAAGGGCGTATGCGTTTTTTCCTGAATATATTCAGGAAAAAACGCATACGCCCTTTTTGGCCAAGGGCATGATTTCGAGGTTTGGCCGCTTTTCCTGTGCTTTCAAGGCGATTCGAATCTACCTCCTGAAATCTGTTTTCTGCAATTCTGCCTTGCTTTCAAATCCTCTTCGTTGCCTTCCCTCAATATATTTGTGGACAAGAGTTATCATTTATAACTCTGCAGGTTTGTGAATTGCAGTGCCCCTGAGCTCCATTTTTCAACTCGCTTACTTGGGAGCTGGCCGCAAATGCACAGGATTGCTTCAGGCCCTATTCTTGTCCCGGGCGGCAGGCTGAGCCTGTGGTTAATTCTTCTTCCTGATGGGAAAATAGAGTGACCTGTGCCAGTCCCAACACCTAGAGCTAGTCTCTCATTGGTTCCCCCTCTTCCCGTTCATCCTCAGGACAAATCGCAACCTGTACGGAACAGGAGGTTAAAGGTGCTGAGTCTCCAAGGAGTGCGATTGCTAGTAAAGCGGCTGGAATGGCGAACCCGAGCACAAGGAGGTGAGAAATGAGGTGCGTTTTAGAAAACTTTCCCGATCACACGGTGTACCATCTTCTGGGTTTCTCATGCATGTTTTCGATGTAGGAAGATGCCCTTGAACCTGGAGATTTGGGACCCATGGGATGGGTACCACGCAGTACTACTTTAAAGGGTCTGCGTTTGCTCACCCAACCTCACCAAACCTCTCAGCCCCAAGTGTGTCCACGCTTATATCTCCGTCAGCTGTGGGTCTAGATATGGTCAATCCAGGTGGCATCACAGCCCCTGAACGAATTTTGTAAGAATTTCTCTCTCTTTCACTGTCTTTGTTTCACGGGTTTTTAAAATGAATTGATTTTTATAATGGGGTTTAGCTGCTTTTCACTGCTGTGTTTATGCTGCTTTACACCCACTTGACTCACTTACAGAGAGATATCAATACATAGGTTTAAGATTCTTACTAGTCAGATATATTCTTGGGTGGTGAGTAGGGGGTGTTGAGTCCAGTTCCCTGAGCAAGGAGTAGGTCTTGTCTATTACATATTGGGTTTATGGAACGGTATCTGAGCTAATTTGAAACCCGTGTTTTATGCATCCCCCCGCCTCACCTTTCCCGTTGAGCAGCCATAGTGTGTTTTCTAAACGTGTGACTCTGTTCCGTTTTGTAATTCAGTTCAAGTGTAGCGGTTTTTACATTCCCTCTATTAGTGATATCTTATGACAAGTGTCTTTTTCTGTGTGACTTTTTTCACTTAGAATCGTCGTACCTAAATCCACTCATCATGCTGCTACTAGCCTTATGACCTTGATTTCATGGCTGAGTGATATTCCATTGTACATAAGGACCACAACTTCTTTATCCTTTTTTCTCTTTCCTGGGATATTTAAGGTGTAACGAAGTGGAGGTTCTTGTCAAGAGAGCAGCCCTAAACTTTGGGGTGCCTGTGTCTTGCCGATTTTTAGTTTTCCCAATGTATACGCCCGTGAGTGGAAGTGCCCTATGCTCTCTAAGCTGAGTTTTTTAGATGTTTCAGGACACACCGTACACTTCTCCAGAGTGGCTGTTGGCAATTTACATCCCGCCCATCAGCGTAGCAAGGCTCCCGGTTCTCCATGGCTTGTCCTGCATTTCTGGTTTTAACACTTTATTCAGCATGGCCCTTTTGACCGATGGGAAGCGAGACTTCTTTGTAGCGCTGATTTGCCTTTCCAGGTTGCTTGGTTGGCCAAAAAGGGCGTATGCGTTTTTTCCTGAATATATTCAGGAAAAAACGCATACGCCCTTTTTGGCGAAGGGCATGATTGTCGAGGTTTGGCCGCTTTTCCTGTGCTTTCAAGGCGATTCGAATCTACCTCCTGAAATCTGTTTCCTGCAATTCTGCCTTGCTTTCAAATCCTCTTCGGTGCCTTCCCTCAATATATTTGTGGACAAGAGTTATCATTTATAACTCTGCAGGTTTGTGAATTGCAGTGCCCCTGAGCTCCATTGTTCAACTCGCTTACTTGGGAGCTGGCCGCAAAAGCACAGGATTGCTTCAGGCCCTATTCTGGTCCCGGGCGGCAGGCTGAGCCTGTGGTTAATTCTTCTTCCTGATGGGAAAATAGAGTGACCTGTGCCAGTCCCAACACCTAGAGCTAGTCTCTCATTGGTTCCCCCTCTTCCCGTTCATCCTCAGGACAAATCGCAACCTGTACGGAACAGGAGGTTAAAGGTGCTGAGTCTCCAAGGAGGGAGATTGCTAGTAAAGCGGCTGGAATGGCGAACCCGAGCACAAGGAGGTGAGAAATGAGGTGCGTTTTAGAAACCTTTCCCGATCACACGGTGTACCATCTTCTGGGTTTCTCATGCATGTTTTCGATGTAGGAAGATGCCCTTGAACCTGGAGATTTGGGACCCATGGGATGGGTACCACGCAGTACTACTTTAAAGGGTCTGCGTTTGCTCACCCAACCTCACCAAACCTCTCAGCCCCAAGAGTGTCCACCCTTATGTCTCCGTCAGCTGTGGGTCTAGATATGGTCAATCCAGGTGGCATCACAGCCCCTGAACGAATTGTGTAAGAATTTCTCTCTCTTTCACTGTCTTTTTTTCACGGGTTTATGGAACGGTATCTGAGCTAATTTGAAACCCGTGTTTTATGCATCCCCCCGCCTCACCTTTCCCGTTGAGCAGCCATAGTGTGTTTTCTAAACGTGTGACTCTGTTCCGTTTTGTAATTCAGTTCAAGTGTAGCGGTTTTTACATTCCCTCTATTAGTGATATCTTATGACAAGTGTCTTTTTCTGTGTGACTTTTTTCACTTAGAATCGTCGTACCTAAATCCACTCATCATGCTGCTACTAGCCTTATGACCTTGATTTCATGGCTGAGTGATATTCCATTGTACATAAGGACCACAACTTCTTTATCCTTTTTTCTCTTTCCTGGGATATTTAAGGTGTAACGAAGTGGAGGTTCTTGTCAAGAGAGCAGCCCTAAACTTTGGGGTGCCTGTGTCTTGCTGATTTTTAGTTTTCCCAATGTATACGCCCATGAGTGGAAGTGCCCTATGCTCTCTAAGCTGAGTTTTTTAGATGTTTCAGGACACACCGTACACTTCTCCAGAGTGGCTGTTGGCAATTTACATCCCGCCCATCAGCGTAGCAATGCTCCCGGTTCTCCATGGCCTGTCCTGCACTTCTGATTTTGACACTTTATTCAGCATGGCCCTTTTGACCGATTGGAAGCGAGACTTCTTTGTAGCGCTGATTTGCCTTTCCAGGTTGCTTGGTTGGCCAAAAAGGGCGTATGCGTTTTTTCCTGAATATATTCAGGAAAAAACGCATACGCCCTTTTTGGCCAAGGGCATGATTGTCGAGGTTTGGCCGCTTTTCCTGTGGTTTCAAGGCGATTCGAATCTACCTCCTGAAATCTGTTTCCTGCAATTTTGCCTTGCTTTCAAATCCTCTTCGGTGCCTTCCCTCAATATATTTGTGGACAAGAGTTATCATTTATAACTCTGCAGGTTTGTGAATTGCAGTGCCCCTGAGCTCCATTGTTCAACTCGCTTACTTGGGAGCTGGCCGCAAAAGCACAGGATTGCTTCAGGCCCTATTCTGGTCCCGGGCGGCAGGCTGAGCCTGTGGTTAATTCTTCTTCCTGATGGGAAAATAGAGTGACCTGTGCCAGTCCCAACACCTAGAGCTAGTCTCTCATTGGTTCCCCCTCTTCCCGTTCATCCTCAGGACAAATCGCAACCTGTAAGGAACAGGAGGTTAAAGGTGCTGAGTCTCCAAGGAGGGAGATTGCTAGTAAAGCGGCTGGAATGGCGAACCCGAGCACAAGGAGGTGAGAAATGAGGTGCGTTTTAGAAACCTTTCCCGATCACACGGTGTACCATCTTCTGGGTTTCTCATGCATGTTTTCGATGTAGGAAGATGCCCTTGAACCTGGAGATTTGGGACCCATGGGATGGGTACCACGCAGTACTACTTTAAAGGGTCTGCGTTTGTTCACCCAACCTCACCAAACCTCTCAGCCCCAGGAGTGTCCACCCTTATGTCTCCGTCAGCTGTGGGTCTAGATATGGTCAATCCAGGTGGCATCACAGCCCCTGAACGAATTGTGAAAGAATTTCTCTCTCTTTCACTTTCTTTGTTTCACGGGTTTTTAAAAGTAATTGATTTTTATAATGGGTTTTAGCTGCTTTTCACTGCTGTGTTTATGCCGCTTTACACCCACTTGACTCACTTACAGAGAGATATCAATACATAGGTTTAAGATTCTTACTAGTCAGATATATTCTTGGGCGGTGAGTAGGGGGTGTTGAGTCCAGTTCCCTGAGCAAGGAGTAGGTCTTGTCTATTACATATTGGGTTTATGGAACGGTATCTGAGCTAATTTGAAACCCGTGTTTTATGCATCCCCCCGCCTCACCCCTCCCGTTGAGCAGCCATAGTGTGTTTTCTAAACGTGTGACTCTGTTCCGTTTTGTAATTCAGTTCAAGTGTAGCGGTTTTTACATTCCCTCTATTAGTGATATCGTATGACAAGTGTCTCTTTCTGTGTGACTTTTTTCACTTAGAATCCTCATACCTAAATCCACTCATCATGCTGCTACTAGCCTTATGACCTTGATTTCATGGCTGAGTGATATTCCATTGTACATAAGGACCACAACTTCTTTATCCTTTTTTCTCTTTCCTGGGATATTTAAGGTGTAACGAAGTGGAGGTTCTTGTCAAGAGAGCAGCCCTAAACTTTGGGGTGCCTGTGTCTTTCTGATTTTTAGTTTTCCCAATGTATACGCCCATGAGTGGAAGTGCCCTATGCTCTCTAAGCTGAGTTTTTTAGATGTTTCAGGACACACCGTACACTTCTCCAGAGTGGCTGTTGGCAATTTACATCCCGCCCATCAGCGTAGCAAGGCTCCCGGTTCTCCATGGCCTGTCCTGCATTTCTGGTTTTGACACTTTATTCAGCATGGCCCTTTTGACCGATGGGAAGCGAGACTTCTTTGTAGCGCTGATTTGCCTTTCCAGGTTGCTTGGTTGGCCAAAAAGGGCGTATGCGTTTTTTCCTGAATATATTCAGGAAAAAACGCATACGCCCTTTTTGGCCAAGGGCATGATTGTCGAGGTGTGGCCGCTTTTCCTGTGCTTTCAAGGCGATTCGAATCAACCTCCTGACATCTGTTTCCTGCAATTCTGCCTTGCTTTCAAATCTTCTTCGTTGCCTTCCCTCAATATATTTGTGGACAAGAGTTATCCTTTATAACTCTGCAGTTTTGTGAATTGCAGTGCCCCTGAGCTCCATTGTTCAACTCGCTTACTTGGGAGCTGGCCGCAAAAGCACAGGATTGCTTCAGGCCCTATTCTGGTCCCGGGCGGCAGGCTGAGCCTGTGGTTAATTCTTCTTCCTGATGGGAAAATAGAGTGACCTGTGCCAGTCCCAACACCTAGAGCTAGTCTCTCATTGGTTCCCCCTCTTCCCGTTCATCCTCAGGACAATTCGCAACCTGTACGGAACAGGAGGTTAAAGGTGCTGAGTCTCCAAGGAGGGAGATTGCTAGTAAAGCGGCTGGAATGGCGAACCCGAGCACAAGGAGGTGAGAAATGAGGCGCGTTTTAGAAACCTTTCCCGATCACACGGTGTACCAGCTTCTGGGTTTCTCATGCATGTTTTCGATGTAGGAAGATGCCCTTGAACCTGGAGATTTGGGACCCATGGGATGGGTACCACGCAGTACTACTTTAAAGGGTCTGCGTTTGCTCACCCAACCTCACCAAACCTCTCAGCCCCAAGAGTGTCCACCCTTATGTCTCCGTCAGCTGTGGGTCTAGATATGGTCAATCCAGGTGGCATCACAGCCCCTGAACGAAGTTTGTAAGAATTTCTCTCTCTTTCACTGTCTTTGTTTCACGGGTTTTTAAAAGTAATTGATTTTTATAATGGGGTTTAGCTGCTTTTCACTGCTGTGTTTATGCCGCTTTACACCCACTTGACTCACTTACAGAGAGATATCAATACATAGGTTTAAGATTCTTACTAGTCAGATATATTCTTGGGCGGTGAGTAGGGGGTGTTGAGTCCAGTTCCCTGAGCAAGGAGTAGGTCTTGTCTATTACATATTGGGTTTATGGAACGGTATCTGAGCTAATTTGAAACCCGTGTTTTATGCATCCCCCCGCCTCACCTTTCCCGTTGAGCAGCCATAGTGTGTTTTCTAAACGTGTGACTCTGTTCCGTTTTGTAATTCAGTTCAAGTGTAGCGGTTTTTACATTCCCTCTATTAGTGATATCTTATGACAAGTGTCTTTTTCTGTGTGACTTTTTTCACTTAGAATCGTCGTACCTAAATCCACTCATCATGCTGCTACTAGCCTTATGACCTTGATTTCATGGCTGAGTGATATTCCATTGTACATAAGGACCACAACTTCTTTATCCTTTTTTCTCTTTCCTGGGATATTTAAGGTGTAACGAAGTGGAGGTTCTTGTCAAGAGAGCAGCCCTAAACTTTGGGGTGCCTGTGTCTTGCTGATTTTTTATTTTTCCCAATGTATACGCCCATGAGTGGAAGTGCCCTATGCTCTCTAAGCTGAGTTTTTTAGATGTTTCAGGACACACCGTACACTTCTCCAGAGTGGCTGTTGGCAATTTACATCCCGCCCATCAGCGTAGCAAGGCTCCCGGTTCTCCATGGCCTGTCCTGCATTACTGGTTTTGACACTTTATTCAGCATGGCCCTTTTGACCGATGGGAAGCGAGACTTCTTTGTAGCGCTGATTTGCCTTTCCAGGTTGCTTGGTTGGCCAAAAAGGGCGTATGCGTTTTTTCCTGAATATATTCAGGAAAAAACGCATACGCCCTTTTTGGCCAAGGGCATGATTGTCGAGGTTTGGCCGCTTTTCCTGTGCTTTCAAGGCGATTCGAATCTACCTCCTGAAATCTGTTTCCTGCAATTCTGCCTTGCTTTCAAATCCTCTTCGGTGCCTTCCCTCAATATATTTGTGGACAAGAGTTATCCTTTATAACTCTGCAGGTTTGTGAATTGCGGTGCCCCTGAGCTCCATTGTTCAACTCGCTTACTTGGGAGCTGGCCGCAAAAGCACAGGATTGCTTCAGGCCCTATTCTGGTCCCGGGCGGCAGGCTGAGCCTGTGGTTAATTCTTCTTCCTGATGGGAAAATAGAGTGACCTGTGCCAGTCCCAACACCTAGAGCTAGTCTCTCATTGGTTCCCCCTCTTCCCGTTCATCCTCAGGACAATTTGCAACCTGTACGGAACAGGAGGTTAAAGGTGCTGAGTCTCCAAGGAGGGAGATTGCTAGTAAAGCGGCTGGAATGGCGAACCCGAGCACAAGGAGGTGAGAAATGAGGCGCGTTTTAGAAACCTTTCCCGATCACACGGTGTACCAGCTTCTGGGTTTCTCATGCATGTTTTCGATGTAGGAAGATGCCCTTGAACCTGGAGATTTGGGACCCATGGGATGGGTACCACGCAGTACTACTTTAAAGGGTCTGCGTTTGCTCACCCAACCTCACCAAACCTCTCAGCCCCAAGAGTGTCCACCCTTATGTCTCCGTCAGCTGTGGGTCTAGATATGGTCAATCCAGGTGGCATCACAGCCCCTGAACGAAGTTTGTAAGAATTTCTCTCTCTTTCACTGTCTTTGTTTCACGGGTTTTTAAAAGTAATTGATTTTTATAATGGGGTTTAGCTGCTTTTCACTGCTGTGTTTATGCCGCTTTACACCCACTTGACTCACTTACAGAGAGATATCAATACATAGGTTTAAGATTCTTACTAGTCAGATATATTCTTGGGCGGTGAGTAGGGGGTGTTGAGTCCAGTTCCCTGAGCAAGGAGTAGGTCTTGTCTATTACATATTGGGTTTATGGAACGGTATCTGAGCTAATTTGAAACCCGTGTTTTATGCATCCCCCCGCCTCACCTTTCCCGTTGAGCAGCCATAGTGTGTTTTCTAAACGTGTGACTCTGTTCCGTTTTGTAATTCAGTTCAAGTGTAGCGGTTTTTACATTCCCTCTATTAGTGATATCTTATGACAAGTGTCTTTTTCTGTGTGACTTTTTTCACTTAGAATCGTCGTACCTAAATCCACTCATCATGCTGCTACTAGCCTTATGACCTTGATTTCACGGCTGAGTGATATTCCATTGTACATAAGGACCACAACTTCTTTATCCTTTTTTCTCTTTCCTGGGATATTTAAGGTGTAACGAAGTGGAGGTTCTTGTCAAGAGAGCAGCCCTAAACTTTGGGGTGCCTGTGTCTTGCTGATTTTTAGTTTTCCCAATGTATACGCCCATGAGTGGAAGTGCCCTATGCTCTCTAAGCTGAGTTTTTTAGATGTTTCAGGACACACCGTACACTTCTCCAGAGTGGCTGTTGGCAATTTACATCCCGCCCATCAGCGTAGCAAGGCTCCCGGTTCTCCATGGCCTGTCCTGCATTTCTGGTTTTGACACTTTATTCAGCATGGCCCTTTTGACCGATGGGAAGCGAGACTTCATTGTAGCGCTGATTTGCCTTTCCAGGTTGCTTGGTTGGCCAAAAAGGGCGTATGCGTTTTTTCCTGAATATATTCAGGAAAAAACGCATACGCCTTTTTTGGCCAAGGGCATGATTGTCGAGGTTTGGCCGCTTTTCCTGTGCTTTCAAGGCGATTCGAATCTACCTCCTGAAATCTGTTTCCTGCAATTCTGCCTTGCATTCACATCCTCTTCGGTGCCTTCCCTCAATATATTTGTGGACAAGAGTTATCATTTATAACTCTGCAGTTTTGTGAATTGCAGTGCCCCTGAGCTCCATTGTTCAACTCGCTTACTAGGGAGCTGGCAGCAAAAGCACAGGATTGCTTCAGGCCCTATTCTGGTCCCGGGCGGCAGGCTGAGCCTGTGGTTAATTCTTCTTCCTGATGGGAAAATAGAGTGACCTGTGCCAGTCCCAACACCTAGAGCTAGTCTCTCATTGGTTCCCCCTCTTCCCGTTCATCCTCAGGACAATTCGCAACCTGTACGGAACAGGAGGTTAAAGGTCCTGAGTCTCCAAGGAGGGAGATTGCTAGTAAAGCGGCTGGAATGGCGAACCCGAGCACAAGGAGGTGAGAAATGAGGCGCGTTTTAGAAACCTTTCCCGATCACACGGTGTACCAGCTTCTGGGTTTCTCATGCATGTTTTCGATGTAGGAAGATGCCCTTGAACCTGGAGATTTGGGACCCATGGGATGGGTACCACGCAGTACTACTTTAAAGGGTCTGCGTTTGCTCACCCAACCTCACCAAACCTCTCAGCCCCAAGAGTGTCCACCCTTATGTCTCCGTCAGCTGTGGGTCTAGATATGGTCAATCCAGGTGGCATCACAGCCCCTGAACGAAGTTTGTAAGAATTTCTCTCTCTTTCACTGTCTTTGTTTCACGGGTTTTTAAAAGTAATTGATTTTTATAATGGGGTTTAGCTGCTTTTCACTGCTGTGTTTATGCCGCTTTACACCCACTTGACTCACTTACAGAGAGATATCAATACATAGGTTTAAGATTCTTACTAGTCAGATATATTCTTGGGCGGTGAGTAGGGGGTGTTGAGTCCAGTTCCCTGAGCAAGGAGTAGGTCTTGTCTATTACATATTGGGTTTATGGAACGGTATCTGAGCTAATTTGAAACCCGTGTTTTATGCATCCCCCCGCCTCACCTTTCCCGTTGAGCAGCCATAGTGTGTTTTCTAAACGTGTGACTCTGTTCCGTTTTGTAATTCAGTTCAAGTGTAGCGGTTTTTACATTCCCTCTATTAGTGATATCTTATGACAAGTGTCTTTTTCTGTGTGACTTTTTTCACTTAGAATCGTCGTACCTAAATCCACTCATCATGCTGCTACTAGCCTTATGACCTTGATTTCACGGCTGAGTGATATTCCATTGTACATAAGGACCACAACTTCTTTATCCTTTTTTCTCTTTCCTGGGATATTTAAGGTGTAACGAAGTGGAGGTTCTTGTCAAGAGAGCAGCCCTAAACTTTGGGGTGCCTGTGTCTTGCTGATTTTTTATTTTTCCCAATGTATACGCCCATGAGTGGAAGTGCCCTATGCTCTCTAAGCTGAGTTTTTTAGATGTTTCTGGACACACCGTACACTTCTCCAGAGTGGCTGTTGGCAATTTACATCCCGCCCATCAGCGTAGCAAGGCTCCCGGTTCTCCATGGCCTGTCCTGCATTTCTGGTTTTGACACTTTATTCAGCATGGCCCTTTTGACCGATGGGAAGCGAGACTTCTTTGTAGCGCTGATTTGCCTTTCCAGGTTGCTTGGTTGGCCAAAAAGGGCGTATGCGTTTTTTCCTGAATATATTCAGGTAAAAACGCATACGCCCTTTTTGGCCAAGGGCATGATTGTCGAGGTTTGGCCGCTTTTCCTGTGCTTTCAAGGCGATTCGAATCTACCTCCTGAAATCTGTTTCCTGCAATTCTGCCTTGCATTCACATCCTCTTCGGTGCCTTCCCTCAATATATTTGTGGACAAGAGTTATCATTTATAACTCTGCAGGTTTGTGAATTGCAGTGCCCCTGAGCTCCATTGTTCAACTCGCTTACTTGGGAGCTGGCCG